>NC_143111.1:2317500-3517500 GCF_061535455.1 Colias philodice | reverse complement strand
ACCACTTTTCTAGAATTTTATTATATGTATTGATTAAGACCAATTTTTAGCTTCTGACCTATTTTCAAGTATTAAAAATACTTGTTTATTCGCATTCTTATATATATTACACAATCTATTATTACATCCTTCATAAATAAATATCAACAAATTAATAAAAAAATTAAAAAATTATATAATTTTCCTAAAATAAGCGCACTATTACATAACACCGTCCGCTAGTTCCACGTGCACAGCGACCCTGAACCCAGTAACACTGTTTATGTTGGATATTAACTGATTTGTTTGTCTATCGTACCGTAATTGTTACACATACGGGTTAACAGCTGATTTACTTCAAATTTGCTTCAAAATTGATTTTAAGCTTGATTTTTTTTTGGCTTAGGTTAAACGCGAATTCAAACGCTTTTTATCCAATTAGACTTCTTCTAGAAGCACTTTTGAATCGTGATAACATAGTTTTACCATTTACAACCGATTTGGAAAGCAGTTTCTAAGGAAAAGGATACTATTGAGCTTTGTATGTGTGAATTGGGCTTTTTAAACCGTTTTATGAAGATTGTAGACACTAAAAGTTTTAAAGGACTTTTTAAGGACTTTACTATTTTATTTGTGTCCTACTTCACATACTTTGAAGAAGATTTTCACGCACGTGTTTCATATTTATACCTCTCCTCTTGCTCATTCAGTCTTATCTCATTATTTTGCATCTCATAATTTCTCCATATTATTTAGTACCTAGGTATTATACTAGCTTTCCGCCCGCGACTCGAAAAAACCACATCAAAATCCGTTGCGTAGTTTTAAAGATTTAAGTATATGTACATACATAATATAGCGACACAGGGATATAGGGACAATGAAAGCGATTTGTTTTATTCTATGTAGTGATATTGCACGTAGTTTATTTTTATACTTCATATTACTGTATTTTTTTAATGAATCAAGTAAAATTTTTCCTTTGCCAAATAGGCATATTCAAAATCAAATTAAAACCAACCTTCACATTCATTTCTCATAAAATAATTTTACACAACATGATAGTTTTGCAATAGTAAAGAGATGACCAATTATACTTGAGCCATGATTAAATAATGTTTAAGTGGCGTGAAGGACCTTTCTTTACTGGTCGTTTATTTCGCAAGATGTTTGCATCTTGCACGTGGGAAAATATTTTTTAATGAACTTATCAGTTATTCGGATTTGCAATCGTAACTTCTGTATTTAAATATTCAGTTAGGGCTATGTATCTATGAAGTCTTTGGCGATTAAAGAAAATCTTAGTTTTGTTGTCTTTATTGTTAGGTAATTCGTTTCGGGCTTTTTAGTTACCTGCTATGTTGAATTATTACCGCAAATCAATAACATTAGGTGCACCGGGAATAAATAAATCGACCTTAAATATATGGAGCATCTTGTAAGACTTTTTTGTTTGATTGATTTTGATGTGATGTAACTGGATGGATGGCCTATAAATGATGTTAAAAATAAGTAACCTTAACTATTTTCGCTTACGAAATATAATTAGGGTTGCCCAGAAAAAAAAAAAGAAAATAATACGCACAAAGCCAGTTGTTTCCTCCTAATAAAACTATTACAATTTCCAACAGGGTTTTAATATAACCTTCTCTTTGTAAACCCTTCGTGGATTGTTAAAGTCAGAATTTTATTAAATAAAGCAGAGCTCATAGTAACAGAGCTGCCCAAGGCTATACTAGCCACAATGTCAGATAAATTAACCACTATAACAACGTTTCTGCTTAAATAACTCATTAAAAATGTATAGAAATGTAACAGAATATAAACGTAATTGTTATGATTATTATGAAATATCTAAGATATAGTTTCAACTTGGGTTTGTTAATTTAAGATTGGATGAGTGTAGTGGTTACAAGCCTACGAGTATATTTATGTTCTGAGATGATTGATTGAATGATTCAGATATAAATATACTGAAAGATATTATAATATATTTATCTATCTTAGAGAAAATCTGAATAATGCATGGTTTCTAAGGAGTTATCAAGTTCTTTTGTCCTTAAGAAATCTATGATTCATGTTTTATTCACAAAATACAATATGGAAAAGTTTACAAAATATAAAGTTCAAATGTATTTACTTATTCCTCCTCATTACACAAAATCGTAATAAATCTCACAAATGATAAGTTTTAATATTCGACGACCAGCGCCGTTTCCTTTGAGATTTTTCGCTATCCAGGAATTCATTACTTGCCATCTCATTACTTGAAGTTTGCATTCATAAAACTAAGCTATAAGGACCTTTGCGAAGTCAACTGAAACTTGTGCTACTGTGTAAATAAATCGATACTGCATTTCAATTAGTTCGTGCATTGATCATGTATGATAAAGTTTTGAAACTGTGACTTAGTTGAATGGCTTTTGCATGTGACTTCGTCTTTCTCCATGTGATTATTGATTTAAGGTATGTGCGTGATGTAGACAATATTTTATATCAATAACTGTTTATTTGTCAGATATTTGTTAGATATAGCATGATTATATATCGTTATTTAAGATCTAGTTAGAACCTAAATGTGAAATAATATAGTAAGTAAGGAAATCTATATCGTAATGTTCTAATGTTTGTTATCGTTGTTTTAATCTTGTCGATTTTATTATAATAACCTTTATATTTATTAAAATTATTTCCATTTATTTCTCTATTTCTACAATACCTCTAGTTACCATGCCACTGGTGCGAGTGACGTTCACAGATATAATATTCCAACGTTGTATTCAAATACTGAATTAATTTCCAACAATTTTGTTGTGAATACTGAAAATGTAAAGAGAACAAAAAGATGTGGTTCCAAGTATTAAAGTGATATGGAAATGAAATGTTGGCGAATAAATAGATAGCTTTTAGTGTAGTTCCGTCTAGGTGCCAAAAGTTTTAGTTAATCTCGCTCGAAAAACCCCGCATTTGATTCTGCTATAAAGTTTTTGAAGTTTGGTGTACCTATAGAAAACATTTATGTTTGGAAGCCAATTTGGTAGGTAGTTTGAAAAAGATATTTCACTTGGATAGTAGGGTGCTACTATGTATTTTCTACCTTTCGGGCAAAAGAAATATTTTTTTTAGGTAATCAGCAAAACCGTTTTCTCCTTTTAATAATAGTATTAACGAATAGTGCCATATTGAATATTTTATTTCGATAGACATAAGATCAACAAAAAAAAGCATACTTATCGACCTTTAACAAATTCAGATACTAAAACCCATTGATTCCGTTTCATATTTCTTATTAAGAGGGTTTTTACGTTCAGACTCGTAAAAAATAAAGGGTTAGGAGCGTATTTGAGGTTTAGTGGTACAAATACAAATACAATTTTGCGGATTGGTTTTCATGAAAAGATAAATGAATTCGATACGTTATCGAATTTTATAGAAATCAAAGGATTTCTGTAATATGTTGTAACTTGTAACAGGGATCATTTGCGACCTGAATTTTATAAGAATAAGGTTAGGTATATGGGTCATTGTCAAATTTTGCGCAGGTAAACGTAACTGCAGATTTCAAAAATGTGAAAAAGAAAATATTTTAAAATTGAACTTTTCTTTATGCCTGTGCCTGTTAAAACAACTGAAGTAGGGTTAAATTGGTGAAAAAATACAACTCTGTTATCATTATACTTTGCCTTTTATCATAAAATTAAATAAGCCAGTCGCACATATTTTGGCTTTTATATTAATTACAGTCTTATATCTTATAATCACCATTAGAAGTACAAGCTTTTTTTTAAGTTTTACAGTAATTCATTTAAAGTTTTAGTCAACTTTGTTACTTTATGAATAATAACAAACCTTAAATTCTACACAACTCCATGAAATATCTATAAATTAAGAGCTAATTACAAGATATAACCGCTTCATTAACAGGCAAATTAACCTATTGTAATATAGCAGTATTATATTGAATAGCTTTTCCTAAATTTCGTAAATATGTTCTTTAATCTTCGGGACACAAAAGTAACAGAGTTGTAACACAGTAACTTAGTTGTTCTTTTTGTACTATAAGTGAATAAATTGCATACTCTTGATATGTTTCCACGTTCGAAAAGATTGATTTTGGTTTTTAAAACATTTTTCTTACATGTGGGCTGATTTTTTTCATATGAAACTTTGATCCACAGCAAGACATTCTTTTATAATTTGTATTTCCTGCCTAGAGAATTTAACGGCCTTCTTGTCTAATATTTTATCAATAGCATACTTTTCCTTTCGATTCTTAACTTTTTTATGGCGTTTTTTAATAGCATTTACTGGATTTACTGGATTGCCGTCCGTATTTTTAGACTTTTTTCGTTTTTCTCTGTTGCATTGTTTTTAATACGTCTCGTATCTCTTGTTAACTGTTTGTAATTTTTACTTAAATTTTATATAATCTGTAAATAACTGCGATATGTTTCTCTTAACTTGCTTGCTGCTCAGCTAGCGTCAGAAGCATTTTAAGGGCGTTAATAACGGCAGAATATCCTGTAACAATATTTTCAAGGTAACATTTAATTATATATGATTTATTTACATATAACAACTCAAAATTACTTTAGGAAACCGATTATTAAGAAAAAAAAATATTACAAATATAAAATTTCAAACAAAAGTTAAAGAATACATGCTTCCTCAACTCTGTTACCATGAGCTAAGTAACAGAATGATGATAACAGAGTTGTAAATTTTACATTCTAAAAGACATAAATCATAGAATAATGCATTTAGTTATTTTTTTATTTCAAATTGAGCATAATTACCCCTTAAACAACAAATTGAACGTTAAATAATAGAAAAAAACGGTTTTACTTACGTTAATAGGGAGGTAACAATGTTGATGCGGAATAAAAACACGCGGCACGTTCAACGCCATGCGGTCGACTGAAATTCAGTGTACCCCTCCCCCCGACCTAACGAACGACCACAATGGCTGCAGAAACCTTGCTCAAGCTAATAGAAAGTCGAAAACAGCGCCACCTCTATTTTGAGTAATTATTTATTTAGTAACATAGTAGAGCACACGATTCTAAACACTACGTGGGACAAAGTTAAAAAATTTTTTATAAAATAAATTTTAGCACTGATCGGTTTTAAAATCTAGTCTTAGAAATATTTACAATATTCTGTTTATAGTAATATTTTAACTGATGTGGGTTGGTATATTGGAAATTGTAGTTATTTTATATTTTCTGTAACGAAGTGCTACTTGGGACAGGTCAAATTTGTATGGAAAACCCTTCTGTTACCAGAAAAAACCACAATGTTACTTTAAAAAATAAAATAAAAAATGAAAAATAGACCTTTCTTTTATTAACATATTATTAGTAATGCGATTAAGTTTGTATTTGCTGAAAGTTTTGAGTGACAGTTAACTTTTTAATGGTATAGAAGTAAAAAAGTTATGAGGGACAAGTTTACCTGCGCAAAATTTGACAATGACCCATATTTTATAATGAAATTCCTCTAAGTGTGATAATTTTTAATAGTGTTATTTGAGCGTTAAACATATTTTATTAAAGAATACCTAACACGGTTTAAATGGAAAATGAAAATCCATGGAATGTTGTCTCTTCATAATAAGCACAGAGCTGAAGCATTTGACAGCTTTTATTATTATTTTATAATAGAGTGAAGTGTTAATATGTAATGCTGGTTCCCTGTAATAAATAAGACAAATAATTTCTAGTAAATTGTAGCAGAAATTTATAAAACTGTCTACAGAAACGTAACCTTTAAATTCTGAAAGGCTCATACTGATTATAAGTTCTTATAACAAATTGCCCTTTCAGGTTTCAATTAATGACAAAGCCAAAGAAAATTATGAAAATAATCCTAATAAAGACAATTTAATTTCCAGGACGCAGACACGGTGGAAAAACTGAACGAAAGCGGCGAATTGAGGAAAATGCTGAAACCTTATAAGGTAAGTAAAAACTCATCTCATTCATCCATTAGAACTTTTAAAATATAACTAGAAAACAACGCATGCAAATATCAAACACATATAAAAGTTAGAATAGACCTTCTTTCAGAATTTAGTCCACAACGGCTAGTCTAGACAGACACTATACAATTCTGCAGGACAAAGATTTTGATATTGGCAAATCCCTGATATCGGAATGCTTTTGCACTTAGAACACTTTCCCCCACCGCTACTAACCTATACCACTTAACTGCTATCACTAACCACTATACAAACGATATATTATGCTTTAAGTAAATATATCGTATAGGAGGTAGCAACGTTGACAAGAGAGAATTTTAGAATACTTGGTTTTTTGATATACTGTTTCTCTTCCTATTTCGGTTAGAGTCCGGGCTGTCTGGCTGGCCGCAGTGGTTGCGTTTATTAATAATATAAGTAATAAAGTTATTACTTATCTTTTAAGCGGACTCATGTTGATGTAATTTCACTTATTTCGATGACATTTTAATAAAAAATTGCGTATGGCACCTATTTAACAACGAAAAAAACGTCTTGCAATAAAAAATTTATGTCTGATGGATCTATCTAAAGGCAAAAGATTAAAAATTACGCGTTAATAAATGACTTTAAAGTTAAGTATATTTTCCTGTGCGCACTAATAAACGCAACCACTACCGCCAGCCAGACAGCCCGGACTCTAACCGAAATAGCAAGAGAAACAGTATATCAAAAACCCAACTATACTAAAATGACTTTTTTTAAAACGTTGCTAGCTCCCGTACCAATACGTGTACATTATTGCGTATTTCATCAATCCCCAATACGTTAAAGTTACACAAGGCTTGGCTGTGAGTGTGAGCAAATGGATGGCATTCAATTATGGCCAACTATTGACTGCGTAAACATTGTTTTAGTGAGACATGAGACAGTAAGTGTGTAGGGCGGTTTCACACTGAAATAAACATAAGGAATACCTATACTTACGGTTATAGTCCTTTATCTTAGTGGGTATTTGTATAAAGGTTTAATTTACGCATATAAAATGTTAGGGGGAATTATATGCCGTAGAAGCCCAATTACAGGCTTAAAAGAAGTTATTTACTAATTAGTAAACAGTTACTAACAGGTGTAGGAATTTAACTATATAATGCATGTTTTCTCTTATAAAACGACACTTTTTGGGTTTTAAACGATCTTCTATTTAAAGTTTCCCACCAAAACATCTGTAAACTTGGCAAACTGTTTAGGAAATATAATTACTTATACTTATGTATTCCTGTTAAAATGGTTCTTCTTTGTATGAGTTTATACTGCCTTCCATTTAAAGCTTTACATCTAAACATCTGTAAAACTGGGAACATTTAATTATTTAAGTAATATCTTAATATACATATATAAATCTCGTGTCACAATGTTTGTCCACAATGGACTCCTAAACCACTTAACCGTTTATAATAAAATTCGCACACCATGTGCAGTTCGATCCAACTTGAGAGATAGGATAGTTTAAACATGTAGGTACCACGGGCGAAGCCGGGGCGGACCGCTAGTATTTTAAAATTTTGAAAGGCATTGTCGCTTTGAATCTTTTGTATACTAAAGAATCGAATATTTCACACATCACCTATACATTAACGCCACAATCAAATTTATATTTAATTTAATATTTTTGAATATTGAAATGACGCAATTATCAAAGGTACACAATACACATTAAAAATCTCAGTTACACGAAATATATTGGATATGGTCAAACGCAAACAATGTCGGGCCAAATTGAAATCGTTTTAAACAAATATTTTGATTATTCAAAAGCAATGTTTGGATTTCAACAAGCTATATGCAATAATGTTTGCTTCGAATTGAATTTTAAATGTACATATGTATTGACTTCTGTATTATGTTTAATATTTTTAAGCGTTCATAGTTTTTAGAAAAATACTGTGAAGAAAATTGTGGTTAAATAAACTTCGATCAACTTCATAGAGCAACAAACGTCGCCAAATCTATCATAATTATTGTATACACTTTTTGTGTAGTATTCTTTATTTATTTGAATTGTTAGTTAGTTGTCTTACTTAGATCTTTATCATCTATAGTAAAGAAAGATATCAGATTGTTCCCTTTATCGTATAGGAGCTAGTAACGTTGACAAGAGAGAATTTTAGTAGGTATAGTTGGTTCTTTGATATACTGTTTCTCTTCCTACTTCGGTTAGAGTCCGGGCTGTCTGGCTGGCCGCAGTGGTTGCGTATATTTAGCCGAAAATAGCAAGAGAAACAGTATATCAAAAACCCAACTATACTAAAATGACTTTTTTTAAAACGTTACTAGCTCTCGTACCATTAATTGTGTCATTTTAGATTATTGCCAAATAGACGCCTAACGACATGATCGTGCAACGAGTGAATAATTATAATCCTATTATATCCTATATCCTTTATTTTTTTCTCCTCACAATTCCCAATCACATAACTTAATCTAAATGTATACAAAATTATCAAAAAATTCTACAATATTACTATGAAAACCAAAGCAAATACTAATAGTAATAACTTTCTTATAATAATTTAGCATCTAGGTACTAGCTTACCGCCCGCGGCTTCGCCCGCTTTGTCTAAAACCTTATAAATTATATACTAAAACCTTCCTCTTGAATCACTCTATCTATTAAAAAAAACCGCATCAAAATCTGTTGCGTAGTTTTAACGATTTAAGCATACAAAGGGACATAGGGACAGAGAAAGCGACTTTGTTTTATACTATGTAGTGATATAGGTCCTTATCGTATACTATTATGCATTATAATGTTATACAGTAAATCTTCTCATTCCAGAGTCCAGACGCCTGCAACACCTGTCAGATGTGTGGTGGATTCCGGCTACTCCCTTGTCGAATTTGCAACGGGTCCAAAAAGAGCCTCCATAGAAATCACTTCACGGCAGAATTCGTTGCTCTTAAGTGCATGAATTGTGATGAAGTAGGCCTTGTTAAGTGCGAAGCGTGTTCTTGAAATAATAAGGAAGGCTTAGAAAAAAAAACTTGAGAGAATTTTTTTTTTTTTTTTTGTATAAATTGTTCGATGAAATTTTGGCGCGTATTCTGATGTAATATGATTGGTGGGCTAATGTTGTTTTTGAATTAATATCAAAAATCATTTCTGAGGCCTTTTAATATGTAGATTTTATAAGAATGAAATTAAGAATAAAATTGTGTTACTTAAATGAATTTTTTGTACCAATATAAATGTGAGGTGAAATTACCTCGAAACTCGAAAGGATTTGAAACAATTTCTAAACAGTTGTCAGATAATCTTATTCCAACATTGCTTTAGGATTCACTATCAATGTAAATGGTTGTGCTATTAATGTTATACCTCTATAATATTTACACCATTTTAACAAATGCGATGAGTTTTTTAACTATAGACATAAGATATATTTGGAATTATTATCAAAATTATGCTTCTCAGAACTCGCTTACTTTTTCTGTAAACCATTCTTGGTTTAGATCTTCTGAAAAATATTCTATGTTAAAAAATATTTCACTGTAACAATAAACTGTAACAAAAATATTTAATGTATTATCAATTCTTTGAAATATTTATTATCTAAAATTTTCCCTTGAAAGATCGCTTCCAGGAAAAGCGCATCGTTTATTACATAGATTTTCATAAAACCTTGTCCATGAAAAAGAAAATCAAATATTTTAAAATAATTATATTATGTTAAGATTTTATAACCTATGAAATGCGTGTTTCCATATTTTTTGTGGAAATGAAATGCCATAAATTAGTTGCAATACGTTTTTATACAAAAGTTGATATTGTTTTTATTTAGCACTTATAGGTTGTACACATAAATGATATTATAATGTTGTTAATTATTGCTACAATAATAATAAATTAATGAACTAGATTCATCGATACTCACGTTAAATAACGATCTATCCAAAGGATGGCGCTATTACAAATTTCAGTAGCGCCATCTTGTAAAAAATTACGAACATTTATTTAGTTACAAAGTTTATTTTTTACATTGTATTATGAACAAAAATAAATAGAGCCGCTTGGCTGAAATTAAATGTGATAATATAATTATTATTAATTAAATGATAATAATTAGTAGTGGCAAACATTACAATGTAGTTAAGTATGTATAATTTTAAGCAATCGAATATATTTATATAACGCGAGACTATATCGTAAATTGGCAGTTTTATCTTAGTTATAAAATCGCTCTGCTCAATTTAATCTTTTTCTAAGATAGTTAAGTAATTAGATTTTTATTTTTTTACTAGATTTTTCTAACATTCCACTTTTGATAGTCATCTGTTTTATGTATATTTACACCTAATAACCAGTTTAAGGTTCTTGCTAATACTTACTGTGTTATTGTCAAAAATTAGTGTATTGTAAATATATTATTAGTGAATAAATTTTTGAACTTCGACCGTGTTTTTATTTAATCTATGTAAGTTTTCCTGAAATCTAATATATATTATAATTTATAACACTATCCTCCAGACGTAGTTTACAATGCAATAATAATATTATGCTAGGCCAGCCGATCAATTATTATCTTCAATCATAATATGAGTAAATTTAAAGAAATACAAGCATTTGCTACACAATTATATAGGTACTATAATGTTACAATGATGAATGATCACATTAATAATTTCACTTCATAATCCACATAGAAATTTGTAAAATAATTTAAAACCTCACATATTATCATACGATATTTTGTATATTTACTTACAGAATTTATTTCCAAAAGAAGCATAAAATACAGTTTCCATTCGCTCTATTTCATATGGTGATTGGTGACGTTATAGCAGTTTCCTTATTTCTATTGTTTAAAAATAAGTAGACTAAAATCAATGATTACCATACAGAAAGCCTGTTGCATATTGTAAACGTGGAGACAACGCACACATGCACGTTTTATGTAGAGTTTAATGTCTGCGAAACGGAACTACGCACACACAGGACTTTCAGGGTCTGGTTCACGCACACACGCGCATTGGAAGCTGCAGGTAGGTCGCGAATGACGTCATCGCTCGGAAGGTCAATATCACACGATTCGCGCTACAGTTACAACTAAACTTTTATTCTATCAATTTAATATATTATATAGGTTAGTAAAATTTTGTTTTATTTCATCTATTGAATTCGACAATTAAAAAAGATTTGTAACTACATAATATATAAAATATATCTAACAAATGCCACGGATACAAATTACAATCGAAATAATCCTTTTGTAAATAGAGTACCTGCACATTTCGAACAAAATTGGCGCCAAGATATTAAAAAAAAACTTCAAAATCTTGAAATTCAGTTTCGAACGTTCCCCCGTCGATATATCGGTCACACTCGTCTCACACATGGTGTGAGTGTGCTATCTCTCTCTAAGCGGGCTCGTCTGGACCGGGGATTGCAAGCGTTTGTATGTGTGCGTTAAATGCGGCCGTAACAATATACCAAGTAAATGTTACGGCCGAACTTTAACCATTATTTGTTCCTATACCTTATTGTCTGAGTCTTTATTACTTCTTACTTTAATTAACGAAAAGGTTTGACATTTACCTCTACTTTTAGAGCAATAAAATATTGCTTACGTGCGTAGGTAATGTTTTGTTGAAATCTTTAATACATAGTTGCAATTAATTTTACAAATTCTGATGGGTGAATAAATTTAAAATAAGACTTATTTCTGTTATTATAAATATAATTAGCCCTTATTACTACTAGGATAGAGACTAGTTTCGTTCGCACCCTTTACATTCTTTCAGAAATTATTTGATGTTTTTTCTGTGATTTTGCGTACATTACTATGAAATATTGCGTTACCAAAGAGATATATTATTCTTGTGATGAAACGAAATTGCACTAAGTAAAGTGAAAGCATTTTTCTTATCTTACCTATTTCTTACGTTTACAAATATTTACAATTTATCATGAGTTGTACCTACTCACATACTATGTACCTACATTTTATCATCCATTCCATTATGTGTTGATACTGACAGATAAAAATAAAAAATTAATATAGTACCCATAAAACTACTGAGGTGCTATAATGTATAAAATTACTTTAGTCGAAATAATAGACAAAAGGTAGTTTTATCATAGCGAAAAACAAAATAACGCCGCTCAAATACCGATTGACCTATTTTTTAATAAAATTTATACACGTGACTATTCGATAGGCGGACAAGTAGAAAGTTAACCGTTGAGTTCAATATTTTTTTTAAATAATGGAATTAAGTATGTATAATAGTAAAAATATTTATATCATATATAATTATATTTATATAATGATAATTGATAGGTACATAATATGGAAAGATTATTATATCATGTATAACACGATCTTCCTTTTTTTTTGGTGGTGTTTCTCAATGTTAGCCAGAAGGGCTTCTACATTTTAACGCGGACGCGTGGGTGAACTGAAGGTTCACCCTGGTAGCGACATGCGCAAGGGCGTCCCCCCTTGACGGGGATCTCGAACCTCGGCTTGGGCTGTCGCTTGAGTGGAGGAGGCCGGAAGGGCCCTAGTCAGATGGGACGATCTTCCTGACTCTGTTATCACCTATAGGTAGTTTGCATTCCTCTAAGATCATCATATTCTTACAAATTACGTACATAAAAAACTAACGAATGCTTCAATATCTATAAGTAATATTGATTATCTACATTACAAACTATTCAAAATCTGTATACAAGGTTGTTTAATCTGTGCACAGGTGTAAAGTTTCCCGCCAAACTATTTGTAGCTCTAAATAGTTAATTACGGGGGATTAAATTATTATTGTGTTCAACATTCAGCGTACAAGCCCTAAAGCTGAAATATCATGAATATAGTTTCACTTGGGATTAGGTAGGTACTTACTCCATTTTCATGAAGGTGCTCGTACGTTATTCTATTTTAAATTTTGATAGTGTAGAAAAAGAACCTTTTCCTAATTCTTATAATAAATAAAACGTACATTAAGATTGCTAAATAATACTATAATCAATTTGAAAATGAAGATATTTTAAATGTGAGTTTTTAAAATACGCATTACGCATGTATAAAATGTTAATAAAAACTTCAATTAAAATTATAAAAAAATCAAAAATGTGAATTATCATCGTTAGTTTAAATATGATTGACAATTTCAACCACCTCGTCTAGTGGTAGCGTGGCCGAGCGGTCTAAGGCGCTGGTTTAAGGCACCAGTCTCTTCGGAGGCGTGGGTTCGAATCCCACCGCTGCCAAAAATCCTTTTTGTTTTTTTTTAATCTTTTAATAAATTACAAATGCTAATCTTATCAAGATATTGATGAAGAATTTTTAATTTATTACGTTAGTTATAATTAAATAAAATCGTTATTATATTAAACATGTAGGTATAAGAATTTACTAAAGGAAAAATTATGAAAAAATTAAACGAATTCTACATCTGTCAGTAATCAATTAAATTGAGATAGAATATTGGTTAAGTATATTATAATATATATCTTGTTTTTATAATTAGGCACATAATTATTACCTTTTTTGTCTTGCCGATATTTTTCAATGTTGTTGATAATGATAATATAGTCCAGAAGACGTACAGTAAAAATAAAAGGGCTATTATTTTATTTTATTTTTTTTATTTTTTTTTTAGCCCTTTTATTTTTACTGTACGTCTTCTGGACTATATTATCATTATCAACAACATTGAAAAATATCGGCAAGACAAAAAAGGTAATAATTATGTGCATAATTATAAAAACAAGATATATATTATAATATACTTAACCAATATTCTATCTCAATTTAATTGATTACTGACAGATTAACATTCGTTTAATTTTTTCATAATTTTTCCTTTATTAAATTCTTATACCTACATGTTTAATATAATAACGATTTTATTTAATTATAACTAACCTAAGACAACCCAATTTCAAAACTGGATATGCCTGCTCTCCAATCAGTGTTCCTGTTCCACGCCCACTATAAAAGAAAGAAAGAAAGAAATAAAAACATTTATCTTCTTTCTTTCTTCTTTCTATAAAACAAAAATAAACATTAATTAACACATTTCGATTTACGATCTAACTTTTTCTAATTGCTTTTTTTTGCTAAAGTTTTGATTTTATCTGTTTCTATCTTCTATTACAAACTCTAATTACTACAACTTTTTGTAGGTACTAGGTACCAGTTTAGTATTATTATATTTGTGCTTTGAGATTGCCGCCAAAATTGAGCAGTATTTTTAATTTTTTTTATTTCGACGATGATTATTCCACAGACCAAATAATCACAATATGAACAATATTTTTACAAAAAATAAATATCATTAATTAGTAAAACTATAGTGATAATCATTGTGATAATAGATATTGTTGCTAAGTTATCTTCGACATTATACACATTTTTTATTGTTTCTAATTATTTATTAAGAAAAAAATCTTTTTTTTATTACTTATCTAGTTATAATCAAAATCATTGTCATTATTAATTAAATTTTGTATTAATTACAGTTTTACCTCTAGGTACGCTATAGGTACATTTCGTCTTCTTTCTTCTTCTTCTAGCCTAGGTAACATTACAATATTATATAATATTTATTATTTCTACCTGTATACACCGCTACCATAATACGTAACTAATCGCTTCAATACAAAGCTGCAAACAACGGACATTATTGAGAAAGTTTGAGACGTTCTTCGCTAAGTAGAACAAGTTTATATTTATTTTGTAACAATCGCCGTAGGTATCGAGTACGAGTACGGAGGAAGTCTGTATATTTTGTCGCTTTGTCGTGCAAATTTACCGGCTGTAAGATTGAAAGGAAAAGATGAAGTAGATCTGACTTCCTTCCGTAGGCAATAACATTTGATTGTGATTTTATGTTTCTTGTAACAAATCAAATCCTATATTTGCAACCATTTCAACTGGCTGCTGACGTAAATGCGGTAGGTACATATCTATTTAGTTTACTATAACTGTAAATTTTAAAATATATAAATCAATAGATACTGAGTACTCAGCTATAATTTATAGAATGTTACAAAATGTGAAATGGTATCAAATAATCACCTAAAAAAACTATATTTTATTTAAATAACTCTATTATAGGTATTAGGAATTAATAGCGAAGACAACATTACAAGACAATTAAGATTCTGATCCCGATTTATCTACTTTAATTTTTAAAACCAGGCAACGGATTTTGTTGGGGTTTTTTTTAGTAACTCTGGCCCCGGAACCACAGACACAATAGAAAATCTATCAAGAGTAAGGTTTTAGTATATAATTTATTAGGTTTTAGACAAAGCGGGCGAAGCCGTCATCGAAAAGCTAGTAATCAATAAATATAAGGTACATTATTAATAGACTATTTCGGGCGTAAAGCAGCAAGCTTGTTCCTCTACTAAGCGCATTAAAATATATCCCAATACCTAAACTCAGTTCCCTGCTTCCATATTCGACCCATGTCTATTCTCAACACGTCGCATGCAGATGTCCGCTAACGACGTCATCAATTCGGAACGTTAGTGTCCATCCTTATTTTGTATTCACTCCAATTTTGACTAGTGAATGGTAGCTTTAGGGAGTATATTAAATGCATCTGCTGAGTGCTGACTGTTATAGGGTTACTTTATATTTTAGACTGTACTTAGTACTGCCTCAAGATCGATTTCGGTAGCAAAATTGTTAAAAAAAACAAAATCAAGATAAGTGCCCATTTTATTATCTTTGGACGAAATTTGTTTTTTTTAAGTTTGTGTAACTAGGTAAGTAGGTAGTGCTGTTATTTTTGTTTTTTTTTTTCTTAAAATCCATTGAATTTATTACACATACAGTATAATTAAGATTATTTGAAAAACATATCTAAATTTATAAGCTTACAGCGTTTTAAAGTGCAATGTTGATGAATAAATAAATTATGAAAAGAACATTTTTAAGTTACGGGTATCACATTTTTATGTTACATCGTTTGGATGAATTTAGATAAATACTAAAGTTAATAATCACTGCAGCTCAATAAATTCGTAAATAAATAATACCTCAGTCTAGACCGTATAAAATACTGTTATAGACATAAAGTAGGTACGCGCAGGAATACCCTAAGCTAGATAAATCCTAACTGATGTACATAATATACACATTTAGGGGAGGTGGGCCCAAAGGGGGCACCTTACGGGAAAATTAAAAAAAATGAAGTTTGAAAAGAAGTTAATCCATTTATTTTTTTGCCAAAAGTTCCATTAATTAATATTTTTGAATGCTAAGTGGTTAAATTTGTCAAAAGTTAAAGCATATAATAATTATTAACGGATTACTAAAAGCCTACGATTGCCCGCTTTGCCCGAAGGGGAGGCCTAAAGCGGGCTTTCGTTTAGGGCAAAACGGGCAGTAGTTGGGTAAAGCGGGCAGGCCTGGATTTAAACAGTAGATTTCAAAATATACAGCCACAAATAATATATACAATAATAAATAGAGTAAAAGACACAAAAATATTTTATAAGTTATGTATTTCAAACAGTCATACAATTATTTTTAAATGAATATATGAAACAAAGGAACTTCTTAGGAGCTTTAAACTTTTAGGTACAATATTTCCAGATATGAAATAATATTTAAAAATAATTTGGAAAATCCAAAAGTGCACGCCTCATAATTTTTTTTTTTAATATTTATTAATTATTATTTTTGTTTATTTAATAACAATTAAACCACATCGAATCAGACCCTGAAAAATGAAAGGGTTCTATTCCTGAGCATACTCAAGCGTAAGAGAAAAAAAAAGACTCGATTAGTAAAGTATTTCGGTCGCTATCGTGTTAACAAGAAAAAGGATCCGCACATACAGACACACGGACGTCCAAGACAGAACTTTTTTAAACTGTTTTTTAACTAGTTTAAATAACAAAAATGACATCAAAAATATCATGAACGTTAAAAATAGTGTTTTTTCTTAATATGTGTGTGTATGTATTATCTTACAAGTGCAATGTATGATACATAAAGACATTTTAAGTTTGAAAAATCAGATGTTTTGCGCGAAGTGACAGTAGTACCCACCTCAACGCTTCGCTTATGAGGCGTGCAAAATAACGCCCAGTTTACAGTCTATCATTATTTAGTCTCTAATAAGCGATACAATTATTTCATATATATTTTTTTTATAAATCCTAAAATAATGTAATAGGTAGGTATACAAGTTCCAAAAATTCTTGTTTAGACAGCCCGTAAAATAAAGAGTCCATGTGGAATACGTATTCCAAAAGCTCCATTTCTTGTTCCGTAGAAAAGACAGTAAGTAGTAAACCTACCAAGCTTTACATTACACGAACCCAATTTAAGATGTCTGCAATGTCGTTCTTGGAATCCCATATTTAGTTGTTACTTTTTTGACAGGTTTTCCTAACTCTTGCACTTCTCGTTTTGCTTGCTGCATAGTTGAGCGTTGCCATGAAGCTTGTGAAGTTTTGCGCTTATATTTATATTATATAAATATAAGCGCCGGTTATAAGCGGTCATCTGAAAGGAAAAAGCAAATTAACAAAAGAATGTAACATTTTAGCGGACGGGGCAAAGCGGGCGCGTGCCCGCTTTGCCTTTTTCGACATTTGAAAGGTTCAGACGAAATTCTACCTCAAAATTTTTAGACACGTGGATTTTTATGGAACCAAAATATGGCCAGATAGCCACTTAATAACTAACAAATTTTGGTTAAAGGATTGTAAACACCAAAATAAAAAGAACACATATTACATACCTTGCAATATTTTTCAAAAATCGTCGAAAAACATTTATTTGTTGCAGCTTGTAAATGCGTGCTCGCAAGCGAATCCAACGACTGCCGCGAGGTGGGAGGGGTGTGGGGATCGTGCTCACGAGTCGCGCGCGCGCCATTATTTAAAATTCCGATACTATACTGAGTGCCCTCTTTAGGCTCTGTGCCCACTTTAGGCCCCTTTCCCCTATCTTACAAATTCATAATTTATTTATAAAACATAAATAATACCATTTAATATTTTACGGCTCCAATATTCAGGTATTATATTATTAGTTGTGACGTAGAAGGCGGGCTTATTTACGTATTTTTTTTTAAATCAATATTAAAGAATAATACATAAAATATATTTAAGAATTAAGATATTGTAACGAATATATTATCTCAATATCCATTATTTATTACAAATCAGTTCAACCGTTTTGATGTAGGTATAAATGGTCTATAACTAAAGTAAATAAGTATAAAATAAAATAGTTATCATCTTGGTTTGAGAGTAATAGCTAGACATCGGATTATATGCAATAACAAAATGCCAAAATATGCATGCAAATATGCACTAAAAAAGGCCGAAATATGCACAAATTTTCGAGCGCAAATTTGTGACGTTTATCACCCGCGAGCCCAGTGTTGCCACTTTAGACTTTTCCGGGCTAAATCTAGCCCTTTTTTGGAATTCAACCCGTGTTTTAAGTTTTTAGCCCCAAAAGGGTAATCTAGCCCTATTTTGAATGGCTCATAATTTACTTAAAATGAAGCCCATTTTGTAATTTTTTGCCATTTTACCATGCCAAAATAGGGTTTGTTTACTCGCTGAGCGTTCTGATTGGCTAATAAAGGTTAGTCGACCAATCAAAACTCCCGCTACTTAACGAAATATGCACGATTGGGGAAAAAGGCTAAAATATGCACTAACGCCGTAATTGGAGAGTTTTATGCATTTGCATATGCAAATATGCAAATGCATATAATCCGATGTCTAGTTATAACATTCTATAATTATTTTTTGTACAATGTCCATCCGAAAGTTTGAAACTATTTCAAGTGTTTTTCCGCTAAATTTATTGAATTCCTGTAGGCAAAAGCTGTTGAGCAATATTGGAATATTATCGTTATAGTATTTACAAACATAAATTCTGTACTGTGACCTAGCAATGTCACTGTAGATATTAGTAATCTTATAATTTTAGGACAAAGTTATAAAAACCAAGGTTAGTAATGTTATTATGGTATCATAGTTAAGACTAGAATCTACAGAACTCCTTTTAATGGCAAATGTCGTAAAATTCAGACGTCCTTCCATCAAAGCAATTTTCAATATAAATTCCTATATCCGAGTCATTATAACCTTTTAATGGGAAAATTATGGAGATATTCCAGATAAATGATGTTGCAAAATCAATGTGACTTATGAAATCAATATTTTTAAAACGATTAACGAAGCTCTGTATTAAAAAATATTATAATGATCATAGATGTTTGCTCTTCATTTAAACTTATATATTATGTATGTTTATCAGCCATTCGGTTTCCATAACACAAGCGAAAGCTTAGTATGAGATCAGATCATGCCGTGTGTGAAAATTGTCCTGAAATATTTATTTCTAATATAGAATAAACACGTTTGGGGTCTCACAAAGTATTGAAAGTTTACTCACAAAACAATATGAAATTAAAATTAAATTCGTCCAGGTTTCGTCATCGCAAACTCTCAGCTTATTTCGTTACTTAACTTGTAACTTAGCACGCTGGAAGTGACTTATTAAAGTTTAAATTGTAAGCTAAAATGTGCTTTGCGAAACACTTATTTTAAATATTACACTTTCTTGTAAAAGGCATGAGAAATTAAAAATGTAATTTTCATACTAAATAGCATGTTTTAACACGCTTTTTTATGTTATTAACACACTTTTATTAGCTTTACCTGTTTGTATGTAACTGATTACTTAACTTGATTTTGACCCACTTTAAATTGACAGATTTACTTCAAATTTTGTACACTTATCAAGGATCGGTGACAATACAATATGTAATGTAATTACTTTAAGCGTGTTTTTTTAAGAAATAATATATCTAGGGGCAGAGTTTAATCATATGGTTTCTAATCGCACTTGAAAGTTCAAGAAGTAAATAAGCTATTCTCATAAGTACTAATAGATTATTCTATGTGTACGGAGACAGGTTGGCATAATAGCTGAGAAATTCTATTCACTCTTGTGGGAAGCCACAAAATTACTAGATTTAGCAAAGCCTAAAAGGCTGATTTTAATATGTAGAAAAACTTAAAATGTTGATTTTACGTCAATATGTAGAAAAGCAGTAAAAATATATCTACACTAATATTATAAAGAGGAAAACTTTATTTGTTTGTTTGTTTGTTTTTTTGTTTGTTTGTTTGATTGTAATGAATAGGCTCATAAACTACTGGACCGATTTTAAAAATTCTTTCACCATTCGAAAGCTACATTATCCACGAGTAACATAGGCTAGGTTTTATCCCGGAAATCCCACGGGAACGGGAACTATGCGGGTTTTTCTTTGAAAACGCGAGCGAAGCCGCAGGCGGAAAGCTAGTGTTTTATAATAGCAGAACATGAATGCAGTTATGCCAATTTAATAATTTGAAATTTCCCACTGCACAAAGAGCACGCCGTCATCTCACAATATTTTTGTTAAAGGGTTTATTTAAGTATGTATATAACTATAATATTAAAGAATGCAGGCAAATAATGCACTTAACAAATGTATAATGCGTGGCAAAACTAAAACTTTAATACCCGAAACGACATCAGAACCTCTCATTCAAAATCAAAGTCAAACTTCCAGTAAAATACATACTTAAATTGCAAGCGTACGGTAAAGCTTAGAGACGAAGCTTAGTCTAAACTATGAAGCTTTCAAAAAGCTACTCTCGACGCTCAAATATACATAGAGTAACCCTATCAAATTGTTTAAATATTAGCGATTTTATAATAGGAATATATCTATATTCTATACGTAATATTTTCCACCAAGATTCGGCTTTGTTGACTAGTGTAAAAATAAATAAAGCCCATGTGGGAGTAATGTAACTTTCCGCTAATGGAATTTTTATTTAGAACGGATGAGTTGTTTTTGTGTTTATCGATTACTTAATACTCACAAACAAAGGTTACAATTTTAGGGAAGGAGGAAAGTATTACACGATAATATTAAAATATCACGTAAAGTGTCAAATACGGACAATTAGAATACGTTTTTAAAATGGTAGTTTTATACATTATTCGACGAATAAGTTTTAACCAAGGATTGAAAAATGAGCACTTAAATGTATAACAATATTATCATACATTTAAAAGTAAAGATACAATGGTAATCTTTACGTAAATATTTCTAGTCATTACAATTATCTTACCTTGGGCAGCCTAGTAGGTATTAGTCCTTTAATATAACCTTGTATTATTTTTTTAAATAAGTGTGTTAATTTGTTAAGGGCCGATTTTTCAATCCTTGGTTAAAATTTATCCGTCCAATAAAGTATTACACGAATATTTTAAAATGTCACCTGTAAACTGTCAAAAACGGACAATTAGAATACATTTTTGAAATGGTAGTTTAATACGTTATTCGATGAATAAGTTTTAACCAAGGATTGAAAAATCATCCCTAAATAAAAAAAAATATATAAGACTTAAAATACGATAGGTATTCAAACATTCCCTGAAAGAATGGCAGAAGTTCGCAATTGTTAAATAAAATAATCTTGATTTTACATAGTACTCAGTTTATTCAATAATATTATGAACTATTAATCAAATTAGAGCCCGTATTCGTATTCTACATTAACCACGATACCACATCCATCATCCAATATCTTTTGTAATAATAAAATGGATCACAAATACTGTTCGTTCGGTTATTGTATACTGAAGGTTATCCAAACCCTACAGTATTATGTTACCCTTTTGAGTTTATTTTACAAACTAACCGATATTGAATCGTAATATCCGTTTGTCTGTTTGTAAAACAATAACTTTTATAATAAAGCTGGTCATTGTTTTTCTCCCAGGATACCCTTGTTACTCAGGGGTGTAAAAATTCCTTATTTTGGGACCTGAATATACACAAAAAAATCTTACAAATCGTTCAAGCAATTTTACATGAGAAATTTTTATCATATGTAAATAACTACTATATAATCTTTTTATCGTGTTATTTTATGATTAAGTTAAAAAAGCTGTTTTAGAGAATTATTTTTATATAAAAAATTATCTATAAATAGGTGCTTGTAATTAAAATAAGATAAAATGAAATTCCTTTGTTTAACAATTTTATTGAAAAAAAAAAGGTATCATTAGGTATTTTCCTCATTTCCCCTTTGTGAAATAATAGGAAATAATTGTTTGTTCATAAGGAAAAGAAAACATAATCTAATTATATTTTAACAGATCAAAAGGTGATATAATATGTTCTTGTTCATTGCCATTTATCATATTTGAATACCTACATGAGCATGAAATGTTCTAGACTCAGTCTACATTTACTAGAAGAAAAGATAATCTAGGTCTTTTGTCAGACCAAAATCCTTACAAACTATCGGATTTGTAATATTCATTGTTACTCTTTGTTATAAGATACTCGAGACATAATAAATGTTACAAAAAGAAATTCTACATTATGACTGACCGGTTGGCTTGGTTGGTAGTGGCCCTGCCTTCCAAGCCAGCGAGGTCGTGGGTTCGATTCCCACCCGCGGCAAATATTTGTGTGATGAACATAGATGTTTTCCCTGTGTCTGGGTGTTAATTATTATCTATATAAGTATTTATTTAAAATTATATATTTTTATCAGCCATCTGGTTTCCATAACACAAGCGAAAGCTTAGTATGGGGTCAGATCGTGCCGTGTGTGAAAAATGTCCTGAAATATTTATTTATAAAAAAAAAATATTACATACAAAAATATCAAGGTCATAAATAATCTATAGATACCTAGTTATCTATAAGTGAAACGTGTAGGTCGATTCGCCAATTATTTTCAAACACACCACTTAATTTCCTTTGTGTATTGGGTAAGGTTGTAACAGTTTGATATTGTTTCAATAATTTATTATTGAAACAATATCAAACTGTTATACACTAAAATAATTTATTTCTTGACTGTGTAAACATGTTTTCCTCTGGAACGTAGAGTAAATAATATGCGGTTTTTTTAAATAGATAGAGTGATTCAAGAGGAAGGTTTTAGTATATAATTTATTAGGTTTTAGACAAAGCGGGCGAAGCCGCGGGCGGTAAGCTAGTCTGGAATAAATTAAAAAGGAAAATATAACGAAAACGAACGAACGAAATCTATCTAACGGGAAAAGAGAATAATTAATTTCCCAACAGTTGAGTTAAGTTAATCAATTGCTCTTTTAATGTAAAACGCGCAATGGATGAATATTCTCTATCAAAATGCAGGCGTTCCTTTCTTTCTACCTACATTATGTTAATGTGATACAATATTGTAATACTGTGGTGATACTATCCTTAACACAGATCATATATTAAACTAGAAGCGCATTTAAATCGAAAATTAATTAATAACTACACAAATAAAACCAAAATAGAAATTATATGCATTTTGATACGAATGTTTTAATTCCAAAGCTAGTTAAGAAGATAGTTTATTCTGAAAAAAAATCTAAACTAGATAGAACTGAAAGAGAGCCAAAAAACTTCAAGATGTTTAACGTTAGGTATAGAGTTTTTCTTATTTGTACTTCTTACTTCTAAATCACACTTTCTCTTCCAGGTCTGAGGTCTCTAGATATAATCTGTGGAAACCAGCCTCCGCGGGAAGTGGCCTCAAGTTCAACATGCAAGGCTGAGTCCCGGGTGCGGGTGACCCACTTACAACATCCTTGGCATTATTTTAAGATCCCTGTGTGTAAACATCATTCCTACTGTATTTGACAGTTTATTTATAGACCTTACTTGGAATAGTTTTTATAAGATGTAGGAAATACGATAAATACCATAGGGGATTTGTATGTTAGTGCTTTTAGATTCAGAGAATTCAAATTTGTGAAAATTTTTCTTTTTTTTAATAAGAGACAAACTATGGCTCATTTTTGTGTTTGTTTTTGTGACTGCGTATTAAACTTTTGTACACTGCAAGTATTAAAAAATAAATTAAACAAACGCTTATATTATTAAGTTCGAACTTTAAGGAAAATATTTTTAATTCATTATTGTAGTAGTGCTTCTAAGAACGTTAATAAAAATGTATGCTAATATAAGTGGTAGTAGTAGATTACAATAATCTGAAAACGCTTTTTATATTTGAACCATTAACGGTCTTTTCGCTGAGGCAAATAAAAAAAACGGAACCCATTAAAAATGTTTACTTTACAGCATTGTTTCTTTTATTTCATGTAGGCAACCCTTTTGTCGTTGAATGCTTTTTTTATTTGTTTTTTAAGCCCATTGATCCCCAGAATCCCTGACCTATATCTGAGGACCTTGGCATTCTCTTAAGTTCCTGCGGGGAAACAATATAAAATATATATCGTATTTATTACTTTTACAATATAAATATAATAAAATATGAAGGACAGGAAAAGAATTGGAAGTATATTCGATTTATTTCTGAGGTCATTATATTTGCTATAAAAGATTGTATGTAGGAGGTTACCTTTACGACGTAATAAGGGAAACAAAAGAAAAACATTTGAAGCAATTATTTTCTATGACCTATATTTTTGGAGGAAATTAATCAAAAACCGAACTCATGCTTTCTATTCTGTATACCTGTGAACAGACAGAGCTGAATTAATGTTATATAATGTAAATAGCTACACTAAACTGTATGTGTTTTTATTCAATTAACACTTTAGTCAAAACATTTTATTCATTTGATTTACAAAGAGCGTCCATATTACAACACCAGTTGTTTCTATTTCGGTTCCCTTTTGATTTCTCTCTGTATTCCACAAGCCTTTGTCTAGACTATGACAGACGGTACGTATTCGCGCGACCACGTTTGCCCTTTCTTTGTACTTTTGTAATAGTTTTTAAGTGTTATATGTTTCATTAGAAGATCAGTTCCTTCAGTTGCATTGGTAAGCCATTTTTTTAATCAACCAAAACAAATTCTTCGATAATTTGAGTTACGTGTTGTAATGCGTTATATTGCAATACTAATGCGTTTATAACTTTTCATATTAAAGAATTCCTTCTGAAATTCCGCAATTCTTTCCAAAAAAAGCAACACCAAATATTATCTATTCACAAAGTATACGTGTGTTACCAAATAAATAGATACTGTAAGTCTACTTAGATAAAAATAATAGCTATATGAAGCTAAAGCTAGTATGTAACTTCAAGTTCCAATCTTTAAATAACGTAAAAATAACATAGATTCCCTCGGATTTATTTCAGGCTCCTTATTATAGCTTTTAATCAGACAGACTACCTTATAACAATGCCATCATTTTCCAAAAATACTATTTGACTTTCATGAGCATAACGATCAGCTTACAGCATCTTGTTAGAGCTCAGGTGTCAAAGTACTTCATTACGTTCAAAATAGACGATGTTCAAGGAAAATGGGAACGTAAAAAGTGGATAAAATAGTATTTTGGTAAAGGGGTTCCGTATTTTGTTATTTAAAGTATAAGTTAGGAAAATCTAATTATTGGCTATCAACTATTCTTACATTCAGATATCGTGGCAAAAATAACAAACTAATTGTATGACTGCATAACAATGAATAAAATAATTAAAATAGAATATAAGTAGATTAAGAACAACGAACTTATAAAACATGGTAGCAAAACTTTTCAATGGTAGTTTCTGTGTAAGTACCTAAAATAAATATATCTAAATTTATTCAAAAAGTCTTATGTTTTCTCATTAATAAGTAAGGTTCTAAAACACAGATCCCTAAAAGCGGTCATTTGTGGTATCTGATACCATCTAAAGGTGATACCGAATAATGAAGTTTGAAAAGTTCCAAAGATTTAATCACATAATGGGCGTAACAATTTATGCTTAAAAAGATTATATCTTTCAAGAAGTACTTTACAATTACTGTTGTTACTCTGATTAATGAAAGAATTATAAATTGAATGAAGTCTAAATTCGAAGGTAATTTTATGAGAAATTTGTCTGGATTGAATGGATTGAATGGAGAAGGATAAAAAGGACTTTTTAACATTCAATGATGTAAATAAAGTTCTAAATTTAACTAGAGAATCAAATTAATCGATAATAAGAAACGTAGAATTATGCATGTCGTTATATGAAGTTTTTCAGCACTATAGATTTTTAAAGCTAAAAACATTTAACATTTTTTTATAACCCAGCAAACTTTCTTTGAATTCCATATTATGTTTTTGCTTACTTCACTAATACACGTCTACATCCTTAATTCTATAGTTCTTTGAAAAAGACAAATGTATCAGCTGTAGATACTAAATATATCATGAACAAATCTCTAATAAAACAGCTGCATACTTGTGTTACGAGATTTGTCAATAGCCTTTATATTTTTTTAAAGAAGAATATTTTTATACAATTTATTGGCCAGTGTGTGTTACACTTAAATATATAACGGAATATATCATATAAGTATAACATAAATAATCTAACGGAATATATCATATAACATAAGTAATCTAATAAATTATAGAATTGCTATTTAAAAGTAATTGAACACCTGGGCCTTTCCGACCCTTTTGCTTATCTCTCGTTTTCCTTTCAATTCTAAATCCAATGTATCAATTTTGTTAATTCATTTTCACTGGAAGCAATTTTAAATCCATCCAAAATCACTTAATACGATTGAATGGCTCATAGTATCATTATGATATCATTATATTATGATAGTATATGAAATAATTTATTCTGGTAAGTCCAAATGCTTGCGTTCAAAGCACAAGCACAGGCACAAGCATGTAATCATGTTGTTTGTGCATGCGTCCGTGTTTGTTTGATTGTACCGTAAACGCACGGGCTGCTTGTCAGGTAACTTGCCGGGCTGCTTGCCAGGCTGCTTGCCAGACTGCTTTCCAGGCTGCTTGCCACGCGTCTGAACATATGGTACGTTACCATAAGAGTGTTATTAAAAATTGCAGGTGAGTTGTAAAAGTAGAAATTAAACAGTGTAAAGCTAAATAGATATAGGTAGTATTTAGATTTCTGTATCCTTGTTTGGTTGAACTTCTTGAACACAAATATACATGAAAATATAATTTATTACAGTAAACATAATTTATTACAAGTTATACTGTAACGAACTCTCACTAACAAAAATAAGACGTAGGTAATAAATGCTAGTCCAAAACAAATCAAAGTTTTTGTGTACTTGAGAAGTGGAAAATTCTGAGTAAACCTAGTATAATTCTCAGAAATGTTCTTTTGATCGTATGAACAGTTTTCATGTTACTATGTAACATAGCTCTGTTTTATTTTAACATAATATAATATTACCTTTTCAGATACTAGTTTGAGATGAACACACAATAATAGCATAAAACTAAAAAATATGCCCAATTACATAGAAAAATAATCAATAAAAAACCGAAGAATAAATTCTTGTAGCGGATTGTCTCCCTTGAGAATTTACTAATAAAAGTTTGTCATAGCAAACATCTTCACCGGCTGTAGGTAATAAACTGAAGAGGTCAAAGAGAAGATTATTTAGTTTACCGTGAGACGACTTAAGTTCAATGGGAAACATTTTAATGAAAAATCTTGTTTTTACACGTGTTTCTCTCCTCTTACTATTTAGATAGAAATGTACAGAGATTCTTAGTACTCGCTATGCTCATAGCGTTATTAAATTTTTCACGTCGCTTTATATTATTATGGAAATATTTCACATAATGTTAAAATGTTGATCAACATCGGATATTGTGTGCTTTGTGAAAAGACAGCTAAATAATTACGCGAGGGCAAATTGAACTTTGATACTGATTGTAACAAACATATTAGGTATGAGTTATTAAAAACCTACAGGCTACATATTATAATAGTCAGATGTAAGCACATAATATACAAATAATATTTATAACTTTACGTTTGCTATGTGTGAAAAGTAATCAGATATACAAGTGACCTTTGATGATATGTGATTTTAAAGGTATATCATTGAATGTCTTTCTCAAATTTATCCTTAAATAAGTTATTTTTCTCTATAAAGTACTTTAAAATTCCACTCAATGAAAATCCATTAGCTTCTCAGCTTTGACCAATAATGATCTTCGCCTTATGAAGCTTTAGATATTAATTTGGAATATCTTTGAGATGCGACTGCAGAATTTAAAGGACGCTGAGCCTGCAGTTTCTCGTAAATGAAAAATTATTGATTTTATTTAATTGAAAAAGTTTTCTAGTGACTTTACCTACTGTTTGTTTACTTTTTAACTCAGAAGTTTTTAGATTAATCACAGTTGATACAATTTGCGTATACAGAAAACAAAGAAAGTGGATAACTTACCGACGTATTTGTGGTTCCATATGCCTTAATAAGTTTCTAAATCATCATAATTGTCTGAATTAGGATTTTCTTTAGATTTAGAAAATTGATATTAGGTAGATATTATTAGGTACATAAGGTATCATGTAACCACATCATAGGCAAATCGATCATATCAATATCTATTATTCAATTTACTTACCTCATATTTTCATACCTTAAAAGATTTGACTTTAAATCTCCTTAACTCTTGTTTTCTTAGGTGCTAATGACCAAAATTCTATCTTGTTTTAGTCATACAATTATTGCAAAGTATTCGATCATCAAAACTAGTCAATCGGAATTTAAATGTATGTATGTAGATACCCCATAACTCTCAAGGGATTGTAAGGGATGGGGTTGATTTTTATTCAAATCTACATCTATTGTGTGACACAGCCCTATTTTTCTCATGGAATAAAATATATTACCATTTATTAAGTTGGGTGAGAGATTTATTAGCATAAGCTTAGTATGTTATCTCAAACGACATAGTCTTCAGGATTTAACCTTACATTTTGCTTAAAACATACTTAGGTCACTCAACTAGTGTAACTGTGCATTTAGACCAAACGAACATAGAGCTAGAGCAAAAGCATTTTTTGGTGATCTTTTAGTGTTAACGAAAACTCGAATTCAGTGTTGTTCAGTATTAGAACATTGCATAGAATCTTTTGGAACGCACTAAGAACAACGAAAGAATGCTCTTCCCCTGTTTACACAAGAATTTGACATAATGGGGTTAGAATGAGCGTTCGCTCGTTTGATCTAAATGCACCGTAAGGTTTCTTTCTTGGTTAAGAGGGGGCATAAAGCAAAATAACCAATCTTCTATCAGATGATACGTGTAATATTCAAGACTAGTATCTAGTTTGATATATATTTTATTTTTTAGATTTGGTCTTGCATATTACACGTATCATCTAATAGAAGATTGGTTATTTTGCTTTATGCCCCCTCTTAATAGCTGTGGTGTGTGTTATTGAAGATGGCAGGAAAAATAAAACACAATATAAAAATATCAACATTTTATTCATAAATCAGTATAATCTCTTACATCTAGACAGTTACAGTATAAAGACTTAAGGAATAACGAAGTATTACGATAGTCCGTACAAAAATAATTACATCACATATTATTATGTCCATCTATTGTACTTTTTCAAAGATATATTTTTTATATTTCAAAGAGAAAAAGGTACACAAAGCTTTGGGATAGATTATGCAAACATTTTATTTCATATAGACGTATAATATTTTATATATTATAGTTTATTCCATAGTTCATGAAAATATTTTTTATCACTTAGGAAAATCGATATGTTGACATTTTTTTCCTATAAAACTTGGCAAAACGGAAAGTTTTTTTTCCGTACAGTTTTATTTCACACAAAAGCGTACATACAAACTAACAAAAGTTTGTAGAATGTTTTATATACATACTTGTGTGCGTTATTAATTTATCAAACCATTATCAATGCCTTTAAACAGAAATTTTTATACATATAATATCTATGCATTATTATTTAAAAATATATATACATATATAACAACATAAATCATATAATATAGAAGATTAAAAGGTTAAAAAAAATTACCTTTTTTATACCATATACGAGAAATAATTAAAATACACAAAATATCCAAATACATACTCTACATACAACGATATCATAATTAATATTATAAAATAATTAAAGTTCTGTAAACAAAGTTATTAATTAGATCACGTTTAAGGACCAAACTAATATTGATCTTGTTAAATTTCCCAAAACCGTGACAATTAATTTTAATTGAGTTATCGCAGATTATAAACTTTGATACAGGTGATATTACTTTGAAACTATAATGATATTTTTAGGATATGTTTCGTAGATACAAAGACAATTTAGTCACTAAGGTTTATATAACAAAATATTTTTTATTTTTCATGTGAGATTTGCTTTTGTTACGTTATTAATTATTATATTATATGTAAAATACATATAGTATACAATTTTGATTGTATGTTTATCATAGCATACGAAAAATGGCTGAAATAGATGGGATATAATTTAAAATTAAGTACCAATACATGTATGAACAATATAGTTTGTTCAGCAAGAAGAAAATAGTATCATTTATTCATTTATATCTACTCTGCAATAGATTGGCTTTTAGAGAATGCGGAATGCCAATAAGGTGGCCTCTGAACACTTACTATTTAAGTGTATTGAAACATCAATCAAACATCAATTGTTTTAAAATATAGGGATATATAAAAACTACTTTGACAACTACCTTCTTATTCTATATTTATTCATAAATATATATTAATTTATATTTAATATTTATACACTTCAAGTAAAATATGATTTTTTGAATATTTTTAACCACTTTTTATGAGATCAACACTGATAATTTTTCAAATTATTATTAAACATGGATACACTACATAGGGTTAATATAATTGAAATACATCTACTCGTAAAACGTATTTTTTCTCAATTTTTTGCATCTACAACTTACATGGAAATTCGGAAAATAGTGGATATTTTATATTCCATTTTTTAAAGAAAGTAATTTTTATAAGCTATATATTTATAGTTTTTTCGTATTTTTCATATTGGAACTCTAAAATGAAAGCTAAGAGACATATTAAACGAAAACCAACTCCTAAGTTTACGTTTTTATTATGATTGAAAAATCTCATAAAATACAATATTACAGTATAGAATACAGATAGATACATTTATACGTTAACTTACAATATCAATTGAGTATCATATAGTAAATAGTAAATATATATAAGTACAATAATATTATATTAAAGCTTTATTTGCATTCAATGTCGTTTACAACGGCGCAGCTAACGTAACAAAAATTACTTTTTTTATTTAAGTATTTAATTTGCAAAAATCCATCTACTTATTGTCAGACGTAAAGAATGTCAAACATTCAACTTTTCAACAGCGTATTCTATAGAAATGAAGGTCTTCGCCGATCAGCGGTTTCTACCAGACAAAATTGTGCGGAAATAATGGAAAAGATAATTTTTGCTACACAATATATCATGAGATTTATAAACGCTTGATATGATTAATTATATTTTAAATCTATTTCTATATTAAGTAATAGACAACAACTTTACCATCTATTTAAAGATATATGTACATGACAAGTCTTGAATTGAAGTGTGCGTTTGTAAATAGAGTTACAAAGATATAGAGAGGATGAAAGATATGACACGTCAAGGAACGGGCCTCGAAAGTTGGAATAACTCAGATTGTTATATATTTGTGCTTTTATATCAAAATTATGAAGTTTTGAAGTGAAAACTTCTTTAGCGGCGTTGATCACTTTTTCTGTAATGGGTATAAAATCTTAAACTCGCGTCAGGACACGTGACCTGATCGAAAAAGCGTAAGAGGGATGGATATCAAACATGCTGAACGTTAATAATCAAGTTTTCACTTCTGCCGGCACTCCCGGAGTGCAACCCGTCTTTTTTTTATCAAAAAATACGTTGTTATAAGAAAAAGTGTAAGTTATATTTACTATTTATTTAGGTATTTTTTATTTTGTAAGTAAGTTTTTAAATAGAGTTATTCCATATAAACCGATAGAATAGAAATGACGATGACAATGATTATCTAACACGGCTACATACACCAAAATATACGGGTACACAAACAAGAAATCTAAGGGATAAATTCATTTTCTACATCAACGCTCTAAAATATACACTTCTACTGATTACTGAATATCACTTATCTTGTATCTCTACAGTAAATGGACATACAACCGTTTCTATCGTCTACTTATAAATCTTTGGCATCTCGAGATTACCTGATGTCCTCAATTCCTTGAAATTTCAGATTTCTCCCAATATTTTTCTTGCTTGATCTCTTCATCTGTAATTTTTAAAGATATTAACTAATTTATTCCTAAATAAATTAAACATAATTTATATATTAAACTTTACACGTAAATACGGAAGTATTGTAAAGTAGATTTTTTATTTTGTTTATTCTTTACTACAATAACATTTTAGCGCGAAGCTGCTCAGTCAGTGTGTAACGTTAGTATCCGTATTTGAAGTGTCAATATCAATGTGTATAGTGTCAGTAACAATATGTTTGCAATGTCAGTACCAAGTCAGTACTTGTGTGTTTGTAGCAACAGTATCAATGTGTATAGTGTCAACTGTCAGTGACAATGTGAAAAATTATTTCGGTGTTAGATAGCTCATTTATTGAGGAAGGCTATAGGCTATATATCTTTACGCTAAGACCAACAGGAGTAGAGCCACGTGGGTGAAACCGCGAAGCGCAGCTAGTCAATATATGTATATGTGGCATCAGCTGCAGTATAGGTAATGTCAGTAACAACGTGTTTCCAATGTCAGTATCAATGTATTTGTAGTGTCTGTAGCAGTGAGTGTGTAGTGGCAGTATTAGCCTGAGTACAAGTATACATACAGTACTTGCACCCTACGTCAATATAGTCTCAGTATGTGCAGTGTCAGTACTCGTATCTGTAATGCCAGTATCAGTGTGTGTAGTGCCCGTATACGTACAATACTTGCTCCCTATGTCAATGTTAGTGTGTATATACATTTTTTTAAGTGGGGAAATCTTCCAAAGATACCCACGGCCCCCTGGGGAAGTAGCCGTGGGTTATGTCAGATTCTTACCGACTAAAACCCCACTGTGTTCCGTCGAGCCGCTTTAAAGAGCAACTATGGAGTTTCTTGCCGGTTCTTCTCCATAGATACTGCTTTTCGAATCGGTGGTAAATGTAAAAAATAATTTGGAAAATCCAAAAGTGCACGCCTCATAATTTTTTTTTAATAAATATTTATTAATTATTATTTTTGTTTATTTAATAACAATTAAACCACATCGAATCAGACCCTGAAAAATGAAAGGGTTCTATTCCTGAGCATACTCAAGCGTAAGAGAAAAAAAAAGACTCGATTAGTAAAGTATTTCGGTCGCTATCGTGTTAACAAGAAAAAGGATCCGCACATACAGACACACGGACGTCCAAGACAGAACTTTTTTAAACTGTTTTTTAACTAGTTTAAATAACAAAAATGACATCAAAAATATCATGAACGTTAAAAATAGTGTTTTTTCTTAATATGTGTGTGTATGTATTATCTTACAAGTGCAATGTATGATACATAAAGACATTTTAAGTTTGAAAAATCAGATGTTTTGCTCGAAGTGACAGTAGTACCCACCTCAGCGCTTCGCTTATGAGGCGTGCAATATGTATTGACGTTTCAAAAGTGCTTTTCGAAGAAGTCTAATTGAATAAATAAATGTTTGAGTTTTTGACATTGAGTTAATGATGGGGCCGCGGGTATTGGTTGGAATCGTTCCGCGACAGTGTGTACATACCTGCCGCTGAGGCAGCCGAAGGGCGGGTCGCGCGCGTGCGGCGCGTGCGGCGCGGCGGGCGCGGGCGGGCTCTTGGTGAGCGGGTACCACTGCGCGACCGGCTTGCGAGCGTTGTCGAGCATCTCGAGCCAGTGCTCGCGCCCGATGCCGATCATGTTCGAGCCGATTGCGGTGCAACCGATTAGCTCGTTTTGACCGATTCTGGTATCGAAAATAAATATATTTTCATTTGATTTACCCTTCATAAGCAGAGACAAACAATTGATACGAAGATGATGCAAAGGAAACTATGGAATAACAGAACTTCCAAAATAATCGTGGAAGAGTTTATAGGAGGCTTTTGTAGGAACTTAGTTTAGCTAAACTTATTTTTTGCAATAAAAGCTTTCATTCATTCATTCATCCCTTCATAAAAATAATATACAGGAAACTCCTTTAAAAAACTAAAACAACAAAATGACATCAAAATATTTTTTTTTTATTTTTTCTAACTATGTTTACATCCCTCGGCTTCACGCAGCTATAACGCTCCGCAAATATTATGGCCATGGTGTCTACGAAAACATAATATTAAACGTAAGCGCGCGTTCGACTGGCTAAGGTTATAGAAAAATTTAAGAAATCATTTAATGAAAAAAAAATAGTCAGTCAAATAGTCACTCTATATAAAAAACGATCAATATAACACAAATAATAAAATATTAACTGACTGTATTCCTATTTTCTTAAATAGATATAAAATTGAAAACAAGTCACGAAGTAGTTAACATAAAATTTAATACTTATAACATTTTACTCTATATCTAAATAGGAAACTCTCTCGGAATCATAACTTTTTATGAAGTTAATACCAACGGTACGAAAGTTACGTAAGGATGTGTAATTGTGTAGTCTAAACTTGTTACTAAATTACTTTTCAAACGCCAATTTATCGTGAAGGAATATTGGAAAATTGATTACTTTTTAACACACTTATTAGGTTAACTTGTATGTTTGTAAGTTTGTATGTAATATTAAAAGAAATATTTAATTCAAACACAAGGATTTGTAACAATAAAATAATTTTATGAGTTTATCTTATTATCATTAATCAACTAAATAAAATTAAGAGCGTGTTTATTTACATAAATACCTGCATACATTTTTTATATATTTTATTCCATTTCAACATTGCATAACACAATGTAAAACTTTATTTATTATACAATATTTCAATAAAACCAACACAACACTCCGAATAAAACAATTCCAACGAACCCTTTGTGAAACCCAAACAGAGTTTATACTTTATAATAATTACCGTCAGTAAATGCAACAAAAATCAAACAATATAGTGAATATGAAAACAAACACGTGCAACGCTGAAGCATAATAATCCAATTAACAATATTTGCTGAGTAACTGTTTGCATAATAGCTGTTTAATTAATATATGAATTGTTTTGAAATGCGTCTAATTGCTTCTTAGTGCTTTATCTGATTTCAGGAATTGAGAATTATTACGGATTAGTGCAATATTGAAAATGAAGGTATTTTGAATTATGTTCGTTGAAATTGTGGTTTTGATTCCGATATCTAATATATTGAATTGAAATTTATAATAAATAAATAAAATAGTGTTGTAATGGAACCCGAGGATACAAAAACAAACAGCATTTAATGAGAAAAAACTTATTTGCAAGTACAGTTTCCGGAAAATTGTACTTATTTTAACTCTAAACAAAATCGGAAAGTTAGCTAATGATTCACAAATAGATTAACTTTCCTTAAGATTATTTTTAAATCATTACGGACTTTAACGAGGAAGAAATTTTTTAATTTTTTTTTAAATGTAACAAGGTTACACAAATAGATGACGCAAGTCTTTAAAAATGAAAAAAAATGCATGAAAAAAATATTCTTAGACAGAAACCTTCTACAAAAATCTTAACAAATGAAAAAAAATCGTTTAGTATCAAATAAATACTTACAAATCATAATCGATGACTTTGACGAGTAATGTGACGTCATAAACATTTTCTGCGGGTAGATCGAAAACTAGCGCCTCATTGTACACCGGATTCAAAGTGTTCTTTTTGACGGTAGTCTTCTTTTTCTTGATACGCTTCCCTTGACAAATCAGGCAGATCTTCACGTAGGGATCTGTAACAAAGTATTTATTTGGAAGTTCGTCTTGGGACTTGTAATAATTGTATGGTTTCGTCGAAAATAATATGTTTTACTCTGAAATAAATGGGATATTAATCTACGAGAAAACTAATAAGTGTGAGAACATTTAATGAGAACTTTTTTTATTTAAGAACTTGTTATTTTTAAATTAAGAGTATGTTCATATTGCAACTTGCAACTTTCAATTGTTAAATAGCGACTAGGGAAATAAAAGAAAACTTTCATGCTTTGTTGTTGAAAATTCAAATAAAAGAAAAATTAAGTCGATATCGTTTCAAAACATTAATGTCAGTATCAGTATGATGTCAGTCGAGCTCTAAGGGCGCTTGTGCACTACAAGGAATTTTACTGTCCGGCATTCCGATTTTTTACGGTCCGGTGTGGCATGAAAAAACCGATGAATTGCTTGTGCACCTGTCCGTCTTTACTCGGATCAGTGCGGTACAGTTCAAGGAAGTTTGGCGGTATAATGCTATCATAAATGATTGTTTTTGCATTTTACAAGAAACGAGTAAAAAATATAGAAGGTGAAATATTATATTACTTCGTTATAATAAAAAGTAAAGTTCCGTAAGAGATTTAAAATGCGTGTTTCACTTATTTATTTTAATCGGTGATGAGGAGCTAAAGCTATTCCCACTTGAACTTTAACTTACCAACACTTACTTAGATAATAATTATAGGTCAATGCTTGGTCAATGTATATAAAATAACAATACCGACTTCTCAAATCTCATTGCCAACTAAAAGAAAGTAAAACAAGAGCTTGCTTTTAATTGGCATATGCAGTAAAAACAGTAAAATCCAAGCAAGAAAAACAATTATACCTACAGCGACTCGTAGACACAAAAAACCATCCGGAATAGGGAAAAGTAAAATGTCGGACAGTAAAATTACGTATAGTGCACAAGCTAGTATATAGATTAATGGCGTGCCATACCGGACCGTAAAAAATCGGAATGCCGGACCGTAAAATTCCTTGTAGTGGACAAACGCCCTAAGCCAGCAAAATTGTGAACTAAGAAAGCATAAAATGTTCACAATCTCAAATTATCATAATCGTAAAGATAACATTACCTGCAACATAAGGAAAATTTTCAGAGGCCATCAAGAAAAAAGCCGAAATAGCAAGTTTATGTTGTACTAAAGGATTTTTACGGTAACATTTTAATATTCCTCCTAACAAAACAGAACACGAATTAATCTCTTAGAGTAAGAGATTTACGAGTACATAGAATAATGTTTTGTATTTGTATTTAATGTTTTTTATGAAGTATTTAGTATTATACTTCAATTGAAATATTGACTGACCGGTTGGCTTGGTTGGTAGTGGCCCTGCCTTCCAAGCCAGAGGTCGTGGGTTCGATTCCCACCCGGGGCAAATATTTGTGTGATGAACATAGATGTTTGCTCTGTATCTGGGTGTTAATTATCTATATAAGTATTTATTAAAAAAAATTATACATGTATGTTTCTCAGCCATCTGGTTTCCATAACACAAGCGAAAGCTTAGTATGGGATCAGATTGTGCCGTGTGTGAAAATTGTCCTGAAATATTAATTATTATTTATTAATTATTTATTACTTACTAGCGGTCCGCCCCGGCTTCGCCCGTGGTACATATTTACGTTTTCTCTACATAAAAACCATCCTCGTACTTCAAGGAATATAATAAAAAAAGAATTATCGAAATCGGTTCAGCCGTTCTCGAGTTATGCGCTTACCAACACATTTTGCGATTCATTTTTATATATAAGATTTATATAATGTATTTCTTATCGCTTTATGCTTTTGTGCTATGGATTTGTAGCACCTTCAAAGTACCTTATTAGCCACAACTGTACCTATTAATTTATGAATTTAAAAACCAATTATTTTAAAATCATCTTCAGTATATTTTACGAACTTCTGATATTTTCTATTTGATTTTCATAACTGCCTAAAGATGAATATAAATTAATTTTGTTGGAGACTTTAATTTCAATCCATATTAACAATAAAAGTAAACCTTTCTTGCTTATTACATTTTTTTTCCTCTTCAATAGAATGAACATGTTGCATTAGAATAATATGTACCTTACATAACAGTGGTCTAACAAATCTAATTCCAGTGGTTCTTTCCAATTTGCATAAAGGTAACGTAGCCAAAGCTAATGTTATTTTTATTTAACTACTATACGTGCATGGACTGGTTTTCATATTGCGTATTGTTAGAAATATGCTATGTTATTAACATTGATATTGAAGATAAAATAAAATGGACTCATGTATTTGCTGATTAAAAATCTTTCAAACTATGAATTGTTTCATATAGATTATTTTTAATTCTGCTCAAAAATTGATTAGGTCGAGTTTTAGTAGCAAGGTTAGCCGGAAGCTAATCATGGTCATTACAAGCTTAAATTCTTCATTTAAATAATTTTACGACATAAAGGACCATCCATAAAAGAAAATGAATTTTCCCTGACTTCCGCGTTTAACATAACCTCTTTCATAGATCAAGGAGTTACAATTTCCATACATTAAAGATTAAAATTCGGTATGAACAAGAAGTTACATTGAATTCTCGGGCTTTCAATGTTTCAACCTTGGCGAAGGTCTCAGAGGGCTAGAGTCTTTTGAGACTCGATGTTTACTCTTACAGAAGTAGGTCACGGTACAAGGTACGGTACAATTTGATATTGTTAGTTTTGTAAAGTTTTCCGTGTATCTAATTTGCGAGTTTTAAAGGTAAACTGAATGGGTAAGCATTCAAAATACTTCGATGTTTGATTTATACGTAATGAAAATGTTGTAACCATTCTCCATTTAGTATAGCTGTGTGATGGGTTATTAATTTGACTACGAACTTGTATAGTAGCGAATCCAAAAAATATCTATGTATAATGTACTTATAATATACATGTTGAATTGTATTCAAATTAGTAGGACGATTTTAGAAAGAAAAAAATGGACAGAAGATGATAGCTATCTTTTAAAATTATAGATTTAGGTATTTACATCTTCAATATAACACAGTTTTTATTCAAAACTAGCGGTCCGCCTCGGCTTCGCCCGTGGTACATATTTACGTTTTCTCTACATAAGAACCATCCTCGTACTTCAAGGAATATAATAAAAAAAGAATTATCGAAATCGGTTCAGCCGTTCACACGTGATGCCGTGACAACGCGAAACGGGTTTCATTTTTATATATAAGTATATAGATGTATCCTGTCTATTACAGTGCATTTACATCAAACGAACATAGACCTTGAGCTAGAGCAAGAGCATTATTTCGTGATCTTTTAGTGTAAACGAAAACTCGTATTCAGTGTTGTTCAGTATTAGAGCGGGGGCACACGATGCGTTGCGGCGGCGGTGCGGCGCCGGAGCGGTGTCGCTGCGTAGTCTTACATAGAAATATCTGTGGCATGTCACACGATGCGTTCCGGCGCCGCACCGGACTTGTAACCACCAAGACGAGGCGGGGAGGGGTGAATGCGGTGCGACGTCGGAGCGGCACCGCTCAGTTGTTTTGCGTCACAAGGAAGGACACGCTGTGCAACGCTGCTACGACGCCGCTGCGACAGAACAACGTTACGGCGCCGCACCACTCGTGTGCCCACTGACACGGTGAAATCTTTGCGGTGCGGCGCCGCAACGCACCGTGTGCCCGCGCCCTTAGAGCATTGCATAGAATCTTTTCGAACGCACTTAAGAACAACGAAAGAATGCTCTACGCCTGTTACACTAAAATAATTCGACATAGTGGGGTTAGAACGTAGACGGAGAATCCAATAGACACCGGCAATGCGTGTCGCAGAAAGGGATAGAAAAGATTACGTCACAATATTTAGGGTTACCGTATGAGGGAAAATTTACCCCACAATTTGTAAGATACAAATCTCTCAATATTATCATTATTCACATAAGTGGATAATAATGAGATATCCACATAATGATATTATGTAGATACATACTTACATTTCTATACTTAATATTATAAAGAGGAAAGGTTTGTAATTATGTATGTATGTATGGTTTTCACGCATAAACTACTGGACCGATTTCAAAAATTCTTTCACCATTAGAAAGCTGCATCTTCACTGAGCAACATAGGCTATATTGCATTTTCAAAAAAATTAGAGATCCTTACCAAAAATGCAATAATGTATCCTTAATAAAAATTCTGTCATCGCGTGCGCTGCGGAATCTATTGAAGATAGAACAAAAAAATGTTCTACGGTATTACAGAATGGATCAATATCTACAAGAAAGTCCGCGATATTCCGTTCAAAAGATATAACGAATTTTTAAAAGTGTCAATTTACAGAAAATAGTAGGTATACTGTATAATTCAATGAGGAGGCGTAGTACGGGACGGGGTGAAGGTGAGTAGGGAAGGGATATTCGCAGGAACTACTTTGATTCCGATTTGAAAAATTCTTTCAGTGTTAGATAGCCCATTGATCGAGGAAGGCTATATTGTACCGTAACACTAAGACCAACAGGAGTGGAGACACGCGGGTGAAACCGCGGAGCGCAGCTAGTATATAATAAACATATTACTTTTAGATGGGTAATACATATTATGTATTTACACATACCTATGTATTATATAATATGTACATATATCATTATCATAATCCCATATGAAAATGTGTATGTAATGATAATGCAGATGAAAACTCGATTGTTTATTATTTTTTATAAAATAATGTTTATTTTCGTAAATTAACAGATACACACTTTAATTATATTGACCAACCCGCGAAGGCGCAAAAAAAACGAAATTTACTTAATAATAATTTATTGTAATAAAAAAATTACATTTAAATTATCTCTAACTTAATTAACTACGTCCCTCCGGTTCAATGTTGGAACCAAGAGCGTCCATTGACTTCGGCGGGGCAGCGTTGCGGTGGTGGTGATTGCCGTAATACTTTCTGGAACCGCAGGTGTGCGCGATGTCGCAATCGTTACTGGGTACAAGTCCTTACTGGGTGGCCTTATGCATCTTTCTATAATCAATGCGTGTTATATGTACTTAACAAAAAGTTAACAAAAAACTAGAAATTTCTAAGAAAAAATTTTTTCAAGTTAACAAAACACTAGAAATTTCTAGTTTTTTGTTCAAGTTACTTAACTTGAAAAAAATATTATAAACAAAGTATTAACATTTTTTAAACTTTTATGGCGCGATCTTGTTAAGTATATTTATATGAAGGGCTCCAAAAAGTGAAATATTTTACCGACAATTATTTAAACATTTTTTTTAATGTGCAATAAGGACGGAGGTTCAAAAAAATTTCGTTAGTTAACATTTGTCTATAAATGTAAAATATATAATAATAAAATTAGTTAACATTTGTCTATAAATGTAAAATAATATATATATAATAAAATAATATAATAATAAAATGTATATAAAAGTAATAAAATGCACAAAATAATGTTTTTCTACAGGTGATTAAATTTTAAAAACATAAAACATAATATAAAAGTTGAGACTTTAATTGATAAGATTAATATGCCACTAAATATTTACCAGAATAGGTACAGCATAAGGATATAGCATTGTAAGTTTTTTCTTTTGGATCAACATTTTTTTCTCAAAATGGTTGCTGCAAATTTTTGATGACGGTTTTGGTTTCCAAGCTGTTCGTCCTGTAGCTACGCCCGTGGTACCTACATGTTTTTAACTATCCTATCTCTCAAGTTGGATCGAACTGCACATGGTGTGCGAATTTTATTATAATCGGTTGAGTGGTTTAGGAGTCCATTGAGGACAAACATTGTGACACGAGATTTATATATATTAAGATTTCCCATAATAGTGGGTAACAATTTGTAGAAAAGTTGGCAACACAAATTTTTTTAGGTTAAAATTTATAATTGTTATTTTTGTGGTTTTTAAACAATGTATTCAAGTCAACAGCACGTGATACACAATATATTAACACGCTAAAGTATCATGAAGGCCTATTAACTGATAAAGAGTTGTATACTTACGAGTGAAAAGACAATCCAGGTATTTTCGTTCCACTATCACTTTTACACCCTTTAACACTACACCGCACCATGGTATTATTTTATAAGGTATTAACGGTAAGTTTAAATTATGCAAAACCAAACACAATGAATTACTTCTAACTTTTATCATGTAAAAACTATATTTTTAGGGAAGACGATAGTTAGCTGTCAAACTTTGTTTAGCAAAGTAGGTTTCTTTTCTTGAAAAAAGTGGCACGCTGGGTGAAACAAAAAATTTTATCGTTCTCTCTCATTTCTTTACACAACACCGGCATAAGTTGCTCTTTTTCTTGTGTGAATGCGACATAAGATATCAATTTGTCTATTGGTTTCTCTGTCTACGGGTTAGAATGAGCATTTGCTCGTTTGATCTAAATGCAATGTTACACAATTACATTTATTCGAAGCGAAATTTACACGAGAATTTCAATAAAGCGTGTGGTTTTGTCTACTCGTTATTCTACATTCGCAATTAACAACTAATTGGTCCATTATCCATTATTAATTTAATTATTTCATTTAACGAACATGTAGTTGATAAAGCTGATCCTCATTTGTTACTTGTATTAACAATTTTTCATTTAAATTATATAGAAAGGATTTTGTTTTTAAAGTGAAACTTTTATTACATCGTCTCAAACTTTTTGGTCTGTGTAGCGCATGTCGCGTGTATCGCGGCTGCCGAGTAGGTATACCTACTCGGCAGCCGACCGTCACGCGACATGCGCTACACAAAGCAGTGTTCGGAACCGTTCGAACAGTTTCACTTTTACCGTGGTTTCATAAAACCACACAACATTTTTCAAAGTATGTATCTAAATATCGTTAACTATTTCCAAAAGTTTGGCCTTCGTTTATTATTTAATAGTAAACAGATGGTAAACAATATTTTCTTAGAACCTATTAAAATTATATTGGAATATAAATTTATAAAATACCTACGACTAAATCTGGGACTATAGTTTATATAAAATGTTTTAGAATAACAATCATATCTAATCAATATACAATATTCATCAACCTATTTGTTTTATAGCATTCGGGCACACATTGTTAAAATTCTGAATCACAAATCAATTATGCGACAAAATATCTCGTTTTATTTATTTCATTTATTTCGTTTAGAAATATTTTGAATTCATATCAGTTTTATCATTTTATACAGCAAAAATATTATTGCTATTTTTTCATAAAAATTTTTATCAATCTAGAAAAGGTTCGGAATGAATTTATATTACAAAGATTCCACACACAGTCTGGTTTAAATTGAGTAACTAACACGCATACTAATTTGAAATCGGCGTGTTAGTACAACACAAGTACATAAAGCCATAGTTATAAGGGTGCTTTTCTACCAGATGTGCTATGCTGCGTTGTTGATATCCACCAATCATATTTGTTGAAGCACATAGTTCTGGTGGAAACGGATTACGGATACGTTTATTTTCGGTGGTAAATGTTAAAAATGCTTTGACGATTCAAAAGTGCTTTTATAAGAAGTCTAATTGAATAAATAAATGTTTGAGTTTGAGTTTGAAGGATGCGTGATGCGTACTATGGATGTGTGCTATGGATGTGTACTTGTGTGTGCTTATGATTTATGTGTGGTGCCTACTATCGATACATCGCATAGCTCGAGCTGCGCATCTTCCTCGCAAAGCTACTTTGCGGCCCCGCATCTTCATAGCACATCTTAATCGCACCGCACATAGCTTAGTATGAGTGGAAACGGTCATATATAGTTTCACAGCATAGCTATTACATATTCGTAGCATAGCTGCATAATCTCTGGTGGAAAAGCACCCTAATAGTTGTAAATATTAAGGTATCTAAGAGAGGTCAAGTTCTCTCTATTATAAACATTCTTTAGATGTTAGTAAATTATGATTTCAGAGCTAAGGTAGGTAAGGTAATTCAAATTACAACTTGACAACAAAAGCTTTTCTTTTTGTGCAGAGAATTACGTCTTTCCTCAATTAATGTAATATATTGAGGAAAAGGATGATTTTTAGCCATCATATTTTTTGTATAATGTATAGAAAAAAGGACTAAGGGTACTGTTTTCAGGATATTATTTAAAAAGTTCCTTTAAGCTTTGACCAAGAACATCGTCGTCGTCATACGTGAACACAGAAAAAGGAGAAAAATCTTGCAATAAGTCTTGCAATTTTAAGCATAAATCTTATCTCAATCACAAATGCTTTGCATTTTATAACACGCTGAAATATTTTATCCCGCAAAAAATCGAAAACCTCTCAAGACTACCAGACAACAATAGTGAAAATTCAAAGAAAACCGTCGATAAGTGGCGTGTTCTCGTTAGCTGGAAACGCGATAACAAAGGCTTAACACTATCCTTTATCAATGTCGCCGGTATTGTAATATTACACGCGTTTCTACCAAATGCTGTGGTGATTGATCGAAACTTCTCGAAATTTACCATATTCGCATTTCGCAAAATCTCTCTCATACTAGCATTCATTATTTATAGTTAACTAGCCGCTCGTCCCGGCTCCGCCTTGGTTGTCCCGGGATAAAAGCATCATAAAATATAGCCTATGTTCATCAGGGATAACGGTAAAATATTTTTTTAAATCGGTCCAGCAGTTTCGGAGCCTATTCAGTTCAAACAAACAATCAAATCTTTCCTCTTTATAATAAGTGGTCGCGCCAATATAAAAATATACGTAAATATATTCTCGATATGAAAGTGGACTGTATTCAGATCTACGTGGTGTTAGCAAAGAGGGATAGACAGGATACACACGGCACGTACCTCGTCGGAGGGAGTAGCGTCCAGAACACACGCGCCGCCACGCGGTCAGGGTCCTCCAGCTCGCGGCGGGCAAGAACGGCGTCCAGTCCCACACTCCACACAAACACACACGCGGCGGTGAGCGCGACCAAGGGCCGGGGCACGGGATACCCCGGTGGTGTTACAAGGGCACAATGCCTGATGATCTAGAGAGCCTCGTGGAAGCTCTCCGGCGGTGGCCGAGTCCCGAACCTCGCGAAGGAACGGAGCGAACCCGACTGACTGCAGCGACACGAACGTCGCGTTCACGTCTTATTGGACGTGTCACGTGGTTAGTGACCACGCGATGATTGGTTGTGCTCGTATGTAGGGAAGGATGAAGGAACACACCACAAACAATAAACGTTTAATTTCTACATTTACTATTTTAATTATATTGGCGTTACCATATCCACCCGCCCTAAATGGGTCACCATTTAAAACCAATCATAAGATACAGCGAAAAACTATGACTCTAGGATCGCATAATGCGCGCGGGTTAATAAAGTCCTAAGAGCCACGGCGGTAATATAAATAACGAGTTCTATGGCTCTAGGAGCGCAAAATGCGAGCGGGATAATAAAAAATCCTAAAAGTCACGGCGGAAATATAACTAACAAATTCTATGACTCTAGGATCGCGTAATGCGAGCGGGGTATATAAATTCCTAAAGTCACGGCGGTATTACAACTAACAAATTCTATGACTCTAGGATCGCGTAAAGCGAGCGGGGTATAAAAATTCCTAAAGTCACGGCGGTATTATAACTAAGAAATTATAAACGAAAGCGGTGCAAAACTTAAAATTAAACTTAACTAACTGCGGTAATATACTAATGCGGTATAACTATTGTCTTGGAAGCGGACATAAACGAACGACTGGGCGAAGGTAAGTTCCCTTGGCGGTTCTAACTGTACAAACGCGCGCGACGTCGTCCTTTGAAGGATGTACTTTCTCTACGACGGCTAAAGGCCAGGTTAGGGGCGGTGCATTATCATTTATTACAACCACGACCGTTCCAGGAGTAAAAGGTGTCGAAGGCGTATTCCATTTCTGCCTAACCTGCAAACCGTGTAAGTATTCCATTCTCCAACGTTTCCAAAACGACTGAACTAACTTGTCCAGTAGCGAATGCCTATCAAGTAAACTGACGTGATCAGATTTGACTTGCGGCGCGGGTAAAGCTAATAAAAGCGCGGTAATTAAAATAACACGAAACAAATGCGTTATAATATTCATAAAATATTTAATCTGATAATAATCAATGATCATGATAATTATGTGATCATTGCGCGGTAATATCACTGGATGCTTACGTGCATATTCCAGGGCGGAATCGCTTAGACGTCCGATGAGGATAAGTCTGTTGCGAATAAAAGGCCTCAAGCGGTTGAGAGCCTGCGAATAAAATTTATAAAAGAGTATATTATAATACTCCTCTGCAAAATATTTATTTTGCAGGGCGGGAATTATTTTATTCTCAGCGAAATTAGGTTCCTCTACGGTCATCATAACACCGCGGCGGGTTAATAATATAAGGAACCTATAAATATAAAATACACGACGCGACGAGACGCGAAGGGCGGTATCGTATAAAGCGCAATGCTTTATAGGCGGGCACACAGTGTGCGCTATTAATTTTCGTTCGGGAATGTCTGCAATAGACTCACCATTGAGACTCCTAAGAGGCCAATCAGATGGGTCCGAACGAGCCCACTGGGGTCCGTGGAACCACAGAGGGTGCGGTACGAGATTTTGTGGCGTAATGCCACGCGAAAGAATGTCAGCGGGATTTTCAATACCAGAAATATGGTAGAAATTATCTGATGGGATGTTATACACGACTGTGGGAGCAACGAAGCCCATCATGTCCCACAGACGGGCGGTAATTGACAAGATGGAGTGCTTAGTGCACATCACATCGGCGGGAGCGGTAATTTTAAAATGAAAACAATCATCAACAGTAGACCAATGCAGAACAAGTAATTTATGTTGCACGGTCTTATCAAACTCCACCGCGGAGGGTAAAAGTTTGTGCGAAGCGGGAAGATTATCTAACACATTTTTGCTATTACTATTCCATTTAATAAGATCCCACTGAGCTCCCTTAAACAAATCGATGAGCTGCTGCGACGCGGAAACTGCTTCACATTCCGTGGGAATAGAGAAGGCGATATCATCCATATACAACGAGGAAGACGCAATGCCACTCGCGAGCGGATATTTCGCGCCGTCATCTTCTACGAGCTGTCTTACCGTGCGCAGTGCATGATAAGGGCTAGACTTGATGCCGAAGCAAACTCGATTAAATTGATAAAGCAGCAGCGGATCCTGCGGGCTGAAACGATATAAAAAACATTGAAAACGACGATCAAACTCACGCACGAATATCTGCAGAAACTGTTGGCGGCAATCGGCGGTCATGGCAATCGCGTGGAGACGAAAACCTAAAATTATTGTAAACAAATTGCCTTGTAAATTCGGCCCAACATGCAGAAGGTCATTCAACGAACGCTGGCTTCCAGAAGTTGGCATGCTAGCATCTAAAACCATGCGCAGCTTAGTCGACGATTTATCCTCGCGCAGAACAGCGTGATGCGGTATAATATAAATAGGTGTAGGGTCACGCGGATCATACGGAGGCGCGGGTGAAATATAATTTTTCGTTAGATAATCTTTTATGACGTCATCATATGCCAACCTTAATTTAGGTGAAGCCTGTAGCTTTCTTTCGAGGCACATGAAACGCTTGCGGGCAATATTAAATGAGTCACCGAGAGTGTAGAAATCATCCTTAAATGGAAGCGAAACAATATATCTACCACTCACGGGATCGCGGGTTGTAGTTAATTTATAATATTCTTCACATTCAACATCATCGGGATGTTGAACGGGCGGTGCGGTAGGAAGCTCCTCGAGCTCCCAGAAACGCCTGACTAATGAGTCAATAGCGGCGGTCTCTTGAACGTGACAACACGTCAAGGGCGGTTTATGTATGTTAGGTATGGTGGGTACTGAACCCATTATTACATAGCCTAACACCGTGCGCAATGCAGCGGGCGCCGACGAGTCACGAGATGCATGAACTACGTCGGGGAGAAGCAGATGAGGGAACAGAGAAGCACCGATTAATAAATCGATTTTATTTGGCGTACCAAAACTCTCATCTGCGAGCGGTAAATGCGAAATATGCGATAAGACAGAAGTGTCTATAACAGCGGTAGGTAGTAAATCCGTAACATGATCAACAACTAGCGGTGAAATATTAAAAGATATGTTGTTGTCAAGACGTGAATAAAATTTTATATTTACGGAATTACTATTTACAATTTTTTCTGAACCACCGAACCCCTTAATAATAGTACGTTCGGTTCTCTGCGGTTTAATACCTAAACGTTCACAACATTCATTCGTAATGAAGTGACTTTGCGAAGCGGAATCTAAAAGCGCGCGAATAACAAGCCGTTCGCCTTTACAATTATAAGCTACGACTTCAGCGGTTGATAATAAAATAGTACATTGTTTATTCGCGGGCGCGTTGCATTGAAATGCGTTATCAGTATCAGCTGTATAGCTAGCGGTACATAGCGCAATGTCGGAGCGGACGCACTCGCCCGACGCGGACGGCGGTGACGGCGCAGGCAACGGCGGTGTGCTGCGCGGCGGGGGGTGAGACGCAGGCGCGGGAATGGAAGATTCGCGTTTCAAATGTAACATCGTATGATGTTTTAATTTACAAATGCGGCAATTAAAATTAGACGAACAACTAGAAACTCGATGTTTTATACTGAGACAATTTATACACGCGTTTCTATCCTTTACGTATTTCAAACGTTCCTGCGGACTCATTTTATGAAAATTCGAACATTTATATAAATGTTGATGCGTTATATTTGTACAAAGACAACTATATGCGGAATCAGCGGTTGTTACGTAAGACTGATACGTCTTAGGCGGTGCGGAAGAAGTATTATTTAAACTGCGGTTATAATTATTATACTTTCGAGGCGGTTTATTTATTCCCGAATTTGTGGAAGGATGAATGCGTTCTAATACCTTCGCACGAGTTTGAATAAATTGAACTAAATTATCAAAAGTAGGCATTTCACTACCAAACTTAGTCTCGAAAGCGCGAACAGTATCTGAGTCTAACTTCTTCAACGCGATATGAACAATCATTAAATCTGTAATATTATCTAACTTTATATTTTGTAAGGCGCGCACTGCGCTAATAAAGTTATCAGTAAATAAATCAAAGTTTGTTGCGGACGGAGAAAGCAAAGGTTTAAAATCAAACATTTGATTTAAATACGCGGAAACCAACATACGTTTATCATCATATTTATCTTTTAAAGTTTGTAATATTAAATTATAATTTTCAGCGGAGGGGGTTATACCAGCTATAACAGTTGTGGCCTTCCCCGTTAATTTACCTAGTAAATAATATAAACGCTCGGCATCTGTAAGGCCGGGATTGTTATGAACAACTGATTCAAAATTCGAAAGAAACAGCGGAAATGAGCGAATATCACCCGAAAATGGTACTAATTCGATAGGCGGTAATTTAGGCCTATTTTTATGCAAATTATTAATATCTCCGTGCGACGGACTTGGTTGCGAATATTGCGATTTAATTCTTATAACTCTGCTATATAAAGACTCGAATGCAACGAGGCTTTTATAATCAGGTTTCGCGGTAGGTGTTAATAATAATAAGCGAGTATTGTATTCGTCTAAACACTTTTCAAATCTTTCACGTAATGATTCTATCTGCGCGGACTCGTCAAGGAAACTTTCCATAAGCGAGGCGTTGTTATGAACGTTTAAAGACAAATCATACATTTGTTGCACCATTTCGAATATAACTTCGCGTTTAGCTAATAACATGGATAACTGCGAATCATTTATATCTTCCGAATCATTAACATCCGAAGCGTCACTATCAGGTAACTTAGTCATTTTCTTAGGCAGCATTTTTAATAACAAAAGTATATATTCAAACAGAGAATGTTACAATACAAGTTACAATAACAAGTAATACGACTAAATAAAGTAGGTCAGCGACGCAAGCGTAATATGAACCGAGTATGAATTTTCAATATGGTCGGATTATAACAGCGGATCGCGGAATGACCTAGATAACGTTATAAATTTCGAGCGCGGGTAGCGGGTAAATAAATATGATGAAATATGTTCGATTTATAATGATTTTAGCGTTTTAACTGCGGATAAACGATATGAATATATTTTTAATTAACTATTTTAATAATAATATACGCGTAACTTAATGTTACGGGCGGAATAAAATATATTTTAAGCAAAAATAATAGATGACGCAATGTCGATCTATGCGGTTATAGTTATTTCACAATGAATGTACTATTAAATCACTTATTAGGGCCTACAATGAGTATCCTAATAAGGGCGGGTTTAAAATATATTTTATATGAATAGTAGAAGACGCATTGTCGTTCTATTATATGCGGTATATTAAATAGTATTTCGCATTGAAGATACTACTAATCGCTTATTAGGGCCTACACAATGAGTATCCTAACAAGGGCGGTGGAATCATCAGGTATTTATACGGAATGACCAAACAATGGTTACTATCCGGGTCGAAGGTACCACTCAATGGTCGCGCCAATATAAAAATATACGTAAATATATTCTCGATATGAAAGTGGACTGTATTCAGATCTACGTGGTGTTAGCAAAGAGGGATAGACAGGATACACACGGCACGTACCTCGTCGGAGGGAGTAGCGTCCAGAACACACGCGCCGCCACGCGGTCAGGGTCCTCCAGCTCGCGGCGGGCAAGAACGGCGTCCAGTCCCACACTCCACACAAACACACACGCGGCGGTGAGCGCGACCAAGGGCCGGGGCACGGGATACCCCGGTGGTGTTACAAGGGCACAATGCCTGATGATCTAGAGAGCCTCGTGGAAGCTCTCCGGCGGTGGCCGAGTCCCGAACCTCGCGAAGGAACGGAGCGAACCCGACTGACTGCAGCGACACGAACGTCGCGTTCACGTCTTATTGGACGTGTCACGTGGTTAGTGACCACGCGATGATTGGTTGTGCTCGTATGTAGGGAAGGATGAAGGAACACACCACAAACAATAAACGTTTAATTTCTACATTTACTATTTTAATTATATTGGCGTTACCAATAAGTGTAGATTGCTCTATAACTTAACTATGCAACTTATAAATTTGAACAAATGGCGGTCTTATCACTAATTAGCGATTTCTTCCAGACAACCAGTACGGAGAAAGTTAGTTAGAGGAGAGATGTTTATCATAGTAGCATTATCTGAAACTCCCAATATTGCGACAGATTTTCTTGGAAGTTTCATTTGTTTACAAATTGACAAAAAATAAGTAAGGTGAGAATGAAAAACATGAAAATGCTTTTTAGTTGAAGTGGATTCTGTATAGCCTTCTGACAAGTCTTTTTTTTAGCGTCTCACTCAAGACCGGATGTAACAATTTACATATTCTTTTTACATGATATAACGTAGATTTACTGTTACAATTTTTATATTGGTGAGCCTTCTTGACGTATTGTTTCAATGGCAAGATGTTTATCAGATAGGTTTTTTATTTATTGGTATATGTACCTAATAAAGAACTAAATAAACTGAAAATCAGCGCTGTGTGTTTGTTTATAAACAAGCAACTGGCAATACAAAGTTGAGTCCCAGCCGAAATGCTCACTATTCCACTTTTATTTTGTTTACATCAAACTTGTTTATTTTACGAGCATACGATTCTACGGTTTTTGGTTGCTATTGGTTTATACAGGAACGTCTCGCAGAAATAAAATTTGTATTACTTCATATTAAAACTTTGTTATCTGGATTTTCACTTAATAATATTATGACACAAGACCTTATTTAGAAGAAATAACCGATTTGTACGACCTTATGATGATACTTTTTAGTTTCTACATACTATCGCATGAGTGACTAAACAGAGACAAAGCTTCTAAGGAGGGCTTATTTCAAACCTATTTTTGCCTGGTCTGGTAAAAGTCTTGTCACAAATTAAAGGAAACTCTTGATAAATGTTATTATTTATTTATCAATTTAATATACTTACTACACCAATAAAATTATTTACAATCATACAAAATGGAATAACACGGTAGGTACATAAGGCGGCCTTATCGCTTACTAGCGATCTCTTCCAGACTGCCCAAGGTAAGAGATAAAGAAGAAGAAAATGTTATTATAGAAGTGGAACCGATTTTCGCGGTTGTACGAATCTTTGTCTTTGTACTATTTGTTTACTCATGTGAAACTAGGTACTATAAAATAAATAAATAGCTAAAAGCTACAAATAAACTCACCAGAAGATCCATTAATATCCATGGCCTTAAGGTTCCTTCCCTTAATGACGGTCACTGTGAGGCGGCCAGCGGTCGGCAGGTAACATAGTGAGAGCATCAACTCGCCTAGGTCTTTCTTTTCCTGTTGATATTAAATATTTAATTATTTTTCTATATTGTAAAGCTGATTAATAAACCTATTGTCAAACTAAAGATGTTTGTTTGGAGTGAAGTGGAAAATTATTTTTTCAAGCCCTATCTTGGTAAATATCGAGGTCTACAGAATAAAAACCAAAATTATATCATAATAATGTAACGGCTATACTATTATGACGGTACGAACATTATAAGGCGAAAATGGGAAAAATAGTATTTCTTAGAGCAGATGAAGTTGCATAGGTTATAGTTTTTGTACTTCTATTTCTTTGTCTAAGGAGCATCAAATTAAATTGCCTACTTTTGCAGAAAAAGGGACTTCATTTACTGCTGTTTTAAACATACCAAAATACATACATACTTTATTGATAATACCTAAATGTTATCAGTTATATAAAATGTTAGTTTAGCCGAATATCCCAAAACTAACAAACTAATTAATATAAGTTAGGCAGTTTGTTATTATATCTGGCCCTCAACCAACACTTTGACTTATAATTAAATTGTGTATGTTTAGAAATAGTTTTGATAGAATCGACACTGATTTGATGTTTACTGATGTAGGCGTGATAATTTAATATATTTAGTTGGTTTCAGCTACTTTTTATTATATTTTTTATATATCCCAATAAAATAAGTACAGTTAACTGTTCTTCAATAATACTTGTAAACGATTATAAGCTTTGCATATTTGTTATTCGAGTTACAAAGCTTAACATAATTATGGAAATGATAATTATGTCAATTATAAAATGATAAAATAAATATCGAGGGTCCATTTAAATGTTAAGGCTGCAGTCTAGCAAAATTGCGTTTTCAACAAGTTATTTGACAATTTTTTCCCGGCTAATGAAATGATAAACTGATTTTTTTTTTCTTGTTTATCAATTAGTGTTATATACGCAATGCGCGTGAATTTTTTCACATTTATAAAGTTACTTTATGTTACCTTAATCAGGCCTTCAAGATAAGTCTCTTTCCCCCAAAATCATTTCGAGCTAAGTTTGTGCACTCACTACGTTGCAACCGATTACAATTTACATAATCTGATCAGCGCATTATTATCCTTATATAGTCGTTATTAAAAACTGCTGAATACAATTGCCGAAAAACTTATGATTTTCTTAATTAGAGCGTTATAAATTCATTAAATTTCCCATTTTTTGCCTTACAAAATCGATTGATAAATACTGCTAAAAGTTATTTTTTCCATTAATTTATTCGAGTTGGTTGAAGACCAATGAGTATTAATCCTTTAAAAAATTTTTTTTTTGAATTTTGATAATTCTTTAAATATTAAAAAAAATATTTAAAATAATAAGGAAAAATCCTAGCGAATTTCTTTAGTCGCGCTCCTTGGGCCGGAGCGTTCTGACGTGTGCTCTACGCTCGATTTTCCTTCATACCGAAGTGAAAGTTGCTCTACTTCATTAAATTTAATATTTTTGTTAATTGATTATTTTTATCTTAGTTTTGTGCAAATATTCGTATTTTTAAACATTTGATTTCGATATGGAAAATAAACGAAAAAAATACGCGTGTAACTACTAGAAAAAAAATTATCTTCGAACATAAAGTTAATGAAACCAAATAGATTGCAAAGGTGATTGGCAACAATTTCTTTATTTTACGGGGTGTCAGTAAAGGGATGTATATTTCTTTAAAACTAAAGTAAGCTCATAAATTTTCTTATAATATAATTTTTTTGAAGTTCCAAAAATGTTTATTTTTCGTTTGAGAAATACGAAATCTATACAAATATTATAAAGAGGAAAGGTTTGATTTTTTGTTTGTTTGTTTGTTTGTATGAATTGAATAGGCTCCGAAACTACTTGGCAGATTTGAAAAATTCTTTCACTGTTGGAAAGCTACATCATTTCTGAGTGACATAGGCTAGGTTTTATCCCGGAAATCCCACGGGAACGGGAACTATGCGAATTTTTTTTTGAAAACGCGGGCGAAGCCGCAGGCGGAAAGCTAGTATAATATAAACTTGTATTGAGAACTTGAACTTCCCAAGTTCATCCGGGGAAATCCCCATACGGGGAAAATGATTTGTTTACTCCAAAATTGATCCGAGGTGTTTTAATTTTTTCTTCTAGTCATTTTCAACGTAGCGGCATGTTGTTTGATTATTAATTTTGTAACTTAAATACAGGATGTTGGTTTTATATTCTGATCTTACAGACGCGCTGACAAATTTAGTCCACCATTTCTAGTTTAGTCTAACTACAAAACTACCAAAAAACTCTAAGTACCAATATTAAAACGAATGGATTATCATCACATCATCAAAATTCAGTGGGGTTGAGAACTAAACAAACAGAAGTAACAGAGACGCGAAGAATAAAAAAAGAGGACGAAAACGATAATTCGTTGATGCTTTCCCTTTTCGACGTATTGTTAGGGTACATCACCAATCTGCAAAAAACAAAACTGATGATTCCCAATTGCTGATTAAAAATGAAAAACAAATAATCGACAACAGTGGTGAAAATTTGCTGATCACAATGAAACATCCTTCAGTGGTAGCAGATTTACTCATTTAAAATGTATCGGTGAACAGCGTAAAGGAGAGGAGGACAGGAAAACATTATGAATGTGGATGGTGGATTGTATACAGGGTGTAATCGATAAGTATGTGCAGGCGATTATGACGTTATTATTGCAGGTATCAAAAAACTTAAAACTGATATCGAAATTACTTTACCTAATGAGCAAAATGACAATAATAACTTTTTAAAAGTATAACGAGAATATCTAAAAAATTTACTTTATACACTCCCATATCAAAAAGGGAAAATGGGACTAGTAGAAGTTAAATGTCTAATTCCGGCAAAAGATATGAATGCGGAAGATGCGGTTAAAAAAAATTTAATATTTGAAATACAATGCAAAAAATAACACTTTTGTCATAGATAAGAATCATGACTATTTTTTCCAAATTCAGGGACAACTAAACGTTGCAGAAGCAGAAGTCTGCTTATTTGCTGTTTGGACTGGAGTGAATCATTCGTTAAAAATAGAATATATAAAATAGAATATATAAAAAAGTATGTAACGTTTAGGCAAAATAAAATGATGGACCATTATTGGATTTTACATAAATTGCCTACTGTCAGAATTGATTGATTCGAGACTTCAGCATTCGATGCCCATCAAGGACCCATCCTATATCATTCAAGCGATTGAAAAAAAAGAGATAAATCCAGTGCAACCGATAAAGCATCAGAATGCTAGCAAAAGATTTATTAGGTTTATCAATATAAATCTATACAGGGTGTCCCACTATTGGTATACTAAGCGCGAAGGGACTTGTAGTTTTGCATACACTGATCACGTAAAAAATACTTAAACAACAAAATTACATCAAAAAAATTTTGCTTAATTTTTCCTGAAAATCCATGTTTTCTTCTCTAGCTTCACGCAGCCGGCATATACCGCTTTGTTAATGTGAGCAATTTGTCTATGAAAACATAATCTTAAACGATAGGTCACGTGATGGTAGCAAAGTTGGGCGGGTTGCTTGTTAGGGGTGTACACATAGAGTTTTAAGAATTCATCTATTTGAAAAAAAAATGCGTTTGGAATTTTTTAAGTATTTTTTACGTACTCAGCGTATGCAAAACTATAACCTCCTTTGAGCTTAGTATACCAACAGTGGGACACCCGGTATATTATACATAATATAATAAATCTGTAGAAGACGCGAAGACTGACATCCGCGCGGACGGAGTCGCGGGCGGAAGTTAGTCAGAAATAAATATCTTTTGTTTTCATTTGCGTATTTTTCTATTTTATAATTTTTTAACACAAACATTACATTTTTTTTATTAAATACAAAATTTGTTTATCCGTTTTATTAGTTAAACTGAACAACTTTCACTAAGAAACTTAGGTCGAAAAAAATGTATAGAGTTATGCATTTTGTATGGAAAGCTTATTTTTTTTATATTTCGTCCAAATTTCTTTGTAAAAGTTGATCAGTTATATAAACATGAAGTTGAAGATATCAATATAAAGTATTCGCAAATTTTGTGTACTGATAAAAAAAAATCACCCGGTGTAATTTTCACGAAAATTGTTTCAAATTGTCATTTTTGGTACTTATTACGAATATTAAATTATACGAATGATTTAATTTTTAAAAATTAAGTGGAGCAACTTTCCCTTAGTACATTTGTATTATTTACATATAGGATGACAGGATGCATTTGTTTGCACTACTAGACCAAGCCCTTAAACTACCTAAAAGTCATTATGTCAAGAAACTGAGTAAAATGAATACTTACAAATATTTTTTTCACATTTTTATATTGCCAAACAAATAGCAAATTTTTCTAATAGCTGTTTGAATTGGAAATGCGTTCAAAAGCAATTCGTTTGATTGTTCTACAAGGAATAAATTACTTTTGATTTGTATTACCACAGTATTGATAAACAATTCTGAGAAAAACGTAATTCTTACATACTGTTTTTTTTATATTATGTATATATAGTAGATTTCGTAGGGTAGATATATTTTAATACTATGTTTCATGAATATAATATTCTGACTACCTGAGTAAGTTAAAAATAAGATCTTATTTTTTGTTTCAAATTGATTTCTATAGCTAAATATTGTTTTTAAACACGTTTTCTCTTTAAAATGTAAAATATAAGGCTTATTAAACATCCCCGAGTTTCAAATTTTAACCTACGCATTCACACACTTTACTTGAATAAGAGATAAATACAAAAAGACATTAATCAAAGAACCAAACTTACGATTTCTAACAAATCTGTCCAAGAAAGGTTTAAACTTTTTTTCTTAACTTTGTATAGATGAAAGGGGAATAAGGGTTTATAATGTGGAACGATGAAGGACAATCAAGTCTTACAAAGGACAGCTTATATCTACCCTCATTTAACAAATTACGTTCAATTTCGATTCTGGTCAACTTGCTATTTATCCTTTATTTTTACGAGCAATTTTTAACAAAAGATCTTTGTAATTGTTGTATATCCTTTTGTATGGATGATATCTTCATTATTTAATGTTTTTGGTGGTATATATATCTAAAAAGAGCCTACTTACTGCTGTATGTAGGCTAGACTAGATAATATTCTTTAATTGTATCTTAAACGAGACTATCCGAATAATAATAATCTATTGATGCTAATTCCTTCACTTTAGTTAGTAAACCAACTCAACTAATAAGTGTTTTGCGAATTGTTAAACATAAAAAGATAATTTAATTGTTAAATAACATAGTTTATTCAAAAATAATATATGTTTTGTGTAAACACAAGTACAGTAACGGTGTTTATGTAAATGTTTACGTTTCATCGAAATGTTAATTGAGTAAATATTAAGAATAACACCATTTAAAAAAGAATTAAAAAGCTCTTCATACCCCTTTTTAATTGACGTTGCCAACAACGATAAAAGGTTATGAATTTACTGCGTTGTTGTTTTTTCATTATTTTATGTTAAAACTGTATATTTTCTACTTCAATTTGTCGGCTAAACTGATTGATTTAATTATCTACTAATGATGAACAATTCATATTGCATATTTGTTAATAAAATTCGCCGTTAAACAAATTGCATAACACATTTTACAAATATTTACTTGGTAATATTATAAAAGTAAATCACAGCATAAATGTACCATTTGTTTGCCGAGTGGCTCTTTGCAATCCTCTTAATATTAATAGGACAGAGACTCAGAGAGCTAGTTATGTCTCAAATAAACTAATTTTACATTGCATAATGTCACAGTCTTGCATACTGGCATCCATAAACGTTATAAAAAATATTCAAAGAGAGTCTCGATCTTGGAGGAAGATAAGTCTGTCTGTATGAAGCCAAGGGACTGCTATAGCGTTAAAAAATTAAATATTTAAGTAGAAAGTTAGAAAATATTTATTAGACTGAATAAGTAGTTTCATTAGGAATACTTAAAATTGGTGTGCTCTTCAAAAACTCTAGACATAGTCAATTAAGCTGAATTTCGTACAGTCTACACTCTACACGAAACACTTTTAAAATATTATTTTTATCTGTTTTTGTAATTTTTCTAACATGCAACATAATTTCATATAATATCATGCGCAACTCATAACCTCGTGCATGTGAATAAAAATATTTACTTGAATAGTTTGTTCAAACTAGATTCTTAATATTACTGCATTTAGAAGAGTAATTTCTATTTTTTTTAGAACAAAAACGTAGCGTAAAGTCCAAGACCTATGCATTTGCCTACTTTCATGCCATTGCCCTCAACTCCAAGCTTAAGATAAACACGAATTTAATAACATAATAACTTTATACCTTTATTTATAAAACCGGGAACCAAATTGAAATATTATTAGATCCTAACAAACTCCTTTAAAAGAGACTTGCCAAAAAACCGGCAAAGAAGATTTAAAACAAAGAAGTTAGCTTTATTAAGTTTGACGTGATGAAAAGTTTGATGACTTTTATAATATTCACTTGTTTTATGTTTGGTAAATAAGCTACTATGGAGAATTTCATAGTATTATATTCCTTGGCAATGAAAAGGAAAATTAGATTTTCGGGCCATTTAAGACTTATTTTTTTAACTGAAGGAGAGAATGCCTTCATTTAAATAAAAAGAACGTCTTTGCCGAGAACTGGAACTGAAGTGGAACTTCTTTGAGAAGATTCAAAGAAACCAAAATCGTCGCCTTATGCTATAACGTGACGGTATTGATATGACGCGACCTTGAAATTTTACTCTCAACTAAAGAAGTTTCACTTCAAAAATATCTTTATATGTAGGTGGTACATGGTAAAACGTTTATTCTTATTTTTAGTCCCCTATATATAGCTAAGTAACTTTTGTAACACTAGTATATATGCTTCGAAAGTTATAAAATGTTTTCGCTGTCTGCTCGCTACTGAGTACAACGTCACAGTTATTTTAAACAAAAAGGACTTATAGAAATGTGACTGTGATTTATGAGTTTCAAGTTTTTTGATATCGAGGGACAGTGTGAGAAATATTTTACAATATGTTGTTATGATGCTTTTGTGTGAAATATTCGGAAATGTATTAAATGTAGGTAATGAATTTATCATTTATTATTAATTTTCTTTTACATTGAGGAAATGTGGTCTATGTTCTTTCGCGATTTTCAATAACTGCATTTAATTGCATAGTTTAAAATAATATTTTCTATAGCACATGATTACAAGTAATTCACAACTTATTAGTCCTAACTCTAGTTTTAATAAAGTAACCACTACCACACATTGTATTAAAAACGTACAAACGTTGACGTATAGCCCAGTTTATATTGCAATTATATAGACACAGAATCATAAGAATCAACTGATACTATATATAAAAATAAATAAATAAATAAATATTTCAGGACAATTTTCACACACGGCACGATCTAATCCCATACTAAGCTTTCGCTTATGTTATGGAAACTAGATGGCTGATAAACATACATATATAATTTTTAAATACATACTTATATAGATAATTAACACCCAGACACAGAGCAAACACCTATGTTCATCACACAAATATTTGCCCCGGGTGGGAATCGAACCCACGACCTCTAAGAAAAGTATATAAGTAGAACATTACATTACTATTAAACAATTACTTGTTTAATGTACATTAATATGTACATTAATATAAGCTCAAACTCAATAAACACCTATAAATGAGGAAATATTGTTAAAAAAAAAACAACAACTCACCTGAGGCGGGGCCAAGATATTCATAGTGTACTCAATCTCCTGCGTAAGATCAGCCGACTCAAGTAAGCCCTTGAGAACAACATGGCCGATGAGATCGTGCCGACTGAAGCGGTCGAAATCGTATACCGAGAATTGGAGGTAACGCTGTCGGAGTTCTTCGTAACCAACACTAGGGGAAGGTAAGAAATAATATACCTAGTTAAAAAACAATATAAAACACGCTTAAATTTAAACTCTAGAAATTATGGCATTGTCACCGATCCTTGAAAAGTGTAAAAATATGAGTGAGTAAAGTGAGTCACACATCATCGCCCAATGCCAGGTTTGAGGTTGTCCTAGTTTCAGAATTAAATTTCCTTTTGATATCTAGACCACCAGAAAACGGCAAATTTCACATTTACAAATTCACAGTCAAAATTGTGAACTACGCAAATCATTCTAGAAGGTTCGAGTCACATAATTATACAGGCTTTAGCAACATAATCCTATTGCGGTGGTATTAGTTCACGCTAAAGCAAGCTTATAATGACGTTACTATGAGCTTACAGACCAAGTAATCAATTCTATTTGAAACACGATTTGGACCACGAAATTTTTAATCATATTTATTTTCATATGTGAGGTCTTAGAGACCAATTATAAAGTGTAAATTAATATGCAACAATATTGTTAGTTATCAATAAGTAAGGACACAATAAATAGAAAAGTTAATTCTATGTAGTGCAAGCATAGAGATAGTATGTACTACGTAGTACATATATCTTGATGAGTGCAAGAGATTTGCAAAATACCACAGTGATTTATAATAATTGACAGAATCACTCTTTGGGTAATAAATTAAACCGTTATTATTGATATAGATTGATACATTAAAAAGATGGTCTCATCGTGAGACATTTCATTTCATTTATTCATTCATTTATTTCATTATAATTTACATAGTGTTTACATACAATTACAATTTATTACAATATACAATTTATATTCATGAAAAGTATATAAAGTGAATGAATATCAATCAAAAACACACGAGTTAAATTAGTTCATAATCCAGGATAAGGTTAGAATGCCTTCTCTATTTCCAACTTGCTAAGTAAATAAGAGAGATTCAGTCTGTGGTCTGCCCCCCTAGTCAAGTGGCTTTCTGTTAGCGTAGCGTTCAATAGAATAGACTACGAATGTATGAGATTGACGTAACCTGTAGATACGTTTATCTACAGCCTACGTCAATCTCATACATTCGTAGTCTATTCTATTGAACGCTACGCTAACAGAAAGCCACTTGACTAGGGGGGCAGATATAAAATTGTTTAATCCAGTTCCACTAAGAAAGTAAAACTTAAACTATAAAGAATTCATTTTAAAATGATTTTACTAACATAGTGTTAAAAGTTTCCTCTAATCAAAGACGTTTCTCGCCATTATACGAAGACTTCTGAAATCATTATAATGCGCTAGAAAACTTAATTGCCTCTCAGGTAAACTGTCTTTCTCGAGATTTCTTACTGCAGACTTTCTTATATAACTTATTTTATATAAATAAAGTTTTATCGCTAACCTTTTATTCGATTAAAAGATATCTATACTAGAAATGTAATAAAATAAGATGGTGTAAATTCATTGTTCGAGTTAACCCAAAACACGGGTTTCGATGCTATTCCGTGCTCTCAAGTTAATACGTGACCCGCATTACAACTTCCTTTCATATCAAAATATAATATAATCAGATTTTCATTTGATATTAAATTTCATTTTATCAAATAAATGTATTTTCTTTCTTTCTTTCTTTCTTGATACCTTCAATTTACGTATAAATATTGTAAACGCTATAGCCTATATAAACGCTATATCTAATATTAATTCGTCTAATATGTCTTTAAATGTCTGTCTTTGAAAAGTTTTGTCTGAAATCACAAATCAGAGAATTATCAACATCAAAAGTGGTTTGTTTAACAAAAAGAAAAGGAAGAACTGATTTACTTTCAAAATCTAGAGATTAATTAGTAGCATTAAAACTTAGATATTCATTCCAAGAATTATTAAGTCTTAATTCTTATTCCAGGAAACAATTTTCTCTCCCAATGTTATGATTTATTAGTAGCGTAAAACTTAGAATCTTATTCCAGGAATGGTCAACAAGATTTTAATTCAAAGAAAAAGATGAAGAAAGATATAAGTCTTTAGACCTCATTTTATATTATGCTGGTATTTAATCATTATGATGTAAAATGCATCTGTCCCACATAGAATGGTCTAGTATAATAGTATTTTACTTTTTGGTATTGAGTTTTAGAGGAACTATATGCTTTATAAATAAAAAATATTAATCCTACACGAGCCACCGCGCGTCTTTCCTACTTTTCGCCGAGATGCTAGGCGTCGCCCCGGTAAGGCAAAGGACGCGGGTTCGAATCTCGCCTGGTAATCGTATTTTTTTGTAGTCTTTAAAATTGTATTTTTATTTTACTTGCTTTTTTATTTTTTTTAACAATTTCTTTATACATTACCTGAATAAGAAGGTTTCATTGAACACCGGGTTTAAGTTCTTCCGATGGACTTTGGTTTGGAATTTCTTCTTGCGATCGGGGAGTAAGAACACCTTGATGTAGGGGTCACTGCTGCCTGTCACATCTTTGATGGGCAGGTCTCGGGCTTCGAATATCTAGTAAGGAAATTTAAATAATATTACGAAATATATACAAATATATTATGAGTACCTAGTAGGTAAGTCTATAAAATACTTTGGTCTTAGCGTGATGATGTATTGCTTATCGTTCCTCGATAAATGGGCTATCTAACACGGAAATAATTTTTCAAATCAGACCAGTACTTCCTGAGATTAGCGCGTACAAACAAACAAACTCTTCAGCTTTATAATATTAGTATAGATTTTGTATATTTCGAAAATAAAGTAAGGACTAGTTGTATCTTCTGAATATAGTAATTGATTAGTATGAAGTTTTTTCTGTTGACATTTTGATTTTCCCGTAAACTAGGGTAAGTTTAGAAAGCTCGTGAAATATTACATTTTAAAATAAAGTTTGTTTTTGTTCGAAAGATACATTGTGAGACGGGGGAGAAAGTTTTCTGGATTTCATTCGAGTAAAGTTTTCGATTTCCAGACTGTCTCGTATAGGTACACTGTATGTTGGTTGATTACCTTGAATTTACCATTATTAAAACCTAAGCATATTTTTTTAAAGTACTTTCAGAACAAATGAATCATTAATCTATGTGAAGGAAAAGGAGAAACTCACTAAGAATTTGTGTTACAGTAATTCGAATACGAAATCATTATAATATTGTATCATCAAAAACACATACTGAATTTATAATCGGATTATCGAGTATTTTATTGGCAATTCAAGTAAAACTGTATTTAATATTAAAATGTAGACTCTCCACTTCTCCAGTATATGCGCCATGTTAATGCTTTGAAATAATAATTAATCTTTTTAAATACATATCTCTTTAATAATATTTTTAAAAGCTAACAATAGTCAGAATGAGGAAATGTATAAAAACAGAAACAGGAAAAACCTTTTTATCGGATTATGCTCAAATACTTATTTAAAAATCAGTGCAGTAAGATCAACATTCTTCAAAACTAACAGATAATCAAAACAAACATTTTCTTCATAAAACGATAGAACCAACTAAGTGATTGAGCTGTAATCCACTTGTTTATCGGTAACTTTCATTATTGGCTACGGTTTAGCACTATATTGCCTATAAACCTACACAACGCCTACACTTCAACTTAATAAAACTTGATGGCAGAATATATTGGTTTGGCAACAAAACTAAGTCAAGAAAAAAGGTTAGCATAAGACATGATGAATCTTTACTACGAGAATATGGATGATATAATCCGCTATAGATTATTATCTACACGTATGTTGTATTATTTACGAGTATCTTCTGTTATTTGATATGAGACATTCGCAAATAGACATAAGACGACTATAAGAAGACTTATAAGTGACTTTTCCGTATCTACTATAGTTTTGAAATATTCGGCATAACCTTTTTTGTCCATTTAATAGAGTTCAATATTAAAAACCACTTCATAGGTTAGCTATTTAAATATTAACGTTTATGTTTCAAAAGAACGTTTAAATAATGATTCCAATTTGCAAGTTATAATCTAATTATCATACCTTATCTTAATCTTAAGCGAAAGTTTGTATGGATGTATGGATGTTTGTTACTCTTTCACGTAAAAACTACTGAACCGATTACAATGAAATTTAGCACACATATAGAGGGTAACTTGGATTAACACATAGGATAGGTTTTATCCCGGAAATCCCACGGGAACGTGAACTATGCGGGTTTTCCTTTGAAAACGCGGGCGAAGCCGCGGGTGGATATCTAGTATTATATAAGGCGAATTTATTACATAGCGTTAAAAATTCATACAAACTTTTCAATATAAAGGATTCACTTCACTCGCGGATAATATGTAGCTTATGTGCTCATAAAAAAGTTAAAGCCCGATAAGTGATTGAGTTTAATCTAAAGACTATAATGGACTATTAATCTATCTCTGTGCTAAACTTTAATCCTTCCTCGATGAGCCATCCATCTATGTTCAGTAACATAGTTTAAAATAATATTACAAAGTAGGTTTTTTGCTTTCTAAACGCGATTTATGCATTGTATTGTTTATACTGATGTAACAAAAGCTTTATAAAGAGCTTAGTTACGAGAAGTCTTTAATTGTAATACTCATGTAAAATCGAACACAAGAAAATACTATGCTATTTAATTTTTTATATTGGAAATTTCATCTGATATTCTCCACGTGTATCCACTATAAGAATCGCTACATCATTATTATAAGGGCTCATTATATCATAATATTACATAATAGGTACTCCAATAAATTGTATCAAAAACAATGAGAAAGCAAACAAGGCTCCTCAGGGATCGTCTAGAATCTAGATAACAATTACAAATACTTGTTTATATTACGTTTATTTTGAAGTCTGTGTTATTAGAAGTTGCTTTGATATTGACATTATACAAGTTAGAAATGATGAAACGGTGTAATCAAATAATAATATTGGATATATAATAATTTTGTACTGAGTGGAAAATTTCATATTGTTGTTGACTTGTTGTGTTGTGTAGTTTTGAATATATAAGCTGCTTCACGATGATTTAAAATGGCTCTGACTTGTCTAGAATACAATTCTCATTGCTCTCATAAGTAAAATTTTATCTTCTCTTTTTTTTCGAATCTTGTATAGTACTAAGAAGAGGTTTTATCATTGGTTTTATCAACAATTCGTTTTCATTACCTATTTAAAATATAAAATATGTTGCACTAACATGTGTTGCAGCTAATTAACTATATCATTGCGCCTTGTTTCCGCTGGAAAGTCGGTAACATATAAAACACATAGTCATACATATTATAAATAAAAAATTTCCTTACCTTCACAACCAAGGCTTCAACCTCCGAATCATACTTGAGTGCAAAGTGAAGCTTGCCACAAAATTCCAAATCTCCACTGTCTGTAGATGACTGACGTACTAACTCGTTCTTATAGAGCTCCGGCTGTGGACAAACATATTAACTATATTATAAGTAAAAACACTAAATCAAAAAAATCATAAATATTTATGCTACATGGCAATTGGCAACCAAACGAAAATGTACGTACACTATATTCAACACACTTATAATAATGATAGGTATGTAAACGTGTATACGTTTAAAATTATGAAGATTTAAAATAATAGATAGTGTTTTCAGAAAATAAAATGCAATAAACTTTAAATGAACTACCTCGAATGTAATTTTAAAATGAGGGCTTTATCATCAAAGTTTAGAGATTTTAATATCCACATCTGTCTTTTTCTTTTTTAAATTGTGCCATGCTTTTTGTATTTTTACTATCATATTTTATACATTTCATATGAATCGTGAAGGGTCCTTTCTCAGTATTTTCTTTTAATTTAAATACGTATTCTTTACACATCACATTTTTAAAATAACACAGACAGAAAAGAAAACATTGTAAATCGTTGCAACATTTTATATTCAATATTATACATTCAATTCTATACCAGACCTTACTATAAATGCCACATAAAATATAACTTTACATAAATTAGCTAACAACAAAAGACTGCATTTCGTGACTCAACGAAGAAAATTCAAAGAAAATCTTGTTTCACGAAAGAAAAGAATCTCGATCCAAGTATTGTGATATTTGATATAAGAGGTGCATTCTTTATAAAAATGAATCTTCAGAATGCGATGGTACCATCTGGAACTATACTTTGTTTTCTATAAGTTTTGTTGACTACGTATTGTAAAATAAAATGTTATTTCTCTTTAAATCGAAAAATGTTAAATAATAAATTACTATGCCATTTTTCATTCTTCCTTCTCATAATGGATGTCTATATAAAATGGGCATAATTTTACCTCTACATTCCACTTATTGTGTTCCAAATTTCATTTAACAATAAACATTTGGTCTTTATCCTCAACTCTCTCATACCACAAAATTACACAAAAACATTAAATTAAAAACCGTAAACCATACAGGAACAATATTAGCCTTGCTCGTGAATATAAAAAGGAATTTACGATAATTCCCGCCATTTCGTAAACAATACGCACAAAGCGTTATTTATGGTTTCAATAATAATTTTACGGCGTCTGCTAGTAGGTTAATATGTAATGAAAGACAATAGCCACAGGTATTGTTTTTTACACGCCATTTTATCTTTGATCAACTACCTATTACAAGTACTGTACATCGTTCTTGTACATGGGTAGATACCCATTGTAATAATTGTTAGAAAACAAAGCATATGTATGATATGGTTTGAGTTATGGGAGATGATAGCCTTTTCTTTATGAAATAATGTTATTGATTTGAATGTTCCTTGCTTTACGTATAATCTATTGTACCATTTTACCTATGTTTTATTGTCATTTACAGAACAACATTATCTCCAACTCTCTCAACATTATCCATGAACCAAAAATAAAAATATTATATCAATCGTATACAAATCATAACTATACTAAATGCTAGATAATATTATCTATAGGTATATAAAGCCTATTTTATTCAATCAAAATGACAATTTAATTAAATCACATAACGAAACTATAATAACAATGACATCATATTAAACCTTAGTTCATTATTTCATTAAGCGTCATAATCCAGTCCATTATCAAAACAATATAAGAACCGTAAACGCTCCCAACTAACATTAAATAGCTTTTATTCCTTAATAGCAAGTAATCGTGATCGTTCATAGTTCTAATGTCGATTATACTACCATTCACCTCATACAATATGTGCATATGAGTAAGTAAAAACAACCTAGCTTTCGTGAATCGTTAGTAAGCGATTTATCGATATGGATGTAGGTATATGGATAGGTTATGATAATAATAATAAATCTGGGAAATTTATAAATATGCTAACAATTTCACCATACATTGAACATTTAATAAATAATATCTCTCCACATACAGAAACTTAATTGCTCGTTATCACATTTAGATTCTATAAAGACTCAAGTATCATTCCAAATAATGAAAGTTATATTTTGAATAACTATTAACTAGAGCTAAAACGATATGTTTCAATTTAGGTGACTCGATTACTGTAGCTTGTAACTTCGAAGTTTCTGCAATTAATTGCAGTGAATTCCAACTAACCTGTCATAATTCAAACTAAATAATAAACCCTATAGGTACTATCTTCAACATAGGTATGGTTTGAAGTGAAACCTCTTAAGGCGCATTGCGAGTAAAATTTCAAGGTGGCGTTATGGCAATACCGTCACGTCATGGAGCAAGGAAACAGTTTTGGTATCTTTGAATCTTGCCAAAGAAGCTGTTTCACTTCTGACACGTGTCGCTCGGCACACACGCTCTTTTTTCATCTACCTATGAGATAAAAATGTATTGCTATCTTTCTGTGATCATAACAATATCAAGAGACTGGAAACATTTGACTAATAAACATATCTATATCATGGTAATGTGATATATTTCCCAATTTTGTGAAGGCATAGAGGATATGTAGCAAACTCATTTCAGTCTGATTTATTGTTGTATCTAAGCAATATTAATTTTGCATTTGCCAAATGATTTGAATTATCTCAGTCTTTGGTATGTTTTTACAAATAAATTTGACCACTTTATTTCGATAATAATATTATCCGCCATGTAGGCAAGAATCATAGGACTCTAGCCAAAAATAATATTAATTAGTGATAATCTCTTATCACTAGTAAATATTATTTTATCGCTTCACTACCATAATTTTACTGATTTTAAAAATATAAATAAAATAAAACACATCCACATAAAGTGTCTTCTACACTTTGTATACTCCTTAGATTTTTTGAAGTGAAACTTCTTTATCGGGGTTGGAAAAGTGTAAAATTTTTTCGTTACGCGTGACATTTTTCCGTTACGCGCCATCTTTTGCTTATCCCTACCACGCGTGATTCGACGTATTTCTGTAAAGTTGCATATAGTAAATTATTTTTTGAAAAATAAGGTTATAAAGAAGTTTCTCTTCTTACGTGTGTACACTAGTACACGCACACATTTTTTTCTTATTATTGCATTAGTTAAGCTAATCTACACTAATAGCAATACAAGTGAATATTTCTAGACGTTCATAAATATCTCGGCTGGCCAGTGTAACACTGCCAAATTATTATCTAAATGTCCTATCTCCATTACTTATTAACCAAACCCGCTAATGGCAATAGCGGGATTAATTTTTCTTTTATATTTCAATGCCAAAGTAACACGCATTTAAGGTTGGGTTTCATAGAAACTAGAGCTTTTGAAACATTATTATAAATCTTAATAAATTTATTTGATACAAAATTTATATTTCATCGAGAGAATTTATTTTATCTAAATATTCTTAACATTAGATTAAACAATATTTAGATATATTCCTTCAAAACGTACCTATGTGACAGTCGGAGAATGACTAAAAACACATTGCCAGTTACAAGAAATTCAAATTGAAATTAACATTTAAACAATACAACTACGCTTTGCTACTATATTCCAGGATACGAACAAGTACAGTTCTGTCTATTGTACAATACAAATTCCTTCAAATCTACTCGTGTAAACTGAAACCTTTTAACAAAAGAAAATATTCTCACACATATCTTAAAGAACCAACACATAAAAGTGTTAGCTTAATGCAGCAATCTCTAAGATGCTACAAAGTTGTAAACAGCATCACGGAAGCCAGTGAACTGTTACTGAAAAATTACTTAAAGTGCTAAATGGAGTGGATATTTCAAATCACTAGCTACGACTTTGTACTCTGCACGCAACCAACCGACGAGCCGATCGCTCACTGTGTTTCACCTTCAGGTTTAATAGTTATTTTTTTCTGTACGACTGTATATTTTATAGTTTACTAATACCCCGCGGTTTTACCCGCATTGCTCCGCTCCTGTTGGTCTTAGTGTGATGATATATAGCCTATAATCGTCCTCGATAAATGGGTTATCTAACACCGAAAGAATTTTTCAAATCGGACCAGTAGTTTCTGAGATTAGCGCGTTCAAACAAACAAACTCTTCAACTTTATAATATTAAGTAAGTATAGACTAGGGGTCTGATAACTACCTAGAAAATATGTCGATTTGCAGCTTCAACATTCTATAAGAGTAATATTTTCAATGTGAAGTATTTCGTCTGGACTCTGGTCTACAGTAAAATATTACTTTCTGCTTGGTTATTTCTAAATTCTAACAATAGAAATTTAATAATGCAAACTTATATGGGTAGAAAAGGTTGAATATGGATATTTGTAAGAAAACATATTTTAATGATACGATATCGTGATATATAATACATATATAATATCAAATATGTGATATATATAATACCTGAAAGGTTTACACAGTTCGGTTTGCAAGTATTTATACTTATACATAACGTTTAAGAATTTAAGTTTAAGAATTAATACTTATAATAGGTACAGCGATAGAAAAATTCGTCAAAAACAACAAAATGCAAAAGTAAAAAAGGTTAATTTTGATTTATCATGTCTGGACGTCTTTAATATTTATACACCCAGAGTAACAGGTGTAGAAAGTACCCTCCTAAAACTTAAAATGCACCCCGAAGATCGCACCATCGGTGCTTCACAAAATGTTAGAAATTAAAATAAATTGGCAACCTGTTGCTGCAAAATTTACAACCTTTCTGAAAGGATGACATTTTTGCGAAGAATTTCTCTCGAATTTTACCGAAACTTTTATTCATGTTGACAAGTTTATGAGAGTATGTAGCGCACACATATATTTGTGAAATTGTCGAAGAATTGAATTCAAAGTAGTTTTGTTTGAATGAGCGACACACGTTTTATTAAGCTGTGTCCTCGACTCTGTCATTGTCATCATAGAAATGCAGTTAAAGATTAGATTTGGTTTAAAATGTTACTTTTTCCTAGACATAGAGGACATGGAAATAATCGTTAGAATTCAAAAGATATGTTATATTATTTTGGAAATTATAATTTACCCTTTTTAACCAAACTAATAAAATTCCTACTATCTGTAGGTATCTTATTAAAAAAGAAAAATAATTGTAGGAAGAGCACAAATTAAACGCTCTTTAAATGAGCACAATAAACAGAAATATCAAATTACTGAAGTTCAGACAAGTTATATTAATTGGAGCGATGTAATTTACAGCGATATTTTTCTTCCAAAGAAGAAAACTTTCTATGAGTATTTTATGTTTGTGTAGTACGATATTTGTCGACCGAGAAATATAATTTATAACAAAACTTTGCTATTATGTAAACATCTTTGAAGGATGATTTAACTTGTTTGTTTTTAATTAATAAAATTCTAATTAACGATCGTTTTTCACTTGTTTTCCACTTTCATAATGTGACATTTGTAAAATTAATAAAGGTAGTTCATAAGTTGGGCTATTAACTTATAATACTACTTAGTTGTGAACTTTGTAAATTTTGATATTACAATTATTGAACAATAGATCACGGCAAAGAATCTTCCTCATCCTTTGTTCCTTTTGTTTGCTATAAAATGTTTTGAGAACATTTTGATTTAAGTATAACAATTTACCTGTAGGTATTCGTAACAATATAACGTAAAATTACGTAAAATTCGTAAATATAGGTAACAAAACTTTCAATTATTTCAATATTTTGAGCATTAAATAATTCACTGAACTAAATATGAACACAAAACAAAGAATTATTACAATATACAAATATTAATGGTAAAGAAAAATAATATTTGCGACAGAAACTAATAATGTTGAATAGTACAAGAAAACTCGAACTAATACACTCTAGCAAACTAATCTTTTACTTGAAAATAAACGAAAGGTCTTCAATTCATGGAGGTTTTCGAATTCTGTGAAACTGTTGAATATAAATTTTAAATTGCTCAAAGTTGTCTATACAACCTTTTTAGCATTTATACTAAGTAAGGAATAAACTTGAGTTGTCTCTTAGTAACCTGATAAGAGTTGATGAATTCGTGCTTTGATATTTTTCTTCCAAAGAAGAAATATTATTTACATGAACCTCTTAAAAGAATTTAACACGAAGGGACCAACTTTGCACTTCGTTTGAAATAAATTTCTAAACTATTATTTTCGAAGTAAGACATTCAGTTTCAGGTTGTTTGACTCTTATAAAAATAAAGTAACACACGTTTAAAATAAAATTTACTAAAAAAAGCTATACCTATATCTAATTAAGTTAATATTCTTTTTACTTCCACCATCCTGGCTCTCAAATTAATTAGCGGATAACGTTTTTACGTTTTCACCAAAATTATTTAATTTGCACTATATTTCAAAGGCGAAAATGACCTAATTTCGCCGTAATATATTTTAATTACCGTCACAAGATTCCTCTAAGGAGCTATCTCGATAGATTTACGGCGAAACTCCCGGTCATGCCCTTGCCTTTCAAGGCAATGATCGCTACATTGTTTGGAAATGATTTTGTTGTCACACTTGTAATACTACACAGTGTTTATTCAAGTTTTCTTACAAATAATAGTAAATGCGAAAGCTTGGACGATAGATATTGATTTCAATCACACGAATCAATCAAACTGCTGAAACGGTTTTTGAAACTCGCTATGAACTTGCTATGGGTACCAAAAACTGTAGTACCTTATAAAATATAGATACATAATTTTTTAAAGAAACAAATGGCTTAGTTCGCGGACGAAACCACGGGACACAACTAGTCGCAGTTTTAACAGATTCTTTCAATTTATTAGACTGCGCGTTTTATATAGTAAATTTATGCTGATATCTATAACTTGGTAAGAGCAACAATACCGCATAATTCAACGTCGAACTCAATAGCCAATTATATACCACAATCTATGTAACTACATACCTTTCTTTGAGCGTTTATGTGTATAAAATGATATTAGTTTGTTATATTTAAATACTAGCGACCCGCCCCGGCTTCGCACGGGTGCAATGCTTTTAATTGCTTTTTGCTGATACTAAATACACTACAGAAAAACTGTGAACGTTGTATATAAAAACATAGCGGCCCGGCCGGCCGGTACCGCCGCAAACGCTCCGTCCCGCAATTTTTAAATCTGTAATATCTTCGAAAATATTCACTTAAATAATACGGTGTAAAGGGCCATATAGATCCATATTAAATGGACAATGTATTCAAGGTATTTAATTGGTTAAGGATTAATGCTGTATTGGTTAAAATCGCTTCGAAAATTAGCCATTATTTGTCGTAAAAAGTAAATGACAAAAAAAAGTTATTGTGGGTTATCCGAGATAGACATATACCATCACGGACTTTTCTGTAGACCTTTTCAATGTGTACAATACTAAGTACATTATTTTGATAAAACTCGTAGGGTTCAGCCTGCGTTTGCAATGTAAGCGGAAAAAATGTAATTATTTACGACATCACATTAGAAACCTCAAAAATAACATTAAGGTTGGGTCGCCTAAGATCGGATGTGACATAAGATCGGATGCATGGAATAACTCGCAAACTAGGCAATATTCTCTACTGCTACCAACACTACTAGATCCGCCATTTTGTTCTGCCCCTCTCTTCACTCTGCGGCCGGCCAGCGACCAGACGGGACGTGTACACAGGTGATTCAGCAGAAAAGGTGTATTTTGTGGCGAAAATCGTCGATCCGATCTTACCTACAAAATTTTGATGGCTCATTGTGGAGAGTACTTTCATTGAAATAATGTAATTAATTATTTTGGGGCAGAATTAGCGAATCCTCTTTCCATCTGTATACTTTGATTACGCCTGGGACGTTCACAACCCAAGATCCGATCTTCCCTCCCAATGCCGAAGATCGGACCGAAGTTTAGCTCTTGACTGCGCCTTATGCAATAATGCGCAATAATTATTAACTTTTAATATATTTAACTATCCAATGACGCTATGACTATCAGACCTTAGGTACATTTTCATTATTTAGTCCTAGAACACGGAGGATAAAAGTTTGAGAAACTTAATTAGGATGAGGAGGGAAGACCGGACTAAAAAAACGCAATAAAAAAAAAAACTTCTTTGTCAAATTTTTTGAGGAATTTCCTGACTCAATCATTGATGCTCAATGTATGGACGTAAGTCCGGATGTTTTCCTAATGTTAACATTATTATTAAACGCATAGAAGTGAAGATACTACATAGTCCGATCTTCGGCCGAACTGTTATTTTCTTCACTATGGTAAGTCGAAAAAAGTCTGCTTTTTAGGCTCTAAATTTGCTTAGATAGATAGCATCTACGCAAACCAAAAAATTATGGGTTAAACAATATTTTCTTGTCATCAATTTACAGTTGACCGCAACAGAAAAACGACATCGAATCATGAGAAATAAAATAAAAAATACAGTACGTATAAAATTTTCGGCATATGCGTCCGATCTTAGGCGACCCAACCTTACTTCGCCACTATTTGATGGATGTTATTATACATATAAACCTTCCTCTTGAATCACTCTATCTATTAAAAAAACCGCATCAAAATTCGTTGCGTAGTTTCAAAGATTTAAGCATACAAAGGGACAGAGAAAGCGACTTTGTTTTATACTATGTAGTGATAGTGATATCGTTTTATGTTATTTCTAGAATAAGAAGCCATCAGAATATTTTATAATCAAGTACAAGGATATTTTGTCAAATATTTTGAGACTCAATCGTACAACTTGAAATTTGACTTTTTTAATGATTAGGTATAGCAGAATAATTTGAGAAATTAGATACCAGGTTTTTCTCCATTAAAGGACAAGATCAAACACCTTTTGCACGCCTCATAAGCGAAGCGTTGAGGTGGGTACTACTGTCACTTCGCGCAAAACATCTGATTTTTCAAACTTAAAATGTCTTTATGTATCATACATTGCACTTGTAAGATAATACATACACACACATATTAAGAAAAAACACTATTTTTAACGTTCATTATATTTTTGATGTCATTTTTGTTATTTAAACTAGTTAAAAAACAGTTTAAAAAAGTTCTGTCTTGGACGTCCGTGTGTCTGTATGTGCGGATCCTTTTTCTTGTTAACACGATAGCGACCGAAATACTTTACTAATCGAGTCTTTTTTTTTCTCTTATGCTTGAGTATGCTCAGGAATAGAACCCTTTCATTTTTCAGGGTCTGATTCGATGTGGTTTAATTGTTATTAAATAAACAAAAATAATAATTAATAAATATTTATTAAAAAAAAATTATGAGGCGTGCACTTTTGGATTTTCCAAATTATTTTTATTTCCATTTAAAACAACACGTTTAAAAATAAATAACTACATATTTTTTGTGCGCCCTCTAAATAAATAAAGATTAAAAAAAATGTACATTACCTTTATAAGTCCAATAGAAGAATCAGCTCGTTCCAGGCTACAGATGCTAAACTGTATGGAAGGCAGGTCCAAGCGATGGGAAAGTTGACGTTGGAAGGTCTGGTGACGGTCTGGTACGATTGGCAGTGTCGTTTGTCGGAGCACCTGTTAACAAATAGTAGTTCATATTATATGTATTAGCTAGGTAATTAATAAAACTACATAAGATCTTGAAAGAAAAACTTTTTGCGCTCCGCTCCTATTGGTCATAGCATAATGTTTTACCTATAGTGCACAGCCTATTTATTCCCCGATAGATTGACAATTTAACACCAAAATATAAGTTTTCAGTTGGTATTTACGCGCGTTGGTATTTACCAATTACGCGTTTAACCAAACAAATAAATTCAATACGTGAATTTATTTTATGCAAACGTTGTCCTGACATTAACTTTCGGCGATTCATTTTTATTCATATAGATTATTACAGATAAAATATGAGAACACATAAAAGCTTGGGAAATATGAATACCCACAAATCGATACATTTCAATTGCCAGATTAAATTAACTTTATCACTAGTACTGCCCTGACTGACTAGCTGTGCCCTGCGGTTTGACCCGCAGTACTGCACTCCTGTTGGTCTTAGCGTGATGATATATCGTCTATAGCCTTCCTCGATAAATGGGCTACACCGAAAGAATCTGAGATTAGCGCGTTCAAACAAACAAACTCTTCAGCTTTATAATATTAGTATAGATTACATCTGCGACAAGCTGTCAACAAAATTTAATCTTGCCAACGACCGTAATAAATATTTTAATCAGAGATCGGAATACTAACACTCTGAATAGTGAATTATGTAATAGAATTTTGCCGCCAATTTCCTATCAATTACGTGCTACAGTTACGTGTTTATAATTTAAATTACATTTGGCCAGATCGTGGAATTACACATGATGTGAATACTAATCAAAGCTTGATAATATTTCATATATTATACAATACATTTGAAATAACATTACTCACATATTTTTAAAATTATTTAGCTATAGATATAGTATGATACAGAAGAGAGAAAGTTGATATCGAGTTTTCGGTAGAGAAAACTACGCAGCTACGTGGCTACTTATTTAAGAATTAAATAAAACACATGAAAACATTTTAACAAAACATAGAGACAGAAAAAAACTAAGGAGAACAAATAAACATTACAAGTAATAAAACAATAAAACAAAACATATACGCTTATTACTAAGACGAAATAAATACTCAAAGGACATATTATTTAATACGAACAGAGGCAAGAGCAACGGCTTGTATTAGATACGTTACGGTTTATATTATCTAGTACATCGATCCAAGGCCTAGTTCCCTACCTAGGTCTCGTTTCAATCTGCTGATGCAATAGGCTGTAAATCTTGTCCTATCCTTACAGGTAGGTAATGTGTTTTTTAATAACATCGTCTTGGCTGTATCTAATCCATTTTGTCCATATATATAACATTTATTTATAATATTCTTTTTAACATAATTTTAACCGATCTCTTTAGGCTCCATTTTGACCCTAAACATCTGTACACTTATCAAAAATCGGTGACAATACAATAATTTCATGAGCTCAAGCGTGTTTTTTACGTGTAGTGTAAATTATATTACAAAGAGATCGTAACCTTTAATATTTCACATCATGTTCCCAAAATCAGTGACAATTTAATTAAAACTCGATAAAGTTCGCTTATTTCGCAGAAACGGCTTTATGCAGGTCACATGTAGACCATGTAGTGGTTTAACATTTTATTTTATTCAATTGTTATTTATCTACATTGTATGTTTTTTCAATGCTTGGATAAAACTTATTCGTCAAATAATGTATAAAACTACCATTTTAAAAACGTATTCTAATTGCCCGTATTTGACAGTTTACGTGACATTTTAATATCATCATTTAATACTTTATTGGACGGATAAGTTTTATCCAAGCATTGAAAAATCGGCCCATAACTTTATTCTCAATAAATAAAATAAAGATAATGATGCGTACATTAATAATGATTGTAGATTATTAATAAAGCAGGGATATTCTGTACCTACTAATTCATTACTTTCTATTTAGGAAGGTATCAGTGTTTACAAATTATCGTTTTACATGTATACTTTTTAATATTATAAATACTGAAAGATATGATTTTTGTATCTAATGATAGTTAGGCTAGAGAGAGACTAGCTACTTTTACTTTCATTATTTTTATTTATTACGCATATATATACCTATTGCATGTTTCTAAAACCCCTTAATCACTAATGCGATTTCGTCAATTTTACTTTCCTAGTAAAATTATTCGTAACATATGAACTCCAAGCAATAATTCAAAAAGGGCATAAAATATATCTTTACTTCATTGTTGAACATTGTTTCATAGATTTCCAATTCAGTGAATAGCAGACAAACCATTAATGTTTAATATCCGTTTGTCGTAGCATTTCTTGCAATATAGCTTCGAATATTGAAGTATCTGCTTTTCCGTATTACAAAGAATTGAACGCAACCTTTGATATTTATTATGAACGTTTCTTGTAGCTTTGACGCTACTTATACATGTAGATTTTAAAGCTATGGTTCTTGAAAACTTGAAATGGAATAACCAAGTTTTTCAATAGATTGATGATATGATACGAAAAATTTATGTTAATTCTTTTCGGGACGAAATAGAACAAAAGGTATATATATAGTATTTACCTCTTCAATTTTTTATTTATTCACATTTAATATTGGTTGACCACCAATTTCAATTTATATTATCTGTTGTAGGTAGGTATAGCGGTAACAGAAATACATAATCTGAATTTTTGATATAACCTGGTGACAGACGGATAGCGAGGTTTTAATACTACCTATCTCTTGCCTAAATAAATAAATTTCGGAATTAATAAAATATATTTATGCTAGATTACTTAGCGAGGAAAGCTATGTATCATCACGCTACGACCGATAGAAGCGGGGCCAACATGAAAAATGATGAAAAATGGGAAAATATATTACTTTGTAGATAGACAAAAATGGCAGCTAGTGTCTGACATGAAAATCTTGTTTCCTTTTTTTAAAACCATCTGGAGCAAAACTATGAAGGGCATAATTGTATTATTAATTCAATGTAAATATGTGATAAACGGCTTTTATGTTCTTGAATATAACTAATGAATAATCTAAGCTCATTTTAGTTTATTACCACGATATAAAACCGTAAATTCAGATTTACTTTAAAATCCAACAGACAATTTTACGACTGTAATAAGTATCCATTCGGCTAACCAAAGGCTCCATAACAAAACCCAACAATGCACTAATACGAACAATAACTTGACTAATATTATATTTTATATTATATACAAAGGGAACGTGTCTCGTCGGGATTCACGAAGATATGTTCGGGTCAAAATCCCCATAAAGACATTGCCCTGAAAACTTACAAACAACGCAAAGACTTTGACAAAAGTTCTAATTCCACGTCAAATATTGAACAATTAAACTTACTGCGTGGCCAGAATATTAATTCCCTTCTGATTTCTTTTTGTATTCATAGTCAGTAAATACCCTAAAGACTAAGAAAAAACATGTCTCGGTCTGGCAGGACACCGAAGGCTGATTACATACTTGTTCTTAAATAAATCGAAAGGTGAAAAAGATGCATAATGCCAATAACTCACTCACAATTAACTTTTTAAATATTCTAAACATTGTTTTAGTTAAGATATCAAGACACTAATATCTTGCATTGTATTAACTATCAAATTCACTTATTAAGAAGTTAAAACCCAACAATCAAACAACCTTGTCAACCCTTCCTTCGTATAAAACACTAAAGAAATTCCAACAATTCAGAATAAAGATGTCTGCAATTTCTCTGCTGTTCAATGTTCATATAAAAACCTATTGAAACTGTAGAAAACTTATTTTCATATTCAATACGTAGGTACTTAAACAAAGAATTGTATTCCAAAGTTTCATCTAAATAGTATTTATTTATTAAATACATACTCCATTAGTGAACAAAGAATACATTTCTTCTGAAATTACGGAAATGAGTTATGCACCCACGTTGAAATGTCTATTCCAATATAGCAATTTAAATGAAAAATTGTATTCCTAAGTTGGTCGGGTAACCTTACCTTTATTCTATCATCTTTCACTTAATATTATGTTTTCTTTGTTGAATAGCGGGATAAAGTATTTTTTGAAAGATAAATGACGTAAGTAATCTTTTTTTATTATAAGAATAATATTATACTGATCACTCTTCATTTTTCACAGTGATCAAGTTATATAATAATGTCATTTTTTGATATTTATAAAATATACGAATGTTTTTTAACTTCTCTGAACAAATACGTATATTCAATTTTATATACAAATAATAAAAAATGCACTAAAGTATTTCTTACATTTTGAAATTATTTTACGTCTATCATTTTAATATTTCAGAATTAATTAACCAGTATTTAGAAAGTTCTCGAAAACTCATTTGATAATAATTAATACATTTCATTGAGCTTTAAACTTAATTCCAGGGATTAAAATCACATTTATCTGCAGTTGTCTGTATTGATAAAAAATAATTAATTAACGTTCGTTATTTGGTTCATTATTTGGCTTCATAATTTATAAGTTCATTTAGTTTTTAATCCGAAGGTATATAATATTATTTTGTAGCACGGCGAGCTATAACCGTTTCAAAACCGAGTAGCAGGAATGGTACACAATATTGTTATATCAGTAAAACTAGTAGAAAGTAGTACGATTACTTTCTCCGTTCCTTTTTCTAGCCAGTTATACTTCGTCTTATTGAATAGAACAACACAGATAGAAACACGTAATGGATTTGCATTAAATAAATCAAATTATCAGCTATTTATACGCTTACCTTCTTAGCAGCATCCTTGTGTTCCTGTACGTATTCTTCTTTCAATGGCTCCGTCTGTAAGTCAGGCAGAGAGTGGCTGATCCTGATGGCGGCTTGGCGGGAAATCGAGTCGCAATTACTGTCTTGGGAGTCACGGCGGGCCCTAGGAAGACAATATAATAAGTATTTACCTAATTTATCGTTAAAATTAATAGAAATGTATTGTTTGTGTTGTATGTATAAATCTACAAATAATTACCAGTAACGACGCTACGTAGATAGGTATTGCAAAGTGACGGTAGCCAAAAATGTTTTGTATTAGAATTAATGGGAATATGAATATAACTCAAAGCAATATATATTTAAAATTATTCACTAAATTAATATAAACACCCACTATAAACATGAATTTCGAATTATAAAAAAGAATTTTAACTTTTTTTTTGCAATACAGATTATACATAATTCCGTCGGATATTTCCCGCCAAATGTGCAAATAGGCAAAGGTTTTTGTGCATACAGCCAAAAAATTATATTGCGTTAATTTTAAAACAATTATTAATTAGTTTTTTTCCTTATCACATATTTTGAAAATGACACTACTTTTGTAAAACATTGTAACAGAAATTGCAAATGCATATAATGAAATATCCATGAAAAATGGGTGATATGAATAAATATTGCCAGTTTCAAATACGTCTGGTGATTTTAGTACATGCAATAAAACATACATTTTTTAAAATTCAAACAGATAAAATCGAATGTACCTATTATTTTTTATAAGGTTAGTTTAAAAACGTGTTGTAAAATATCCGTCGTACTTTAATAAAATAATATAATTCGTGGTGTGAATTATTGATGTTTTGCGTGTTCGGCTATGTTTTTATTATTTGCTTTCAGGCGTTTAGCTAATATTATGTATTTTGTGCCATAATGTAAATATGTTGTGTTAAATAAAATTTATCAGGGTAAGTTAATTTCCATTTATATGTTTTATATGTTAAGCAAATTAAGACGAAACAAGGTAGTTCATTAAAATTAACGTAAACTATTTACTTAATAATTAAAAAAAAGTTATAAAAAATCCAAGTATTCATTTAAATAGGTAAAATTTCGAACAACGTATCGGATTTCGTTGGGATTTCGACCCTGCAAATTAATAAATTTTCTTATTTTCATTTCAGATATTACCTATATGGAGACTATAAACATTGCAAGGATTATCTTAATCCTTAGTCTGAACATTTTAAAACATTGTTTGAAGCTTCGAAGTAACCAGTAAGTACCAGGAGCCTATAAATAAGCAGAAGTTTTAAATCCGTTCCGCTCACCTGCGCTAAGCCAGTCTACTGAAATGCAATTTCCTCAAGATAGTTATCTGGAACAATGTTATTATTCGCTCGACGTCGCTTGTAGGGCAAGCCTACTAGCAGACAATATGGCGTTGGATTATATTGACCAAATGTGTCCTTTAGTTAAGGCAAAATTGAGGCTGTTAGCTTTGGGGGTTCGAACCAAGAGATTTGACGGCATTGACGATTGATTACGCTATACTTATATTGATATAAGGGTCTAGATGTTTCTTAGTACATATTTTACTCATTTTACCGATGCAAAATGCTTGAAGATTTTAACTAGGTATGGGTAAGGAACTGATAATCATTTTTTGTTCATTTCAAGTCATAAAGTTAAACTTAATCAATGTATTCAAGAGTAAATTATTAAGCTGCAATCTAAGAATAATTACACATTTTCTAAGGCTGCAATATTAGTGTTAGCAATTGAATATTTAGGAATAATTGTATTACGCCACCCCCTAATAATTCACGTCCTTCCCAAACATAATTCTTTAATAATTATTAATTCTCCAATCACCAATACAATTGTTACACATATTCTAAGGCTGCAATATTAGTGTTAGCAATTGAATATTTAGGAATAATTGTAGGACCGCCTCCCCCTAATAATTCAAGTCCTTCCCAAACATAATTCTTTAATAATTATTAATTCTCCAATCACCAATACAATTGTTACACATATTCTAAGGCTGCAATATTAGTGTTAGCAATTTAATATTTAGGAATAATTGTAGGACCGCCTCCCCCTAATAATTCAAGTCCTTCCCAAACATAATTCTTTAATAATTATTAATTCTCCAATCACCAATACAATTGTTACACATATTCTAAGGCTGCAATATTAGTGTTAGCAATTGAATATTTAGGAATAATTGTAGGACCGCCTCCCCCTAATAATTCACATCCTTCCCAAACATAATTCTTTAATAATTATACCAATACAGTTTTCAATTACCTGCCCATAATCCATCTCCATGTAGCAGCACACTGATATCCCACAGCAGCAAGCAGCACCGCCGCCATGGCTGCTAACATCAACGCAGCCGCGTAGTCTAGGGAACTGCCCAGCACACCAGCTGGAGACTCCAGACCTTCCGGCTTCCAAGTTTCTGGAACAAGTAAGGATTGTCTAGCTTTTTTTGTTAGGGAAAAAACACTGTTTGGTTTTATTACAATAAAAAAATAAACGATAAATAATAGATAATTAAGTATACCAATTAGTTTTTAAAACTTTATCACCCTATGAATTTTAACAGGATATTTTATCTTTTTCTAAATAAATACAAATTTTCGATTGTGGCCGTCGAAATTTAAGTTAATATTAGAGGATAGTATTGAATAATGATAATAATTGATAATGTGAAAAATAATAATACTTATATATAAAAATGAATCGCAAAATGTGTTGGTAAGCGCATAACTCGAGAACGGCTGAACCGATTTCGATAATTCTTTTTTTATTATATTCCTTGAAGTACGAGGATGGTTCTTATGTAGAGAAAACGTAAACATGTACCACGGGCGAAGCCGGGGCGGACCGCTAGTACCTAATAAAACAAGAACCGAATTATTGCCTAAAAGACTATCTTAGGTACCTACTTATTTTTTATTTGACCTCTTTCATTTTATAGAGGTAAAATAAAATACATACTTAATAAATAATTGATAAAATATATCGCCATCATTAAAATTTCCAACTTCAACTCATAATGGACGGACACTATTTGAATAAATTAATAAAACATTACTTCGCGTTATTAAAATAATTTTTCTCTGAAATTACAAAGTACAAAGTAATGGTATACAAAACAAATGGTTTTTGCGTATTTTTCTGTTTCTAAACGTAAATCCAATAAAGATATTTGATTTCCACTTTGACACTAAGACTTCTCTCGTTTGAAGCTACGGTGATATATTTATTACTTAGCTGTAATATCGTACCTTAATTCAAATGATTTCTTTGTTACCTATCATCATGTATAACAATGAAAATTTTAAGAATTATTACGTTGAAGAAATTGAAAAAAAAAATATTAGAGTTCTGGTACCTACATAGTACTATTTTCTCAATTCCAAATTGATCAACTTTATTTATCCTATTAAAACCATAAATTTAACAATATAACAAACTTCATGAAAAACTGGACGTTTTTAACACTACCAAATATAACTAATTAGCGGAAATAAAGGGCGTGTGCCTTTTTTCACTAGAATACGCATTCATTTGACGTTGACTGTCCTTTAAAAAAGTGTTATTTATGTAAAAACCGTATAATTTTTGCTTTATCAAAAAAAAATAGTTATACATATAACAATATATCTACTTCATAAAATCTTTTGTATTTATTGTTGTCTACATAAACAGCTTTAATTTAATTAAAAAAACATTACAGTCACTAATTAAATTTACGTAATAATAAACAATGTCCTGTCAAAATATCCATTCCACTATTTAAATTCCACACCTTATACTGTTAAATTGCATTACTATTTTAAATTTTAATCGCTGAATCCATCAGACACAGTTCAAGGAAGACTCAACAATAGTAAACAGCAGTAATTAACCACGGTAATCAATCATTAACCATCAAATGAAACACAATGCAAACAGCTTTGGGCACTTCAGTATCGAATTACGAGTACATTGAGCGTTATAATTACTGAGTTGCAATAATTCAACAATAAAGAGTAAGTTTTTATTACAGACTAGCTTTCAGCCCGCGGCTTCGCCCGCTTGTCTGAAACATAATAAATTTCATACCTTCCTCTTGAATCACTCTATCTATTAAACAAACCGCATCAAAATCCGTTGTGTAGTTTTAAAGATTTAAGCATACAAAGGGACATAGGGACAGAGAAAGCGACTTTGTTTTATACTATGTAGTGAAGTTAACTTCTACGTCCCTAAGTGGGTTAAAAGTGTTTCCATAGTATAAAATGAACTTATACTATGGTGTTACCTTCTATGATGCTTAGACAATAGAAATATTAGGTATAACTTATTATTTATTGTAAGAACACAAAATATGCCTTTTTTAATCCTAAGTATAATTTGAATATCTACTTAATATATTTGAATTTATAGTAAACTCGAAAATACGTAATGCGTATGAAAGAACACTATATCGATTTTAGTATATTATCCAATAATATCGATTATCTACTTGTAATACATATTAATAATACAGGTTCGTATTACTGTCGCGGAAGAATTCCAACCAATAAACGCGGCCCCATCATTAAAGCGGCTCGACGGAACACAGTGGGGTTTTAGTCGGTAAGAATCCGACATAACCCACGGCTCCTTCCGCGGGGGCAGTGGGTATCTTTGGAAGATTTCCCCACTATAAAAAAAGGTTCGTTTTACTCTGAATTTTGCTATTTTGTAAGTAGGTACTACTTATTATAAAAAAATTTATAAGTACTTCATTATCACATTTAATATAAGATCTTTAACAACTAAGAGGAAAATTAATAAAATATTCGAGATTAATTTAATTTTAAATAGATTTTCAAATTACATTAAGTCGAGACATTTCTAATGAGTTGTCAAGGCAGAATTAATGTACCTTAATGAACAAATTACCGGACTAACTTAATATTTTTAATACAAGGTCGCGTAAGCATATTTAAAAGTTGATATCAAAATACAAAATTAAAATAATAAATTACTTTGAGGAGATCTTGTAAGTTTAAAAGGATTTGTGTTCTGTAACTTGTTTATATATTAAGCAAACAATGAAGAATTGCGAGTAATTATTTAGCCGCTAAACAACGAGGAAGTTCTAAAGAATTAAACTAGCATTAATTGGAATATGTTTAGGGATATAGATGTCTTGCACGACCTATATTACAATGGATTAAACTTCTTAAATTATAACAAAAGATCAATCGCTTTAACCGACTTCAAAAAAGGAGGTGTCAAATTAAACACAAACACATTATACAAACAAGAAAAACAATTGAAACATCTCGTCAATACAATTAATTAAAATATACAATTAATACAAAATCGCGTTGAAAATCTTGAAATCCTAAACCAAAACAATATATTATCATATGCAAAGCTTATGTTTACTGTACAGTTAGTTGTACACAATGGGTTCAACAGACGATACTGTCCCAAGGTCCCAATTCATTTCGACTGTCGTACAAGTTTAAATCACGGAAACTTATACTATTAGGAACAACGTTTAGATGTCAATTAACTTCTAAAGCAGGAGGATGTTCTCAAATCGACTGTCTTTTCCTTTTTTTATTTCAAGTTGTGTCCTCCCATATGAGCCTCATTAAAAGTTCAATTGGGATGTTAAAAATAATTATTATTTCTATCGTAAAGACAGCAACTGCAAGACAATAACTGTAAAGACTGGAACATAACCTATGACTATTTCCCACACTTACAGTAACTTTCTATATACTATTTTTGTGCTTTAATATGGAAAAAAAGTACATTGCAATACGATATGATTGATAGGAATATATTAAAATGTCGTTGAAACCAAATATTGAACTTGAAGAGAAAGTTCTTCAGCGGCAATACGGTAATCAGAAAGTGAGCGATAATTGAGAGTCAAATTATGAAAAGACTTAGCCTAAGCATTTCTCATTACAAGACAGAGAATAAAGATAGCCTATAAATGCAGGGTAAAAGTAAACAAAATAATAAATATATCTTTTACCTTACCTACCTATGAATATCCCTTCTGAGATGAATACGGTGCTGCACAAAATTTTTTCGGGTTTAGGATGTACATAATAATAATGCACTTATCTACGTATATTAATTATTAAGGCACATGTAAAGATAATATTTTCCCCTTAAAATACTGCTCTATTTCAGATCGTTTGATACATTATCTCTAATAATATAATTATTAGATACTACGAAACATCCTCGACCTAAATTATTATATCAGCGTTGTATTTCATACCGTTAAGACTAATCATGAAACACTACCCCTAGACATTCCACGCACTTTGTCATAAATTAAAATCAATGACGGGGATATTAAACACGAAATACAAAGGATTTCGCACCTTATTCCTCTGTGTTAGGGTTTAGTTTTATCCGTATTTCCATGAGATAATCCTACGGACACGGTCTTGATATCGTTGAATGTAGTTCGCGCTCCAAATGTGAAGGAAGTGCGGAATTATTATAATAATGTTATGATATTTTGAATAATAACGGCTTTCATCACCTATGCATACATTAAACAATGTCTATGTAATAGATGTTACTCAGTCACACTAAAGTACGAGTGTTTAGGAAAATTTAAAAGTATTTTTAAAAATACAAGCAAAGTATATCAAAATAAAAACATCGTTCCAAAGAAAAAAGCGTTAATTAGACAGCTTATTGATGAATTCAAAAAACTAAGTCTAAACTATACTATATTTAGAAATACCAAACCAATAGTTAAAAAAATCCTACTCAACTAGTTTATATACATAATATAAACTTGCAAATTCGTGAACACGCTTTTCCGGTCTAAATTAAATTTGGTACGAAGGTGTAATCTAAATTTGCTCAAAGGCTACGGTTTTCACGCGAGAATGATGAAGTTAATCATATTCATTTATTTCATACCACCATACATACAAATAAACTACCTATATCGTATAGTTATGTATCATTTTTCTAAGAAAAATATATCCGAACCTGGATGATTTTCAGTAATTTTACTACCACTATTTTATTTAGGGCTGATTTTTCAATGCTTGGTTAAAACTTATCCGTCCAATAAAGTATAACACGATAATATTAAAATGTCACGTAAACTGTCAAATACAGGCAATTAGAATACGTTTTTAAAATGGTAGTTTTATACATTATTTGACGAATAAGTTTTATCCAAGGATTGAAAAATCGGCCCTTAATCTTAGTGCTACGTAATATATCACAATAATTGAAGAGAAGTTCTTGTTTGCGTTTATCTCGGTTCTACCGTATTTTCTCCGTCACAAATCAACTCTGTCCCACTTTTATATCTCATAAATCACTTCAGCAGTTCATAAAGTTTCTTAACCGTTTGTTTTTGTAAATTATCTTGCGAAATAATATTAATTTTTGATCGGATCAAAAGAATCGTTGCGAGAATAATATCGTGTTTCTTATTGTTTTAACGCTAATTGATTCAATTACCCTCGTTAAATTGCTTTGCATTGTATACTTATTCCTCGAGAAGATTTAAGATTTATTCATATTAAGAGTAACGATTTTTATACTCACTCTAGTGTATAATTCTAATATTTTATTATTTATCGAACTCACGTGTCAGAAGTGAAACTTCTTTGGCAAGTTTCAAAGCAATACCAAAATCGTCGCCTCACTCCATGACGTGACGTGATTTTACTCTCAACGCGTCTAAAGGTGTTTCACTTCAAAAAATCGTATGACTTCTATCACAAACTGTAAACATATGTATCCGAATGTTTGCAAACTAGGACATCGCAACATGTGGCTTAATTTGAAAGCTTTTGGCGCGACATTTCAAAGTAAGGGCGTTTGTCCACTACAAGGAATTTTACGGTCCGGCATTCCGATTTTTTACGGTCCGGTATGGCACGCAATTAATCTAAATACTAGCTTGTCCACTATACGTAATTTTACTGTCCGACATTTTACTTTTCCCTATTCCGGATGGTTTTTTGTGTCTACGAGTCGCTGTAGGTATAATTGTTTTCGAATGCCCACTTGCTTGGATTTTACTCTTTTTATTGCATATGCCAATTGAAAGCAAGCTCTTGTTTTACTTTCTTTTAGCTGGCAATGAGATTTGAGAAGTCGGTATTGTTATTTTATATACATTGACCAAGCATTGACCTATAATTATTATCTAAGTAAGTGTTGGTAAGCTAAAGTTTAAGTGGGAATAGCTTTAGCTCCTCGTCACCGATTAAAATAAATAAGTGAAACACGCATTTTAAATCTCTGTCGGAACTTTACTTTTTTTATAACGAAGTAATATAATATTTCATCTTCTATATTTATTACTCGTTTCTTGTAAAATGCAAAAACAATCATTTATGATAGCATTATACCGCCAAACTTCCTTGAACTGTACCGCACTGATCCGAGTAAAGACGGACAGGTGCACAAGCAATTCATCGGTTTTTTCATGCCATACCGGACCGTAAAAAATCGGAATGCCGGACAGTAAAATTCCTTGTAGTGCACAAGCGCCCTAACTGCTAAAAAGAAGTAACACAAATGAATAAGTTAGCAGTAGTAAACAGACTCTACGGCTGTATACATAACTGTTTGTTTTTTTTATGTTTAGGCTCTGTACGATAAACAGTAAAATGTTATTTTTTACTAAACGATAAAAATTATATCTGATCCACAAAAAAAATCTAATGATATTATGATTTGAATTTGTTAGAATACCAACCTTTTTAGTTTATGTACTATCCAGACTATACTATATAATAATCTATTAATGTACGTATCTATGTATTATTAAAGATCTCATTAGCTGTATTTGTGTGAAAGAGTAATAAACGTCCATAAATCCGTACATTATTCACAAACTTTCGCTTTTATTATTTAAGAAATTAAGATACATGAAAAACATCAAACCAGACGTATGTTATTCTAAGACTTACAACAATTCGTAGTACTTAAACTCCCTATCATTTGTCTCAGACAAAACACATTTAAAACTTCATTTGTAATTAGCAATATGTTTCATAGTAAAAGTAAGTGAAATAAAACTATCCCTATGCTTGTATTTTATAAATTTCAATTGTTGGAAACACAGTTTTGATCTGAGATAGACAAAAACATATTATTTGAACAATTTATTAGGTATATTAATATTTTAATAAAATAAATTTATTAACATTTTTATCTTTGTGTGATATTATTATCAATAGCAAATTTAGAATGAAATACAACACTTTATATCAACGTGAATACTACCCACGCTATCTAAAATTAACGATTAATGCTCTATAGTTTATCAGTATACATAACATAATATTATAACATTACAATTTACATCTACAATTGCTATTATGGCTTCCTATATTATGTATTATAATATTATATAGGAGATATGATCCATTTCCTCCTGGGACAACAACCATGGTTGCTAAGAGGATTTGGTTTTAAATTATTAATTGAATAATTCGTTGAAATTGAACATTAATTATCTTATCATTTATCGGTATAACAAATTTCTTTTATAACATATTCCTTCATATAACGGTTTATATGTATAAAGGACTTCCAAGAATATTTGAATTTTTTACTGAAACAAATTAAAAGTTCGTATTTTATTCAATTTAACTTTTAAACAACGATAATATCTTATAACTATTTCAACATTTTTTATTTATCCTTCTTAAGTTTTATTAATCTTGCGAAGTTATTATGAATTAATAAAGTTTATATTTAACTAGCGGTCCGCCCCGGCTTCGCCCGTGGTACATGTTTACGTTTTCTCTACATAAGAACCATCCTCGTACTTCAAGGAGTATAATAAAAAAAGAATTATCGAAATCGGTTCAGCCGTTCTCGAGTTATGCACTTACCAACACACTTTGGGATTCATTTTTATATTATAGAAGATTATTTTTAAGTTGTCATCGAGATATCCAATTAAAATTCATGTTTTGTGAAATCTTAATTTAAAAGCTGTTTCTGTTAACAACAAACTCCCATTACAACATACACATTATCAAATTCCACCACACGAAAATCCTTAATAAACATCAAATACCAACACGTTCCTATGTATGTACCTTAAAACAATATCCCTTGTATTGCGAAATCAGGGCGTAAATCCATCGTGTACAAATGGTCGATGGAACAACACTGAACAAATCTCTTCGTCCGGATAACTGGGGATTACCGCCGATAAATAAAAGGACAGAAAATGCGACGCCATATATCACATGAATCCCGTAGGTGCCAACCCTGATACGGACAATTGATTTATACCACAATTCATACGATTATTTAGACAATGATATGTTTTTTTTTTTATTCTTGTTATATTTATTTTATTGTTAATACTGGTTTAAGTAACCCGGTATACCTACTTGTCGTACCCTAAAGGATTCGGACCCAATGTTAATCCTAATTCTAATCGGTTATAGTTTTGATAATTTTAATAGCTACTTATTAAATTAAACTTTTGATCGATGGTTAAATAGTACTTTACTTTAAAATGTTCTATAGTGATAAAAATCGAAATAAATAATATAACAAAACTTACGTACCTATTAGTAGATATATGTATGATGAAACACAAAGGAACAGTGTTTACTTGGTTTCAACCACGTTTCGACTGCTTATTATTAATATATTGTATTAATTTTATAAATTGTCATTTACTGTTATTATCTACAAACGGAAAAACAATAGGATGAGATTATTTAACATGTCAAGGTCGATCTATTTGCATTTTATTAATTATTATAAGACTACTTCCGGTCTGCAGTTCCATGTGAAATAATTTTAATCCACTGCAAAAATTTTACAAATCTGAAGTTTTGGTTACGGATTTAATAGTATTTACTTTATCTTATATTGTACGATAAAATATAACAATAAGTAGTAAGTAGTAGTAGTAGTAGTAGTAGTAGTAGTAGTAGTAGTAGTAAACAATATAACTTTTACGTTATTAATTTTACCACAAAGGAAAATTTTATTTAACAAAATATTACACTCACAAATCAAACAAAAAACCGCTATTAACTACAGACAATAGTCGCACTTTATGCTATCTATCAATCCCTTGTTAAGCTTTGAAAAGCAAACTATAAATTAGTTTTTTAAAACATTTTGCGTGTCGCAAATTGCTCTTTGACATGAAATCTGTTAGTTCCTAACTCGTTTAATTTGAAAGTTGATTAAACCAATTCAACAAACGGACGCAATTATAACTGTGAAAATGACATGTTAGTTTTGGTATAGCGTTATAATTTGTTCAATCGTTATGATAGACCTTTTAATTTAAAAATCTCGTTTTCGGACAATTTTAAACACGTGCGATTTGCTGAATCTGAACTGAACACAGTATATATTCTAAAAAAAATACTAATAACTTATTAATAAATTTATTAGGTTGTCCCATTACTATTTTTTCAAAAACATCTTTAGAAAACAATTCACCTAATAATTGACTTTTTATTGTGTAATATATTGTATCTATCCTTTTCCAAAGAAATATAAAACAATATATATATATTTATTTCATTATTGATCTCATTACAAGCGCTTTCATACTTTCAGGACAAGATTGCGATTAAAAAATCTAGAAACATTAAAAAATAAATTTATCCAATACTATCTATCCACGCTACAAATAAACTAAGTTTACAAACTCACTTACTAACCAAACTAAGCGTCTCTATGGATTTGACACCACAAAGCATAGACTATAGAAGTATAGACATTATCAGACTTCTTGGAACGCTACATTATATACATTCGAATCTATATACTGAACAAATAGACCTCTAAATCATTTCTACGAATCCGTAATTTGCAATACGAAGAAATTACACAAAGTACAAATACATATTGTGTAACTTTTCTTAATTGCTATTTGGTATTTAATCTAGGTAGAATCTCGTTAATTAATTTTCATGAAAATATTGTGAAATACGCACTGTATTAATTTTTTATTGTTCTGACTGACTGAATAAAAATGGCCGATTTCAATGAACCATGAAAATATGATTAATAATTGGGAAGGACGAGGCATTAATATCAACGGTCAGTACATCTCACACTTGCGATTTGCCGATGACATAGTCATTATGGCTAAATCGCTGCAGGAACTCAAGCAGATGCTGAACGAACTAGCCGAATCCTCCTTACGCATCGGTGTCCGCATGAACTCAGACAAAACGAAGATCATGGTCAACAATCATGTTTTACCGGAGTCGATCATAATAAATGGAGTCTCCCTAGAAATTGTTCAAGAGTATGTATACCTAGGGCAAATGCTCCAACTAGGTAAGAACAATTTCGACGGTGAGAGCAACAGGCGGATTCGGCTGGGTTGGGCGGCTTTTGGAAAACTCCGTCGAGTTTTCGCGTCGTCACTACCACAATGCCTCAAGACAAAAGTATTTAATCAGTGCGTCCTACCAGTCATGACCTACGGAGCCGAGACGTGGACACTGACAGTACGACTGGTCCACCAACTTAAAGTCGCTCAGCGTGCTATGGAGAGAGCTATGCTCGGTATTTCTCTGAGGGACCAAGTCCGGAACGAAGTTATTCGCCAGAGAACGAAAGTTTCCGACATAGCTCAACGGATTAGCATGCTGAAGTGGCAGTGGGCCGGTCATATGTGCCGCAGAACGGACAACCGCTGGGGCACACATGTACTAGAGTGGAGACCGCGGCTCGGCAAACGTAGCGTAGGACGCCCTGCTACAAGGTGGAGTGACGACATCCGCAGGGTTGCTGGGCAAAACTGGCGACAACGAGCGAATGACCGGGCTCAATGGCGTGCCATGACTGAGGCCTATGTCCAGCAGTGGACAAACATGGGCTGCTAATGAATGATGAAAATATGAAGATTAATGTATTTAACATCTATACAGAATACGCATTATCTTCGTTCAATGTCATTATTTTAATTGTACAAGTTATAAGTACTACTGGAAAATAATATTATTTAACTTGTGGAGCTTAACAACAATTAAAAAACTTCAGAATTCATACAGTTTTAGGCGTTTACAAAAGGTCTTTGTGATATTTGACTCCGAAGGTACATCAACTAAGTCTAGTTTCAATACTCAATGATACTTTGTTGTCCATTCTACTTAGTTTAACGTTACATTTTTTCATAAAATATAATGTAAGCCTCTCGTAAAAGTCTACGAGTTTTATTTATTTCGATTCCTATGTAAATTGTTAAAGGAACGTAATTAAATTTAAATTATGTACTTCAATATTATTTTTTATTTATATTATGTTTCTTCATGATCGTTTTGTATCTATGTATATAAAAATGAAACCCGTTTCGCGTTGTCACGGCATCACGTGTGAACGGGTGGACCGATTTCGATAATTCTTTTTTTATTATATTCCTTGAAGTTCGAGGATGGTTCTTATGTAGAGAAAACGTAAATATGTACCACGGGCGAAGCCGGGGCGGACCGCTAGTAATTTATATTATAAAAATATTTATTTTCAAAACAGAATAATTTAATGATATATTTTGTTAATTTAAAAAAAAAAACTAAAGTTTGTTAAAATAACTGTAGTATTTGGTGCTCAGCGTAGATTTCACAACGCATACAAAACAAACGTATTTGCTTTAGTTCCTTGTTATGTACAGTTGGGACGAGTGTATGTGATTAACTGTTTAAATATTACTCGTGTATGTAACAAATTATGTTATACGAGCTATATAACCTTGTTTACTAGCCACGACCAATCAGAAAAAAAGATATCAATGCAAAATTTATTTACTGAAAATACTAGATTTGATTTTTTTACAGAACGTAGCAGATGCCTAATTATTATTATGTTATTTGTGTATGAAATAGTTCTTCTGAGAATCTTATTAAATTCTTTTTTACCGGTCTGTCAGTGGTGGCCTGGTAGAAATCAGTGCACAATGATCATCAACAAGGCCGCCCTTGATATAGTCCAAACACACGTATAGCCGTCGTTTATAATTCTAATTTAATTATTATCTTTTAATTGCTGTTAGAAATCACGTTTCAATATTATTTAAATCAATGTTTATGTAATAAGTATCTGAAATAGTATCAGTCGCTATTGTTTTGAATGTAACAGCAAACGTCGTACATCTTGCCACACTAACCCCTCGTTTTCACCAAAGTATAATACATGTATTTTACAAATTTGATGCAATGTTTTCGTTTCTCATAGACATGTGTAAAACATGTTGAATACAAAATTTGATACATGTAGGATAACTTATATGAAACTTGTTGGTTGAAAACTTCTAGTTGCCTGATCTAAGTTGCCTACATGTTTATGATCTCTTGTTTTTGTTGTAGCAATACTTGTAGAATTCGAGACAAATTCAGTCGTACCTACTTTTATAATTTCTATTTAAAAAAAAACTTGTGATATGTATGTATGTTGAAAACTTTATCCAACAAACATGGATAAAGTTTAAAACTTGTTTGTTACTAGTATTATACAGAAATTGCAATAAAATAAACAATACTTATCTAAACCACGACTGTGTTTTGTAGGTGAGAACGCTATCAATGGATCAGACAAGTTCTACCATGTCACAGACTTCAGTGTAAACGCAAATGTGTTTTATACTTGTATAAATACTGGTTGGCTACAAAGTGTGAACGAAAGAATGTTTGAGACAGTCTCAATACATGTGTAAAATAAATAATTATGTTTTGAAAAGTATTCTACAAGTTTTGTATCAAACTAGTATTTAACTTGTTTCTTGGTGAAAACGAGGGGTTAAACAAGCGTGTATTATACACATATTATACACAACCAGTCTCGCAGACAAAACATACATTAGATGCAAAACACAGCTGTCCCCAAGGGATAGAACAATTAACTGTGAATTATTAATCACGTCTAATTGAGCGGGAAATAATACTCCTTATACATACCGTAATAACAACGGTGTGAACAATGCATATATTAAATCGTAGAGATTGTGGTAAATTAGAGTTTGAAAACGTAAGCGATAGTTAGTTCAATGTTAAATGTTCTATTTAAAGTATAATTTGCTGTGAGATACCTTGTACAAATAAATAAATAAAATAATAAATAAGAAATAAATTGTCAAAGCCAATAAATTGTTAAATGGGTCTACGTGGGAGCGTTCAAATAGAAAAGAGTTAGTTGTAACGTAACAAACCCAAAAAAAATACTCTAATCTAGAATCTCTTCCTCTTTTTGAAGTCAGTTGAAAAACATCTAGCGCGATATTTTATAGTTTAATTGTCCATTAAATTGTTAATAATATTAAATTAATTGATGTATATGACATTTTAAGATTAAATTCACAAAATACTACTAAAGTATTGCCAATAATTAAAAAGTTAGTTCTGCATAGCAACGGGCACTCACTCGGTCACTAATCAATTTGCTGTGAAATTGATGCGGTGTTTGAAACGCCTCGAGAAATTAAATTATAATAAAGTTTTAATATTCCTGATGGCACACTTCGGGGTAAATATTGAAAAATATTTTTTTTTCCTAGATATTTCGCTTGTTGGTGTTTAACATTGAACATTTGTATACAAATAGTATTCCATAGGCACTTATTTCCTAACTAGCTTTCCGCCCGCGGCTTGGCCCGCTTCGTCTAAAACCTTATAAATTATATACATAAACCTTCCTCTAGATCCACTCTTCCTATGTAGTTTTTCAAGATTTAAGCATTCATAGGGACAGAGATAGCTACTTTGTTTTATACTATGTAGTGATAGGTCTACGCTTCTTTCGTGTTGATACAAACAAAATATCTTCAAACTACCTATTTGAAATCTATCTATTAACAACAAATAATTAATTATTAACACGTTATCAGTATAAATTTATTAAATACCAAACATCAAAAGTCAATTTCAAGCAACACTATTAAATATTAAATAAATATTATAGGACATTATTACACAAATCAACCTAGTCCCACAGTAAGCTCAATTAAGGCTTGTGTTGTGGGTACTAGGCGACGATAAATATAATATTATAAATACATATATAGATAATAACACCCAGACCCAAGAACAAATAATTGAGTTCATCACACAAATATTTGCCCTGACCGGGGATCGAACCCGGGACCGTCGGCTCAGTAGGCAGTTACTTTACCACTGCGCCAACCGCGTCGTCAACTATGAAATAAATAAAACTAAAAAATAATCGAAATACAGTTTCGTTTTAAATTCAATAAGCCAGTAATATTGTCCCATCAGTTAGCTGAGACGAAACAAAATGAATTCCAGACAAAGGCGTCGTTAGCTGCATTTTTGTGCAAGAATTTCAACGTTTCTTCACGATTTGTGATTGAATATCCTTTATACTTAGAGGGAAAGAAAAAGAAGTGTCACTTCGATTGTTTTTCTTTTGTGTTATTTGAGAATAAAATAAAATGAAACATCTGCAAACTATGTTTAATTTGAATCGAAAAAAAATGAATATAATACGACAAAAGCTAAACTAGAGCGTTAACTAAAGTGATAACGCAAAATTATTAAATGAATATAGGTAATGCGACATGCAATAACTCTTTTTTATTGTATACAAACCTCTTAGAAATCTGATACTTAAACTATTAATTTTAATACTTTGTTGTCATTCTTATCGGTAAAATACTGGAGTACTTTTTGTAATACATTCATAATACATGTTAGCAATATAATAAAGAAAATATACGCTTTTGTAATAAAAACCAATTCGAGCAAGGAAATTATGTGTCCAGTTGTGTCAGTCACTACGAATACGAATATACCTACAGCGGAGCGGAATTTATGACGGTGTGACTAGGGCTGCCACCTTTTGATAATAAAATAATAATTTTTATAAAACATTGCATAAAATATTGTACATTCAAGGAAAAAAATAGAACGCACACATTTTGTTTATTTGTAATTAATTTTCCATACGTATTTGTTATACGACTTAAAAAACTCAAAACTGAATTACCGTTGATAAGTATTATTCTTACTATATTATTCTTATACAATATATAGTGCAATAGAGTTAAATATAGCACGATACTATATATTATTGTATCGGTGGCAACCCTACCGCCAACTGTGCCAAACCGTGTGACTGTGATATTGAGCACTGGTATAAATCCATGGACTTTATTTTGTTTCTCTGTGTGATAAATTCAGCAATACATGGTGTTTGCGGTATGTATTGTGAATTAGATTGTTGAATATAATTTATTAAGAACTGAATTTCATATCAAGTATCACAGGTCCTGAAAGCAGTATGTTCAAAGAAACCTATTCAATCCTTATATCCGGTTGCAGTTCTAAATTATACAAGATGACGAAAACATGAACTAGAGGAATTTATTTCACCTAACTTCGTTCGCAAAGAGAAAAATGATGCAAACGTGATTCCGAAACAATCCAGTCCAATCTTGTTCCAGTCACGTATTTTATCCTACAAACTGTCTGGAAAATTGTTGTGTCGGATCTTTGTGTTTTACTTTTAATATCTCTTAAAGCATGAATGTTCCAGGCACCTGCCCCGTACTATTAAGCAGTATTATTTCCAGTATGGAAAAAAGACTATATGGGTCGTCTATTTTTTTTTTATATTTCAGGACAATTTTCACACACGGCATGATCTGATCCCATACTAAGCTTTCGCTTGTGTTATGGAAACCTGATGGCTGATAAACATACATATATAATTTTAAATTAATACTTATATAGATAATTAACACCCAAACAGAGCAAACATCTATGTTCATCACACAAATATTTGCCCTGGGTGGGAGTCGAACCCACGACATCTAGCTTGGAAGGCAGGGTCACTACCAACCAAGCCAACCGGACAGTCTAGTGTCATCACTATCCCACACTGGAAATAATACTGCTATAAGACATGGTAACCCTCCTCATCCAGTCACGTATTTTATCCTAATCACTGTCTTGAATTTGTTTTGTTGAAACATTGTATTTCTAATTTCACTTTTAATATCTCTCAAAGCATGACTGTTCCTAGGTAATTCGTGAATGTTATTACGAAAGTTACGTTCAAATTAATTACAATTATTGCTGACAGTAAATATAACACGATTTTATTATGAAAATACACAATATGAGATAGACGTGGATATTTCTGTTATTTTCATATTATGTGAAGTAACTAAGAAGTTTGAAGTAGCTACATTATGGTATTTTTATTAGGTAGATTGTGTTAATCATTTCACTTCATCCAAGCGTAGAGTGAACCAAGTACCTTCTAGGGAAGCGCGCTCCATCTTAGACCACATCTCAGCTTAAACATCACATCTTATCTCAACATCAGGCGAGATTGTTGTCAAGCGCTTCCCTATTACCAATAAAAAAAAATCCATTATAAATTTGATTTTCCTTTACATAAATCATATTTATCAAAGTACAAGACCAGTACATAATTTGTTCATCAATCATATAATATCCTATTACATAACTTGTAATTAAACATCTAAGAAATGTCCTCTCACCCTAAAATTCGCTGAAATCCAAATCCTTTATATAAAATATCATCAATCACATTGAAAACCTCCGTTACGAGCTACTGCTGACAAATAACTAATGATATATCGAACAAAGACACTCACCTGTATTTCAAGTTTCAATGAGAATTCTCTGACAATTCTTTACGAAATAGTACCTAAATATATTAAAAAAAATCTCAAAGCTTAACAGGATTTTCCGAAACGGTGCCTAAATATAAAACGTGTTATAACGTGTGATTCTCGTTGACGTTGATGTATGAAAGTAATTAAATACAGCAAGAGATTTAAAAATCGATTTTTATTATTATAATATTCAGCCAACAAACTTACCAAAGCGTGATCATGATAAATAACATATTGAACACGAACCGTCTTTACAAAAGCTTAAATAGACCTGGTTAAAAACCAGACTATGAATCCATGGTTTAACTTTAGTACAGATGTTTAAACTTGTCCTTATCTATACTTGACTATGGTTTACCGTTAAAACATGTTTAGAATAAGACGTTTACTGAAACCATAAAACGTTTAGACCCGGTTTGTAGCAAGTTCTTGTTTTGTAATCAGACGGAATTTAATAATAAGATAAGATATAATTTCTTTTCTCCATAGTTTCAGAGATAATCCCTTCGCAAACAAAATTTCCTCTCGCTCAAACCACTTGGGACATCGCCACATTTAACCCATCACTTACTAAAAGTTCAACGACATGAGTTCAACCATACACTGAACTAAGACACTAGTTTATAAGCGAATGAACCTGCTTGTATGCGAAGGTGAAATCAAAACCACAATGTTAAGTGATTTGCACATAATACTAAGAGTGATGACAAATTATATTTTATTGTTTATGCACTTTGACACTTACTAAACCGCACATGTTAGTGACGTGAATTATAAATTATCTTGCGTCTTTACTGTGAGAATTTAAAGGGTATAAGTAAGTATCTTTGACAAACCATAAGAGTAACTTTATCTTACTTTTATAACTGGTAGGTAGAGGTCATATTGATAAGAACGGCTGAAATATTTAATGTATGAGGCATTTGTTTCCACTAGTATTATAATACAGCTGTAATTAGAAAAGTTTAAAACTTGCAAAACCTGTCCGGGTACAGCCGGAGCGAGCAAATTATTGCAAATAGACAAAGTATTTTTAATTGTAATAAAATAGCCTTCAATCTACTTTTAAACTTTGTGTGTGTATTAAATATAAAAATCAATTATTATACATAATTGGACTTATAGTAGAGTATTCAAATGGTTTAAAAACGTTATGATTAAATCGACTTTAGAATCTAATACAAAGCCTTCAATTTCTAATCATAAATAACAAACTTCTATTTTCATAAAGAAAGCGCTTTACCAGAAAAATAAGTCCATAAACAACTGTTTTAGCACTAAACGTATATAAATTCGGTTCTAACATAACAATATTTCCTCAAACATATGGTAACGCGTTGCAACATTAAAATTATTTTAATTTAAAGCGAACACATGTGCCATCCCCACTAATGAGAGTTTTGTTGAATAAACCATTAACATCTCGAAAAGCTTTTTACACTTACAATATGTGACATGATATTACTAATGTTCCGTATATGTCAAAAATGAGAAAGCTACCGACCTACCGACGTATTCTTGTTTTGTTTGTTCCATAAATCCAAATTTTAAAATGTATAAAACTTTCTTGTCTTTCAAAAATATTAGTACAATAATCCGTTTTACAAAAAGAGGTTTAATATGTATAGAAGCTAAGCTACCTTTCTTTTTATTTTATGACATACTTATCTCATAAGTAACTTCCAGTAAATATTTAGTTCCATTATAATAAAAATACGGCCTAAGCTCCAGTTGTTCTTGTAACATACTAGGTACATAACAAAGCTTTATCCATACTCTTCTTACGCCGCTTCATTGTAAAACATATTTTAATATACTTGATATTAAATATAATCGTTCACTATACTCCCATAATACCTTTATTAATACCAAAAAGTAAAAAGCGTCCTTGTTAAAACATCCCTTGTCTCCACAGAGGGATTATCCCCAAACTCTTAACAAGCCTGACAATCTGGCTTACGAACGTTGAATGTCGATCGCGATTCGTCCTAACTTTATTTACATACATAAGAGGATTATTAAAATGTAAAACTTTCATAAAGAAAGCCTATGTATTTTGGGAAAAGAATCGCTGTGGCCACGTTTCTGCATAATATGTAAAAATTCGTAGCACTTCGTAGCATGATGCGTGACACGCGTAGCAATTCGTAGAGGGGTCGTAGAAGTTGCAAGGCTTCGTCATATTTTATTTATAAATATTAAGTTCCTATTGTTTATTAAAAAAATTCATAAATATGATAAACGTTGAGGTCATTTGGTTACTTATTAATGGAATTTATAATGAGCCTTTGCTTCTATAGTAGTGTGAGATATAGGTCAAAGACTATCAAAAATAATATTTCACTAAGTCCGTCTGTTCACTTAGATAAATTATACCAAATTAACCGCAATAATATTTAATTAAGACACCTACCACTCATCCAAATTTTAGTGCCAGGTCAGAAATCTAGGACGCTCATTTGGGATGCAAAAAGCAATTATGAGGATATCAGCTCAGCAAGGACAGAACTGTCGTTCGCTCCATAACATTAACCCAAATTGATTTTCCCCGGTCAATGGTTCCGTCGCCTGGCAGTTAGGGATCAGCAGTGTAGAAGGAAAACCATTAATCATTCCCATACTATACACACACAAAGGGTTGAATCTATTCCCAAAAATACATTTCTATCTTCACCGACGCTGTCAATAGGTCTTTCACCTTCATATTGGAAAACATCCCAATGCTAATACATTTGAAGATAAACATATTATTATTTTCATAAAGAAATGCCATTTTTCACAGAAATATCTTAAAATACTTTGCCCATAATTTATTTTTTTTTTCTGCTATGTTATGTTTAAAAATACACCTTTAGTATTTTCGCTGTATTTATGTTACTCTATTTTCTTTCTATTATAAATTTAATGGACTATCTTGAGAGCTGTTTTATTTTGTAAAGATAGATTTATAGAAAATAAATTCCAGTTATTTTTATTCTCACTTTCGAACAAATTTACTAAGATAAAACATTTAAACGTTAGATATACATGTTTTAATTAAATACTATATCAAAAATCGTTAAAATCTCCCATCTTATTATACCCATTCCGTATTATTAAATGGCAAAAGAGCCTTCAATCATCAATAAGGAGTTCCACTATAATTACGCACAATTATAAATTTCATTAAATTATTCAAATCTGAAATACTATCGTCTACAATTTACTCATTTTAAAGCAATTAATCGTTCTATATATTAATATACAACAAAAACCACCAAATTAATTTAACTTACTAACTCATTCGCTTTTCCTTAAACTCAGCTTTATATTGGATAAACACAATTTCAAGTCAATTTAAAACGTTTAATGAAAGATTATTTACAAGCCTTAGCAAGATTTAGCTTACTACAAACGAATTTCTTTCCAAAAGGAAGGCTCTCTAACCTGGTGGCTAATTAAATAGATTAAAGAATTATCAAGTTCACTGCATCTCAAACATGTAAAAGTCTAAAGGCTGGTATATCTCTCAGATAATCATATTATGTTGGGATTAGGAGCTGATGCATTATACCTAGATCTATTTCAGTAGTTGTGTTCCTTACGTACAAGTAGGTGTATTGTGCATAACCGAAACCTTTTTCTTAGTTAGCGCAATTTTACCGCAATCAAACTCAGAAAGTGGTTAAGATAATACCACTCTACCAAAGAGACGGATAATAACTAAACATATAATTAGATTAAAGTAACAAAGATGATTGGAAAAAAAAATACTTCTACATACTTTTACAATCCTTAAAACATTACATAATATATTCTTATTTAAAGAGTCTTTAGAAATTATCGCGAACTCACAAAACTACCACAAATTTTTCTCTCTTCATATAATGTTCTCAAAAAACTTTCGCAGTTGTGAAAAAGGGAGAGTAAATGAATAATCCAGTGAGCTTTTAGAGTTTAACAAACACTGTGTTCTACTTTAGCTAATCTAAGCGAGAGATGACGGAAATTTCAAGCTTGCATTTCCTTGCTGTCAACGCGAGTGGGAATATTACAAAGGCTCTAGGTATTTTTCCGCTCTCTTAGAGCGTATACGCACTATGCGGGTAGCCGTCCGGCTGACCGCAAGCACAATAATTATGTACGTAATATTCATTTCTATGCGCACTGTGCGGTCTGCGGTAGCCGCATCGCAGTGCGCATAGAAATGAATATTACGTACATAATTGTGCTTGCGGTCAGCCGGACGGCTACCCGCAATGCGGCTACCCGCATAGTGCGTATACGCTCTTAGTTCCCTTTATTCGACGTTGTCACATTTACAACGTACATAATGTAATATTAGAATTTCTATTCTAATATTACATTATGTTTTATAGATTTGCTATAAACTAGTTTTATACCACGGAATGTAAGCAAACTTTATCTAGATGCAATAAAGATTTTGACGACGCGGTTGGCGCAGTGGTAAAGTAACTGCCTACTGAGCCGACGGTCCCGGGTTCGATACCCGGTCAGGGCAAATATTTGTGTGATGAACTCAATTATTTGTTCTTGGGTCTGGGTGTTATTATCTATATATGTATTTATTAAATATTATATTTATCGTCGCCTAGTACCCACAACACAAGCCTTAATTGAGCTTACTGTGGGACTAGGTCGATTTGTGTAATAATGTCCTTTAATATTTATTTATTTATTTGATCACTATTAAAATCAAATTAAAATAAGGTTCAAGATTACAATCTTATAGAGGCACTAAAATAATTTAATAGTAAGATCTAAATATGATGATACAAAGAGTCTTGTTGTGATTAGATTACGATTAGTATGAAAAAGCTAATAAATTGTATCTTGAGAAAAATAATCAACTAACATTGGAGATAATTATTTTTTTGCACGCCTCATAAGCGAAGCGTTGAGGTGGGTACTACTGTCACTTCGCGCAAAACATCAGATTTTTCAAACTTAAAATGTCTTTATGTATCATACATTGCACTTGTAAGATAATACATACACACACATATTAAGAAAAAACACTATTTTTAACGTTCATGATATTTTTGATGTCATTTTTGTTATTTAAACTAGTTAAAAAACAGTTTAAAAAAGTTCTGTCTTGGACGTCCGTGTGTCTGTATGTGCGGATCCTTTTTCTTGTTAACACGATAGCGACCGAAATACTTTACTAATCGAGTCTTTTTTTTTCTCTTACGCTTGAGTATGCTCAGGAATAGAACCCTTTCATTTTTCAGGGTCTGATTCGATGTGGTTTAATTGTTATTAAATAAACAAAAATAATAATTAATAAATATTTATTAAAAAAAATTATGAGGCGTGCACTTTTGGATTTTCCAAATTTTTTTTTAATTTAGATCGTTCTTATAATTCAATATCATAATTAGTATTGCGGAATTGGCCTATAAATTACGAGTATGTCTCAATCACTTAATATTTAACTAATAATTGTTTGTGAAGATCAAAATCTGCACAAGCACTTACCGCGTATAACCACACCGTAATTTCTACACGATTTACAAACCAAAAACTCATGAATAATTTCATGATGGTAGCGGTGAATGAATATTCATGACGTAATACATATTTCCTACATAACTTTCAAATGTGTCTATCGTTGGTTAAAAATGTTATTCGGCGGGTCTACACAGAGCGAGCATCCTCGCGAAGCAATTGCTGTGCGAAGTAGCTCGGTCAGTGTAGAATTGTCCCAGGCAAGGACATGATAACACACGTTATCTTCAAACTCAAACATATTATATTCAACTAAACTTCAATATATTTTTTTAAAGAAGAAAAAAATTTGATCAACAGGCGCGATTCGAACCTGCGTTTTCTGCCAATCAGAGTTGATAGTTTAACGTGTCAAAAAATCTATATGTATTAAGCAGTTTTATGCTCTTAATCAAAAAAATGAAATTCAATAACTAAACTTCATTTAAAGCGTCTTCGAATCATCATAGTACAGAATCATAATCATTTTCTATGGGCCGAGGCCACACTGACCGCTTTGATTCGCGCAGTAATTACTTCGCGAGGCTGCTCGCTCTGTGTGGCCCGCCTATTAGCATTTTAATTGAATGTACGCGTTTATTAAGTGCCGCAAACGATTGCCACTCTCCACAAGAGGTTCCGAACAAAGGCCGAGGGCTGAGTAAATGGTGTACTTGTTTGTGTCTTTTGTTCTTCAATTAGTAAGGCTTGGTTATTTCTATTGTTTTTTCAAGATCGGGCTCTTGAACTCTTTTAAAAGGTCGTTCGTTTAAATGTCTCGTCCAATTACCCGATATAATTAGCTGTTGTTGCCACGTTAACGCAAATAGATTTTTCTGGAATTAAAACACAGGTGATATTTTTTTTAAATAGATCTTTATAATTTACAAATCTATCTACTTATAGAAATAATATTTTTGCAAAAGCTGATCTTAAGTATTTTATAATATTATATTATAAGAAATAACACGCGAGACCAGGTTAAATATTAGTTTGAATGTCGTAAGAATGTACTGCGATTCTACACAGATAGCTAATTGATGTAGGTAGTTGATAACAAAACGCAGCAAGTCAACGACTATTAGCAAAGTGAAGGTAGTTGGGTCGAACGTCATATAAACAACGTCCGAGCCCCTTGGCACGATTCGTACGAATGCGCCACGAGTCAAAGGAATGCGGCATTTTATACTATTCGACAGTTAAGCATGTTCATTGTTCGGATAGGAAACAGTGACTACTAAATTGACAACTATTCATCCACATACATATCGAATCAGAAGTTACGTCTAACAATATGTATTAACGACTATCATTAATCAATTATTAACCAGTGTAATAAAAGTTTATCCAATTCCACAATCCATCTCACGTATAATATCCAACAACAATTATTAAATTACAGGAAAAACATTATCTCAAAGGAAAAACTCAATTTAAAAACTCCGGATATTTCTAAAAGCGTCCTTTATAAATTACACAAAAGAAATTCAATGCCACTGTCATATTACCCGGTCATGCGCGCGCATATCCGGGTTTTTGACCGTGACACCGCAGCGGATTGACCCGGCAATCTTGACCCATTAACAATCTGCTATTAAAGAATCAACAAGTTACGTTTGTGAATGTCTATTTTTATTACAAAATACATCGCGAAACGGATAAAAACTGGGTCAGAACCTTGAAAGTCGCTTAAGAAATATTCGAGTTCCGGATTAATTTTTGTGTACGGCCGTTAAAGAATAATCCGTTCTTTTGGCACAAATAAGAGATCTCAAGGATCGTGTTCTATTTGTATTGTCATTCTTCATGGCAGAACCGCAAAGGACTTTCACACATTATCGATGTTTATATTCATATATTAAACGCTTTAATATATCAGTATTATCCTATATGTCTTCAAAAGTTATTAGTAAACATATTTTTTTACATTTAGTAACTTTTAATCCCCTTTTCAAAATTCATTGTTTGTTAAGAAACGCAAATTACTAACCTTTACCATGACAATTAATTATCTAAACCTGAAAATGTTTTATCCGGCTCTAATTCGCATAACCGGTCAGAACATGGCCGTGACATGAAACCAGGTCAAAGTTCATTTGAACCTGTCAACTATGATTTATTAAAGTTACTGAGAAGGGAATCAACAGGTGTCGGGCGATAGCATATAACTGACAGAACAAGGATGATAGCATAATAAATTGTGCGATATAACATTTGCAATTTAACACGAAAATGTAGAGGAGAAAGTAATAAACTGAGCTTTCTGAATATCGTTTATCTTCGCTATTATGTATATATGCTTGTATCAGAAAAGCGTAAATTTGTATATCGTACCGTTATAAGATAAGATAATAAAATTATGCATTTTGAAAAAAATATATGTGTTCTGAACACATTAAAAATACAAGAACTATATTTTATAACATTACATTGACTTGTTTGCTAAATTAACGAACTTATACGAAATGTGTATTTAAGTTCATCATTGTAGATTTTTAAAGCTATACTAGCGGTCCGCCCCGGCTTCGCCCGTGGTACCTACATGTTTAAACTATCCTATCTCTCAAGTTGGATCGAACTGCACATGGTGTGCGAATTTTATTATAATCGGTTATGCGGTTTAGGAGTCCATTGAGGACAAACATTGTGACACGAGATTTATATATATTAAGATTTTCTTCGGTTGTGTTTATGACTTACTAACATATTTAATTTATAAGTGACTAATCGATAAGATTACACTAGCGACTCTGTCATCATATTTTTCATAGACAACTACAAAATCAAATAAAAAAAATTCTCCGTCCTTTTAATTTGCACATCATATTGTTTCAATCTCGAAACGTAATTAGCTACTTACTCGTATAAATTAGTATCTTTAAAGACATTTCAAACTTGTGCAGTTATAGTTATAACTTCGGATGTAAATGTTAGGGTTACTTCAGGTTAATTACCTCTGTTAAACTTCAGAACCCTACAGTTATTTAAATTCACGTCGTAAATAATAAGACTTTACAATAGCTCGTTTAATACTGTATGAATAAATAGTTTTTCATTTTATTACTTTTCTTATTATTTTCTGTCTGTACTGCGACATAAAAATGCTAACGTTTGTTTATTAAATGCAACTATTATTTACGGAAGAAAGAAAATTGCATATTTTAGTATATCTACAACCTACATACTTATCACCTCTATAATTAGTCTTCGATATTCCATTCTAAAGTTGTTATATACATTATGTACATACATAATGTACATACATATTTTGTCATATTTACATTAGTATTGAATTTGAACGTTTAATTTATCCTATAACTTTTTTTATGAGCATTTTAATACTTTTTCCCTTTACGACCGAACATTCATGCAATTTTAACACTGTTAAATTGAAAAACCCAATTTGATTAAAGCTCTATCGCTTAATGTTCTTAACGTTAAAAGTCCTTGATCACGTGGTACAAATAGCTTATATTTAAAAAAAATTGTAAGGGATATTAATAGCATAATTATACAGTGTGGAAATTTCCAATGGGCCCTGAATGAAAAGGAAACATTCCTTTCAGCAAAATTTGATACCTTTATACCTTTATTTTTAAAAAGAAATAGAATTGCATTCAAATATTTTCGAAAATTCACTTGCTTCGACCCGAAATCAAGCTAAGCCCATCGAAAATTTCCACACTGTATAATATAACATTTGTACATAAAAAGGACAAATTTTCTTCCTCGCTTGTTTAATTTGCATGCAAAGAACGACGTAGTACCTAACGCGTAAAGTGGAAATAACAATACAGTATATTTCTTACATTTTTACACAAAGCTTTATGTTAATAAGTGTTCATATATTTTTCCGTAAAAAATATTTTGAAACTTTTGAACAGTTTAAATAATTGTATATTTTGATTTATCTTGGCAGTTGGCCCAGTACAATTTTTTTTCACAAGATGGGTAGCTACAGTCTACACCCAGGTAGGTCAGTAAATAATTTGTTTTTAATAGTTTTCGTCATTATTCAGAACATTTGCAAACCGTTTAAAAAATCAACAATCGGAACAACCACCTAATTCAATTAGCTACAGACACAATATTCAAAACGCTTTCAAAATATGATTGAAAAATCTACGACTTCTTTATAGCATCAGATGAAATGACAAACATGATTTTCCATTCCCTGAGGATACAGTTTTACGTTCTGAGATAATTAAGAGGATTCCGGCTCAATTAAACTTTAGTACCTAACCTTTAAATTCCAACGCTGAACTTGAAACCGAGATTTCTTTGCTCTTTTTAAAGATAATGTTCTTCTTGTTAGTGTCTTTCGTGCTTTGTTTAATCTATTAGAGCTTTTATCTAGTTGGTAACACATTGAGCGTCTTGGTAAACAATTGTTAAGAGATGATTCGTTGGTATTTACCTGTTGAGGCTTTAAATGGTTTATAATATTTATTTATTTATTTATTTATTTTGAAAACTACACAGCTTACAGTTTGACTTACTCTACTTATATCAACTTCTATCTACTTATATCTACTTATATCAATATAAATATTTTTTCAGGACAATTTTCACACACGGCACAATCTGATCCCATACTAATCTTTCACTTGTGTTATGGAAACCAGATGGCTTATAAACATACGTTTATAATTTCAAATAAATACTTATATAGATAATTAACACCCAGACACAGAGCAAACATTCTATGTTCATCACACAAATATATGCCCCGGGTGGGAATCGAACCCACGATCTCTGGCTTCGGAGGCAGGGCCACTACCAACCAAGCCAACCCGGTCAGTCAATAATATACATAGATTAATAGCTGTCCCGGCAAACGATGTTCTACCTTTCTCTTATCCCTTAGTAATATATGAACAATAGATTTGTCCGATTCTCAGATCTACCCTATTGGAAAATCAAATATCATGAGGATGATAAGTAACATTGTGACACGAGAATTTTATATATATAGCGATTCTTTATGTCTAATATAAAAGAGTGATAAAGTACCTACCTACAATTTGCAATTAAAAGGCTGTTTCCAGGTCAACTAAGAGCAAAGACCGAATAAATTTTAAAAAAGTTCAATTATGTCTTCATACAATTAATTCAAGACTTTAGTAGCGTTATAACTTTTTTATACTTGCCTTATTTGAAAGTTCACTGGCTTCTTAAAATAAAAATTTGTAAGAGGTAGAAACTGATAGATCGATTAATGCTAAATTGGCTTATAAATTAATTTAATTATAAAAACGAATCGGAAAAATTTTTGGTAAGCGCATGACTCGAGAACAGCTGAACCGATTTAGTTAATTATTTTTTAATAATATTCCTTTTTTATATTGCTATTGGTTTTACATAAAAAACGATTTTATATACAAGCAGAAATCAGAAAGTTTCTATCCCAGAGAGAACATGACATTCGTTGTAAGCTTTTACAACTCCGGTCGGATCGGATTTCCGTCCCGTCTGACTAAAGTGAATAGAGTGCTAAAACTGTTCCTACTAGAGTGCTCGTAATTGTGCACTACGATGCAGTTAAAAGTGATGTTTTACAACGTCAAAAAAAATTCTAGCTATCTTTGCTTCAACTTTCATCCAAATCGGTTCAGTGGTTTAATCGTGAACATGACAGAGAGACAAACGGACAGTAGAGTTACTTCCTCATTTATAACATTAGTAGCGATTAGTGTAAATTTGTGTTAGAGAAAAAGCTTGTATAATTACTTTGTTACTAAACAAATACGCTAATAATAATAATAATGATTTCTTATTAATCTTATATATAAAAATGAATCGCAAAATGTGTTGGTAAGCGCATAACTCGAGAACGGCTGAACCGATTTCGATAATTCTTTTTTTATTATATTCCTTGAAGTACGAGGATGGTTTTTATGTAGAGAAAACGTAAATATGTACCACGGGCGAAGCCGGGGCGGACCGCTAGTTTCATATAGAGATTGCATTTTTATTTCATCTTTGTCACAAAATAAAGTGGAAATACTAAAATAGCTGAGATATTTTGTCGATAAAAATAGTTATTTCTGCTATGCGGAAGAGATGTACCCACAAAAGCGAATAATAAAAGTGATGAAAACTCGCACAAAGCAATCGACCCGCATTTCGCAAAGCAAAGCGGCTATCCTATCAAACTTTATCCCTTTTGAAGGTTCTTTTATTTTGTCAACTTCCAAACATTTTATTAACAAACCCGTTTGAATACTTCCCTAATATTTTCCCGTGAAAATTATCATTTTGATTTATTACTTTTCGAGCGTAAATCAGACTTAGAGCTTTTTCTTGTTTTTGTTCAATTACTTCCGTGTCCCTACTCTCCAACAGATCATAAATAAGAATTAAATCGTAGACGAAGTGAACTCGATATACCAGGTAGCCATGTTTTTATTTCGAAGTTTTATATAATCTGGTATTGTTTCGTATTTAGTTTGATAAAAATTTCTTTTCTTTTGAAAACTAAAATGTAAAGTATATTTTGTTGTTTGATTCTACTTAAATCTCTAAAGTCGTCTAACATTGTATTAAAAAAAACTGTAAATTGGTTTTAACTAAAACATTAATATTAATTCTTATACCGATTTTTATCATACAATTGGCACTTTAATTGTTGTGATTTGGATCAAAATATTATTGAGGAAAATTATTCTTATTACAACTAAATTATTCGTTAAATTATAATTTATATTATTCGATAAACATTTCTCTTCAAATTTAAATGGACTGTAATAAAATCGAGTTAGTAAGAATTCCGTTATTTTATAATAACAACGTCTGGTTTCTATAAGCTGTTACCGGGTGAAATATTTCTTTTATAATTGGAGAAGAAACCTTAAAAGCATCAAAATGCAGGATTTATTACTGAGGACGTTGAAACAAAGTAATTTAAGTTTATTATACATTTGACGACTTAATGTAGCGGCTTTTTCGAAACGAAATAAGGAAAATGTAGATCCATGATAAACATAACAATAATATAGACAACATTGTGAAAAAGATTATTATAAGAAATTTTTTCATACCTCAATTATAATCTGTCTGTTATAAACCTAATATTAAAATAATATCTTTAAATTAACATATTTAGCACTAGCTTCCGCCCGCGACTCCGTCCGCGCGGAAAAATTAAGATTTATTTATTTCTACGTATTTTTCCGGGATAAAAAGTATCCTATTTTATGCCCAGGATAATAAGGTATAATTATACCAAGTTTCATCGAAATCGAACCGTTAGTTTTTACGTGATGCCTTCACATACAGACAGACAGACAGACAGACAGACAAAAATTTTTTTAATCACATATTTGGGTTTGGTATCGATCCAGTAACACCCCCTGCTATTTATTTTTTCAATATTTTCAATGTACAGAATTGACCCTTCTACAGATTTATTATATGTATAGATATAAAATTAATATATCAAAGCCACCCAGACATCACCAGTTAAGTTAATAATCAAACAATATATAAATTTGAACAAAACTTAATAATTGCGGTTGTTTGTAAAGCAATCTAGTCAATTGATATAATATTGTTTAAACTTAATTAAGGCGAATAAACACTGCGTCATTCGAAAATGAGTTATAAGCTTCGATGGGACCGTTTTTCAGATTACTTTTATGATAATTATCTGCGCCTTAATTATATTGTTTTAAGAGAGGTATGTAATTATTTATAACAATGTTGTATGTATGTTTATGTTATTTTTATTAACAATGTTTATTTTAGAGAATGTGTAAACGCAACAAGTTATTTTATTATTTTATAAAATGTCTGTATTTTTTCCTTACGTGCTACACAGATGGAAAATTCCACTCCAGGTTGCTATGATGGTATATTATGATACATCTTATCACTTTTTGTCTCAAATTTCATCAACTTTTTAAATAATTGTTCAGTACTCTTTGTATAAAAGTGTGACAAACTTTTTCACATCTATACAATATTCCCTTATTTTACGAAACCCGGTAACACACGAATTAATTACATTAACTATTCCGGTAGTTTAGAACAAGAAGTAAACTAAACCGTATGTTTCCTAAACGTGACCCAATTAGAGAAATGACTATCTCTTTGTTCCAAAACCTTCCTTCAAGGTCTTCGATTTTTGTAGGAATTTGTCATAATAAAAGAAACATATATTTGTTTTCTTATAAATGTATTCAATTTCAAGATTATTACTACGTATTATAAAATAATATCTCAACAAAGCTTACAAGAGAGCATGTTCATTTCACAATGAAAACATGTGCGCAAAACAAAAAAGCCAGCAACGAACTCCATACATTTCTAGGAATTTCATTTCATAAACAATACTCTAGTTGAAAATTTAAATTAAAATTCTTGAAACTATCGACTCGCTTGCTATAGAATTAGCAATCGGAATTTCAAATTTGCTATCCATCAGCAGACCGTATGTCTGGATGAAATAAGGCAACCGCAATTTCATCTCCTACGAAATGTACATAGGATTAATATATATACTGAACTAGGATTCGAGCTTCGCAACTAGACGAATAGGTCAAGCAAGTAAATTTAAGATGACTTAAAATGTAACTACAAGTTGCATGTATGAAGGTTAAAATATATCCATACTTACTAATATTATAAATGCGAAAGTAACTCTGTCTGTCTGTCTGTAACTCAATCACGCCTAAACTACTGAACCAATTTTCATGAAATTTGGTATGGAGATATTTTGATATCCGAGAAAGGACATACTTTTTATCCCGGGAAAATGACGCAATCCCGGAAATCCCACGGGAACGGGAACTATGCGAGTTTTTCTTTGACTGCGCGGGCGAAGCCGCGGGCCGAAACCTAGTACATAATAAATGTTAAGTTTTGATTTATAATACACATTCAGAAAATGCATTGCTTACTACTGTTGGCAAAACAGTTTGTGATAACGGATGGTCTGATGCATTTTGATTCCAAAATAAATAAACTTATTTTACAAAAATAACTTTATGACGAGTTTTGTTTTAAAAAACCTTTTCTAAAGCATTGTTTAGTACCATTTGGGAAATGGGAAAAATTGTGTTTTTACAAAGTATTTCCTAAGGGTTGTTTAGTACCTACCGGGTTAAATACTAAATAAACAACTTCCTTATTTACCATGAATAGATACTCTTTTATCTACGTTTCAGCTACCGCAGGATATGAATTATCTATTGCTAGTAAATCCTGGAATTATCAACCAATTGTCTGTTTAGGGAATATGCGTTAAATAAACTAGTGTATTTCAATTCCAAACTATATTATGTAATCCTGTATGCAGACCACAATGCACATTCATATCTATATCTCTATTATGAAGGACTAACTTCGTTCGCTCAATACCCGGATAAAAAGTTCCCTATGGTAACGTCCATTGTCTATCAGCATACATAATTTTCAGTCAAATCCGTCCAAAACTACGATATATTTTCATCTATAAACTAGTTTTGGGCCTAAATTCCTGGAAGGAAATATGATTTAATATATATGAAATTAAGAGAATTTTATATTAAAACTAGCGGTCCGCCCCGGCTTCGCCCGTGGTACACATGAAAAATAGATGTTGGCCGATTCTCAGACTTACCCGATATGCACAGAAAATTTCATGAGAATCGGTCCACCCGTTTCGGAGGAGTATGCAGACTAACATTGTGACACGAGAATTTTATATATAAGAAGATGTTCGATTCCTTTATCCTCTGTCAAAGCAAAAGCCTTTTTTATATGTCTATATTATATTTAATACATTTGTAAAAAACATTTTGTTCCTACATCGGTACAGATTTTCAAACGTTTCATTGCAAAATAAATAAAACCGCAATAAACACACGTTGTATCCCGGATATCGGTGTTCGCAGGAATAATAACGGAAGCAGCAGTTCCTTAATACACATCCGAACCGATGAAAGCTCATAAGTGTGCTTTTCTATTGAAAATGCCTTTATTTAAATATCGGCGTACTATTTATATATTTTTATTTCATTCAAGTAGATAGTAGAAGTAGTAGTATTCATTCATGAAATGTTATTTACCAATAGATGGATTATATTAGTAATTTTTTAATAGGTATAAAAATCTATTTACCTGCTCTATGCTGTATGAAATATAAAATGTAATCCGTTATGAAGTACAAATAAAAAAAGCTTGAATTGTTAAAACCTTTTTCATGACAAAGAAAGTACTTAATCATTTGAAAAATATTTCAACTTTAATTTTCCTTATTCATAAATATATACAATTTTATTCAAAAATATGTACATAATCAGACATTAATAATTAATATTCTACAAGCGTAGCACTGCTACGAAGATGCCGCATTCGTAACCGATGTCTGAATATCGTAGCAAGGTCGGTGCGCGGGACCTGCTCCTGACCCACTTCCGGGTCAAGATCAGCCGGGAACAGTGACGTAGGGCGCATGCGCGCTACGAACAACATTGCATCAATGAATTCACTTATTAACGATTCATAGAACGATTTGTTCCATGTGGGATGGTAGTTATTTATACTTAACGGGACTTTGTATTTTTCTATTCAATTTGTTTAAGTGTTTTTTATTTAATTTCTATAACTATTTCTCAATACTAATATAAATAACTGTGTAACATAAAGAGTTGCAACACCCATTCAATTTTATCGATTGAATACAATAGTAATTAACTATCCAAAAAGAGGAAGATACCTACTCTATCTGTTTCTGTATTATAATAAATTTCATAACAAAATTTCCTTCTAACACAACATCAATAAAATTACAAGAAATTAAGATGAAACACGAGTAAATTTTCGCCAAATTAAACTTTACCTTAACGATTAATTACATAATTAAAATGTATCGATTTTTCAAACATGTACCATATTAAAAATTGAGATTGGCTGAGCGTGAGTCGGGTTGTTTCAAGTTTGAAATGTCAAGGATTTTTAAAACCAATTATATTTTTTAACTTAGATAATTTCCGATAAACTAAAAGGTCATTCTTCTTTTATTATTCAAAACGTTATAATCATAAAATCATAGAATGGATACTTTAATTGTTATAATAATGAAATATAAACACTGCGTAACTGAAAGAAATATTCTATTCCTACAGGGATGAAATAATTAAAAAGTTCTTTGTACACTAAAGAAATAACGCGGTCTTTAATAGAGTTAAGATAAGTTCGCTTATTCGTAATATGACAGTGTTTAAAGGCCCATGCTTTATTTTCTTTAAATACAGTTTATCCTAAGAAATAAATAATAAATCGATTAGTAAACATTGCTTAAACGTTAATAAGTAAAACGCAATACCCAAGAAACTTTATCTTCATTGAATGTACAGTATATATGTATATATTGTAACCCAAGAACGGAATAATTTTACAAATAGCTCTAACAATGCGTGCCCAGGATACGGGAAGCCCCCGGGGGTATGAGACAGCGGCTCCGTTTCTCCCTTTTCGATTTTTCATTAGGAACAAATAAATCCCTTGACAACTTTACGCGAAACAAATTGGGGCATTTGCCTTACTTTTATGAAGTAACCGTAATAGTGGAGCGTCTGCTATATTCACACATGGACCTAAAGAGTTTTTTTACATAAAATAATAATCAAAGAATTTATGTCACATAGTATTAGCAGTATTAGCAAATAAAACTAGTATCTTTCAATAACTTCAATACATTTTATACAACACCGACGATCGTTGTAGTTCGCCATAAATAAATATTATGAATAATCATTACAAATTGTTTATGGTTAAAAGATAAAAACTATAGTTAAACTTGAACACAAGTGAAATACAAATCTTTTTCTCTTTTCATTATATATTTTTATAATAGCTGTAGGATCTGTACGATTGGCTCCTTTTATCCGGGTACTACGTGAATGTAGCCGCGGGCACCAGACAGTATAATGTAAAATAATACAGTCAAATAGCATTATAAAAACATAAATAACATATCTTAAATTAAACTTCATCTATTAGCCCAAAGCATCTTATACAGTAAAACGATACCCACGAGACTGATTTAACCCAAATACAAATCCAAAACATAGTAAAGAGAATAAACTAAATAGTATATAATTTAAAAGGCATCCCCGATACGGCAGCCACGCCTACGCGCTGTCTGGCTTGATAAGGCTGATAACAAGATGAGTAGCGATCGAGCGTTAGCGATGCGCGACGCGATTTTATGTTATAGCGATAATAAAACGATAATTGAATTTATACACCAAATGTAGGAAAGACTAAATGTGAAAAATAATCCACTATACGTGACCAAAAAATACTTCATAATCATCATCAACACCACATTATGTTTTCACTGCAATACTTTTAATGAAAAGTTTGAATTCATAGATGACAATAAACATACAGAAACAGTTATTAATATGTAAAAGACGTTTCACTAGCTGTAAATCCCCTTCCTAAAAAGGTCTCCTACATATGGAAATGCCAATCTTCACAAAAGATTTTGTCAAATATAGCCAAGCCATTCAAGCATTCTTAATTGTCCGCTTTATGACCAAATTCTTCAAAAGTTTTCATAGAGTTCTATTTTAAACGTTAGTTAGTCATTTAATCTAATTTCTTATTCAAAAATCCGCTATTCGCTACCGCTACCTCTTGACCATCGCTCCGATCAACTCAGGCATAACCTAGCTTAATGTCAACGATTCCTCAGCCCACTGAAGTGTGAGATGAAAGACCTGGTGGCACAGTTAATCGGGTCGCAGGTTCGATTCCTACAACTAGATTTATTTATTTATTCATTAGAGTTCTGTGCACATGTCAAAGTATATTATTTAGTATATTTTATGTGGTTTTTTATACAATGTGCTATATAAATATGGAGTAAACTCACGCAACTTTGTTCTCAAAAGGAGTTATTTTAGGCATATAGCCTTTTTTAATAAATGAACAATATCGTGATATAATATATTTTTTTCAATTTCAGCAGCAGCAGCAATTCTAGCAGTTCTTAAAAGTAGCTCAGTCAAATGAATCTTCAGCTCTATAATGTTACTCACAATGTATAGATGTGGATAAAAATTACATGTTCGTATTATTATTGTTAATTTTGCAAGCATTTTGGGTACTCCCATGAGACAGTAATGTCGAACCTATGTAAATATTTCCTTCTTTAATAAAAAGGTTTATTTTTTGGACATATTATATTCGTTATAAAATGAAATATTATAAATTCTAATTTGCCAAAATAATAGCATTTTTGTTTGGAGAGTAAATCGTGAGAGATAAAAATGAATATTTTTATAAATTATGCCAACCCAGTCCATATCATTGATGGATGAAATTGATAGCATAAGAGATGTTGGTGAAAAAGAAATCGTGTATTTTCAAATGATTTTAGTTAAATAATGCCTATAAATTTTTAAACCATATTATAGTTGTACTTATTTATTTGAAAAACAAATTATTTCAATAATATTACTTTTATTAAATTAAACATCATTTCTACTATTTTCTTGATACGTGAAATTATATTAATTTAAATAAATAAATTCTAAATTGAAAAAAACCTTCTACTATAGACAGATGATTTATAAAACAATAATAATTATAACTCTAAAACGAATACCCATCTCCTACACCAAGCACCCTTTTATCGAGTGACAGGTGTCATCCCTAATAGGGTATTATTAAAAATCCTTGAAAATGAGCACAAAACGGATCGCTTTTATCCACTCCACGTTCTAGTGGAATGTGAGTTTAAGATTAATTCAATTAATACTCGACAAGATTACTTTTTTGCCAATTAAAAGTTTTGTGTCAGTTTTCTAAGTCATTAATTGGCGACAAATTTAAGAGCTTTTAAGGTAGAGTGTTTAACAAGCAACAACTCAGGGCTCCTCGGTTCGATTCCCGGTAAAGACTTAGAAAGAAAAACTTGGGTGATACAAAGTTCATAGACATACAAGTCGATAATGAAGTGACAATATTATTATTATAAGTCTATAAAAATTGTTTAATCAATAGCTCGTCATCCATTATATCCTAAAATTTTAAAGAAACAAAAGATATTCAAAATCACTTCAAACACTTAAATACCGCTATTCTTATGTACGAATATATATATATAAATATTCCCATTTTTGCTATACAAATTAAATTAGCATGACATGAAAATATATAAAAAATATTTATCACGAAACGAGCATCCTTTGAAGGCCGCAACAAAGGAAGCTGCTATCTACGGGTTATCGAGTTATATACGTATGTATGTGCCCGTGTATTAATACAAAACATTATGATTATAATATTATAGAAAAAATTAAAACATTATTCCTATAACAAACAATACTTATACCAACATATTTATTAACATAATATAGACCATGACCAAAATAATTAATGAATTAAACACAGACTTTATTATGCATTGAAAATATCTGAAAATAATTTATTAATATATTTGTTAACAATGTAGAAAAATATTGACTTATTACATAATGAAATATATGGACCTCAAACCATTATGCTTGTACGGCCAATTTATTATATTCAATCCTATCGTATAATATAATCATAATACAAAACCCCAAATTTCTAATAATTGCCGTTAATTAATCGTTGGTTTGGCTTTTTTATCCATGTCATATTGGAGCATAATTAAAACAAAACGAAAAATTCATATAATACAAAAACATCCGAAAAATTTTACTCGAGATCAAACTCACACAATATAATTATGTAGGTGGGACTTAGTTCACTGGGTCAAAGAAAACTACATTATTTTACCCGTAATAATAAAAAACAAAAATGAGTTTAATGTAATAAAACTTGTTAGATAATATCTAAGTAAATTTTATTATCGAAATCGATATTTTACCAAATATTTTTACGACAAATTATGGCCAAATATTATTCTTCAATGTTCTTTGTTAATGAATCATAGTCTTTTCAGTTTTATGATATTCATCATCCTTAAAATTCCTAATTTTTAGAGACTATCTCCCACAATTTCTTATATAAAATAAAGATACAATAGAAAAAATGTACTGGCCGAATTGAGAACCTCCTTTTTTTGAAGTCGGGTAAAAATAGTTTTCTTTATTTTTATTATTATGTATTTACGACGGAGCCTTCAAAACCTTGTAATCATATTTTAAATTCTTGTTAATAATGCAAATCTTTAAAAGGCGTACAGATGAAGCTTTACAATATAATATGTTTTATATAAGTTTAGAGTTTCGGACCCATTACTAGTCTTCCATTAGTGAAGTTTGATTATAATGGCTTTGGATGAATTTCAAATTGCTTTTGTTATTGGTTATTCAGTAGTTTGATACGAATATTTCGAGTTTGTCTCTAACTTTGTGAATTAAATAGTTTTTACATCATTGCATAAAATATTTTAAATTTTCCGAAAATGATTCATTTTAGTGTTTATTGCTCTCGATTTTGAAACAAAAATATTTTACAAGGATTGTCTTTATATTAAATATTGTTAAAGAATAGTTATGCTGTAAATTAAAATTCAATGTTCTCTTTAGTAAAAAACGTACGTAACGTTGTGTACAACGTAACGTACCTACATTGGATTAAAAATTACAACATGAATAATTTTAAAAAAACTTTGATTTTGAACATATTTTATTAAAATAATTATTCTTCATTATAATACAATAAACCTCACATCAATCGTATTAAAATTATGCGTAAATTTAAAAATGTTCAAATAAAAGCAGTATCTCTTTGTTTACTAATTTACTATTCAATTTTTAACACTTATTTCAATAGAGCATAACGAACTCACGCGTCAACGACTTTTAAGCTCTATTAAGTCGCTTTGAAAATTTAAACGTGTCCACAATATTTTATAACTCTAATAAATAAAACCTTAACTGCAACAGGTCACGAATATCATAAAAATCTAAAAAAAATCATAAAGTAGTAACACAAAATTAATTATTAAATCCACGTCCTATTTGCAAGACTCAACTTACAATAAATAAAAAACACTTTACCATGAACAACTTATTGCAGAATTTAAACCGCGAAACAAGAAAAAGAAAAATATAAAATTCGAGTAAGAGAGGCCACTAACCTTCGCTCAGGCGCGCTTCTCTCGAATCGTCGACGATCAACAGGTGGGGTCGCCTCGCTCGGCCGAGCTCGAGCTCGGAAGGCGCGGTGCTGCTGACTCGCGGGACGCCCATCCCGGCCGGCGGTCTAGGCGCGAATGGCGCACCCCTTGCCACTCCAGGTAACATAGACCTTGGATTTTGAAACGGAATTCTTTACAGGGCACAGATAAAAAAATTTATGCGTGCAATTTATGGTGATTTTTATCGACTGTTATTTCACGTGTCGTGTTTTAGAACGGGTGTGAATTTTATGAGCAATTGTAAGGGAAGGCTATGCTTTATTGGATTTTTTATGAATTTTTAGAGCCCTAAAATCTAGTTATATTTTCATAGATATTAATTTTTCTAACCTTAAGTTCAATAGTTTATACTTCGCAACTTGATGCTGAAAGCTTTTGTTGCACTGTAATTTTCTCGTACAAATATTATATAGAGTGAACTTGGCGTGCGCTCAGTTGCAGCAAGGCTAGCTGTTACGTCACTGTTCACCTTCCGTACGTAGTAGCTACATCGATCAACAAGTTAAGGGATCGTCTGCGCGGTCGGAAAATTGATGGGTTTTTTAAATTACTTATAGAAATACTTTCACTTATCGTGAAACGAACATTTTGTGAATCCATATGTTATTTAATATTTAGCATGATTTATTTCGTGTCAAGTTTATCGTAATTGCAACGTTAAACCTAACGAAATTTTAAAACAAAAAGTGCCGTGGTGTTGGTATTATTGCATAAGAATTTCAAAATTAAAATTAATTCAAAATTACTGATCTTGTTAGATTATGAATAATTACAATGCAGGAAGAGTTAGAGTTGGTAGAGTTTATTTCATTATAGATGAAACACATAAATAAAACAACAACTATTATTTCTTTAACAACATAATATAAAACAAAACAACATCATCACTACGGAAGAAACAAAAAATTTTGAGTGAGACACGTCGTGCGCTTTCGACCAATAAATTGCGAAGTATTTGGCTAGTCGTGACAGCATTATGTCTAGACTTTAAATTATACTATTTTTGCGTTATTCCGACTAAACTTGAAGATAAATTCGCTTGTAGTATGGATTAAAACTACACGTTAATCAAAATATTTAAATCCAGAGACCATATATCTAGAAATCACATTGCGGGTAGGAAATCTTGAAAGTGTTTGAAAATGATAATTTTAAAGAAGAAAGAAGAGTAGGTTTCATCAATATCATACAGATAAATCCAAATTTCGTGTAAGTACTTATATTTATTGCAAATGAAAATTCATATTACGATCTTTTGAGACTGGGTCACACCCCGGACACTCCATATAAAATTATCGTTTTGACAGTCACACTGTAGAGACTGCAAATGTGTGTGTTAACGCTTTATGGTTGGCACATTTGTGACTAGCGTAAAAAAAATTCACGTTTTTCTGATGAAATACATCCGTAAACAGCACAATATCTAACCATTTTATACGAAAAACGATAATCACAAATCCAAAATAATAAAATTACTTTAAGTCAATTTGATTAATGTTGTCAATCTTCGTTGCGTATCGTCCTTGCAGAAAAATGCGGCCCATTTTTATCATGATCGTGCGGGGTGAGGTAAGTGTTTAATTTTGGCGGGAGGCGGAGAGTGTCCGTTCTGTAGCGTTTAGCTACTATTATATATTCTGTGACTGGGTCTTTATTTTGTATAATAAATATTTTATGCAAAAAAGGCTTATATTTGAGGAACTTAATGTAAAATCAAGTTCAAGCGTTAATAATAAATAATGACATGCTTTCAAGGAAAGAGGAACAAAGCAGATTACAGGTAGAAAAACGTTCGTGCTTTTAGCAATTAACCTGTATTGCCTAATGCGAAGTACACGAAATAGTTTAATTTATTGTAATGCGTATTATAATTCTCGTTATAACAAAATTTTTACATCTTAGGTATTTATAGAAAGAACATTCACACGCTAAATAATTTTAAACGTATATGTTGTACCTCGATTTTTATACTAGTGATTTTTCCTAATTTCATTTCAAACCTACTTCAGGCACTTATTTACTGCAGTCTGCTTTTATAATCGGACCTGTAGTTTCTGAGATTGACGCATTCATTGAAAAAAAAAGAACTCTTCAGCATTACAATATACATAAAACTTATAAAAGGTAAGATAACTAAATGTCCGTATCATGAACTTAGAAAAGTCTTGAAGAATAAACTCAATATCCCGGTCATTACCCTACTATTGTTGTATAAGGTCTCAATACAAAAATTAGTCACAATTCACAGAATAATTTCGTAATGGGGAAAAGGTTTTTCATTCGCTCATATCTCATGAATAAATTGTTACATTTGAATAAACGGTTGTTAATATTATTCAATGTGAGCGTGATATCGAGATGTTAAATTCAATTAGTAAGGAAAATATTGAATAACGTACCAATTTAATTTTATAACATAGCAGCTGGATGTTGAAAATATATAAAACTAGATTTCCGCCCGCGGCTTCGCCCGCGTTTTCAAAGGAAAACCCGCATAGTTCCCGTTCCCGTGGGATTTCCGGGATAAAACCTATCCTATGTGTTAATCCAAGTTACCCTCTATATGTGTGCTAAATTTCATTGTAATCGGTTCAGTAGTTTTTACGTGAAAGAGTAACAAACATCCATACATCCATACATCCATACATCCATACAAACTTTCGCCTTTATAATAGTATTAAGATATTAAGATGTGCTTTATAATAGTGAACAAGAAAATAAACCCTTAACCCTATCGAAAAAAAAAGATAATTTAATATTAAAATAGATGCTTTAATTTATATTAAAAATATATGATATGATTAATAATATATTCAATCATTAGCTTAACAGGATAAGAAGTTCACATTCTTTATAAAGGTCAAAAATCTTCTGTCTGATCTGAAAATACGCAAGATTTAGCCGCTATTCCTTTCGTTCTACATGAAAATCAATTGATTAAAATTGAAGATATTTAATTTCTACAATAAGAAGATTTAGCAAATCCTCACGAAACGTACATCACCAATATCAGATACTTGAATATAAAAATAAAAAATATTCCGCTTATTTTAACAAAAAGTGTACATACACACAAATATTTTATATGCTATCAGATCATGGCTACAACAATGTAAGAAAGCCGGATTTTGTTTAAAAGAGTATTTGGGAGTTCGATAGGCCAAGACGAGCATAGCGAAGCGTGACTTCGGTGATATTTATTTTTCACTGATTGATCTAATAATTTAAGAGACTCACATCTACAAATAAAAGTTTCGACCATGAATTCGCTTATTTAGTAATCTTAATTAATTTATTCGTCTGAGATAGCTTTGTATTAGCTTTATATTTATAAAAATCAAAAGGCTTTCCATGCCGTTGAACACCATCTTGTGTACTATATCAGATAGAAAAAATATGTGTGTGTGTGATTTTAGTAAATATTAAAGAAATTGGTGACATGCGCTCCAATCAATAACAAACCCAGAAATAGGAAGCGTCGGAGAGAAATTTCACGACCGTATTGAAAAATTCGCGGTTTCTTATTTCTACAATAAATTATCAAACCCAGCTAGATATCATCCCTTTGTACAGTTTCGGGTGAATTTCCGATTTGGGGGCGACCTGTATCGTTAATATCAATTTAAGCGAATTGTATTTGACATTGATTTATATCGAAAGCGACTTTAAAGTTGCATTGACCAACTTCTATTCTGTTGTTTATCTTGAAATGTAATTTTTCGAATCTAAATGTATGGACCAAGAAACTGTACCATTAATTATGAAAATAATACATTGATTATGCCATTGGATAAGCCAAGAAATGTCATTGATTCTTGTAAACTTACTTCCACTTGCTACGATCAATCGAAGCCGTGCTACGAATTTGCTACGAGAGTGCTACGAATGCGTAGTATTTATCTGTGTGACTTACGCGATTAGCGATATTGCACTTTATAACCTACAAACAATATTTAAACACTATAATTTTAGCTTCAATAATCTACTTAAATTATAATCTGATCTAGTATTTATTTTATTAATTAATAAATAAAATAAATATTATCCAAAATTAAAATAGGTATAGGTAGATTCACTTGAATTTTGAAATCATCCTCATCAGATTTTTCATTTTTCTCGTGAGTAGACACAATAAATCAAAGTATGAAATATACTTTCCCTAGCATATTCTCTGAGTCCCAGGACGTATTATAATTTGAATTCCTATCCAAATGGTGTTTAAACATTAGGTTCAGAATATTTTAAGTTCTGCGATTAATCCAGGGTCAATAACTTGAGTCAAATCCTAGAGGAATGCTTGTCTAACTTAATAATAAGGTCTTTTAATTCTATCTTTAATTTCATGTTAACATGATATTTTTTATTTACAATATAATAAATTAACAATTTTTTATGTATCATGAACCCAATCAAAGTAAATTTTGGAAAAATATATTCAAACGTTTTGTACACTGAAAATAATTTTCATTTCTGATACATGCATTCAAACATACTATTTTTTCTCGAGAAATACTCTTTTGTCTTTTACCCTTCTTAAGACAAAATAACATCAAACCTATTATACCTATACATATCATAATCATATATTCCTGGCCCTAAAAGAACTTAAAATATAATCAAAGAAACTACATTAATATTCATAGTATACATGATTCCTCAATCCACATTTAATTATGGCCTACAAACAACACTTATTTCTATGACCTTCAACTATGATAGGGCAATAATAACATGTAGGCCGTATTACATGAAAATAATATATATTTTCATATGTATAAACGTCAAGGACAAGGTCTTTGCTGTTAGACGATAAACAAGTAAAAATAAAACACGAAATATTTATTTAATGATTCATTTATATGCTAATTATCACATATATGTACCTATGATCTTAATAAATCACTAAATAGTATAAAATAAGTCGCTATCGCTGTCTGTCTGTCCCTATGTATGCTAAAATCTTTAAAACTTCGCAACAGATTTTGAAGCGGATTTTTAAATAGATAGTGATTGAAGAAGGAAGGTTTTGGTATATAATTTGGTAAAAAGGGGGAAATGCTGGGGATGAAAAGTTCGTCTCTTTATAATTATTAAAAAAACAACAACGCACAGGTGCATGTTATTTTTTTTTTCCTAGTTCATTGAGCAAAATAATTAATTGATTGTCAAGAGCCGGGTGTGTGTCTAGTTTCATAAAAGGTACCTATAATTTAGTAGTTTATTAAACTATATAATTTACAGTTAAGTACTAGTTTAATTATTTTATATTGTTCGAACATGTTAAGTCGTAGAAGCCAAATTAAAGAATAATGAATTTATACGTTAATTGCCGAGTCTAGCGAAACAACACAGGACAATTGCGTCTTAGAAATGTCACCTTTAGTACTTTAACTTAGTTTTGTAACAATATTCTCTGCGACAATGAACAGTTATTTAAAAAAAAGTATTACTGATTTTAATATTACAGATTCAATATCTTATAATAGAGTCATTTTAAGGTGTTTTAGGGTCAAACAGAACACAGTACAGAAGCTGAAGTATGTGGGCATCCCGGCGAAGACGGATGGGAAGCCAGTTAAGTTATTTGCGATATTGTATGTCTCGGACATGGTCAAATTTACGCAATCCGAAAATAAATCTAATGCAGAAATTTTGCAGCCTCTCAAGGATGTCTAACTGGTATTCAATAAGATCAGGAAATGAGGAATCGGCGTAGTCAAGGAAGGGAAGCAGAAGGGATTGGGCTAATGCAATTTTGGTGGAGATCGGTAGGAAGTTACGCAAGCGGCGCAACGAAGATGCACCAGCAAAAACTTTCTTACGAATTTGCTTGATATGCTCTGACCAAGATAAGTTCTGGTCAAGGAACAAACCGAGGCTTTTAACTGGTTTGCTGTTTTCAGTTTACTAAATACTCAAGTTCACTCTAACAATTGTTGGCGGACCGCCTTTATTTTATTACGTTACTTATTCTGATTAAACCTACAGCTACGCTAAGTTTGTTACACAAGGATTTTGTATGAAAATGCATTGTTTACTAGCGACCCGGCCGCGGTTTCGCCCGCTTTGTCTAAACACAATAAATGATATACTAAAACCTTCCCCGAGAATCACTCCATCTATAAAAAATACAATCAAAATCCGTTTTCTTTTTTTTTAAGATTTAAGCATACTTATAGGGACAGAAAAAGCTACTTTGTTATACTATGTAGTGATAAGATTAATGCGTTTATTTCAACCATATTCTTATTACTTAGGCTATAATTACAAATATAGCTTAATTATTTGTGAATAATTACATAAAGTGAAGTTGTAAAACTGACATGATTAAAAAGAGCAACTATGGAGTTTTTTGCCGGTTCTTCTCCGTAGATACTGCTTTCCGAATCGGTGGTAAATGTTAAAAATATGTACCTAATGACGTTTCAAAAGTGCTTCTAGAAGAAGTCTAATTGAACAAATAAATGTTTGAGTTTGAGTTGGAAAGCAAAGACCTAATAGATGTGTAAGCATAAAAAGACATTTTCGTTGAAACCCGTGTTATCATTAGTATTATTAATGATGAACTGGGTCAAGATCTGTAAGGGGCTGAACTAACTGTGATTAATAGATCTTAAACGTTATTATGTTCCCAAATATCTTCAATTCATTGAATTAATCTCGCAAAGTGTGACCCAAAGAATGTTCTATTTGTCATTAAAACCCACTTCCAAATTGAGAAATATTCTCAATTTAGATCGTATTTTTGCGCTTCAATAATATGCACCTTAATTATTTTCTTGTCATAAAAATATATACTTACACAGATATTTAAGTTTAAAAATTGATTAAATGACAATGTACTAATGTATGTAATTTGTAATACTTAAAAATAAGCTGGGGCGGCTATATGGACTGATAATTTATTTATTAATTTAATTAATTATAATGATAATGATGATGATACTAAAAAATGTATCAAACAAACTTCTTTTTATATTCTTTGTAAATGTAGCATAGTAACAAACATGAAAACCAATACAAAAATAAACCTAACACCACGTCGTCACTTGTCAATAAGTTTTCCCATAGTTCAGGCAATCAAGTTAATGGTGTAGTAACATAGAGTTATAACACAGTTACGTTATGATCAATATTCACTATACAATCAGGAAGTGATTTAACACACCTAATAAACGATATTATGCCGCTTGCTTCGCATAAGGAATATCAATTTCGATTCGCTTAACAACTAAATTTGTATCATAGTAAAGTCTAGAAGGGATTGTTTAAAATTTCAATTAAACTAAAGCAAGAAAATTCAGACTCAAAAAGAAACTATTAAAAGGTTCATATTCAGAGAAAGTTTAAAAAACAGAAAGAATTCGACCACGACGCGAGATTCGAACCCGCGTCATTTCGTACCGTGGCAACACCTTAAATTTCGATCCTTGATCCCGCCTCACCAAACGAATATAATTTACAAACTTTTTAATTGTATAAAACTATAAATTAGCTTCATATACTTTCTATTTTACAGCGACACGTTCGATTCAAATTAAAATTGCCAGAATTTTCATACAATAAAAAATAACCTACAAAATTTACAATAAATTGCTTTAATAACATTTTCCCTACCGCAAAATGTATTCAGCTGAATTCTGTAACAATAATGCGCTTACACGAAATTCATTTCGCGGTAAGCAGATTGAAATTGTAATTGCTATGAATCCAATCTATACACACGTGCGATTACTGAGATTGTAGCAATCAGCGCAAGTGAACACGTGTAACATAATATGTATTGAATCTCTAATGTCCACCAAGGTTACGTGAGTTCAATTTTAATAGAGTTTAGATGCAATATCTATTATCTGCACTAATTGTTATTGGTATAAACGGAGCTTCGACAAATGTTTGTCTATAAAATGTCTAAACAAATTATTATTATATTCGTACCTAGTTATTATAAATTAAAGCTCAGGTAGAGCTTATAAAAAGATAAATGGATTTTTATATATCTGCTTTAACTGGCTCGTATATACGCAACAGGTCTAATAAGCACGCCAGTAAAGAAAGGCTCTTCAAATTACAAGAAAGAGGAATGCAAAAATGATAAATAAAATGAATCATAAGTGAAATACTTACTTATAATTCATTTTATTTATCATATTTCCGTTTTTGCAGTCGCAATTTACTAAGGTATTATAAAGTACATAATTACAATGGTATATTTGTTACGTTTTCTTTCCTTTTGTTACATAAAACATCGATGATAACCGCTTTTTAATAAACATATCATAAGTACAACGTAAACGTCCATGAAATTAATTCATTCATTCAGTCATGTTAGTTAGAACTGAATGCTTTGCCATGTATCTTGTTATATAATCATATGATAGATATAATTTTTTAATTACTGGATAAGTAAAAATAAAGAAATTTAATACTTTAAATAAAAATGTTCATTCATAGTGTATACATATATTTAAAAAAAAAAAAAAAAAAAAAGTTTGGTTTGTTATGGTTGTTTAGTTTGTTTACAAAGAAAGGGAGATGTGAAGTATAAACATAGATAATAAATAGTTTTCATTTCATATATTATCTGTTGTCACTTTGATTCTTTGACACTTGTACGATTGCGCTATTATTCATTGTTCGTTGTTCAATAAAACCGCTCATCATATTTTCTCGGACCTTTTATTTAACAATCACTACGTTGCAAAAAGCATTTCACTAATACTAAGTATTATATAATAACCCACAATATCAGGGATGGAGTACAAGAAACTCCACTTTGAGTTCCCTATTTACAGTCCTAATTGAATCCCAGTGTCCACAGACTCAATGCTAATAAATCAGTGTCACTTCTTCACCTTGGAGGTCAACCTTCGCCACAAATCAATAATTGAAACCATATCGACGGCCGCGGCCACTCCGCCCGGGGGAATCCGACCCATTCAGCCTGTAGTTAATTGAGAGAGCAATCAAAAATCACTTAATTTCGCCTCGCACTGTCAACATTTTTCCGCACCTAATAACTACGCCTACTAATCTAATATCTGACTATGTTCATAATTGTGTGGGCTCGAGGGTCAGCTTGTATAAATATTGCTTTAACATTTCGCTTTTAGGGCCCTTTTCAAGTTTGCGTTAGGTAATTCGCGTAAAAGTTCAAAGAAATGTTGAATCAACAGTGCTTTTTAACAAAGACTTTCATCTTACTTAACATATTATAGCTCTAGATTATACATACATTATGAATATATACTGTTCAATTATTAAACATTTCTTATCAGGTTTCTAGGAAATCGGAATTATTTTTTCGTTTTTCGACTCTCCAGTTACAGCGAAATTGTATGAATATTGAATTACATAGAAGAATCTCTTTCCTTGAAAGCAAGGCATTGTAATAATTGAAAATATTGCAAATATCTGTATAATTATGAACAGTATCTATACTAATATCACAGACTAATAATAATATACAACGTATACAACTAGTATTATAAAGCTGAAGAGTTTTTTTTTTGTTTGAACGCGCTAATCTCAAGAACTACTGGTCCGATTTGAAAAATTCTTTCGGTGTTGGATAGCTCATTTATCGAGAAAGGCTATAGGCCTTAGCGTGATGATATATAGCCTATTAGCCTATTAGGCTATATATCATCACACTAAGACCAACAGAAGCGGAGCCACGCGGGTGAAACCGTGGAGCAGAACTAGTTATATTATAAAATCTTGTGAAACCACGACCAATCATATAAACTTCAATCATTCTATACTTAAATATATACAGCAACATTTAACCCGTTGAAGGGACAAAAACAAACCACAGAAGTGACCCTACATGCGTTTATCACGCTCAATTTGCCCATCGCAATTTGCTTGGTCACCCTTAAACGTGTTCACATAATTAAGTACCTATTAACTGAAACTAATTTAAACAAAATAGCCAATATAAAATTTCATACAATCCCCTTTGTATCAAGTTTCTTCACCCCTTATTTCAATTGTCAAATACAGACATATATTGCGGTTTTAAAACTAAAGGGTAGTAATAAAAGCTCCGATAATAAATTTAAAAATGTCCTTACTAAAAATATAATATTTACTGCCCGAAATACTAAATCTCCGACTACTTCTGTCCGACTAAAAATGACGAAACGACCGAATGATATACTTAAATCTTAGAAAAAATCTTATGACTGTTAATTGCTGTAATACTTTTTTACCATATAAAATTATGTTCTACTGATAACAATGCTTTGTAATTATTACCTTTACTTGCCAACTAGAAATTCATCAATTACATTTAATTTTTCATAAACTCTGTGCTATTTTTACTACAATGTTATACTTAAATTTCTATTGTTGGCGCTTGTCCAGAAAGTTATTAAAAATACAAAAATGTACTTACTATAATCATGAATTCTAGTTACTACAGGTACAGGGAGCAAAGAATAAAATAAAATTCAGTTTATTATATCTTTTTCTTTTTTGTGGTTAATCTCTTATTGTTTTGTGGACGGTTTTCTGAACTTTCTGTTGCATATTTTTCTTTTAAGAAACCTAACCTAACCTAACCTAACGGCTAACCTAACCTAAACTTGATTTTTTTTTTGCGCGTCGACGGAGCCCCGCTTCGCGGGGCTCCTATTTCTGTGTAGTTTTTTTTTTAAGAAACCTAACATAACCTAACCTAACGGCTAACCTAACCTAAACTTGATTTTTTTTTGCGCGTCGACGGAGCCCCGCTTCGCGGGGCTCCTATTTCTGTGTACTTTTTTTTTTAAGAAACCTAACCTAACCTAACCTAACGGCTAACCTAACCTAAACTTGATTTTTTTCTGCGCGTCGACGGAGCCCCGCTTCGCGGGGCTCCTATTTCTGTGTAGTTTTTTTTTTTAAGAAACCTAACCTAACCTAACCTAACGGCTAACCTAACCTAAACCGATCGCGCGGTGCGACCAGTTTCGGTATTTTCATCAATGTTGAGAGTTAAAAAATATATTTGGTAACCAACACTAGAAAAGTAGAAAAGTAAATAACTCATAAAATTCGTAAAAGAATGATTATTTTGACATGACCTCTGTTGTCAGTAACCCAGTAATCTCGTCGGAGGTTCAGTATTTTATTCAGAAGTTTAGTTTTGTTATTCGAAGTTTAATATATTTTTAAGTAGAAATGTAATTTGATTGTGTTCATAGGTGTCAGCAAAATTTAGGTATTTTATTCGGTATGCTTTGAATTTTTTTGTCGGTATATTATTATAACGCTGGTAAATTAGAATAAAAGTCGGACAGAGATAGCTGGAGATTTATTTATTTGTCGGAACCATTATTATTTTCCAAAACTAAATATGGCTGTTCTGGATTTGCACAAAGTTCTCAATGTTTTTCTTCACACGGGGTGAATTGCTTATTTGCTTAGTTTTATTTATTTATTCTTCTTTAGTTTCTCATGTTTGTTATCCTGTGCAAGACTTTACTGATAAGATCATCGATGATGATGATGTAATTTGCTTTGGTTTTTTTATATTACTTTATACGTATTTACAAAATGTAATCGTGTTTGTAAAAGCTAATTAATTATTGTTCCTTACCTTTAAGAATAAAAATAATGAATCCTTCTTCGTATGTTTTTTAACAGATCAAAGGGTTTAAAATTCAATGAAGCTGATCTCTATTTAGTATTATAAATAACCAAAACAGATATATATGCTTACATAGATGCAAATTAGTTTAAATACTGAGATGTTCCTTAAATTATATTTTAGCTTATATTATTTTGTTATTAATTATACAACCTAAAAAAATAAAATAAAAATCGGACATAAATGCTTTCATAGGATTGAAAAGCCACAAAGAATCATACGAATATAAAATGTTCGATAATGTTTGTGTCCAGTCTCAAATAGTTCAGTGTCCAGTCTCAAATTTTAAAGGAAAATATTATATTTAAAAATAATTCCAAACTAACATACGTCCAGTGTTTGAGCGAATAGATTTTTTAATTTCAACAAAAGCTATAAAACTTAGGTCCAAGATAGCACTTCTAACGTAGGCGTCACAGGACACCTGCATATATATTATAATACAGCACTTATTACCTCCATAAAGACGAGTATGAACTTGGAAAGCCATAAAACGGATGTCACGGCCGCTGTAATCCAAGCTATATTATATTCTATCATATGGCATCACGTCACATATTGCTATGTACAAGTATATAAGCATGAGTATGTGTTTGGTGGAAATCATGGTGGAATTAGCACTTTTATAAGCATACTAGCGGTCCGCCCCGGCTTCACCCGTGGTACATATTTATGTTTTCTCTACATAAGAACCATCCTGGTACTTCAAGGAATATAATAAAAAAAGAATTATTTTTTTTATTTATTTAAATTTAATGTTTTCTTATACAATAACCTAGGTATATATTAGGTACACAAGTTATTTTCCCTTTTCACTATATTAATACTTACTTATTACTATTAATTAATATTACTTTCCATAATTTGGACATTTCCAGAGTAATATTTTCTCGAAGCTGTCGAATGTCGATATACACATTTTCCTCATTAGACTGCTTTCTTTGTGGTATGGTTTGCTGAACATAAGAAATACGTACTCAGTTTGATTGGATACTTATAAAAGAAAGTTTCGGTCTGGTAGAGACAAAAGACTGATCATATTTTGCGAAAGAAAATCTATCAGTGAAACAGATGTGCAATGTGCATCAGAGACACTTTTGTGCGACAGCCAAAATTGAAATTTTGATTCAACCAGAAAAAAATAAAGTATACTGCTTGCAATTTTGTACTAGTTTTTCGAAGTGCATTTGAGTATGAATAACTCTGATCCACGAGTACAAACGAACGGACGGTTCGACGTTTTCCATCGACTTCACTGAAAAAAAACGTTTGTTAACAGTAGATTGAATCTTACCGGTTGAGTAGTTACATCGACGAGAAATAGGCCACGTGGAGGTAAAGAAAAAATGTCGTAGAAAATCTTTACTCAACCAAACATAGTCCATTGCTTCTTTGCTCCAGACTCTTACACAGTTTCCACATGGGAAACACGCAATGAATAAAGAACTGTGCTATGATATCGAAAATAGTACAAGGCTAAATGTTTTCTTTGTATAATGGAAGGCCTTATGGAACAAAAGGTACTCCAGGAGTGATTAATATGAAGTATCGATAAACAACGGGCAATAATTAAAAATCGAGACGTGATTGAGTATCTCTTGTATTTTTTCTTGTATACGTTTAATAAAGGAGAACCTTTTATAATATTAATAAGGTATATATGTAAGTTTATTAAGAAAATAGTATTTATTTCTGGGTAATAAATCAAAGGTGTATTAAGGCGTAAATTCGAATGAATGTTGAAGTAATTTTATATTGTTTTAATAGATAAATAAACTTATCTTAAATACATATATAATTTGATATGCAAACAAAATTAACTTACAGGCATTTGTTTCTGTTTCTCTCGAGACAAAACTGTGGTCTAAAGATTGTTTTACTGTAATTTGAGAAATGATGCTAAGTATTAGCTAAACGCTTAGACATGCTCGTTTAGGTTGTTCCGATTACACTAAGTATATAGAAACAATTTCTATACGTCCACGCACACGCACCGTCCTGAACTTTGTGTTCGCATATTACCGTAAAGCCTAATTTAAAGCCTAATTTCAAAGCAACAACAACGTCATCACATTTCATAAAAACAAAAATTCGCAATGCCATATTCAATTCTTCGTTATTGTTACCATTCATCGAAATAACTTCATGTGAGAAAAGCATAATACACATGTTTATTATTTATACCTGTGGACTTATTGTAGGTATATTGAATTTTGAAACTCGTTATTTCAGATAAAACATTGCATTTCATACATTCCATAGATCTTTTAATGACGTACATTCAATCATACAAACAAACAAACATGAAAGAAAACTACTGTAATAATAGCAACGCAACAAAAATCTTTTCACATAGAAATATAATTCCAGTATCGATAACCGGTAGAAAATAAATATAATATAATAGTTATATCAAATATAGTATTATATGGTTATATTAATAATAGTTTAATAAACAAAAGCCAATGTAAGCTCCTTACACCTGTCTCGCAAACAAGTCGACATTCATTATTAGGAAAACAACTGCTCAACTTCAGGCATTGATACTGGAGCAGAGGAAGGCATAGAGCTGCGTTGTGTGTGCATAATATAATCTGCTACAAATAAATACAAAATAATTCTTCATTAGGGATTTGTATAAACAAATTGTACAGATATATCTGTGTATGTAACAGTGATTGAGAATTATGTAAGTAGTTGTATAGTACCTATATAGGTACAATTGATTTGTATAATCAATAATTTTTCTTATTGATTATACAAACTTATGCGTAGGAAAGCTTACCTTTTCGTAAATTTGTTATTAATTTATCGTATTTAACATAAGGCTGTGTTCAATATAGCTCTGTTTTTTTACAAATTACGAATACTACTCTACATATTTTGTGTCCAATATGAATTGTGTATCGAAAAAAATGTTTGGCTTCTAATGAGAACCCAATATCGGCTTGAAAAATGGTTTATTGTAATAATACGCGATGATGCGATGTTTTTATTAAAAGTAATGAAAAGCGTTCCGTTACTTCACATGTACTTAAAAAATGCACAAAACATATTGTATGTGTGTAACGTTAGGAAAGGATTACCTTTAAGTGAAATAAAGTACCTATGCATGGCTTGTATGTAGGTATGGCAATTTATTATTGTTTTAAATTTAACTACCTACTTTTTCAGTTTGAATCATCAGGTTTTATTGGCTATTTTATATGACAAAAAAAGAGAATTACTAGCCAGCCGTCCATCTAGGCTGGGTCTGTGGTACAAATTTAGCCTTATCTCAGAGTTCGCTTCCAATGGTGAAAGAATGTTTGATATCAGTCATCTTCTCCTGTCCTGAATCCTGCGATTAGTGCATTCAAACCAACAAACAAACTCCACGGCTTTATATTATTAATATAGAAGTATAGAAATGCTTTTGTTTGTTTATTGTATTGTTATCACGTTAAGACGCTACGCGATGTGATCGCAAGGTCTTCAGTTGAAAGACCCATTGTTGCTCGTGATACGGCATCGGATGTATTTGACAATCTATTATTATGTTGAAGACTTCAACACCAATTTTATCTTTCATTGCTAAATATAACAGCAAATAAATATGTGTACTTCAATATTCAATATGTTTTCCTTTTATTTATTTTATTCTTCCACGTACAATGAACCATCACATCACATGATAATAGAATCGTATGGTGAATATTCAAAAAAGTCAACAACACGCGGTGTTCCCAAGGAGTCATCCATCCAAGTACTAACCGCGCCCGACGTCGCTTAAATTCGGTGATCGGACGAGAACCGGTGTTTTCAGCATGGTATGGACGTTGGCGATAGACGTAACAGAACTAAATAACATTTAAACGATGCATTTTATTTTTTGATAAAGACGTATATATTTCACTCAATCAACACACTACATATACGGAAATACCTTTGTGGGAAATACGGGCTTTTCTTCACCGCAAAATATATAGATCATACATACCTGAGGACGCTTTTGTGATAGATGTGATATGTGACGTGCCATGAGGAATTTCCAAAAACATAAATCAAAATAAGTAAATTCATAATTTTATGTACTTTAAAAGCATCAATCTATGAAAATGTTTTAACGTTTTTGCTTTCAGCCCACAAATCCCTTCAAAGCGCACTTAATGTAATGAAAATTGTAATCCTTTTATAAAAATGTCCTACCGATATATGTTGAAAGTTCTATTAATCTATCTTTTACGTAGAAGTCTGAACCCTAAAAAGGTTGCTTTTCATGAAGCAGAAACTAAATGATGACAATGTGTGTTTAGAATTTTTAATATTGTTTGTTACAGATATTATTTGTTATAGAGAATCCAATGATAGTAAAATATTTCGCTCAAAGAGTGAATAATATTTCATTTCAATAACACGACAATGTCGTTTTTATATTCGAAATATTTATTAGTTTTCCAATAGATATCTATTTTATTTGATGGCGCACACAATGCGATATCTTGTATCTATCTGAATATACACTTGGTTACGAACCGAAACATTTTATGTTGCATAATAAATTCGTAGTAATACTCTAATAAAATAATTTATCAGTAATTGGATTTATCCTAATCGTTGTCGTTTTGTCTATTACATTACATGTAAGAATAATGAAAGATTACAAAATTTGTTAAATATAAATATAATTCTAATTGAAAAATCTTTTAATATACCTAGTTCTTTCCACTGATCACTTGTTTATTTTTTTATCCTTGAGTCAAACTTCAATCGAACAAATTATTATCAATCGTGTAAATAATGTATTTTTCTATTTATTTGCAGATTATCCACATCACCACTGATCCAAACAGTGATGAAAATCATCACGAGAAGACTGGCGAGCGCAAGTATCAAATATTCGTCACATCTGCCAACCCCCATCGCCAACATATGCCTGTGTTCCCGCAGTGGGAACATTGGGCTGACGATGATGACTCCACGGTGCAGTTTTCATTTTGTTTCATTTATAACTTGTTATTTCGTAAAGGAAAATAAAATACAAGTCGTACTTCATAAATCATTTAATCAAGAATACAAACCACGAAATAAAACTTACACATAATAATATTTAATGCACTGTGTTTTGTCCTGAAAATGACATTTGCTTTGGTATATCAATACCATTTCAATACTGTGTTTAACTATTATGGGTGTGAATTCAATACCATTCTATTTTTTAAACTAGGTTTGTAAAGTTAAATAAATAATATTTTTTGCAAAAAATAATAAACATCTCTATAGTCTATAGAGGGGTATTGCAGTGCAGATTGTTTAATGACATAATATGTTTTAATAAATACTTTCTTTACAGACGAGTGATCTACCTTCTGTGTCCTGCCAGACTGAGACGTTTTTGTTGAAAGCTCCCACCGGGAATCAAACCCAAATCACCTCGGTTCTAGACTTATATGAAGAAACAATTTCTGCTCAAAAATTATCCACTGTACAAATAAGACGGATATGAAATAAAGATTGCTATAATTTATCTGTTGTTTCATTTTATTTTATCTTAAACTAAAACTGGTTGTAAAACTGTAAATATACAAACAAATATCGAAAATAAAGTAAATTAATGTACTGGAACAAGATATGGGAATATTACAAATAAAATGAAAATAAGCAAGGCAATACTAATAAATAATTTTGAATTTTGAATTTTTTTGAATTTAATACTAAACATTTATGTTTTCGTGAGATAGCTAAATAGTATTTTTTTCAAGTACATGTACTTTACAATTTGCCAAATGCTCTGTTTTCTGCAGTGTCTGAGAATAGTCTATACAAGTACCTATTACTGGTAAATAATAATTGTTCTGTTAAAAATATTTACAAGCTAAAATACAACAAGGCCGAGCCGCAATCTATTACGTTAAATCGTATGCTACCATAAGAAAATAACATAAACGGGTTAACCCAAAAGCACTGAAGGAACAAAACGTTTTAGAAGAAAATAAAAGCAAAGCCTACTAACATTACGTTAATGCTGTGGTCCATGTAGTTCTGAGTATTCACGAGGAAAGGTCAATGACCGTTTAAAGACTTTTCCTTCTGAGAAATGTACTGTGAAAACGCGCAAAAGCCTCTTTACAACAAAGTTCTAATGGAATATGGTGCATAAGAAAACGTACACCGTAAAAATATGATTTCTTTATCAAAGTTTTTATCTCTTATTATGGTTATTAATTATTATATAGAGGTATTATTATCTCCAAGCGTCTTAAATTATCTTTCAAAAGTAAATACCTACATACTAAAATTTCTAATGGTATTCGATGGAGAATCCGCATGCATATATATGAGGACTAAATTATACTGACCGAGAAAAGCGTCAACAAAGAGCCAAATCAAGACTGTATGAAGGAGGTCTTCACCTTATAAAGAGGTTCGTGGAAAAACTTGAATTTTTATTCCAAGGTTCTATAAAATTGCATGAAATGGCCATTTCTTTTTCTATTGCACGCCTCATAAGCGAAGCGTTGAGGTGGGTACTACTGTCACTTGGCGCAAAACATCTGATTTTTCAAACTTAAAATGTCTTTATGTATCATACATTGCACTTGTAAGATAATACATACACACACATATTAAGAAAAAACACTATTTTTAACGTTCATGATATTTTTGATGTCATTTTTGTTATTTAAAATAGTTAAAAAACAGTTTAAAAAAGTTCTGTCTTGGACGTCCGTGTGTCTGTATGTGCGGATCCTTTTTCTTGTTAACACGATAGCGACCAAAATACTTTACTAATCGAGTCTTTTTTTTTCTCTTACGCTTGAGTATGCTCAGGAATAGAACCCTTTCATTTTTCAGGGTCTGATTCGATGTGGTTTAATTGTTATTAAATAAACAAAAATAATAATTAATAAATATTTATTAAAAAAAAATTATGAGGCGTGCACTTTTGGATTTTCCAAATTATTTTTATATGCGAAGAACTATTTGAAGAGCAAAAATAAACGTAAAACAAATATTTCGTTTTCTTTATTAGAAAATCTCGGGTCAGTATGAAAAGCAATGAGGTTTCATAGAAAAAACCTATAAATGTCTTGGTTATACGGCGCGTGACCCTGCATAAAGGTTACAAAATCTGCTCTTTACCTGCCCACAACACATCAAAAGAAACCAATAAGATATTTTGTAGCTAAATGGTATTCTTTGACATTTGTCGATAAGAACTATTTTTTAAAGCTCTTTAACTGTTGATCCGTAAATTGATTGAAGTCCTATAACCTTATAAATAATAAATAATGATTAATTTCTCGTGGTAGTCGATAATTTATTTGAAAAGTTGCTCTACATTTAAAATCAATTTCTTCTAAAAAATACCTGGTAATAAATAATAACGAACCAATACTATCCATAATTTATTTCTTTTGAGTTTTTTATGTTTAGTATATATTCACCAGAAATATTAAGGCTTACCTGGGGCTAATGTAATCTCGTGTAGCTTGGATAATATGTATCCAAAATAAGATAAAGATAACATTAGTCATGTCTAGACTCAACAACTGAATAAAGCCTTATGAGCTTTCGTATACATCAGAGCTTTTGATGAAATTGTGTCAGGACGATATAATATCAGATACTGTAATGAATTAATAATTATATTATGGATATTATTCACTTAAAGTCCCTATTTCGTATACCTTATATTAAAATTACAGCATGTTATCTAACTTTATTCGCTGACAGATTATTAGGACAAATAAAAACGTTCACTTACTCTATTACGTAAAGTGTATAATCAAATTTACTTAATAGGTAGTAGCGTTCTTATTCTGAAGTATTTCAGACCAATAAGGGAGGAATAACAAGTTAAGTGCTCTTTGTTAAGTTTGTTCTAAGCATTATTCTATAAACGGTTTATTAACTTGAGACGAAAAATGTATTTTAGTGGTTATATTGCTAGTTGTAAAGAGAACATTTTATATTTTTAAATGCTGAATTAATTAAAAAGTTCCATTCTGCGAACACCTGTTATTATTGTAGGTAATAATTATTTCTTTAATCACACAATTTGTGTCATCATTATTATTACTTTCATACAATACCTGTAATTAATCAGAATCGTTATAAAATTCTTTTTATATATCAAAAAATACCAAATAAATGGAACTGCAAAATCTCTCTCTTTGCAGCACACGTTAAATTAGGTACTTAATTACATGCAAAACAAAGGAGCTATAAAGTCAATGCTAATTTATTACTGCGAAACGTCACAAATTCGTAAAGCATTTACTACACTTAATAGAGACAACCTGTTCACGGCTCGGTAACCTTTTGTTCAAGTATTTATTTGGACCGTTTCTCTGACAAACCTTTTATCGTTCTAACAAGGGACACAGTGCAAAAAACAAGATACTCAAGTTAATGCAAATGCTTTCTGTATACTTTTCTTGTATGCTTTTTTTAATAATATATTAGATTCATTTCATTTTTTGTTTGGTCTAATTCTCTCTCGGTAGGTAATCGAAACTCGACCTAATAACGCCCACAGTTCTACTGCAAATATAATAAGTAAAATATAATAGGCGATAATATATTTTTTCATAGACTATTGCGTTTTAATTTTAAAGTAACATTAATACATAGTTTGTACGCCGAGGACATGGCGATACAATTAAATACCAAAAAATTTTAACTCTCAACCATACAATAAAAAAACCGTTTAAAAGTCCAACTGTTATTAAACAGACTGTGGCACTGTAACAGCATCAATAACAGTAAAAGTTAGTTTTATCAGAGTTGGTAGGTGTTTCATGAGCACTGTATTCGGAAAGTTGTAGCGATAGGCAATTTATTAGTTGTAGCGAAAACGGTAAAAGTATTTCGTCGTTAATAGGTTTTAATGCTGGGCTTATATTAACGACTAAAGGGCGACAAACCTTTAATGTTTGCTTCGTTTTAGGCACTATGTACAAAGTAAATGACTTCAATATCACTACATAAACCAGCAAGCTCTTAATTGTTTTAAGATGCATACTAAGTTATGTTTTCCTTGTTATCGAAATAATGCCGAGTAACAGTTCGTTTAACAAGATTTTCTACTAAAGTATCTAAAGGTAAAGAACCTATTAATATTATTCAGATACACGTGACGTTCAAAATGCTCCTATATTTAGTTTATTTTATAATAGACACAGGGATCAATTTAGCGGAATTTTCACGCGCAGGAATTCGTGAGCCTATTTCCGTTCGACCCGTTTACTGATTTGAACACCTCGTGATATTTCCACTAGTTTAGAGGCTTAATTATGTAACATGTGTAACATATGTAACATGTTACAGTTAGGCTAGTTCTCAAACTCTCATGAAAAATTAAAGGTGTATGTATGTAGGTTATATAAAGTGCCAACGAATCCGCGGGCAAAGCAAAGCAAAAACTTTTATAAGCTAATTCACATAAGCTGCCAAGTTCATCAAAATTCGTTCATTGATTTTGCGTGAGAGAGTAACAATCATACCTATACAAACTTTCTTACAAATTGAAGATATAGTATAAGTAGGATTTAGTCCGGTTAAAGAAAAGAAATTATTCTATATATTTTAACAATAGCACTTGATTCTTGAGTTGAATAATACTTTGTTTCCAAGTTGAACAAATGTAAAGTTGTTCTTGTTGGGTTAAGGATCCACTTGAGGTTTGAAAGTAATTATTTGAAGGAGTTTTAAATTTTCGTGTTTATTCTACAGATATATTGTTTATTAAAAAACGTGTTACTTACAATATTATTGAAATGCAGAACATAATATAATAATGAACATAAGTGTAAGCAAGTTTTAGCTACAATTAGCAACATTGATTGCATATTTTTACAACTACATATATTATTAGATATGATTTTCAATACGCGTTGTATTAAATACCTCATGAAGTATCTAGTATTTAATTATGTACATGATGACGATAAGTACTACAACAATTGGCTCGATTTTTGTAACACAATTAACCTAAGTCAATCTTTCAATCATAAATGATTAAATTAAATTGCCGTTAAAATGGTATCTTAGAGGAATATGACTACTTTAACTCTTTGAAGAAATATAACAGATATTTTCTAATGTAGGTGTATTTATATAGCAATATGTATGTAGTAGTGCATGTGTAGGTAGTGTCTTCCTGACCGGAAGCTGAATGCAATATGTATATCTACATATTATGTATTTAAGTGTTCACAGCTTCCGGACGATGCATGTTTACAAACACGTGGGCGCTATATCGAGCCGATCCGTGCGTAGGCGTTTGTAAAGAGAACCGATTGACTTTCAGGATCTAATCAATTGTAGTCACGCGACAACCCGCAAGGGACACGTGCTTTAAGACACGTTTCTTTATACACGTGCGCAACTTAACGCCCAATTAAAACTATAAAAAACAACAGATTTGAATTTTTTACGATTTATTTGTCTGTAATAACTGGGTTAAATTTTTAGTAAAGTAAGCTTATTAGCTTTATTACACTACTGTAAATATCATAAAAAAGAAAACAGGAAGCTTTTCTAGAAGCGCACTTTTGAATCGTCATTAGTATATTTTTTACATTATGTAGGTATGTTTATATCTGATGACTGAAATTTTCCCGATACAAATTTTAATGTTTACAGATATTATACAACTCTTTCCCTTTAAAACAAGCAGATGAATAAAAAAACATTATCAAATATTGACTCAGGTTTTATCAATCTGTGTTTTAATTACTCCACCCTGTTGACATTGGTTACGGAAATAAAGCTCATCACGGCTGAAGGCTGGCAATAAGTGAGTTCATATTAGAGGTCCACTCCGTCGGCGCGGGAAATTAAATATGTCAACTTGATGTTGTTTCGATTTCAATAGATGTCATTTAACGTTGGAGGTGAGGTGGGTACATGAACGTTCATTTTGTTTGAGAAAGGGTGATGTCCATGTGACGTCGAACAATTAAAAATTATTAATAAATGTCATTTTATCCCCATTAGGTAATCTACGTTTTATTTTCATCGCTTTATTGAAATTTATATTAGAAATTATATTTAAACCATAGAAATCTAAATAACAAGACACATAGAAGTGCTATAATGTCATAATTCGTATGAAAACCGCTGTCGCCAAAATCAACACATTCAAACCGAAAGCTAAACAGTACACACAAGTAAACTATGCCTTTTATTGGACAGCTTGATTTTAGTGAAAACTAACTTATCTATTAAATTAAGCTTTTGAATATGTATCCTAACGCACGAATTTACGGTTTATTTTAGAATAACATCCCTAAGTATATGAGACTTTTTGCTCCAATACGAACAAACGTGATAATAAGAATGGTCGACTGTGTCATTCATTGTTATTTCAATTACTATGGTGACACTCGTAATACTTGTAAATATTCTATAATTTTAAGGAAAAACGGCATTATTTCTAAAAAAAAAATATTTTCCGATGAAATATTATTCCTTTATAAGTATAATTACAACTTGTGGAAGAATTTCCGCAATGGGAATTGCTGAAACACACCATGTATACACTCATACGTCTCCAGAGCAACTGAACAGTGACGAATGCACTGGTGATGTGAAAATCACCTGTGTGGCGACAAGGTCACGCACGCTTACGACTTCTAGTGTCTTGTTATTTAGATTTCTATGATTTAAACTGATAACATCTAAGCAAAGTGTAACGAACTCTTAATTACTTTCAATCTATCAACGTCTTAAAATAGTAATTGATTTTCTATGAGTTATTTCAAAAGCACGTTTTTATGCTAATGTTCAAATTAAGATTTATCTGCGTAGTGTAAGACTCATTTTATGGCATTATTAAAATTTTGTGTTTTTTTTTTTACAATTTCTTCATTAGATTAGAAAGAAATTATAAATTATAAAATCATCTATGGTGTTAAAAATGCCTTGGTTGAGACCTGAACTTACGAGCTTAGTAGTTAGGTACATTTTTACATAATCTGAGATATAATAAATAGATACTCTAAGCAATATCGTCTAAATTTTGCTTTTGTTCTTTTCTATAAAAATATTTGTTGTCATTTTTCTGAAAAGGTCCTCAAGGGTCCTCTTAATTTTGCCATCGTTTGACCAACTCAGCGTCATCACAATCATTTTGTTTCAACTTTCATAGTACCTACCTAGGTATAAGGTAATAGGAAAAGCTTTATTTTTAAACTACAATTAATAAACATCTACGGCAAAAATATTACGGATATTTTAGGAATTATACTCTGTACAATTTTAGGTCATTTATAAAACGCGTGGGAACCGTCTGTTTTATTAGCCGACAATTACAAAAATAATGTAAATCTTTAACCCTTTAATCCTGCATAAATTTAACGCTTTCTGCCTCGTGGGAGGAAAGTTCGTGTCTTTTACTTTTTCGCCTTAGAGTTACAAAGCAATCTGTAATTTACTTTTTTAATCCAATCTCTTTAAGCAAAGGTCAACAACTTACAATCATTTTTACTCGAAAATCTTTCAGATTAAATTGGTGTTTGGGAACACTTTACAAGTTTACGGCTGAGGTTTACGGTACCTACTCCAGATCTCAATCTCAATGTTTACAAAGATATTTATGAATACCAATACGAATCACTTTGAAGCTGATCATGATTGATGGAAAATTTCTTATGTCTATATTATGTTAAATAAAATAAGCATTAATATAAAAAAAAATGTTTTATTTCACTCCCTAATCCTTCATTGTCATAGTCTTATAGGACGGAAGACAGACGACACGACTGAAGAATTATTATAATGCCGACCAGAAAATAGAACCTAGAACAGCTCGATCTAGTCAAGAAGGATAAGTTTAATTCATTAGTACCTAAGGCTGTTTTCCAATTACAGAGCATAATGCGACTCAGTGGCGCACAATGCCGAATTATGCTGATGCTTAATTGGAACGTGAATGCACCAGCAGGTTGCGCTAAGTTCAGTGTTGAAAAAAAAGTAAAGTTAGCAATTACATTTATATAGGTATACATAATAATTGGTTGAAAACTATTTACGGTTATTTTAAGTAATTTGGATTTTGATTATTTCATTAACATTTTTTTCAATGTTTGTACCTTCATCCATACTTATATTTATTTTTTTAACACAATTTGAATTCACTTTGATTATTTCGAAAAAACTACAATGAAACGAAAGCTTTAAATTTTTTTCCAGCAATTAATAATATTACCTACTAACGATAAATCGATTGCACGCATCGATTCACGCGCATTACTTTTAAAAGTGCTCGATTGTGCGAAGCGTTGCTATGGTTGAAACATTCAACGTTAAGCATTATGCCGCATAATGCGCTCTAGTGCTGTAATTATTGGAAAACGGGGTAAATAAGTAATAACATTGTTTGTATGAGGAAGGTAATCTCAGTAATTACCATATCTATTATATTATCTGTGGTTATTACTGACACTATTAAAAATTCTTTCACAAGTAGAAATTAGAATTGATTTACTTCATCCCTAATCCCTATGTGACATAGAATTTGTTCTTGATCAATGTGTTTTCATGTGAAACAACAATATTATTCTACGCCTATCGAAGTGGGCACGGGTCAGCTAGTCATTATACAGACTAGTTAAAACCCAAAACCTGTAGGCTATAATCTGTATGCCTGATACGATCTGAAATAGATTTCCATGTAAATATAACCCTTTATCCTACGGTAAAAAGCCCAATAAACCCTCTTTTGTCCGATGATTGCACCCTGAGGCGCGCGCCTACGCGTTCACGCCAGCTATGTCATTTTAGGTTTATAGGGATTTACCTATTTTAGGCAGATTGAAAATGAATTTATGAATTTTTACAAAACTGGCTTATAAAGAGCTTATAGCACCTACTGTGATGTAAAAGTTATCCAAATCAAAATTAAATACATCGAAAAGACTGAATCTCATTGGAATAATCTAATAAAATCGATGTTTTATACATATATGTATTGTTGTACGCCTATAACTTTTTATAGTGTGCCTTTATCTAGTAATTTAATTGGTATAGAATTCAGACAGCTGTAGCACGCCTACAACAGGCGGAGAAAAATAAATTCATGAAAAATACCTATGACAGTTTTGAACTAGTTCTTAAACCAGTCTTTAGTTATATAATACTAGCCGCTCCGCGCGGTTTCACCCCCGTGGCTCCTCTCCTGTTGGTCGTAGCGTGATGGTATATAGCATATAGCCTTCCTCGATAAATGAGCTATCTAACACCGAAAGAATTTTTCAAATCGGACCAGTAGTTCCCGAGATTAGCGCGTTCAAACAACCAAACAAACAAACTCTTCAGCTTTATAATATTAGTATAGATAGGTGTAGTTTCTAACTGTGTGTCACGTGTGTGTATACTGATAACTGAAGGTATGTATATTCAAAAGTACTGATCCAATAATGAAAACTATTTTACTAAAAGATTCTACACTATTTAAACTCTTGTAACACAGCTATTGACAACAAAAAAAGCACCACCACCCTCCTCAATAGTCAGTAAATAAAACACATATTCAAATTTCATCAATTTATTCTTCAAATTACATACTTATATCAAGTATAGAACGAATCCATACAAACCTTACAGTCTATCTTACACAAGTTAGTACTTATTCAACAAAACAATACAAGAAGTAATGTTTCACAAAAATTCTTAATACTACAACGAATTTTCATAAATAGGTCCGTATTATAAAAGGTTGTATCAACACTTAGACATGATTTTAAAAGCAAAATAACCGATATATAAGAGGTTTTTAATCGAAGATTATAATATAAATCTTCGGTTATAAAAATAGCTGTTTATATTCAACAGGACATAATATGGTTATATTGCTTTTTATCAGGTCTAGTCAATATTTTTATTACACTACGAATGTTGGAATGTTGGTAGTTTCCAAACAAAAATAATTGCCTTTAACTTCAATATTTGTTTGATTGCGATATTTATGTTACATCTTTGGGGTACAAAGTAAACGCAAACTGTAATAACTAAACTTTTCGTTGAATCTACTATTTGTTTGAAGTTACTATAAAAATATTTATTAATTGATGATTATTATTATTGTAATGAAAAACTTATCTGTTTATGAACAATGAAACATTATAGACTTAATTATTTAACAAATATCTTATTAAATGGCATACAATAAGTTCAATAAGTAGCCCAACGAAAAGTTTGAATATAATATTTCTGAGGTACATATTATAATATACTTCAGAAATTACGACTTAAGTCGCTATCAGTCACATATAATATAATGATGATTAAGACCATATTATCAAACAGAATTGATTTATATAGTTACACTGTTTTGTACCTAACCGCCGAGTTTCTTTGAGATCTTATGTCTAAAATGTTGTCTTCAATGACAACATAATAAACAGATATTGAATAATAGTCAAAATAGAAATTGAATAGAGAAACAGAATTAAATTCATCGCTATGTATACCATGTAACCTTATCACGGTCCCCAGAGCGCTACCAACTATGCACAAATACGCTATGACGGTCACGGCACAAAATCGAAACAAGAATCATTTCTTCATAAAACAGAAATTGAATAGAGAAACTGCAATTGTACACATAGCCATGTACACAAAAACTCAGATGTAATATTTCTTCATAAAATAGAAATTGATTATAGAAACTGAAATTCAATTGTATTGCCATGTACACCTAGTCACGGCCCCCACTTTCCTCCCGGTTGCTAGAAGTCAGCGGTCACGGTCACGGTCACCGTCACCATGCCAACCGTCCACTAGTCTTAGTCCTGCACGTTGCGGCGGTAGCGGTCGCGGTCGCGGTCACGGTCTCGCTGACCGCATAACCGCCACTACTAGCCGGTTGTTAGTGGCGCCCGATGCGGTCACGGTCACGGTAACCGCACGAGCGCCACTAATAGCCGGGTGTTAGTGGCGCGCGTCGCGGCGGTGGTCGCGGTCACGGTCACGGTCGCGGTCCGCGGGCGGCGGGTCGCGGTCGCGCCGTTCTCTGTACCGCTCGTCGTAGTACGGCGCGGCTGCGGTTCTGCTCTTGGTGCTTGCGTCCCCTGCGCCCGCTTCCGCTGTTGGTTCTACTGGCGATTTGCGCGGTCTGCGAATGTACAACAATACTTTATTTGACTGACTTCTAAAAGATCAAAGCAGGAATGTATGGTATGCAGTTTGATGTACTTTCTATGGTTTGCTACTAATGATTGCTGACTAGAATGATGTATTTTGCGTTCTTTGTCAAAATTTTTTAATGGCTGCTTTAGATTATAAGTTTCTTTGAGCCGTAACCACAGCTTAGAAATGCAAATATTATTTTTTTACAATATGCAAAAACATTTGTTAATTTAGCCTAAAACCAATTAGCCGTAAATACCTAAAGTATATTGAAATTTAAAAGGCGAGTAAATAATAAGCATTACCTCTCTTCCCGACTGTGTCCCCTGTTATAATGGTCAGCACGTTCCCTGTCCCGAGACCTGGACCTGTCGCGTTCACGTTCACGGTAATCCCTGTAATACCTGTAAAATAACAAAACATTTGTATATTCGCTGCATTTTTGACCAAAATAAAGTTAATGATTTTTAGATATATTATGTCTTTTATTTTAGTTAATAAGTCTAGTGTGCGTTGAATAAATGAAGTCTTTTTCGTGTTATATTGCGAAAAAGGCCTTTAAATTTGTAAACGTATTCTTGTAAATAATTTCCAATAATGGATGCACCATTATGGAAATTGGAAACCAGAGAATGTGCCAGAAAAAAACGTTATGACGCGTAAAAAATAATAATAGAAAAGTGAGTTGTGACTGTAATCTTATAAAAAAGCAAAGAACTGGAAATCCTGACTATGATGAAGAAAACAACTAATTTAACCAAAAAACAGCAAGATAAAGCTATATTTTATTATATCGACATGCAGTGTTGAGGACACTTACGCGTCACGGTCGCGCTCACGGTCGCGGTCCCTCGACCGTTCCCTATACCTGCAATAGACAATCATCTATGTGAAAATTTATCGTGTTTGCTCTTTATTATAATTATTACTACTTTAATTATTTTTGTAAATATATTCGCAAGAAATAAGCTGCAGGTGCAAAAGATGAAAAAGTGCAGTGGTGTTGATATATGTATTGTTTCATGCTTTTGTATGTTATGTAGTATAGATCAAAAATTGTAAATAGTTTCAGTATATTTATAGTGCAACACAATTGTCTATTGTCTAGTGCAGTTCTATATAATTAATATTATAATATATAACACTATACCACAGTATAGCGTCTTATTGTCAATTTCGATGCAGAGAGTAGTATTCTGCAGAACAGTCGCGTATAGCCTGACTTATACTACAGTGTACCTTCCTATACCGCAGTATAGTTGCGTATAATGTCTTGTAGTGCAGTATAGTCACATAGTATCCTGTAGTTCTAGCGTTACTACGTCACGTGTGTGACTTATACTGCAGTATACCTTCCTATACCGCAGTATAGTTGCGTATAATGTCTTTGAAGTGCAGTACAGTCACGCAATATCCTGTAGTGCACTAGCACACTATACCGCAGTATAGTTGCGTATAATGTCTTTGAAGTGCAGTACAGTCACGCAATATCCTGTAGTGCACTAGCACACTATACCGCAGTATAGTTGCGTATAATGTCTTTGAAGTGCAGTACAGTCACGCAATATCCTGGAGTGCACTAGCACACTATATCGCAGTATAGTTACGTATAATGTCTTTGTAGTGCAGTATAGTCACGCAATATGCACTAGCACACGCACCTGTCCCGCTCCTCCCGGTCCCTTGAGCGCTCCCGGTAGCGGCTGGCGGAGCGCTCCCGGCGGCGCGGTGCCCGGTGGTGCTGGCGCGCGTCCCGCTCGCGCGACCGCGACCGACGCCGCTCGCCGCCGTACGACTTCGTCTCCACGCCGTGCAGCGTGTCTTGGAGTGACGATATTAGTATCTTGCAGCGGTCGTCGTGCGCAACCTGGAATAATATTCATGGTATAGTACGTAATCTTAATTCTAATGCTTATAAAATCTTATAACAACGAAATAAGTTGAATAATTCAATCAATGTGTTTTGATCTCGTAACAAGAACGTATACAATAAAAATTACACGTTAGATATGCAAGTGCGAAAAATCAAAAAGTTACGCACCCTGCTTTAGCAAAATAATAAGAGGCAAACACGTGCCGACAGATCACTCACCTTACTCTGCTTAATAAGCGATATAGCCGTGACGAGCGTCTCTATCGCGGACGCGTACTCTCCCGCGGCCGCGTCACTAACAGCCCGCGCTATAGCGCTCGACGACACGGTGCGGTTGCGGCTCATCACCTCCTCGAACTCCGCCTCGCTGATGACCGGGTGCGGCGCGTGCGCGGGGTGCGCGGGGTGGGCGGCGTGCGCGGGGTGTGCGGGGTGCACGCCCAGCGGCGCCGCGTGCGTCGGACGCGCTTCGCTCGCTGGGTACGGGTTCTAAACAACATAAAACATTTATTAAAATAAATAAAAAAAAATGTATGCGTGCACTAGAGTACACACGTAAGAAGTGAAACTTCTTTATGATCTTATTAAAAAAAAAATGCAACTTTACAGAAATACGAATCACGAATGAATAATAATCACACGTGGTAGGGATAAGAAAAAGATGGCGCGTAACGGAAAAATGTTACACTAAATTTTTTTTTAAACCCCGATAAAGAAGTTTCACTTCAATAAAAAAATAAGCGCTGTCGTAGATGCCGTAAAAAGAACATAACAATTAACACTACGCTTTCTTGTGTGATTTCTATTATAAGGGCAGGAATTCGAAACGTTATTTTAAAGAATAATTTAATTAATACGTTTTGTTTCTAATCTGTTAGCATACAAAAAAACATGTTTCAATTATATTGTGAAAGATTTCCTAAACTGACAATCGAACTATATTATTTAGGGCCGATTTTTCAATGCTTGGTTTAAACTTATTCGTCGAATAACGTATTAAACTACCATTTCAAAAATGTATTCTACTTTCCCGTATTTGACAGTTTACAGGTGACATTTTTATATGTTCGTGTAATACTTTATTGGACGGATAAATTTTAACCAAGGATTGAAAAATCGGCCCTAAATCTTTTCACAGATAGATACACGTTTTTCTAACCTGTGGCGGTCTGCCGTACGGCGTCCTAGCACCGGGCGGCGGTCCTTGCGCCGGCGGTAGAGCCGCGTGCGCCGGATGGCCGTATGGAGCGCCTGGACCTGCATCATTCATAATATTGTTAATACAAGCAACAAAATAGACATATTAAGTTCTATAGAAACTTGATAAAATGCTAAATGACCTACATTTAATAAGTCCACAATAATATAAATATCATCTTATCTTAATCTTAATCTAATATCTAATATATATTATAAAGGCGAAAGTTTGTAAGTATGGATGTATGGATGTATGGATGTTTGATACTCTTTCACGTAAAAACTACTGAACCGATTACAATGAAATTTAGCACACATACAGAGGGTAACTTGGATTAACACATAGGATAGGTTTTATCCCGGAAATCCCACGGGAACGGGAACTATGCGGATTTTCCTTTGAAAACGCGGGCGAAGCCGCGGGCGGAAATCTAGTTGTTAATAGTTAATACAAGCAACAAAATAGACACATTAAGCTCTAAGTTCCTTTATAGAAACTTGATTGCTAAATGACCTACATTTAATAAATCCACAATAATTCAAATATCTTATATATAAAATTCTCGTGTCACAATGTTAGTCTGCATACTCCTCCGAAACGGGTGGACCGATTGTCATGAAATTTTCTGTGCATATCGGGTAAGTCTGAGAATCGGCCAACATCTATTTTTAATATGTACCACGGGCGAAGCCGCTAGTCATATTATATATTTTCGATTTACATCAAAACCTATTTGATCGATTTAACAATAAAAACAAGTATTTTCCATTTGAAAGCTACATCGTTAGTGAGTGTCATGGGTAATTTTCTTGCCCGGATCTACACAATCAAAGCAGTTACTATAAATACCTCATCAGTTGTCTCCCAAAGTTATCCTTCCTTTTTGTACGCACTCATCAAACCATTATTTAAATACATCCATACTAATATTATAAATGCGAAAGTAACTGTCTGTCTGTCTGTTACTCAATCACGCCTAACTACTGAACCAATTTGCGTGAAATTTGGTATAGAGATATTTTGATACCTGAGAAAGGACATAGGCTACTTTTTACCCCGGGACATAGGATAGGTTTTATCCCGGAAATCCCACGGGAACGGGTACTATGGGTAGGTATAACGGGTTTTTCTTTGACTGCGCGGGCGAAGCCGCGGGTGGAAAGCTAGTAATACATATGTAATGCAATAATTGGTTGGATGGTTGCCTGGAAGAAATGGCTTATAGCCGCCCATTTTATATCTTTTATTGTGTTTTTTTTCATTTTTGTATTTCCTTGATGTGTATACAATGAAGAATAAACAAATAAATAAATAATTTAATAAGATACCAATTACCTGGCGGTCCGGGCTGTGGGCCGGGCTGTACCGGCGGTGCGCTTTGTACCGGCGGCTGTTGATTGAAGAAAGCTGGGTTCACGTGAGGCGCTGGACCGCCTACACCTACGCCTACACCTGTGTGAAAAATTAAATTAGTGATTGTGATTTAGAAAAATTATACATTATTATTATTATGTCAACACGAAATAACTATCCAGTGTACATCATGATAAAAGATCTATACAAAATTTATTTAGAAAAAGTATAGATTTAGTATGATCTGCTTGTGATTTAGTATGTTTAGTTCCAACACGAAATAACTATACAGTGACCATCATGATATAGGAAAACTAAACAGAATGCTTTTTATAGCGTCAACAAACGCCAAATGCACGGATTTCTTTCGATTCACTAATATAAAATTATAAATAATGTTACTTCATGTTTCATTATTTGTAATATTGTGCATGTAGTGTTAAAAAATTACCCTGTAACTAAATTGAATATTAAAAATGTTAACTATATGATAATTTAAAGTTATGACCCGAAAAATGAAAAAAAGCAACAAAAGAGAATTTAGTATATTATTTTACCAGGATGTTGCGGTAAAGGTGCCGGTCCACGCGGCGGGCCTTGCTGATGAGGCGGCATCTGGTGATGTGGTGGCGGCATACCTTGGCCGGGAGGCTGTTGACGAACACAAAAAAAATATTTATTTGCTTGTAAATATACACTTTATTGTATTTAAATTATTATGCAACAAGATGAGAGGAGTGTTATTATTTATATAAAAATGTTTATTTCAAACTTAGTTTTAATGGTAAAAAATTAAAATACTTATAAAAGAGTTAGAAATAGTGTAAAATGAAAATTCTGTCCCTGCAGTGTTTTTCCCTAAAAAATGTTAAAAACCGCTTTTTTGGTCGTAGGTATGTACTTAACGTAATAATAATTTGTGTGCGAATGTGCGTACACTACACAAACTTTGCATGCGCGTACTCTGCGCAAACTTTCTCTAATTACAACTTCCAAGCTACGAGAACAATAGTATTATTATGGAACTGACCGCGTGCGGCGGCGGCATCTGGTGCGGCAGCTGGTGCTGCGGCGGGCCGTACTGCGGCGCGGGCGCGGGCGGCATGTGCGGCCCGCGCGCTCCCCACTCGCCGCCGCGACCGCCGCCTTGACGCTGCATCTGTACAACACATTATTATTACAAATTGACGTAAAATAAACAAAAACTAATAACTCTCAATAAGAAACGAAACGTATAAACGCGTATGCAGACGCTACGCGCACGAGTCTTAATCCATCAGGCCCCGGAAATCGGAATCACAGACACAATAGAAAGTCTATTTGTTAATTACAATAAATATTTTCTACAACGCCCCTCAAACATTTTTTCAGAACAGCAGAGATGATTAATTGTGATAGTCATTAGAGCATTGCTGATGATGTTTTTAACTTTGCAGATACAATGTAATCAGAAACCAGAAAAACTTTGTCATAATAAAATCAATCTTCAAATACACAGCCTGTACACAGTAACTAATAAATAAAAATTCTTTAAACATACATCATTATACGGCATCGGAGGCCTGTGTTGCGGCGGGCCCTGGTGCGGCGGGGGCCCCTGATGCGGCGGCATGTGGTGCGGCGGGGGGCCCTGGTGCTGCGGCATGTGGTGCGGCGGGGGCCCGTGCCCGTGAGGCCCTGGTGGCGGGCCCCGCATCTGGTGGTGCGGCCCTGGCCCCGGCATCATCATGCGCGGCCCGTTCGGCCCGGGACCGTTCGGTCCGCCGCCAAAGAATTCTAAAATATATTCGCATTTTAGAACCGTAGTTAGAAGATTTACTTATAAGTTGAATGTCGACAAAACTACGCTTGATTTCGTAAAATTACAATACAGATTATCAGAAAAAAGCGTGAATGCCTAGCACACGTGACTGGGGTGAAACTTATTTGGCAAGATTCAAAGATATCAAAAACGTCGCCTTTCTCCATGAAGGGACGGTATTGCCATGACGCGACCTTCTGTAATTTTTTTCTCAACGCGCCATTTATTTGAATTTGAATAAATAAACATTTATTTGAATAAATAAATGTTTGAGTTTGAGTTTGAAAGGGACGGTATTGCCATGACGCGACCTTCTGTAATTTTTCTCTCAACGCGCCTCAAAAAATAACAATAACAAGAAGATTTATTACCTCCAGGATGTGGTCCGGGTGGGCCTCCAGGATGTCCCGGCGGTCCTCTCATACCGGTATTAGTACCGGGTGGTGTCGACCTTGTCTTGGATTGACTCTCAAATTGATTAAGGGCCTGAAAATTAATGAAAATAATCATAGTGTGTACTTTCTTTTAAATTGGTGTGGTGTTGGTTTGTTATAACTCCATTTCTATATTACACTTAAGAGATAACAGATATCACATATGTACTAGATTTGTTAATTTAGGTGGATTGGCAGCTTCATTAGCATTCGGAAAAAGTAAATAATTGATTTTTTTTTAATACGTGCTTGTTTTATATTTAAACTTATTACTGAAGAAAGGCTAAACGAATTTCAATGATTAATAGTTTGTTGGCTAACCTAGATTAGGATGAAAATGTTCCATCCGCGCAGAGCTAAGCCGAGCAGCTACGTTACAGATATGTCTTTAATCAATATAACACATGCTTCAATAAGAGTTAAATTGTTCATTAAAAATTAAAAATAAATCTACCAGGTTAGAGCTCATTGGGAAGATCTGATGTCATATTCTACTGATCAATATACATATATAATACGTACGTACGTACGTACGTAGTATGTATATAGATCAATATACATACTACACTAGTTCCACTGTGCCTTTGTTATATTTGATTTCTACCACCTCTAGGACCTCTATGAGAGAACAAATACATCTTACTTTTAGGCTCAAGATTATATCATTTTTAACACTAAAACAGGCTGCTAATTTTGCCATAGTATTTACCTGTTTTGTAGGCAGTGTAACAATAGGATGCTGCCCATGAATCTCTTTCTTGGGCAATCGGTCCATTACCATCCTGACAGACTGATCTGAGCCCAGAGATATAACGCAGAAACCCTTCGACTGCCCATTTGCCCTGTTCTCGAAGAATTTCACATCTTGAAAATCCGACACGCCAACGTCAGCGACGGCGTTAGCTATATCTTGATCGGTTGCCCACTGTAAAATTGGTATCCAAAACTCAGGTATATGCAATCGCGCGGTACACACATACATACTTAAATATTGTTTGAAAGCCGATGTTTTTCACATACCTCAATAGTGTCCGGCTATATCTGGATATGAACATTAACCCTAAGCATGCTCGGTTTCACTTTCATCTATACGGCGAATGTGTTTTATTGTTCTTATTATAATCTCATTCATAATTTCGAATCATTCATACTTTCTTCTATCAATCTGGTTTAACTAAGTAATTTGACTGATATTTTGGGAGGCTTTGGGAGAAAAGAAACAGTTTGCTTTGCAATTAGTATTTTATTTTTGTATCACATTATCTTCAGTAAATTTCACGGAAATTCACACGATTATTAAAGTATTATTTATGTATAAAATATTTATATATTTACAGAACGGAAGAACAACATCCTTCATAACAATGGCGAAGGAAAATTTGCAACAATACATTATTTTTAATGTTAACATTCCTATGAAATGTGTAAAGCATTATTTTTTTACCGATTAGGACTATTATAGAGCAAACACTAAGATTGTTTTGTATTAATATACAAGACACGGTATTTTATATTATATGCCGATATTTTTAAAATAAAAACAAATCGCATCAGATATCTGAATTAAACATAGATTGTAGTATAGAAATATATACAATACAGAGAGCCGCAGTACAAATTATTTGTTTTACATTTGATCATGTTTGCGAGACAGAAATGAAAACACAATCAGTCAATTAGCCAATAGTAATAATTATTTTTTTTACTCAGATTCTCCCCCTTCTTAATAATTTATTCTAATTCATAGATAAAAACATTTTCTGACGAATTCTATCAACAACACCCTACTTTAGTTATGGCCGAAACATTATTTTTTTCACAGTACGAAAAGTAGGTTAAAGTGTTCAGGATGTACATTCGAGTATATCGTCGCAAAAATTTTAAAATATTTTGCGTTATTAAACAAACACTACAATAATTGGCTAGTCTTACCTTGTAGAACCTGACAAGAAAAAATATTAGTAACAAATTAAAGCAAGCAAAAATAGTAAATATGTATCTTATAGAAAACTCCTTCATTATCCTTTATATAATTTGTAACTTCATTAATATAAACATTGGAGAAATGTCTTAGGACTAAGGTAACACCAAAAAATAATTATAATATAAAGACAAACACATAATTTATTTAACAAGAAAATATAAAATATATTACTCTGTCTTATTACATTTATGTATTTTTTTTTGATATATATATAACACTGTTACTCAAATGAAGTTACAAATACTGATATGACATAGGACAATGCAAAAACAGATCAAAAAAAGGGATTTTTAGAATTCCAGACAAAAATCACAATTTTTAATCTTATTATAATACTATGTATGTATAAAACGGATTAATAATAATGATGGAATACATCATATTTTAAAAATACATTCAGATTTGAATGTAGTGCAGCTTACCATTGAATATTTCACAAAAAAATAAAAAAATAAATGGAAAACAAGCCTTAGTCACTCACTTACTATATGACAGTTTATACCATGTTGTGAATTTATAATAATTAATGTATGTTTACATAAGATCATACACAATACATAAATATATGTACACAATTTCATTCATCAGCTTCCATACTTAATAATAATATAATGCATACAATTTCCCAGCCAATCCATACTTCTCTAATAAATTGTTACATCTGCATCCAGGTATTTATTGCCAGAGAGATATTTATATTTATTAGTTTTTATATTTGTAATGTATGTGTGAATGTATAAGCAACTACATTTTAAAGGACATAGAGACAATACTTTTCAATGACAAAATACGAAACATTATTTTAAACCTTAATTGTTTAACAAATATATTGAAAATACATAATGATAAAAAACTAAAGTAACAAGAACAATACATATATTATGTCATATTTACTAAAGCGCTAATCTATTTGTTCTAAGTCTAATTTTTTTTCGTACATTGAGTCAAATAAAGCAGTTATAAATATCTCTATAGCAAGAAAATTCAATGACTTACAACCAAATGTTATGAATGTATATTATAGCTAACATTGGTAATTAAAATATGATGTAAAAGAGTTTCTTTTCACTATTCTTAATAATGTTTAGATGAAACACTATCAAGAATAATTCTTACATAGGATATATTTGTGATCCTATTAAAGAAACATAAAATTTACGAGGAATTTAAAACATCCTATGAGACAGTAACATATCATAATATCACAAGTTATAAGGCACAGCCAAGTGAAATTTAAAATGGGAAAGAGCAAAAAACATGGCAAAAACAATTACTAAATATTCTATTCTTCTTTAATTATTGCAAGTATGAGTTGCAATTTATATAAACACCTACCAATAGTAGTAAATATCTATACTACAATGTTTTGCTCTTTGAATTGAAAAAGCACCATAAATTATACATATTTCAAAACCAATTACTAACTGTATTGCTAAAATTTTAATGGAGAAAACTGTTATAACACAATTAAGTTAAAAGGAAGACACTTATTATAACACTTAGCTTAGCTAAACTACAATGTAGACATTGTCATAACTTTTATTTAATACTTGTTCATTATTTATCACAAATCATAAACATTGAGCTATTAGCACTTGCTACCATTCTAAAATATTACACCATTCTGATAATCTATGGTGCTGTTCCAATTTAATAAATTCAATATAAACTAAACAATAATTGTTTGTGTAAGTGTGCAGATTCACACTAAACACAACAAAAATTTCAATTAACTAAATGAAAACAATTGAGACTGGTAACCAACAAAAATTGTGTTATTTAGTTATAAATATTTATAATGTAATTTAGTTTTAAGAATACAGTTCACATTGTTACATATGCTTTTACATTGGGTAAGTATGGAATCACAATAATGTAACCGTTAATATAATTTTTTATAAAGATCTCTGTCGAAAATAAAGAAATACCTATTACATATAATTTAAGTCAATCATGTGGTAGTTTTTTGTAAATTAGTAAATCCAACAAGCTCTTTACAACTCAGAAATTAGTGTCAATCAAATGAAAAACTATTAATCTACACATATTGCTATATCTACTCAAAAAGTACAATATAAACTTTATCTTGACATAGAATAATTCTAACAATGAATATCTGATATTCATTGATATATAACTTAATGCACATTGTTTTAAAGTGCTCAATTCAATGAGCAAAAATAACACTGATAAAATCATGTGCATAATATTATGAACCCGTGTCTAACCAACTTTAAAACATGGTATTATTAAAAGCAATCTTTTACATTATGCTTTACGTACAATCTTTATTTTTTTAATAGCAATAAATATTTTACATCACAACTTATGGCTAATCAAATAATTTAAGTCAGTTACCAGAATTTAATAAGTAAAATTTGATATCATGTATTTCTTAGAAGTTTTCATTTAGTTAAAAATGGTGGGACCGCCAAAAATTACCATAGTGAATTTCAAAGGTGAGAAAAAAATTAAGATAATAAAAAAATTGTAAGAAAACATGTTTGAAATTTAGTAAACACATTCAAATGTTAAATTTTCTTAAATATTTATTAAATATATATTTTTGTACTCATAGGTATGTACATACATAAACTTTACGGTAAAATAAAAAAGAAGAGATATTTTTTGAAAAGATATCGGTTGATGTCAATACATACTTGGCAGTCCCATCCATCAAAATAAAGAGCACAACGTGAGAATCTATATTTACATTAGGACTAATGAGTTAAAATCAAGTACGAACCCAAGTTAGGTTGCCGACGTAAAGTTGGAATCGGCGGCCATGATGCCCGTGGCTTGGTGCGTTGTTGTGATAAGAAGCGTTCCCGTTTGTCTCCTCAGGTGGATGTTGAGGTGCAGAGTTCGGTGGTCCATCCCCATCTTCTTGCTTCGCTGATGGAGCAGCAATAACGTCGTCGTATAGATCTACATTATCTCCTCCAAACTCGTCCTGCAAATGGTGGCATCATATCGATTTATTGCAAGTAATGCTTAATTGGAGACACATGCCACATTTTAGCAATACAATTAATTATTTATTCAAAAGGAAGTTATAATAATTTGAATTACCTGTCTATTGAAATCAGATTCAATATCATCGGCGTATAAATCTATATCCACACCGCCATCCGCCATTTTGCGAATTGAACGCTGCAGACAATATTGCCAGCCTATGGACACATTTGAGATCTCGGAGCAATTAACAAGCCTGGAGAAGTAACAATTAATTGAACAATAACGCACTAGTTTGGCCTTTTTAGCTTATGGCAAAATGTCATGCGAAAAAAGAGGACAGATATATGTCAGTTCGACAGTTTGAAATGACATGTAGCCATTACAATTTGTTTTGATCACCAGTCTGGTGATCATCGCTTGGTTATTTTACTTATCTTTTTTGAAGTGAAAAACGAGTGTTTTAGTTTAATTTGTTATTTTATGAAAAGACAATTGACTAAAGATAACATGGCTTGTGTTGCTTACGGCTGTAAAAGCCGTAGTAATGTGAAATCGGACGAAGATAGAAATTTGTCATTTCACAGGTTAGTGTTTTGATCAATTTTTTTGTTAATTGTATTATAAATAAGTTAATTTACCTTATTTTCTTAATCATCTATGTTTTATCTAACCGTAATCATTGAAATGAAATCATAATCAGCTTAGTTTTTAGAAAAAATGCAAAATATAACTTCTATAGTGTTGTGCAATTATCGATACTTGAGTAGGAACGAAGTACTTCATTGATAATGACTGCTTTAGGTTAGGAGAAAAAAAAAGGTATTTAAGTATGGATTTTATTGTTATTTGCAGGTTTCTGGCTTGAGAACAATTATAAGATGTTTGGGTTAAAGCTATAGCACAGGAAAAATTGGAAGCCTTCAAAACATTCTCGGCCTTGTTCAAATCATTTCGAATCAGACGGGAAGAATAGTAAAGTGCTTTGCAGAGATGCTGTGCCACAAGTTTAAGGTGGCATCTATTTTAAATAATAAATATTGTAATTTGGTAATTAAGTATCGAAATTAAAAGGTTGTAAAAAAAATAAATGTTTATTTGTTTTATTTGAAGCAATTTATTTTAAACTTGTACCAATTTTTTTCTGTGGGAATGAGTTATTTTCCTGCGGTAAATTGTAGCCTATAATATGTTATTCTGATGTTTAAACTATATAATTATGAAGTTCCATAAAAACTCATTCAGTAGTTTTTACGTGAAAGAGTATCAAAATATGTCCATTCTTATATATTTTTGCTTTTATAATATTAGTAGGATACGACTATTGATTTGTAAAAAGATCAACCAGGTGGAAGTCAGATTCGTGCACGAAGGGTTCCGTATAATTCTATGAATGAATCTATGAAAACAGGAAAAAATACGTACCTTTTTATGAAACCATACAAACAACCTAAACCGAAATACCTCATAATATTTTTTTATAAATACCACTACCATACAATGCAAGGCAGTCAATACGCATCGTAAATGAATAATTCCAAATTAAACGAATCTTAGGAATTACCTATCCATAATTCAAAATTAAACGAATCTTAAATTATCTTCAAGCAATTTTATAACTTAATTTTTTTATTTATCGATATTTTAGTATTCGATAAAGTAAAGGCAAGCACTACCTTTTTAGAACAAAAAGTGGCTACATGTGGATTTGAATGCCAAGCAGATAACAGTGTGTTGTCTCTTTCTATCGCATTAATTAGGGTATTGAATAAAAGAGAGCCACTATATAAGAAACGTTCAATTAATTGTTACTTCTCCAGGCTTGTTAATTGCTCCGAGTTTGAGATATAATAAGCAGATTAGTGTTACTATTTATAAATTTATAGGCAAACAAATTAAAAGTCGTAGAGGGAGAATGTACTAGAGACGACATCGGCGTATACCCGAACGAGATGGCGAATCCTTACGTCAATGTTGCCAACTATTACAAAAACTTTTTATCCGAAAAACTGGCAAAATATCTATAAATGTTTGGGTATTTTTTTGTAAGATAGGTTTATGAAGAAAAAGACAGATTTGAAAAGATTTTGTTATTTATTAACTTAACTAGCGACCCGCCCCGGCTTCGCACGGGTGCAATGCTGATACTAAATAGTAAATACACTACAGAAAAACTGTGAACGTTGTATATAAAAACATAGCGGCCCGCTCCGGCTTCGCACGGGTATAAAATATATAGCCGGGCGGCCGGCCGGTACAAGCGCGGATCCAGGGGGGGGGGTCATGGGGGTCATGGGCCATGCCCCCCCCTGGGCCATGTGCACGACCTAAGTGGACCACTAATTTAATATTAACTTTTGAAATTAACAAAGTAATATTGTTCAACATGATTTTTTATTAACTTTTGAAACATAAAAGTAATATTATAGAACAATGAAATCAATTTCAAACGGAAGAGAATATAGGTAACAAAACTTAGAGGAAAAGTTATTTACGATCGATCTGAGATCGGGATTAAAAAAACTATAACTGCGGAATAAAGTTTAATGGTAAAGTTGTAGGTATTTAAAATATTTATTACAACTTTTGCTTTTACACTTCTCGCAATTAACCACAAATATCGAAATATCCCAGTTCATATATTTTTTATAAAAAAACAAGGCTAAAGTTTAGATATCATTTCAATCAATGGTAAATAATAATAGAAAATACAGTAAAATTAGGACAAAAAAGGTCAAGTGCGAGTCGGACTCGCGCACCGAGGGCTTCGAACAAACCTAATTGTTTTATTATGTTGTATCTTTAAATGTTGCTTGTAGCAATTTTTTCTTTGTCTGTGCTATAGGACGTGGGGAGTACCTTGTAGGTTGTGATTCCCTTGCAAGTAGTTGCTAGTTTCAGAATATGCGGTTTTAATTGCTATTTCTTCTGATTCAGATTCAAATTGAATTTGAATCAGAAGACAGAATAATATCTTATAAAACAGATACGGGAATAATTACGAAAAACATGAATTTTTTATTACATTATATAAAAAAAAAAATTAATCTTATAACCCCTTTACTCATGAACGCAAATGTAATGTAGGTATTCAATAATTGATATTCACATCAAAAACTTAGGTCTATTATACCTTTAAGCAGTAATAAAATCAAATTTCTATGTCAACGCAATTAGAAGATACAGCCGTAAATGTAGTCTAATAAAAACGTACTGGAAATAGTTCAAATTAAAAGCAAATTAAACGAAATACATTTATTTGAAAATGAACAGCAAAATGACGGTAGAAATAAATGGGCAGAGGGTCCGCGATAATGTGCGCGCGAGTAGCAGACGAAAATGGACGACTCCGCCGCTCGTTCGTTCTTATAAAGGCGCGCCGCACCTCGGTGAGGAAGGCGCGGGGGGTGGCCTTCCGGATTTTACTCCAACACCGCCTCTCCTGACGGGGCAGGGTCCTCGCTGCCTTCAGTGGCAGCTGCAGCTCGTGTGGAAGGGCCAGCTTCGCAGTCTTCAGCGTTATGATGTGCATCGTAACCTGGAATATACAAAAAAACCGACATTGAAAAAAAAAATACTTAAACCAATGCAAATGAGGAAAGCTGAACCGGAAAACCGAACCGTGTAACAAACTTTACACAAACATTAACATTTAATATTAAAAAAACATTTCACGATTTTGGGGAAAATTTTACCCTGTACTGGTATCCCTAATGTTAATCACATGATTATACCATAAATTTGAAACTACGTAAAAACAAATGGCGTCCTGAACAACAAGAACACTTCGTAATTTAGTCGGATAACACAAAAAAATGTTTACGTCTATTTCGATGAAAATATTATATATTTGTAGATAATTTCACATTAGAGTTAATGAAAATGTATCAACTATATCCAGTTCTATAAAACAATATACTTCAAATAAGTTTACTTACGTGTGAAAGGTAATATTTGGTAATCTTCGTTCCGGCCGATTTTTACAACCAATCACACTACAACGCACCATATTTTCACTTAAAGTCGGATTAAAACAGATCACTGTCAACGTTTATTAAACTTTGAAGTCACTTAACAGCGAGAAAAAACAGAAAACTAGCAAAACAATGGACTGTAGCCGCTTGTTTGGGACAAACTGCCTTTGTCCCCAACAAAAGAAATCGCATAACATGAGAGAAACAAAAAACAATGTTTCTGTCTCTCTTGCTCTTAGCTTTATAGTCATAAGTGTATTTCTCTCACGCATTCCTTGTCATTTTAGTGCCTCCTCTATGGTTCATTCTCACTCTACGTTAAAAGTCGATTATAATTAACGAAATTAAATATTAATTATTAATCTAAAAAATAGGCAGTTTTTATTATTATAACAAATACATTAAAGTTGTATATTCATTTTACATGGGTGAAAAAGGTGAAATCACAGGTAAAATCAATTCGACGGAATACCGAATATGTGACCGAATCATGACCGAATACATACGTGTACGTGGTGTACACAATTTTTTTTTCTACGAATAAATTTTATTACTTTATTCTATATTTTTCAAAACAAAATACAATCGATCGATCTAATACAATTAAAAGTTTTTGTTGACAAATTATATTATACTTAATAATAATTATATTGAATTGATAAATGTTATGGGTTATCTTGTTATCCATGTATACAGTACAATACAATACAATTTGATTTTATATTTGGCTTTGAGATTCATCTGTAACTTAAATGTTATTGTAAATGATATTTTAGCTATTGTATTATTGTAGAATTGTAAAATCTGTGTGTAAAATTAAGTATAATGCCATCTACAGTCAGTCTATATTTTACACTGAGCATGAAGGCAAAAGGAAACGTTAATAACAACGCCACCTAGGTATCTCTTTTAGAACAATTAACTGGCATGCGCGGGGTGGACAGTGGGGGCGGAGGGGAAATGCCATCCCTCGCCATTTTCTGTCAAGCTCAATCAAGTCAGCTTCGGTTCTGTTAGTCGCTGTGTTTGTGTATAGTGGAATGAAAAATTATTTGTACCGATGAATATCAATGGGCAATTGTGTTGATTACGAAGCCAAAATATGGCTCGTTTATTGTGTTTGTGGCTCTAATGCACCCTTCGATCAGTGATGATGGCCGAGTGATTGATAAAGTGAAGTGTTTTGTGTCGTATGCTGATCTGCGGCAGCAACATTGAGCTCCTTTCTCTGGATATATCGTCCGTAAGACGACATCGAATCACAGAATCGGGAAAAACGTTTCATCATGTCGTCAAAAAACATCCCCGGAGACAAGGTAAGGCGATATCGGGAGAAGTACATTAGAGGTCACTTTTTTGTTTATTTCTAAATGCCTTGTTTCTCTGGTAGAGGTGTGAGGCAAGTACAAAAAATAGAGGCAGTAGATTCTTTATACCTGCATTAAACGGTTGTTAAATTTCTATATAACGAAATTAAGTTCTATTTTACGTTGACAATAATTGTTTACAAATTAAAAACAAGAAAACTACAAGCATTTTTTTGAAATAAAAATCATGACCTAGGTATTTAATTTTTATTTAAATATTATATACATCTTATGAATAAATATTAAAATTAAAACTAATTTATGTTAATATTTTAGCTTCAAATACAATAATCTTATATTTAAATATGTATGATCTATACATTATTTATTATTTGCATTAACATTAATCACCTTATTAATAATCTGGAAAAGTAGCATTTTCTGACTATTCTTCTATATAATTTTACAAAGTACTTAGGTATAAGTTGTTAATAATGTACTAAAAATGAAGCATTGAGCTAAAGCACTTAAAATAAAAATAAATAATGAGTATATTTATAGTTTTTTATGCTGTAATACCTATGTAGATTTATTTTAATTATTGATGAATGAAACTAAAGATTAAAACAAAATAAACAAAGAACAATAGGTTGCATACTCTAGGCAGATAATATTATGTCCCACACGCACTGATATTTAATTTTAGTATCTCTTATTCTCTAAAAGTTTTACTAGTCTTATGTAATAAGACTAATGAGACCATAAGTTTAAACCTTTTCTTGTAAATATTGATTATGGCAACATATTTTAATTTTTTAAATGTGCATTGCCCTAAAGTTCCTCTTGGTAAATTAAATGCATTCTATGCATTTTAATATTTATGTTTCAGACATTAATGGCATTATTGTTGTGGTGTACAGTTTTAGAAATAGCTTGCTGTTGTACATATCATTCAAAATTAACAGTTCAGATTTTTTTTATTTATTTTAAAGTGTCGCAAATGTATTTTTACATATCTATTGCTTTGTATTTGAATGTCAATATTATAGAAGAATATCAAAAAGATGTCTTTTTTTTAATTATTTGAACTAGTAAAAATAATAATTCCATTGTCTTTGATCTTCTTAGTCATACACTTTTGAATGAGTGGTTGTGGTTAAAGTGACGGTGCTCTATTACTGCTGTATTTATTTATTTAACACTTTAATATAGTTTTACAATCAGGAAACCTCTTAACTACTTACAGAAAAGACAGAGTACAACTAATTTGGCTGTATGTTGTCATCTATTTCTCAGTTCGCTCCCTTTCCCACAATACTATTGTTGATGATCAGTAGCGTTGCAGGCACATTGTACCAGGAGCATGTTATTGTGATAGAATTTTGCATAAAGTCAATAAGTGCAAAGTAAATAAGTGACCAAATAAGCTCTTTATTTTATTTTTGATGCCTATACAATAAATTGCTTAAAATATATTTTAGAACTAGAATTTTGCAAAGTAAATGGCAATAATCGTAGTAGGTATTAGATAATGTAAGAGGTAAGACGCCTAAGGCCTTGCAAACAAAGGCCTTATCAAATAAAATACAATGATTCACAAAAGAAAGGTATTCTCATTGTCTTAACGGCATTATACTTTATGCAAACGCACTTAAAACTATTGTTATTAAAATGCTTGGTTTAGGAAGGTTGGTATTTTAAAGTGGAGTTTTTCCACCTGAGATTTTGTGGTAAATATTTGCCATATCTGAATAATTGCGTTATACAAAGTATCAAATGCGATTTAAGTACGTACGTTTATATTTACAGACTTATTACATTCAAACAATATTTGTGAGATAGGTTTGGTTTCGGATATATAGGAAGCGTACTTCGCGTAGGAAGTCAGTAGGACTGCTGTTATCCATACTATACTAATACATATTATAAATGCGAAAGTAACTCTGTCTGTCTGTCTGTTACTCAATCACGCCTAAACTACTGAACCAATTTGCATGAAATTTGGTATGGAGATATTTTGATACCCGAGAAAGGACATAGGCTACCTTTTATTGCGAAATATGTACCACGGGCGAAGCCGGGGCGGACCTCTAGTACTGTATAAATATACATGAAACGAGTTAATGTTATTCGTAAGCAATTTTCCAATAAACTATGGATCAATTATAATTACAATTACGCCCGCATCATAGGAAATCCGCAGCTGCAAATTACTTTAGGAAGCGAATAATTAAGAATGCGGTAAGACGGTGAAAGTAATCAATGTTTAAATATATATTTGTTAACATTATGATAATAATTAGTCAGGTATGTATAATTTAATACGGAAGCCTGTTTTAACAGAATTACGTTGGTGATAAATTTAAATAGAAGGTTGCATCGCTAATCATCCGCGTTCCGTATTTGCATGATTTTTTAAATTTTTAATTGTACAGTTTGTCTTTGTTCCCAAAATAGAATATCTTCTACTTCCTACTTCAAAAATTTATTTAAATGTTTGCAAAACATCACGCTTGTATTTTACTCGAATACGAACTTATACATAATAATAGAATTCGCAAAATTGTCTATGATTACCACCTAATGTATGTATCTCTAAGGTTAGGATAAACGAATTTGAATTTGAATTACGAAACTGTATTGTTACATTTTTTTTTAAATCACGTCATCAAAATGGTCTTGAATCATCCTTTTAAAATATAAAGGAAGAATAGGAGACGTATAATATCTATTGAAGCTATTTATTTGAATTCTTTCTGATTAACTTTCATAGTAGGAAAGTACCTATTCCTTGCCATTGAAACACTTTTCTATGCAGATATAACATTTTGTTTTCATTCAATAGTAATTTGTTTTAATATTTGACTCTGTTTTAACAAGACGACTTTGAAAATCACAGCGAATACCTTGAAATGCACTCAAAATAAAAACAAAACTATAAATTAATTTAAAATACACAGTCCATGATTACATTTCCCTTTTGTTTCGCGAAGTTTCATTAAATTACACTTAAATTATATTTTTCTAATTAGGTCAAGGTATTTCTAACGATCAATCTTTCTAGAAATACTTTCGATTCTGCATTTTATAATAATGATGAGATCTAAAACCAACTATGTATTTTAGAGGCATTATAGGTATTATTTCCTGTGTTTTTTTTTTTCACTTTTACTCTTATAACTAATAAGTTTTGTAAGTAATAAAAAATTGGTAACGTCGCTAATTCTTTGTGCAATCTCCATCATCTAATTATTGTTTCCTCACTAGGTATATAATATAATGGATAGTGATGTAAGAATTTATTTAAAGCTAGCGGTCCGCCCCGGCTTCGCCCATGGTACATGTTTACGTTTTCAATCCATTAGAACCATCCTAGTACTTAATAATACTAAAGGAAGGAATATTATATATTATGTAATAAATTAACGAAATCGGATCTTGAGTTTTGAGCTTAGCAACACATTTAGTAAAAAATCGGTTATATCCATATTATAAACTGACATTTCAATTTTATTATTGGTATAGATAGTTTTTATTTTTATAACTTAAATAAATGAAGATACCTACTGATAAGTTAATTGCAAAAAAGTCCACCGCAGTAATTATTTTTAACGCAATTTCATTGTATGGTGTAAAAACTTTGTCCTTGCTCTAAATATTGTATCCGTTTCCCGCACAGTTGATGGTGTTTTGTCGTAACTAACACAATTAATATTACGCCACTATAATAGTTCCATTAATATTTTGTAATATTACTTTAAAATGGCAATGAAACTGCTGTTATCAAGCGTTAAAAGTGGCACAAGGGGTGATTTCCGACAAGGACATTTTTTGTTCAAGTCTTTCAGGAAATTCGTTTAAATTGCATTAAATTATAATAGGTACAGTTAATAAGAAAAAGTAAAAGCTTTACTTGATAAAATAAATTCTTAAAATCAGTCCTAATCTTCTTTTGCGCGACTTTACGTTAACTGTACTGAATTTATTTTTAAAACAGTTGCATTTTAAACACACTTGGTATCACCATACCCAACATTATAAATGACTTAAAACGACGTCTAATCGAGGAGTCTAAACGTGCAACAGCGTGTTAGTCATTCACTTTGCCAGAACCGGTCCGCGTTTGCCCAAGTTCGATGTTCCCATCGTAGACCGTAGCCGAGTGAAAACATTGCGTAATTATGGTAATTGCGTGCTTTACAAAACGTTACTTATGCCCGTTAAACTCGGCCCGCGTATCTAGCGATTTACGGGCCATACTTCTGAAGTGGGCTTTGTTTACGAATGTATTCATGGCATTGTAAATCAGTGGAGACGAATTGGCGTGTATTATTCGGAATGTAGCTTTTGTTTGTCGACTTGCAGCCGATGTCTGGCTGGCTTTTGTGCCTTATATAGCTTAATATAGCTGGGTAACGTGACTCTATGTAACTGAGGGTGATTGGTGCTTATTCTGTATGGAGAAGACACAATGTTGAAAGGCATTGTCATGTGGTATTCAGTCTATTCACTATTCAGTGTTGTGCATAATTAAATTAACATTAACATAGAAAGATGATTTCAATCGCTTTTTCTGTCACACGTTCTACTTTGAATTTGTTTTTTTGGGCTTTGTATTGGTGAGAAAACATGAGAAATTAATTTTTAACGAAATAAGTAATATGTTATACAATTTTGTAACATATTCTTTACCACTACTTTTAGCCTAACTTAATAACTGTATCTCGGTTCGCTATCGCTAATTTTTAGGAGTGGACCAAGAAGCTTTTATCTACGAGAAATTTATTTTGTCTGAGAGTGTTTCGCAAAAAAAGAAAACAGATGTAAATGTCAGGCTTTTCTATTATTCTTTTTGCTTCAAGACAGGACCTAAAATGAGTACTTTCAGTCTAGACGTCTTCGTGTTCATTCGTTGGGTGCTAAAAGGTTTTTACTCCGATTATCTCTACGTAATTTTGTCATTTTGCGTGATCTAAAAATGCGATAATGATTCATAGTGACGGAGCTGATGTGCCTAATGTCTTCCGCCGTAATGGCTTAACGGGTAAAAAACAGTTATGTACCGACTTGCTCCTTGCAGTACATTCTACTTTTACGTAGCGTTTTTATCACATCCAAATTGCTATGTTGAAACGTGATCGCAATGTTAGCTCTTTTATTTATTTGTTTAACCTAATTTTGTGCGACGATGCCCCTTGTTACTACCGTCTTTTTAGTAGGCAGAAATTGCTTCACATCGAAGAAATATTTTAATACTATTTACTGTGACTTGTTTTACATTAGCATACGCATATAAATTTAACATATTTAGTACACATAGAAGACAACCATTTAAGACATTTAATAAACTATCCAACATATTGGCAATTCTCACTGTAGCATAAAAGGAAATAGTGAAAACATCTGCCCGGCGGGCGGGGTCACCGTAATAAAATGAGATATTCAATATAGCTTTTATAGGTAACATCAAGTGACATGATGTAGGCGTCACAAAGAGTCTTGAACGATGGCTTACCCAGCTGACTCATAGTCATTTATGTAGGCCGTTCACATTGGCCCGCACAATGCCTGTAATGACTGACATAGGCATTTCGATTGTAATCATCGACTATACAGCCCGTCCGGCCTTTATGAGAATGAAATAAATAGTTTTCTATTACGGAAAGTGACTTGACTTACATGAAGGTAATTTTCAGTTAATCAGCCGATAGTAGTTTAGTGACTATTTTATTAGGTAGGCTCGCCTGCACTTCACGATGTCTCATTATTACCTCAAAATGAAGTCCTTGTCAATTTTCAAGGATCTGTATTCAATTCAATTCCATTCAAATACTTTCAGCTGTAGAGATGTAAAACGTAACGATATATGTATGAGTAACTTAAACCAGGCTTGTATGAAATATGTGAATAGGTAAAAATATTCTCACAAAATATTTTCCATTAAATTGCACAGTAGTAGAATTAACGTAGCGTGTTGTTCGCTTTTGTAATTTGTCAATGTACAAATTGTGTTTTCCCAAGATACGTTTCGTTAAATATAATTTTTGCGAATTCTTCGAATGAAAGACATGATAAACAGCTGTGCTTTGGATATGATAATTTGGCACGCAAAGTCGACCGGGCTATAGGTACCTTACCTTTATTAAAAACCTTACCTTCTTTTAGTTAGACCTTATAGTATGCGTACCTGTATATAGGTATATATGTATGTAACCTATACGTATCATGACAATTCACAAGCATCCAATCTAAACAGATAACGTAAAATTTTTGTTTTTTAAATATACAATGTTAAAAGTGCATTTTTTCTAAGTTTCCTAATTGACAGGATGTTAGAACAAGTGTTGTTTTTTTAACCAAGTGCTTATACGGTACTTACGAAGCATCTGCTTGAAGAGGTTACGTCCTGAAGACGAAGTGGGAAACGTGAGGCGAATTGTTTACTATTTTTACGTGTTTGTTTTTGTATTTATTTTGTTCCTATTAAAATAAGCTTGTATTGTCTAGTTTTGCGATTGGTATTGATAAAACACTAATAATAATTACAATTATCTTAATATATATAAATCTCGTGTCACAATGTTTGTCCTCAATGGACTCCTAAACCACTTAACCGATTTTAATAAAATTCGCACACCATGTGCAGTTCGATCCAACTTGCGAGATAGGATAGTTTAAACATGTAGGTACCACGGGCGAAGCCGGGGCGGACCGCCAGTTTTTTATATCTATACTAATATTATAAAGCTGAAGAGTTTGATTGTTTGATTGTTTGTTTGTTTGAACGCGCTAATCTCGGGAACTACTGGTCCGATTTGAAAAATTCTTTCGGTGTTAGATAGCCCATTTATCGAGGAAGGTTATAGGCTATAATATATCATCACGGAGCCACGGGGGTGAAACCGCGCGGAGCAGCTAGTGTTATATTATGTCAGCTTGAAATCAATATAATATAATTAAATTGCCACTTTTCGGTTCATTCCAGTTGCAGTACCCTCACAAAAGGAAAATAAAAATAAATTAACAAAGCAAAGCAAAACCGACTGTATGGCTTTTGTAACATTTTTAAATATTCATTAATTTCCAGTATTTTTCTTGTCCCTGCAAAGCTCCGAGTCGTTCTCGTAATTGGTTGGAATATGTTAAGAGAATCTTAAAACGCTCTTCCAGTGTGACGTTCTTGTGTCCCGCAGTAATGGGACCGTGGAAATGGCTGATGTTTATATTAGAGGAAGTCGAAAGCTCTCGAGAAACAACATTTTAGTAATGTAATTGGACGACTTTAAGTTAGCTTCGCATTTAAGTGTTTAGTGCTTTGAATGTCTTGCGATTCACTAGAAGTGCGGGTAGTTTGAAATGAGAGTAGGTCGATTATGTGGTTCGACGGTTGCTGAAGTTATAGAATGAATGTATTTTTACTTATGTACTCACGTAAAATGAGCAATAATACTAAAGTAAAAACTAATTCATTGAAAGTAACTATAAAAAACTGAAAATATACTATTATTTACTATTGCGTGATTATTGTGTCACGATTTTTGCCATAAAGCGAAATAAATACACCGGAAAATTACAACACTTTATTGATCACGTACTATACAATTGTGCCGAACATAATTCAGACGGTATTAGGGGGATATATTTTTGACAGGCCGTTAATAATATCGTAACTCCCTTGTTAGTTTACACCCTCGATTATCTGGCGAGAAATAAGATAGCTATAGTGATTCTAAAATAAAACATTATTCACGAAATATAACATTTGGGTAATCTTACAAGACACCATTGAAATTTATTGTCGAGGGGTTTATTATGTGGGGAAAGAAAATTTCTTACAGAAGATTAAAGTCTAACGTTAATGTATTTAACCCGTGTTCATGAATAGATTGCATTTTAAATCAGATGAATACTAGAAATAAGTACCATACTTGGTTTAGTGGATTTTATTGATTTTTTTTTATTTTAAGACCCGATAAATAATTATCTTATTCAAGCCAAGCCTCTTTGAATCTGAGGCTCTCTTTAACTTGTGATATATTTTCTCAAATATCCTTTGATACACTGTCTGGCAAGGAATTTACATTAAAACAAGGATTTTCTCTTTTTATAGTATGAAAAAGACCGTAATAAAATCGCTTGCCTCGAGAGATGTGAAAGAGAAGATCGTATTCCACACAAAGTACACACGATTCTTTCGCTCAAAAAAGTGCAAAAGCGTTGAAATATTTTCCTTTGTAAGGCACATTCTGATTTAACCGACGAATATTTGTCGAATACCGACTATAAACCAACCATGCGCTGCTTTTGAAAGTTGCTATTAAATATTCGATAGGTATAGGGTAGATTTTGGTTTCGTGTTCGGATTAAAACCTGCAGAGCACTCGTACGCTTATGACATTGACAGGATTAAGGTGACTTTTAATAATTAATCTACAGTGTTTATCGTCTATTGTACATGACTCATTTCCATAAATTTACTAAGATTATAAATGGTGGTGCCAATATAAGATCAGATCTTTCATATATTTTTTATAAAGTTTTGAAATCAGCCTGTATAGGTACCGCTTATAAAAATCTCCAATGGTTTGGCTTAACCTTTAGACAAATGAGTGAAATGCTGAACTGTATAGAATTGGTGTCATAAACAGTGATAACGTATCCTAAATCCTTAAGCATATATCGGGCAGATAGGCCCCAATCCCCGCAGTTTTGTAAAGCCGGCCACCGTTCATTGTGGCCGGTAATCGGATTATTCTATCTTGGTTATTGGCGCACCCGCTTTACCTTATCAGATACTGCCCTCGAGCGAGCCTTTGTAAACAGTATCCAATAGAAATCTTTCACTGTTTTTATTGCCGCGTCCATTTTTACCTTTGATACTGTAGTTGTACCTACGTGTTTGTTCAACTTAACGTATCCTTTATTGGCTACTAGCGGTCCGCCCCGGCTTCGCCCGTGGTACATGTTTACGTTTTCTCTACATAAGAACCATCCTAGTACTTCAAGGAATATAATAAAAAAAGAATTATCGAAATCGGTTCAGCCGTTCTCGAGTTATGCGCTTACCAACACATTTTGCGATTCATTTTTATATATAAGATTTGTATCCATAGGTACGTGTCATGCGTGTTTTTTGATGGAAATTTTGAATAAATGTTGCACTTCATGTTTGAGATTTCCGCTATAGTTAGTTACTATAAACAGTACCCAACGGAGACCCTAGTGCGAGGTATAACTCCAGAACTTCTTATTTTTATACTTCTTTTTTTTATACAAACATGAAATACACAGCAAATATTTTATTGGAAGCAATGATATTGACAGTAACCAGCAAAGTTGGTAGTTTCATATTTGTCTCGTGACTTAGCAGGATCCTCCATTTAACGTTACTCAGCAAGACAATGGTTACTCATAAACGCGGGTTCAACATTAAATCCTGACATGTACTAATTGACATAACAACCCCTGGTCGAAGGAATATCATTTGTCTGAACCCGTGACTCATCCGGAAAGTTTATGGTACATTGCCTTTTAAAGTTTACATTCGTTTCAACAACATTTGTATGTGCTGCTGCACGAGACTACATTTCTTTCAGCTGTATAGAAATTATTTTGTGAAATCTAAGCGACTTCTAAACAATAGATAAATGTAAAAAAATCCGCTAACTCATGATTACAAAGGAATTTTAAATATAAAAAATGCCACATGTTTTGAGTTGTCCACTTGTTATTATTTTGAGTGGTTCGTGTCTGTAATTTAAGAATTTAAGTAAACACTTTTCGATGGATCTTTCCTTTATAAATGTTTTTATTTTAAGCCCAGAGTGATAGAAAAAAAATAGACAAAAGCACTATTTCACCATGCGGATATACTTTTCAGACAAAACGAATCGTAAAGATTATGCTGGCTTATCGAGAAACCTAACGCTTTGTAAAGAGATTCATCGATAATCCCTCAAGTAATATACGAAGGGTGGTCGCCCTTTCTTCCAATATGTCCTCACATGCAAGTTTTCTTTCCGTCCCTTTTTCAATGGCATAAGGCCATTTATTATTAAATCGTCTCGGCATTGCCAAGGGTGCATTCACAAGTGCAGGGGCAATAATCCTTTATAATGCGGCTGTCGCGTGTCCTTCCTAACTGTTGTGTAATTTCGTTTATTTCGATTCCGTTTTAACGCTTACGTCATTGAACGCTTTCAATTTTCAAGCCGATATAATCCATATTGTTTTTCGATAAACACTAGTTTTGTTTGCACGATCTTGTTTCAGTAAAGTGAATGGAATTGAATTGAATGTGCATTAAAATTGCGTCATTTGGATTTACTTCTCACGTGCCATTTATTTAGTGACCGTTACTGGTATATATATAAAAAGGCAAATAAAACAAGTTCACGTATGTTCCGATGCGATTTTATTTATATTTACAGTTATCCACTCTGCAGTGTAAACATACGTCATTACATGTGTATACAATTCGATTTACAAATGTACGTAAAACTTTTTCGGGGCTATGAAATTCGATAGAATTAAAAAAGCGGCCCCATGTGGTTTGCAGATCAGTAGAATTTTATGGTACGAGCGGTTGTCGTATCGTACACAAAAGTAATGGTCACATAATTCGCGTCCACTGCGCATCGCACACACGAACCGAATGGTCTTGATAGGGGCGATAGGTATCTGGGATAAAATGCGGGTAGTTACTTGGAAATGTTATGGCGGTACTTGTAGCGAAACGGTTTTTTGCTTATCAACGGTACAAAGTCTGCATTGAGAAATTACATCGTGCTTCGAGTTATAAATTTCAAATTTATACACTACAAGCCGAACATTAAATATAAACCGTATCTTAATCCGAGTTTTAAATAGCATAATTGCGCTTCGATCGTATGCTTTGAAATCTATAACAGGATGGGCACTTAAACTAGTTAAGCCCATAAAGATAGCCTCGCGCAATGTGTTGCATGCTAATGTAACGTGATTCGAGAACGGAAACTTCCGCGTTATAAACTTAACTAGTGGTGGTAAGTCATTAAACTTTCCACCGATGAACCACTTTGCCCGTCCTGAAGCTAGTGCTGTCTTAGAATCTTTGTTCATTACCGACGTAAGCTTTGTATAAATTCGTGTTAATGAAGTGCTTTGATATGAAAGAAATAAACGGCATGCTGACGGCTAGGTATCTTTTGCTTTGATATAACAACTCGGGTTGTGTAGCAAAGAGCTGTGTGGGGTTTGTGTTTCTCGTGTCTTACACGAGGATCTGTTTTTTTTCGTACTTAAAAAGGATCTTTACTATCTTCCAATGTTTCTCAAGTGTTATTCAGATTTCAGAATGTATCCGATACCTACTTACGTGGGTTTATCATTAAATACTGTACCTCTATATTTTTTATGCATTTACTTACCTATAAACAATATCTTTCCATAAAATTTATGGAATCTTGGTCAGTTTTTTATTCCATCAAGTTCATTATTGTTATTTTTCCAATATGACAAGGAATAACTTCGCCTAAGTGTGGCAAACAAGGTGCGGTTAAAGTCAATTAGTTAGCCGGATAGCAGTGGAACTTGAATAAAATTAACTCCTTTGTGCGAGCGTGAAGCTTAAATTGAGCCTGAAGGGCGTCAGCGTGGAAAATACTCCTGAATTATACAATATTCGCCCTAGAAGATTCTTTTTATCCCTCTGTATAAATAGCTCGGGTAAAATGATTTGAATTTTTAGTATGCCTTGTGAGCCTAATCCCTGAGGACTTTGATTTATGAAAATCGGATTTTGTCGAGTGTCGTAGGATGCTATGAATTCATCATCTTAATATGCTCCGTATCGCTCCAAGCCCTTAGGTACCTGATGTTGTTTTTCAAATAGTAATTATTTATTTGTTGTCTTCCTGTAACTACTTACACCAACTTTTTTATTTATATTTAATACTAGCTTCAATCGTTTCGTTGGAACATCAGAACTAATATTATATGGCAAAGGAAAGACATTTGAGATTCATTCTGCTTTTTTGTGTGTATTATTTTTTTTTATAATCTCAATTATGATCACCACTAATCCTTAATTACGTTCCTTCAGTATACAAACAGTAAGCCATAACATAATATGTCAAATAAACGTATTCTATTAGTTAGTTAACAGTGCAATATGTATTCGCTGATGTTTCAATTAAATGTACACACATCAGTTATCATCTACAAGTGGATACAGTTCTAGATGTAAATAGGAATTAATAGTTAATATTGCGATGCAAAGCGATACTCCTATTAATTTTAGATTGGATCGGATGGGTATTAGTTTACTAGTATTCCGTAGGTACCAAGAGATTTGCTATTTGGAATTGCAATTGAATCACGAGTTTACTATTCGCGTTTTAGCTTACCTAAACTTTACTCACTTGCTTTTGTATCTTCATTTTCTATATGTATAAAGGTTATTTGAACTTGATAGTAAATATAATCAAGTAGTCCAATTTGATATTCAATGTCATAGGCTTCGTTTTAGTCTAACATCGATTACTGTATTGATCCGTTAGTACCGTCATAACTTCGTTCTTATGCATATTATATATTTGAATCATAATATATAGCATCTCTTCCAATTATAAGATGTGATCCCAATTTAACTGCGAACGGTACACCGGTCGTATTCGAAGCGGTGGTGTGGTTAGCTTGCCGCGCACGTATCCAGTTAAAATGAGGGTAGACTAGGAAGCGGGTTACTGTAGCTGTGGTGTAGTCAGCAGTGGATACTGCAATCCCGGTTCATTGACATGCGCCGTATTGTTGTGGCTTTTGTCCGCCTCCGCGTGGTATCTAATACGTGCACGATATTGTTACTATTGATTACGATGGTCCTTTCAAGAGGGGTTTTTTCAACAACAATTTGTTGGAGGACTGATGAATAGTTTTTGAAGAATGAACGTATGTATGTAGCAGCTGAACACGTACCTGTTTTATTTTATCAGCCATTGTTAATGTAATTGAAATTGTATTTTTCTCTACTTTAAATGGTTGTTATTCAGTTAATAGTTTTGTACACAAATTCAATTGTAATATGTATTGCAAATTTCCATACAAAATGTCCTACAAGTTCCTACTTACAACGTTGTGTTTAAAACTAAATTTAAATGAAATATAAAGGCGGTTCACGTAATGCGATACCTATGTTCCAACGAATACACCGCCAGCTTATATTTCCCACTATTTATATTCGCGGAGTAAGCTCAACTCCCAAGTCCCAAGACACCGAGATTGCATTTGAGATAGAGGGGAGCGTATGACGGGGATCTTCGTAATTCAGCCGGATTATGTTAATGGGCGAGTCGAGCTGATTCACGGGTTGCTAATCTAGCCGGGCCGATGTGTGAGATAACGGATGTTTGACTTCTTTTGCCGCTAAGAGTGATTATCGTTCACAATATTGAGTGTTGAATGTTCTTAAAACGTGATACTGTACAATAATAGTTGGAGTGGTCCCGATGATTGTTGTTGGAAAGTTTTGTTTATTGTAACAGTGGAATCTTTGACCACCCAGGGAGAGATTTCTAAACATGTATTATAAAAGGTACGCTGTCTAAGCCTAGCAATCGTAGATACTATTCAATACTAAAGTTACTATGTATAAGGTGTAATTATATAAGTATAATAATTTGAATGTAAGATAGTTTAAACAATTCGTGCGTATTAAATGAATGACGAATAACCGTAACAAGATTTTGACAAAGACTAAACTTTCACCAACCCACTTGGAGCCAGTTTAGGTCCGAACTCCGAAACTTGTAAGTGAATTATTAACTCACACAAAGAAGCGATTGCATGTGTAGTGGCAATTAATGTCGGACAGCGGTCAGTTAGTGGTCTATCACCACTTTAATCTATTAAACTTGTGTCGCACACATGCATAGGTGCGGTGATGAAAACGGATAGACTAACAAGACGCAATATCCTGAACATGTGTAATGCAATATCGGATTTACAACGTGTGTACATTTATTATGTTTAATTGTATAATTACTAATCAAGAAGAAAATATTAATTGTGGTGTAATTATATGGTTCAGTGTTTTGGTGTAGTATTTCTAATTGTTTACAATTTAATAACCATAGTTTACTGTTTCTATTTTATGTTGTGTTATTATTATAACTGCAATGTAGTGAAAACGTTTATATTTTTATAAAACCTTTCAACAATTTAGGTGGACTTCCTCCTATCCTAGCCTAGCCAACTTAGCAACAATTTACAAACAAAATACAAACAGCAATTTAATTTAAGTACCGACAAGAAAGTACTTACACTTTATAATGTAGAAATTATTCTGCTCCGATCAGGTGACATACTTTAGCGACGTGAACGTCACAATCGAACTCCATAGAAATGGACAGGTTTGCTCTCGGCTCGCGAGCTGCATACCTCATCGGGGATAGCATCGAGAATCGAGATATCGGTGGGTGCGACGGTGAACGTCCATTGATTGGAGATAAACAATTATTGTGTTTTGTTTTATACGCATACAAGCACACATCGCGTTTGTATGGGCTAGAATTATATTTTAATTGAAGTTCTTGCTTTTTTTTGGGTGAGATGTTTTTGAAAATACTTACTAAAGCCTTATTTCAAAATTTAATACCTTATCAAATTTATGTTTAAGTTTCAACACAGTGCTCTATAAAAATACCTTCGTACTACGAACATGTCTCAGTTAAAAAATTGCAATCCAAATCGAAATACGATGCCTATATACTTCCATAAAACACAACAGTTGTAAAATCAGAATGTTACTAACGCCAAAAATGTCACACTTTTGTCTCTATTATATCAATCATAAAATTGGACTATACCATCGTAAATTGTAATTTAAAACGTACGAGTCTCTGTTACGATTGTTTGGTTTGATACGCTTCATGAGTGTAATTGCTGACGGTACGGAGACGATGTGTGTCGGTACCGTCAGCAGTGTACATATTTGGTTATGGGAGTGTTTGTTGTGACATACCGTCGGATTGAGATATTGAATAACTGAATATCAACTTACGGATTCGTTTGTTTTTATACACGGATTGTGTGCGTGAACGTTGTTAATGAATGCCCGAGGGAAACTGTTTGTTAAATATGATTTTCAATATAGGATTTTTAATAATGTTTAACATGATGCGATATATGTAAATTTGTTGGTTAATAAATTCACAAGAGTAACGTTAATGGAGGAAAACACTAAACATACATTTTATAGCTACTTTTGAAATTAGCTTAACGCTGGATATTCATGCTCAATGAAAATCGAAATAGCTCAAACGTACTATCTCTAACTGGAAAGGACAATGAAAACAACGTTAAAAATGTCGTACCCATATCTAAATTTAAATATAAACTAATATTGTCTTTAAAAATAGTCCCCTAACTGTCAATAACACTACACGACTCATCTCTCCGCCAAGCGGCGTAAAAACTAACGTTTACAAAGTGTAAGGAATAAGGATTCTCCGGATAGCATGAGAGCTGTTAAACTATTTCAAGTTCTTGTAACGCGGCATTCTGACACGATTCCGAGAAACGGTTATCGAAACGGTTTTTTAGAGAGCGAAAGCCGAAAGCTCGTCAGTCAGTGTTAAGTTACCAATTCCACAGTACTGGGATGTTAGCAAATTGCTGGTCTCGATGGAATATTTTCGGGTATAATGTAAGGTTTCCGAGGGTCTGTTTTCTAACTCGCAGTTTCACGTTTCAATGTGGTTGCGATGAACGGTTTTTGGGCTTTATTATGTTGCAGTGTAAGGCTTCAACCGTGTGAACAAAATAAGCGTAGAGTCGAAAGTTTTCGCTTAGTGAGTGATGTGTCAGAAATAATAAAGATAACTTATATTCACTGACCCTTTGTGTTACGAATGAATACTACATAATAAACCAAGTATAATGTTCTACAAGGTGAAAGTCAATCTTAATGAAATCTGTTGATAGTGTAATTTAGTGAGTTTTACACTTCCCCCGTACGTGACGTATCGAAAGTTGGAGCACATATGGGTTTACGGCCGATAAATATCTAGGGGCTTTTATTTATGGTGTTTTTTATAAAGGGAAACAAGTGTTCATATCGAGTAGGAAAACGAGAGCGGTGACCACCTGCGTGTGTGCGGTTTATGTTTAATGTATGATAATTGATAAATTATAATTATATCTGTTATGTAATGCGTTACGTTGTGTGTATATTATTATGTTAGAAATATTATTTGCGTAGATTGTATCTTGACTTATAAGTTGTTTTGTAATTGTCTGTTTTGCTTTAAGAAAAGCTTGGTATAAATGAAAATATGTAACTGCTTGATAAAAGATATAAACAGATAATAAAATTTTTCCTCCATAACTAATGGAGACCCAGGCACAGAAGAGCATGAAGCATATGAGAACTAGCCATATTAATTGCCCATAAACTTTTGTATTAACAATATCGAAAGAATATCTTTCCTTAGTTCGCTCTAACAAGGGCAAACTATAATGAAATAGCGCCGCCGCGGCCGGTACTCGAAATAAGTCTCTTGTTAAAACCATTGTCAATAATTTTAAAAGCGTTCGAGTGGCCACTCCACACATCAATCAGTAAGGACATTTAAAGGGCTCATGGAACGGCTAAATGTAAAGTGTAGTGTGATATTTATGCTCAGTCGTCACCTCACTAAGTGAGTGTATACTACACGTGTTTCTGTGGAACGGACACGCCCGCTTCGCTCGTCGCGCCGTCTGTGTGCAGTTGGCTTAACAAGCTACGTCACACAGCTTAGGGGTCTATTTTTGGTGACTATTCGTTTGGTAGATGCTTGCTTTGAATAGGGCTGTAAAGTCGAGCGGTATGTTAATTCTTTCATATGAATGCTGGTTAGGAGATACATAGTTTAAAAATAATTTCAGTATTTATAAAAATTGTGTAAAGATAATGTATATTGTAGGTACTTAAGTATATAAGAAAAAATTGAACGAAAAATATAGAAAAACTAAGAATCCATTAGGTACATTAAAAACTTTACAATACATTTATAATTTGCATTTCATGAGCATTATACATTTTATAGAGCCTAAAGATTGTACGCCCTCTTATATCCAAGCAGAAACTTTACCAAGTTGAGCAGTTTCGCACAACATTTACAATCTTTTTAATAACATACCGTGTATGAAATCGTATAAATGCGTGCAACCGTACATTGTTTGCCCTTGGCTACTTCGAGAGATTAAACGAAATCTCGGCGCCGCTACAGTAACCTAACCTTGTACTATAGTTAACAGTTACCACATTGTTAATTTGCTAAATGCACCAAAACGCCCGGGGAGCAATGAAAACCGAATTTGAATAGTTTGCATGCACGATGTGCATTTGTACGATATTTGCTAGCGAACAGTATTTTGTGGTTATTGAAGTTTGATATTGTTTGTATAAAACGTTCATGCCATAGAAATCTAAATAACAAGACACATAGAAGGGCTATAATGTCATAATTCGTATGAAAACCGCTGTCGCCAAAATCAACACATTCAAACCGAAAGCTAAACAGTACACATAACACACAAGTAAACTATGCCTTTTATTGGACAGCTTGATTTTAGTGAAAACTAACTTATCTATTAAATTAAGCTTTTGAATATGTATCCTAACGCACGAATTTACGGTTTATTTTAGAATAACATCCCTAAGTATATGAGACTTTTTGCTCCAATACGAACAAACGTGATATCGGTCAATTAGGGAAAGCTGGCATGTTCACAGTACTCACACTTATGCAATTTCACTTACAGTATGTTCAAAAATAAATGCGACTCTAGTTTCATTTTAGACTTGAATTGTAAAATGGGTGCGTTGTAGATATATATATGCAAATATAATTACTTATGAAAGCTCTCATAATTTACCTGTAAAATTATAATTTAAAAGTAAATCAATTGATGAAGTTAATTATTTATTCTAATAATAATCAATTGGATAAAAGTATTAATAATCATTCAATTATCAAATAATAGATAATTAAATTCCTGACTTTGGTCGAGTAAAGATATCTAAGAAATATTATATTTGTAGTAAGTACGTAATACCTACCAATACGCGCTAACAAATATGTGTTACATGTTTATTGTATAATTTTCACACTATTGGTTTTAAACTCAAACTCAAACATTTATACAATTAGACTTCTTCTAGAAGCACTTTTGAATCGTCATAACAGTTTAACAGTTTTAACATTTACCACCAATTCAGAAAGCAGTATCTATAGAGAAGAAGAAGAATCTATTTAATCATAATCGTAATCTTCTACTTCACTGTATCTTTCATCGCTCGAAGAACTCGATGTTTCGTTGTCGGAATTTCTTAATGTTATTATAAATGAGTCAGTGTAATTATCTACTTTTGGTTCTAATTGAATATATTTTTCCTCATGTTCTCGCGTCTTTCTCCAAACGTCACTAAACATATCCAGACTAATAGCATTTGCTTCCTTTCTAAATAATTCTTCCACAGTTTTCAAGTTAAAGTTCACATTTTGTGATGCTACTTTCTCTTTAATTATGCCCCATAGTAACTCTATTGGGTTGAGTTCTGGATGGTATGGTGGAAGGCGCAATACACTATGTCCATGATCTTTGAGGATTGCATCAAGTAGGTAAAAATTGTGTATAGTTTGGCTTATTTTTTTTTTAATAATGTGATAACTCTGATTATTAATTAGTAATTTCATTTTTGAAAAAAATTTCATTTTCATTTTTTCATTTTTTTTTTTCCACCTTGGTGAGAAAAATTGACATTTCTAATGAAAATGAACAAAAAATTAAATGATTTTATTAAATACTGTAAAATAGTCTATAATTCTTCCATTTACTGTATCACAAAATTCTTCATAGATTTTTAGATATTCGTACTACACCAATTACATCACCCTGTATTTATAAACAATTGCAAAATATGACACATACATAGGCCGGGAGATACTGACACAAAATTTCGGGTCATTTGTAACAGAATGGCGGTTCTACAGAGGTCTTTTTCCGCGGTATGGCGACCATTTGGAATCGTCCGAAAAGTATGGCATGGCGATTTTAGTAAATGGCTGCACGACGATGGTTACCTGTGCAAAAGTGAGCCCGGTACAAATGGTTGAATTGTTTTTTTTAAATCAACGCATTCACGTCGGTATGGCGGACTGTAAGTCACATCGTAACTGTATGGCATGACACTACCGCCTACATCTTTTTTAAGGGCTATCGGTAAATTCTAAAATTTTTGTGTTACAAATCGTTGGACTTTCGCTATTTATCCGACGAGTGTGACTAACGCCCACGCGACTAGTCCACCGGTACCAGCGTTCTGACCATCATTTTTCTTTTTGTCATTGCGTACTAAGACCCCTCTAGACCGCCATCCTGTTACAAATGACCCGAAATTTTGTGTCAGTATCTCCCGGCCTAACATGTGCAATGTGTAAATGTGTTGACGTTCCAGCTCTTCTTAATATACCTATAATAAGAATGGTCGACTGTGTCATTCATTGTTATTTCGATTACTATGGTGACACTCGTAATACTTGTAAATCTTATATATAAAAATGAATCGCAAAATGTGTTGGTAAGCGCATAACTCGAGAACGGCTGAACCGATTTCGATAATTCTTTTTTTATTATATTCCTTGAAGTACGAGGATGGTTCTTATGTAGAGAAAACGTAAACATGTACCACGGGCGAAGCCGGGGCGGATCGCTAGTATTCTATAATTTTAAGGAAAAACGGCATTATTTCTAAAAAAAAATATTTTCCGATGAAATATTATTCCTTTATAAGTATAACTACAACTTGTGGAAGAATTTCCGCAATGGGAATTGCTGAAACACACCATGTATACACTCATACGTCTCCAGAGCAACTGAACAGTGACGAATGCACTGGTGATGTGCAAATCACCTGAGTGGCGACAAGGTCACGCACGCTTACGACTTCTAGTGTCTTGTTATTTAGATTTCTATGGTTCATGCGTTCGTTTTTAATGTGGTTAATCGTGTAGAAGATATTTAACTGCGTGATGAAACTGCTGTTGAATGATATTTAATATTTTAAAATAGTGTTGAAGTAAAATGCAAAAGAACATTTAATAAATCACGTTATGTTGATAATTGATATTGAAAACAGTAAAAGATTAAGGATGCATATTATACAATCACACTTACTGTTAAAATTATTCATACCAACTGTTAAAATTATTCGTACCAAACTGTAAGTAACATGCAAATGAGTTCATTGTTTCATATCGCTATCCGGTATTTCTCAGTATTTGGTATATATTGACTAACTTAATCACGCGATGTTGTTGGCGAGTGATGACCGAAAACATCCATAATATAGCATCGCTATTAATAAAGAATGTCCGCAATATCCTGTTGGTTTGTTTGTTTAAGATTCAATATTAAACGCATCTGAAATTCTCGCTTATTGCTCTCGTTCATTGTCTCGTGGATAGAAGATTAATTTGTGGTATATTTCGTTATTTAGGGTTGAAGAGAAATATATTTATATTATGTCTAAAGTGTTAAAATTTTAAAAATTATATGAATTATTGCTTTAATGATTTCATATCAAGTTTCGTAATTTATTTTAAATCTTTAATTAAGTGGTTGGAGTGAGTGGAAAGGCTAGTAATAACAAAAAAAAATCTCATTTTAATCAGTAGTTTTATTTGTTTTAAAGGCGAAACAGTACATAGGTACCTATACAACGCAAGTAATACATTGAAATCCATAGCGAAGCATTAATTTATCAGGAAACTCTTAATTAAAATGTTATGCACGAATCAATAGCAATACGCGTGTGTGTGTTCGTGAAGAAAATCTATTATTTAAACTCATTGCAAACGTAATAACAGGCTTTACGTTGAACGGTTTCAAGGCCTCGAAAGCAGAAACCTTAGTACGTAATTTAAATCCTCTGTGGCCCAGTTAAATAACCCAGTTGGTAACATCGAGATAGAATGTACATGGTTGGTAACAATTTGCTGCGAGCTTTAGTCAAACACTGATAGAGTTTTATACGTAGGTAGTTGCCGTGAAGTTTTGCGTGAGAGATGTTTGTGTCGTCCTCTAGATTGTATTCGTGGTAGAGAATAAAATGTTTTTCATGTGTGTTTTTATTTTGAGGAATCGTATTTTTTATTGAATGACTAAAAAAAATATTATAATATGGAGTATTTGCTTCATTTAAAACGAAACACATGTAGAAATGATGAAAAGTAAATTGTTATTGTGCCTTCAAAATGATTCGTATTCTTAAAACAAATCATAGAAACTATTTTCAACTGCCTTCATTAATTATTGCTATTTATGCAATATTCAATACCTGTCTAATGCCTGTTATCTATTGTTAGCTCTACGGAAGATGCTTCATTATAACGTACATTTAACACCTGATACATTATTTGAATTTCATTCCCGCATTGAATCGTTTACAAAGACACATCGTTCCATAATATAGGTATGCCCAGCAAATACACGTAAAGCGTTGTCTATACTCTATAGCAAGTCTAATCACAAAAGTCGCTTACATGCGACAACGCCGCGCGATTTGTTGACAACAATATCGCAGTACATTCGTCGCGGCACGGCGAGTTACGCAAACATTCATTCATCACCGAGCACCGACCCATTGTCCGCATGTGAAAGTATGCACGTCTTTGTGCGGCATTTCACTCGTTGCATAAATGTTATTTGAAACAAGTTTGTATGTAGGCATTATATTGTTTGTGTTTCGAGTTTGTGTACTCGCTTTGATTGTGCTTTGATGTTAGATTGACATGCTGTGTTCGAGCTAGAATCATGAGTTATTTACGTCTCTCATTATGATTATGAATGATGATAAGACGAAATGTACAATGGTCTCGCTAACTTAGGCATTGCCATAAAGCAGAAAGACATTTGTTAACTGGTCATCTTTTACTATACATTTTACAATACAAAACAACAATATTTATGTTAGCCATAGACACTATTTAATGTAGGTGGAACATCTGTTATGTAGCGCCACAAAGGTGACACAATAGAGTTTCAATGCTAAAGCAAAAGATATAAACATGTGAGGTTGATATTAATATGCTCAATTTAATAAGTCGTGTGTTATGCAATCTACACTTACATAATAGCGTTAATAATATAGAGTAGTGCGGTCGGCCAACTGCGGTATAAATTATAATAGATTCCGATGTAAAATTAGATTCAATTGATATCAGACGGAGTGCTTGAAGTAGGTACTTATGCTTTAAGTAGTTCTCATGCAGATTCACGTAGATTTAAGTGTATTTTTATGTCTAAATTACTTAAGAATAGTTTTTATGATAAATATTATTTATTATTAATAGCAGTTAATTTAATTTAATTTTGTTTTTCTCAATTAAATAAAGAGGTTAAATTCAAGAAGGTACTTACATTAAATTAAAAAAATAATGATGGAAGTACTTTTAATTGAGAATTATGAAGGTATCTAACACAAGCCATATCATACAATCTCGACTATTTTAGATAATTTGAAATTGAATTAAACACAAGAAGATTACCCGTACCCCTATAAGTTCTAAGTAAAGATAGCATTAGCCAAATCGCAGAAATATCCAACTATTAAGCACTCTTCGAGTGGGTGCCAGATACAGTCTCCGATTGGAGCAATTATACTCGAAATGGCGTTCATTAGTGGGCCCTTTCTTATCCGAACTGGGAATATCTGGGCTGACCTACTAATAAAGGTTTTGTCAGAATTTCGCTACATTAGCTCTGGTCCTGGTCGATAGTGGAGGGCTTATGGATGGTCATGATAAGGATTCTAATTATGTGCAGATGGAACTGTTGTTTTGGTTAAAGCAGTGGGATGGTTTAATAACTTCGCTTTGAAAATTGTTTAAAACAGAACGAAATACTTACTACTTAAATTTAAGATTTTCTGAAAATTTCATATTTATTCTCAATTAATTACCTAAAAATAATACCGTATTTTAGGTTGTGTGAAGATTTAAGAAGGGCAATAAAAACGGCATTGTATACCATAGAATATTTCGTAGGTACCTATTTGAAATATAATATGATCTATTTCATTTCATAAATAATCCTTTCTACGTCTGAAAGTAGGTACGATAATTTCTATAATGGTAAAAGGAAAGTTGGCAAAATAAGAATGAATTGCATTTCGCAAAGTATTTTCTCGCCTCCGAATCTTTTATACTTACAATATGTAACTAATTGTTTTTTATTGTTTCAGGTAAAGAACGCAGGGTCATCACTAAAAGTCACGAATGAAGAAGTATTAGGTACCTACTTATAGAATACGAGCAGTCAAGGATACATTCAAAAATTTGTTTGTTAAAGTTTATGTTTTTCCGCTTTCCCGTAAATACTTTCCTGTAACAATAAATTATATTATTTTTAATAAGACAACTTTACGATGCCACGACCCAGTTCAAATTTCTGAGCCTTAGTGGACACTTAAATTTTAAAGTCAGTTTAATGGTTCAACTTATAAAATATTATAATAGAATTGAAATAAATTTGTAAACGTAATTCAAGTTTTTCACTAAGAAGATAAGTACTGAAAGGCTTAGATTTTGAAGGGAAGGTTATGGTAAGGTTTCTTAGAAAAATTACAGTAATAAGATTTGCAGAGATATATCTATTCTTGAAGTTATTATTAAACCTTTCCACTACGTAGAAACTTAAAGCACGTGAAAATAATAATATATAGTGCCTTCCTACTGTTATAAATTATACCCGCAAAATGAGTTGACACGGAAAAAATTACCAAAAATGTATGATATGACTTACCGGTGATCCTAATTTTGTATCTGATGAAGTGCCTATAATTACGTGCATTTTCTTCAGAGTCTGTAACATACCTTCTACCAACAAAAAATGTATATATAGGCAACCCTAATTTAGTATCACGAAGTAATTACATTTTCAGCAAGTCGGTCAGTAGATTACGCGGCGCGTGCGTTTTCATCAGTGACCGTAACATAATGGCGACACTAATACAGTTATGATGTTTACTAGAGCGATAAATCACGTCAAATAATGCCGTATTACCATTTATTGTCTGAGGTCGGCTGTGCATACCGTTATGTATGTCACGTTAAGCTTATCCTGCCTTGGTAACTAACGTTTTACTATTGTTGAAGCCATTCTCTTGTATGGGTTTAAAATTTCGACTAAAACTAATAAATTAGTACTGTTTAATTGGCGTATTACGATAGTAATAGATTTCATATTCATTAATTAAATATCGATTAAGTCTACCATTACATTTTGATTGCGGCAGGAATGTGAAATTTTGTAAATTGTTAATTAATGTCGCAAAAGTTGGGATGTCTTTGTAATTTAGTGGGCTACAGTCTAGCTTGTAAGCTGCCAGTGTAGAAGAGAAGAAACTAATTAAATATTCAAATGACTTAAGATCTCAATTTATACAAGTAATCCCTATAAAATCAGCTTTCAATCTTTGTAACAAAGAAATTTTATCAGGAGGTAAACTACGATTACACAAAAGACTGCACAAACGATTATAAACGATCGTTCAAAAATAATTATAGGTTATGTTTTTGCGTTCATTCTAGCTAGTGTCATATCAACAATGGAAACTGAGACAATTAAATTATTGTAAAGATTTTTTGCTCAACAATCGATTTCAATAAGTCAAGGTGGATTGAGAAACTTCGTGACGAATAGTGATTGTATTCAACCTTTATCCAATGGTATTTGTTGAGCCACGTTCAATAAATACGAGTGCCTACTGCGTCCCTTTACCTCATCTACAGAAATGCTATATTCGAAATTGGCCGTTAACATAATGGCATAGAGTATATTTCACTTAGCCCGCTTCAAAACAATTGATTTTGAGAGAGAACATTACATTAGAACACATTTTGTCAATAGTTTAACAAATCTTACATTACACGCTGTAAAAGTACTGGCGCCGGCGAGAAGGGATTCGGGACTCTTCGTTCAGAGCATAAAGCTGGTTTTCGAGTGGAGAGATAATTTGCCAAGTCAGAGATCACTAGTTGGAAGTAATGTCGGAATGAGATTGGAACAAAAGGGACGGCTTTGATTAATTAACGTTACGTGTATATGAATGAAAGTTTGATTTCGTTTGAAGTTTGAATATGTTAGCCGTAATTGGAATTCGGAGCGAGTGGGATTCATGTGCCAATAATCCTTGTTTACTTTACGACTAGCAGCTATAGGAATGTATAGTCGTTCTTATCCCTTTTGAGTTATTCTATACAGAATCCCAAAAAAATATTGAAGAGAAATATTTGTTGAAAGATAACATTATGTATTTTCTAGAATAACTCTCCTTTGATCGTCAACTATTTAATATTTCTAAAACTCGTTATCTCTTTGAATAAATACTAAATAAATTGGTTATTTTTTACTTTTGTAAGGACAAAGAATGTTACGAAATACACCAGCTTAACTTGATAAGCTTTATCTAACAGGTTCCTTATCGCTAAAGCAGTATTCTTGTCATCTGACAGTGCATTTTCAGAATTTCTCTTTTCGCGGTGTGTCGTAGAACAGTAGCGTTTTATATGTCAATTTTAACGGTATACGGTATATACCGTTAAAAGTTGTTAAGTTACGTTTTGGTGACTTACACCAGCTAGATATAAAGTATATTACATGTTGTGTGTTGGCGGAACGATACTGTTATGAGGTTTTGTGACACAATTCATAGAGATTTAGGTGGAATGAGTTCACTAATCGACCTTTTTGGGTACAGTTATTTATGGCTTGATATTCAGATAGAATTAGTTTCTATTTTGGGACGCATTGTGTTCGATAGCAACGATGCGTCTGCTTTGAAATACATAGATATTGTCATAGCACAGCTTTTTATAGATTTGCAAGTTTGACAATTTTATTTTTTAAAAGTTTAATTTTTGCGGTGGGAATACTTCGGTCAAGAGGATAATCATGCGTTTCTACTTTCTCGGTCCATGTGTTCATTTTGGAATTATATAATTTGTCGTACAATCCAGTATAACATATCGAAATATGATTTTAAGTTTTGATAGGATATTAAATAATATTTCAAATGCAAATGGTTAGAGTATAAGGGAGATTGGCATTGGAGTTTGGACTGACGGGAAAGGAAATAAGCAACTTTAAAGGGAGGAATACGAGGGGAATATAGTGGTGAAATTCAAACAAGCAATAAAATGCTTACAAATATCTAAACGGATACAGAAAGAATATTTCTTTCAAATGTACTGTTTACAAAGTAAAAAGATCTTACATTTCAAATATGAGATTGTAGATAGTTAGTTTTACTGGGCCGTCTGTCTTACACAACTTTTAGTAAACCCCAAGGTATAAACTCTCATTCAATTTCATTCCCAACATAATATATCGATTGAGGGTAAGAACTTAGAACTAAACCGATCAATTCTAATATCTCGACTGTAGACAGTGGACCGGGAATAATCTAGATTCTAGTGTATTAGCGATGCAAGTGGAGGCTCTCGGATTTGCCGCTCGATTACCCACTGAGCGATTCCTGATGAAAAATAGCCCGGGACGCGGGGCACGTCCGCCCGGGGAAATGTAACGGACGTCGACGAGAGATGTACCATTCCCGGGGAAATTTAATAATGACCCCGGGACGATGTTGGCAATGCATTAAAGGTTGCAGGGGAATGGTGATTGAATTTCGACGTTTTTGAATGATGGTTATGTGTTGTTTTGACGGATATTTGCTTGGTAGAACAGCGTATACTTACAGTGTGCATAAAAATATACAATGTGCAATGGTAGTAGAACTAGCTAAGAGAGCCTATAAATTATAAGAAGTTATTTTTATGCACAAACAAAAATGAAAGGCCACGTACCGAATTAGTGACATTTCTTAACATAACCGTTTCGGGAGCGATAAGTAGACTGTAATAATTACTAAATCCTATTTTAGGTCTGTCCTTAAGCATGTTATAATTATAAAATTGCTATCCAAAGCGAGTCACGTTTAACCGTAAAACGTAACTGTCGGTCCTGAACGCACAATTTTCCAGGAACGTTTAATAATAGACTGCCTTGAATACCTTTGCATTGCGAAATGTCTTGCAGGAAAACTTAATATAGAGATTTCACTGTAAATAAATGTACTTTCTGTATTCGTTAAGAGTTCATGAGAATCAAATTCTAGGAAATACATTACATATTTATCCTATTTTTATTTGATACTTATAGCACTTCTTCTAACTAATACCCTATAGTAGCAGTATGCTAGTGTAGAACTAAAAATACCGTTAACTAATTAGATAAGTGGTTCAATTGTACGAAGGGTCACAGTTCGCGAACGCGATAAAAATAAACGATAAATTAGCTTAAAACAATACAGTTATAACGTCTCCAAAGCGCTTAGTTACAACTGTGTACACGTAATGTAATCGCATTACGTCCAAAACTAATCGTCAGCGGAATAACTTGAGCTCCAATAAAAAAGAAAGCAGTCGCCGTTTCCGGTCCACCGTTGCGGCCATTATTACGATATTTGTTGAATCGCCGATCCGGCAAATGAGCTCGTTTATGGCTCTCGGTGTTTCACTTGGCCGTGCAATCTTTTACGCCATCGCTAATAAAACTTTCCAACGAATTGCAGTGGGTAGGTACCTAGGTTTTGCGAGGTGCAGATTGTGCGTTTTATTTTGTCGTATAAAGGCTATTCTTTCATGCCATTTATCTGTCTCTTTAATGATTTCATTTACATTTTATTAATCAGGCAAGTTTCTAAAACATTGACTGTCTCGTAAGACAAAAGAACGTATAAATATCATGATAATAAAATAATTAATAAACAAAGCAAAGTTACACTCGATGAGATTTCATCACAGATAAGCTTCATGGAATGCCGTCAAACTGTACATAAGTACAATGACATGTAAATTGAAACGCAATTAAAATACTACAAGCACAATAGACGTAGTAGACGCGCAGACGTCGCGATCGGGATCATTGTTTTATAATTGTATTGTATCGATGACCTTCACAGTGCGTGGTCCACCCGTGATTGAGAGGAACAATAGAATGTTATCGAGCATCGATTGTACGATTGCTATCAAATTAATAAGACGATTTCATCTTGACCGCTCTGTAGGTAGGTAGGTACAGATTGAGTGGCTTTATTTAAGCTATATTTAAACTAAAATTATGTTTAGATTAAATTATTTCGAGCAGAGAGAAAAAAAAAATTATACCTATAAGGTATAATATTTTTTTTCGCACAACTCAGCTTTATTTTTTTTACAACACCCAATTCAATATTGTCCTGTTTTCCAATAATCATGACCAAGCAAAAATACATTACAAATTCGTATTTTCAGAAAGCACTCTTTGTAAGGTCTTCATTCATCCTCCGCGCCATAAATACAACTCTAAATATAAATCACTATCTTCCACAATTCGAGGATGTGTGCACAATTGTATTGTTTTCGGGCGTGCGTTGGACAGAAAGCCGATAATAATTCCATGATCAATCTCCGCTAGAGTGGCGAGGACGTTGATGGATCGTGGACAACGCGCTTTGCACGTCTAATTGTGTGATTGATACGGGGCTTTTATATCTTTTTTTTGTCACAAAGAACAGCTTGGGAGTATAGGCCACCAAGGTTAGATTTACTCTGAATTGATTGAGTTTATAGTTTGGGCTTAGTACGTTTTTGTCAATCCTTTATCATACCCTAAAGATTTGTTGTATTTTAATACGCAATTCAGTTCTTATATTTCCTGTTGTGCCATTAAATGTAACGTAACCCCTCAACATCGCTTCTTTACATAATAAACGAAGCGACTCTTCACAACGCTCCCAACAAAAGTATCAAGACCCACCTGAATAAATGGACCGTTACTTTACAAGTCCCCTTAATCCGTTTCATGAAAACTTGACGGCTGTTAGAGCGAGTCCTCGCAAACAATCGTCGCCATGGCAACGGCTAGCACCTGGCCGGTATTAATGGCCTGGACACCGGAGGGAACAGGAATTAGCATACAAATGTACACTGGAGAGTGGAGAGCTTTCATAGGTCTCGAGATACGGTTTTGTCGCTACGAACTTTGTAATCTTTCGCGACGACCCAATTTGTCAACGTCGCGTCGTGTACGTGCGTTTATCTTATATTTTAAGTTTGGTATTGCTTAAATATCCCTATTAACGGCGTATTATATAATTATATAACGGTGAAAAAATGAACTACATGTATAGAATGCATATAAATGCTATTCTGCGATGTATAGAATGCCTTAATAGAGCAATTGAGTACTAAATATAGCTAATTACTCAGATCGTCATTCTAAAAAAATAAAACTTAAACTTTTATTAAGTGGCTTTCACAAATGCGCATTGCAACAAAGAATCTTATCTAAAAGTGCTTGCAAGCTCGCCACTCAAAGAGATTGGATGTAAGCATTAACTCATAATACGTTGAATCCATCTGAAAATTCGTTCGAATGGAAAGCGAATCAAAGCGATACGTCAGCTCGATCGACATGATCGCGTTCATCTCATGAATATTGATCGAACTTTCGCGATCACGTAATCTCGGGCACGACTGGTGCCTGATTGGTGAACCGGTAGCGTAGGTGCCGAATATGCAACCTGCCGTGTCTATTGTGTGCAATGCTCGTGTTTTTGCTGGCTTGATTTTCTTGTACGAGCGTTCGATGGGGTTATAGTTGTTAATTTGGGTTAGTTTTAGAGAGGAACGGTAGTTTTATTTCTGTTTTTTTATCATCTCAGAAGTTAGAACTGACAATATATATTAGGTTTAATGTACCACACCAAGTTAAAAATATTTACAAGTATATACAATAAAAGGATGAATACAGTACATAAGGCGGCTTCTTCAAGGCTGTCCAAGGTAAAGGTCAAAAGGTAAGATAAATGTAACGCGGCTATGAAAATTAAAGTTAAAGAATACCTATACATAAAATATATAAATGAATTAGATATATGCTAATTTTAGTAGTAGTAGTAAAGTTATAGATTTCATCAGTAGATCAGTATTATCGTAACAAAGCTACGTTATCCATTTGTGGGTATTAGCAGAACTTATCACCAAAATCTAAAACATACATTCCAAACGAACAGCGTCCTTCGTTTCCGAGCAAATAGAGAAGCGATCGGAAGTGGTATCCGAATATCGGATACAGAGAGGCTGCGTAATCCGAAACTAGTGTACGTAATGGAGTACAGACACCCTCTTGAATAGTAATGAGTGAGAGGTATGGCTGTTGGCTGTAATTCGCGATGTGTGAACGAAATTAGTGGAAATGTTTTTTAAACTTTTTTTGGGGAAATCACTTGCATATTATGTACTTTTTGTGAATTTAGGTATTTACCTATTTATAGTAGTGTTCGTTTCATCAACTATTTTAATTTTAAATTAGAAGACTTTACGTTTCGAAAAAAAATAGAACTTGATAAACTTTCATAAAATAGGCAACACTTTCCTTAAACATCTATTGTGTAATGAAATGATTCAACGATTGATAAGAACGATTCAAACCACCAGCGTTCTTAAGTCTAGCAATGTAAAGGTATCTACTATTTACCCATTCACGGTACTATTCACCCAGCGAATTTACCATCTGTAGGCTATATAGTGCCTACAGATGGTATTTGCTAGCTGTATTCACTACACAATATATAGTTACCAGAAGGCGCAGGGTGTTCCACAGTATGCCGGTCGCCACAAATCGCTCCACTTGCTATGTTATTTGTTACACTACGATACGCCTGTTTTCGTTCTGCCTCCATTGTTGGTATTGTGTTCAACTATTGTGTGAGGTACTTGCGATGTTGCGAGGTTCGACGTTCTGTAGTGAAGTGTTAAGGTGATGATGTTTGTTCAGAGGTTTCACCTATGAAATGTTAATCTTTCAATCGTGCAAACAATTCTTATCTATAAAAGTTGTATGTTAATGCACAATAAATAATTGTTTATAAGACACTTGCAAGAATAAATAAATTATAAATACAGTTTAAAACGATAAGACATCATAACGACGCGACGTTCTTATGCTAGTAAGTACAGCAAGATGCAACTCATCCCCTACATTTTTAATGTGCACTTGGGTTGTTGAGGAAGTGATTATGAGGAAGAGGAGGAGGAAGAGGAATTTTCACACACAAATTTAGAGGATGCGGATGAGGAAGAGGATATTTTTTTGAGGAAGAGGATGCGGATGAGGAAGCGGAAGAGGAAGCGGATGAGGATGAGGATGATAGGAAATTATAATCAAAATTAAAAAAAAAACCTTTTAAAATTAAAAATTAAAACAAAAGCCATTCTCCTGTCTCTACATATTGATGTTTAAGGTTAGGGGAGGTTAGCTCTCCCGATTGCGAATTTACAAAGCCTGTAAGTACTATAACTATTTGAGTCACGAGCCGGACTCAGATGAGCTTTTGTTTATGCATATTACTCGAAAAAACCCACAGAAAAAACCTAATCTATATCAGTGCCAGAAGCGACATTAGGCGATTTCCACAAAAAAAAACTAACTGGTAGATATTATTATGTAAGCTTAAACATCTTGTTTGTTTTTTAATTTAAAATGACATTTGACAAACATTATTTGGTAAAATATGTTTCTTCTGAGTATGAGAGAAAATGTTATATTATTATGTTTAGAGATAAGTGTTAGGCGCAGATATAAATATGGCGGTAAGACTCTACTCTTGTTCGTTAGTAGAGTCCGACTCGTAACTCAAATACATAGTTTAAATAGGCTTTGTAAATTCGCCGCCCGATCGGATCAGCATCCTCATAAATTTCCTCTAAATTTTGAGGAAGCTATAGCGGAAGAGGATTTTTTTATTTTCATTTTTGAGGATGCGGTAACGGTAGAGGAACCCAAAATATTGCGGAACTTCCGCATTATGAGGAAGCGGAAGAGGAATCCTCAACAACCCTATTGTGCACGAATGTTCTCCGTAATAAAACTTATAAAAAATGTATGACATTCATTTGAGCAAAATGTCTCCCCTCGGCCCGTGGCAGGAGTTTATTAAATTCAAGTAAGCGTGACGTGTCTTTTGACCCTTGCCTCTCTGCCCCTTTGCCCCTTCAGCTCGAGATCGTTTCGCGTCGTTAAGTTGCAGTTAGCGCTATTTGTGCGTTATATGCTTCACTTTACGGTGTATAGAGACTAGAGAGTACTAAGTACGTAATACGGTTTGTACGGTCAGCTTGTGAGGAGATAAGTTCCTCATATAGTTTTTATACGTTGAAAGATAGTAACCGGGAAAGTTGAATGAACATTTTTTCTTGTTTACCACAAGTTTTAAACTGTAATGTTTGAGTTTAATTGACACTGTCGTGTTAAATTTTTAGCTTAATTAAATATTCAATATGTAAACATTACACGTAGGTATGTTAAATAGGTGCTATTTATAACATTGGTTGTATTACGTTAAACATCGACAGGTTATTTGCACGTGTTTTGTAATTAATCCTGAACGTTACAACATCAAATGGACGCCATTAGTTGATATCAGATACTACACGGTGAAATATAAACAATGCTTGTGATGCGTCAGAAACTGGGTCGTGGGATAGTTTCGAAAATTCAGCAATTGTTCAGTCAGGCTAAAGTTTAAAAGACCTTGAGGTTGCTTTTGTATTCCACGATCGCGTGGTCATAGAAATAAAAACAACTGTATTATATTTTTCGGTTTGGGTCGACATTTTGAATTTATGTATCGAACAAAATGTTTTAAAACGAACGGCAGGTCGGAAATTGGTATTTAAATCAGACTTCTTGGGCCTTTTCCTAGTAAAAGTTCTTGGCAGGCTTCGTTTAAAAGAAAATTTAGAAGTACATTTTGGTCGACTAAATATCCTTGACCTGTGCTCTTTTTGTATTAGGTATACTTACGTTAAAAGTTTCAGACAATTTTAGGTGATTACCTTATAGACTTGCATAATCAATCGAAATTTACTCCGCATTTTAGCATAAATTGAATGCGGTTGATCTTGCATTATCAAATAAAGAATGGGTAGATACTAATTGATAAGATTTTTGCACCGTCGCATTGGCAGATATTTTAAAATATGTCGTAATTACAAACCCAAAAAAGAATAGCATAACCTTCTTCACTTTTTAATCGTTTGATATGACCAGTGGCTAAGATAAAAGTAGTAGTCGGTCAGTTTACGTAATACAGAGTATTGCGCAATACCAATATTAAGTGCTGCCATCGCGTGTGTTGCAGGCTATTGAAGAAATTAGTGTAATTTATTACATGGGAATGGAATTACTATGGCCTGATGTAGATTATCTTTTGTATTTAATATGCCTTCAATAGGTAGTAGGTGTATTATTAATTATGATCGTAGCAGCATATTATGTAGGTACGTACAAAAATTGTTACAAATTATTTTAGGTAATATAATTTTGTAATAAATACCGGCTAAAACATTATTCATGTATGAGTATGGTGGTCGACTTGATTAGGATTTTGCACGACCCAAATTGAAATCGATAAGATCAATTATTGTTTTACATGTTTTTTTGGATTAAATTCTTACTTTAAGGGTGTCTTGTAATTAAATATGTTTCTGAGGAAAATACGCGATGTAGTTATTAAATTCGGATAATAATTTCTTAGGTTCCAATGGGATTAAGGGCAAGAATAAATAAAGTATATTTCATTCTTTTCGTAATATTATATTTTATTAAAAACGTATTTAATCTGAACGGATCTAGGTTAACCTAGAAACGTAATGTAATTAATGAGTTTGTTATACATAAAGGTCAAAAGTCAGACGTAGAAATAGTTTTAAAAATGTTTGTTCCGAATATAACGGTGGGTGTGGTGGTGATAAAACGACTATTAGGTTAATTATTGCGTGGAATTTTAGTATCTTGTAGTATTGTGATAATCTACAAAGTAATAATTTTTTTTTGTTATGTTATGGTGGGTTCAGACGCTTGCGTTCAAAGTGACATTCAACGAGCACAAGCACGGGCACAAGCATGTAAACATTTGTTTGTACGGTGTTTAAAAGTTAAAACTTATATCACACGTTATTATTTACAAATTATTATGCAGTATGTAATTCATAACGGATTTAAAAAGACATTTATTTATTTAGGAACATACTACAAGACAGTTGTTCCGAGCGATCACTTTACAGGTTCAGATGGGCAATGCACTGTAGATGATAAGAAAAACATGTGGAAACTGTCGTGGAACTAGGCTTTATTCATCATGCATTTATTTAATGTTTGACAGCAAATTAAATAATTAATAGATACCTACTATATGTGCTTGTATTGCACTGCAATATAAACTACGAACATAATAAAACCCAATCCTTTTCGATTCAAATATTATAAGCTCCAAGATTGTCTGACATAACAGAGTTTGATTGATTGCTTTTGGAAGAGTGTGGGGGCATTATTGATTGCAGCTGCAAGGTCACCCTGACATACGGAGCTGACGCGGCAACCTTTACAAGCACTATTTTAAGACTAACATACAAAGAAACTGAAAGGGTACGAATCACTTGGGTGAAAGTACCTACCTAAATTAACTCTTTAAATTTTCAAGACAAATTAATAACAAACGCCTGACCTCGAGCGCGTGCTTTTAATATTCCCTTTTCTTTTAAGTTTTATGTAAATATTAAAGAATGAGAGTGGTGAATTACTTTTGAATATTTAACGTTGAAAATTAAGTGAATCCGCTCGGCGAACCTCGGGGATTGTTTCAAGTGACGGTTCAATTAGAGCTGCTGTAGTTTTAAGATTTCGTTTTAACATTTTACAGTAAAATTTGTTGAAAGAGAAGAAGTTTTCTAGAAGTTAAAGCTTTTTGAATACATCTTTTCTATATAGCATTACCTAAATGTATAATTGAAATATGTAGTTACAAACAATCTGAGACTGAAAAGATTAAGGCTGTGTACTTTTCTTCTTCAGCATTTCCATGGATTACTTTCTGTAACGAAACAAATGTTTAATACCTTATTATGAAAGTCAATATTAGGTCATATGATTTGTTTTCCAAAAAACTTATATAGTATTGTCACAGTATTACAATATTATTTCCTACAGTAAGGAATCGCCTTTGATGTCGCGCGATGCCGCCGCCAGCGTAGGTACTTACGCTGCCACACGAAAATACGCTAGGGTTGCAACAAATGGGAAATAAAACAATTTTGATTATTAATATTATGATGAAATCTTTTATTCATATGTACATTCAAAATAATTGCGATTATTAAATCTGATGTAATTATTTGTTCATAAATATATATAATTACAGATATTGCACTGCTAAATATTATTTACGTGGACACTTTATTTTTGGATGTTCTTAATTGTATATTATACCATTTAACTAAGTAATGCATTCGCATTGGGATGTAAAATCTGATTAGAAAATAATGAGGACAACATATACATAGCTTTGATTTTAATTCAACAGATACAATTAATACAATCTTTCTGAAATATTGTTTCCTTCTGGGATTTCAATGTAGATTTACATCCGTAAACGGAACAGTTTTTGCGCGTCATAATAGAATATGTAAGTACCTATGTATAATAAAATTATTACACAAAAAATACGACTGCGTCATCCTTTCGCGATAGTTAATGCAAACTCAGCGTGATTGCATTAAGCGGCCCGCGTCGCCCGACCCCCCGCCAGTTCCCCTCCGTTTCTCTGCACAAGTACATTCGTCGCCATACTGTAGGATGGTAATACTGTGGTATTGTGTCGTGGTTAACATATTTATAATAATTCACATTACTATTTATTACAAATTAACGCATATAGGTAATCGAATCCAATATTTGTTTATCCGATTCACAAGTCATTAACGTTTCCTATCGAAATATAATCTCATTGTCGACACACACACGATTTAAAGTGAATACTAACATTATGGACATCAAAGCAACGTGATAATGAAATACTAAATAATGTCAGGACCTCAATTAGCGCGTTAATGTTGAAATTAATTTGTTTCGTGTTTTGCAAGATCTGGTTGAAATCATTAATTTAATAATTGTTATTGTTTTAATTATATACGTTGTGTTGTCTTCAGGGCATTAGTGAAATTTAATTATAGGTATAGCGTACTGCGTAACTAAAAGCCACGATATGTCGTTTACATGATTATAAGGTAACATAGAGAGTATTATGTGTTAACCTTCACCTTTGTAACATCATTTCGAAACAAACATTTATTGTATCATATGTTGTAGGTACATACGTAAAAAATCACTTTCATCATGTTGAAACTGAATACTTTTACGAAAATGTTTAATCGATCGAATTTAATGTACACAACCTTTATATTAAACGTAAAGTTAATACGAACAACGTCGCGTGTTTAAATAAAGGCAAGAAGGATGTTTGATCCTCACTATCGTCTATCGGCAAGTCTTTTGATCGGGAGAAGCCTTTGTTCCCAAAATGAAACTTTCAAAGAGTCCAACGGGAAACAATATTATCTACGTGAATGCCAAGTCAGAAAATAGTAATTTAGGAAGGAGTATCCTTAAAGGTTACCAGGTTTATTTGTTGTAATTTCTTCAAGTATATCTGTTATGCCTTATTCTGGCAAAATGAGTGTGTAGGTATTTTATTGTAAATCATTTATACAATACTTAAACTGTATTTGCTATTATATTCGTAGTAAAGTATGTAGGTAGTATATACTGTTCAATGTTAGGTATATTCTACGTTTTATTGGATACTAAAAACTATTGTGATAGAATATAAATAGCCACTTATTAACTGTGATACAGAAATAACCTACTCAGAATGTACTCATAGCTGCTCCCAAATATATATTGAGTATTTTATTTACTGTCCAAATACTTTCAAGTCACGATGAGAGCGGCGAAGACCCGGGTCGGTAAGTCGGCACTAAGAACGCAAGTTATGAAGATTGCTACGAACATTCGTGTTGGTCGACTGGTTGACCAACCAGTTGGTCAACATGTTGAGCGATCGCTGTAAATCGCCCTTTTTAACATTGAGTGAAAGGTAATGCTGATGTGTACGTGTAGTCTGCTGTTTGTTTGTTTTGAATTGTGTAAGAATTGTGTGTGAAACATCGATTGATATACGCAATGGAAAATATTTTGAATGGATGTGCATTTCAATTTATAAGCATCCCCTTTTTTCCTTACCAGAGCCTAAGATCAGAAAATAAATATATATTTATTAGCAGGTATCTGTTTTAGTTTCTACCGTTCACTTTGTACCATCTGCATCGTCTTAAAACTGCGTTTCTATTTAGGTACTTAAGCCATGTTATTTCCAATCCAAAGATGTAACCTTTTAATAGGTTGTTATTTCGTACATTTTATTAGATACTACGCAGTGGTAACAGCACACTTGAGACCGTTAAAGCGCAATAAAGCCAAAAATAAGTAATAAAAGAATCTTTCCCCAAAATCGAGAAGTTTCCGTGGACGATGTAAACAAACTATATTGCGGACAGAAGACAAATAAAAATGTCTACTGAAATAAAAATGCTATCGACAGGATAAAATAAATTTGTTGTAGGGTTCCCATTTTTCTTCAGTTTGTGGGTCACGTATTTTGTGCAGTAAGTTAATTTTCGTTCTAAATTTGCGCTTGATGGTATAGGAAATGCGATTTTATTTTGTGGCATGATAAAAGTAATTATATAAACATAAGAAGAACTTAAAAACTATTTTTAAGTTCTATAATACATATCAATTACCTACATAGTTACAAGTTGAAAGTAAGAAATAGTGTAGATAGGTACAAACTCATAATTAACTACTGTTTTACTGACATGATACACAGTTTACGTATATATTTCATAATCCACAAATAAAGTAAGAAATGGTTACCGTACCTATATAGCAGGATAATGCCTAATAACATACAATCCTCACTCACATGTGTGATTGCGATCGGTAAACACGTTTATTGTTTAGCAGCCTGCCAGATTTCTATAAGGGAACTATGCCATGACCCAATTTATTTCGAATACTATTTCAATATCTCTATTGTGACTCGGAGTCTGTGATGTGTGAAAAAATAATGACGCTTTTCGCTAAACTGTGTATGTTTAATTAAAATAAAGTATACCTACGTTGAGTTCAATGTCAATGTGAAGTAGGTTTAAATAGGCTCTTACTTACTTACTTACTTACTTACTCCTGTGGCGCTGAAACCCCGAAGTGGGTCTTGGCCTCCGAGACGAGAACTCTCCACCTTCCCCGGTCCTGAGCGGTCTCTTGCCAATTGTCATTGGCTTGGAGCTTACTCAGGTCCCTCTCCATTAGGCTCAATGAAAATTTATTTTTCAATTTAGCAAATAGAAATTCATTTTACTCATTACTTACGACTAGTACCTTACGACATTGTCTAGTCTGAAGTCGACGAACTAAGCAGAGCTACAAAAACTGCGTAAAAAATATATTTATATACTTTAATACAAAACAATTGGTTAGTTAAATATGACTTATACATAAACAATCTTTCCACTAGTGGGGATAAACACACCCTTCGACACTAGAGTCGGGATCGTAATCCGTTGCTCTAATTAATAAGGGTTAGTTATAAAGATATCGATTGACGCGATAACAAAGACATCAAAAGATGAAAGCATAAGCCTTTACTATTATATTCAAGTTGAGTTATTTTTAGCCTTGCCAACTTTTCTTGAAATACAAAATTATCGATAACTTTGGTTTTGGCAGAGGCAATTGTAGACAGATTCTACATCTAACTACAAAACTAACCGAAGATTTAATCAAAAATGTCATGTCTTACCAACCCTTTTCAACAAGACTTTCAAATGAGCATGCAAATCTCAAATATATCGGAAAAGTTGAAGCTCTCACCGAACTTGTACAAGAGGGAAACTTGGGCGGCCCCCATAAAATATTTCAGCGGCACGAGTCGACAAGTCGCTCGACCAGTCGACGGATCGGTCCACGGATCGCGCTGACACCGTGACCCATTTCCGAAACGGGGCAACCGTGTTCCGCATTCAGATAGTATCTCTGCTAAAATTTTTATGAAAGAGCACGCCTGGGACAATGCACGGCGATAAACTAACGTCGCTGACGGTTACTGTTATTTGGTAAATAGAGAATAATAGGACGATTTCATTTTTACTTCAGGTGGTAAACGTTTTGACTGAGGTTTACTTGGACGTTGTTGTGACTGGGACAATTCAGTTCGTAGGTATACTGGATTTTAGATACTAATAACAGATTTTTTTATTTTATTTTCTGTTTGGTTTCTTGATAAGCTTGTTACATATACATACAAAAAATCAAGTTCAGATAATAATATATCCTACATAGCGCCTATCTTTTAAGAAAATGATGGCGCCATTATGTCTATACAGTTACATCCCGGACAAAAATAATCAAGGAAGACATATTCGATCTGATCATGTACGTACAATCACCTGGTAAATTATTACCTCAGCAAGGTGTCGTGATGAATAATGGAGTGGTTGTAGGAAATGAAATTTCCACGAATAGTGAGCAATTTGAAGCGGGTAACGTGGATAACCGGGTTTGCACGGTGACACCCTGAGATATGGTCGAGATAAACGATGTTTGCGAGCCTAATGTGCCTACAGTTGATGGAGCTTATTAATTCTGACAGTTGGCAGGGAAAGGACGCAAGCCATAACACAATACATGTGTTTATATGAAGATATACACGCGTGTGTTGACAATGCGCTGTTGACATCTTAAGTAAATGGATAGATCCATCGTGCAAATGTTTGCTTTGAAATATTTTCTGAATTACTTCAAAGTAAAAGAACGTTCTTTAACGCTATCTGTGTTATTTGTCATCAAAATATAATTTAGACTTAATGTAGAATGAATAATTTAAGTACTATAATATCAGCCTTTAATATAATTAATTAATTACTTTTTGTTGAGTTCTCTTGAAAGAGAAATACAAAATAAAGCGTTTTAAAATAAATTACCTCGAATTGGCTTTAAACTAGGGATGTAACGATACATGATTTTGCCGATACGATACCGATACCGATATTTGTAGTAATGTATCGGCGATACCGATACCGATACCGATATCGATGGCTTGGTAGAAAAATAAATACTAGTGAATTATGCATAAAAAGTTACCAACATTTAACAGAGACAACTGTTAATCGTATTCTTTTAAATAAAAATGCCAAATCAAAAAACAACAAAACCATTATTTTATTTTAGTATTATTATTTTACGAAGTCAGTTAAACTTTTAGTAATACACGTCATACAATCAGTACCTAATAAAAGTTTACTATTGGTAGAGTTTTTTCAGAAAACAAAGTGCGCACGCGCGGGCGGCCTCCCGCATCGTTCATTGGGCGCGGGTTTTTGAATTATTTGATATCAAAAAAATTGGTTGTTTGTAAAGTAGGTTTACGATCGAGATGTTTACGTGATAACATAATGCAGTGGCAGCGCTCGAGATGAAACGGGAGATCGGTCCGTCTCTCTCTCGTTATACCTGCGATCACGCTCGTGAGGTTTTGGTGTGACACAAGTTTATGAACATGTCACCCGACTAAAACGATTTTAAAAACGTTATCACGTTAAAAATTAAAAAAATTCAAAATTATTCATTTCTTTCCTTTACATAAACAAATTTGTGATTGGAACACTCCTAGTAAGCAAATAAAATGCTTGTGTCAGGAGGTTCCGCTCTTCCTTAACACTATTACAGAAACAGAAATAAAACAATATGAATGAATACAATGCAAAAACATAAAAGAAAAGAAAGAATTTAATAAAAAAATATCGGTATCGGTTGATTTATTATCGGCGATACCGATATATCGGCTTGCCGATATATCGGCCGATATATCGGTATCGGTATCGGTATCGTTACATCCCTACTTTAAACATTTTGCAATAGAATATTAAAGATAAATATACAGAGCGAAAACAATGGTGTCTTGTAGTTATGCGCTTTCCCCGGGCAAAACCATTCGGACTGTTTCCAATAGTAATGGATAAAATAAAATTTCGATTCATCGGAGTGTTTTTGATTTTGTTCTCCTTTTAATGTCTTTTCGTTGACTGGAATCGATAAAATGTTTCAGCGTTGAAGCTGAAGAGTTTTTAGTGTTTTTATTTTGAACGTTCAATTTGTTTGTAAGTTGCTAGTTGTAATAATTTGTTTGGATATTCTTATTTGTCGCTATACTGTTAAGAGAATTTAATAAAATTGCATTCATAATTTCGATTAATTCTTTAATGCATGATATTATCATAACGAAATGTATGATTTTAAAATCAATCTATACCAAGAAAAATTGAAATTGAAATAAGTAATCGTTTGTTTTTTACATTATCAATAAATTCATCGTGTAGTAGGTACCCACGAAGATTTCTGGCAAAATAAGACATAAAATATAAAATACTTTATATAATACGTACTTTCTTTAATCAATAGCTGGCAGTGAATATAAACTTCTCTCGAAGTACAGTTAATTAATTAACGACTTCAGGGTAAGTGACATGTTTTCGATTCGTACGAAGCGTTGTCTTTGTTTCCTTGAATTTCTCGAACGTTTATTTCGAATGAAGTTTTATATGTATTTATAGACAACCTTAAGCTAAATTTTCAATAATTGTTTTAATGATAATATGACGTTTAATGAAAAATTACGACTTTGATATTATGCTTCTCTACCTATAACATTTCAAATATGACTCGGAGTGTCCCTATCTATAGACCTTCTGTAGACGACTCAGAAGAAAAAAGTAGAACAAAAGCAATCAGAGTTGCTATTTCTTAGTTATTTAGTTATGTATGGCATCGCTATGGTGAAGATAAACAATCAAGAACTAATTGTATGATATTGTCTAGATACAGATTAATATAAATACTTACTATTCTCTAGTTATTTTAAATAAAAAAAATATTTCTATTTTTACACTTATCGAAGCCGCATGTACAAATATACATAAAAAACCCAGATGCGTATAAACGCAATAACATCTTTTTCGTAAATTAACATATAAACATCACAACAAATTACTTAATTAGAATAGTTTATACGTAACAAAAGTATGGTGCAATACACGTAACAAACACAAAGCTAGCGCAACGGTTACTGGGTCACCAGTTAAGTGGGGTTCTGTTCTTAATAGTTGCCATTAGAACTGCTACCAATTAACTTGAACATCAACTGATTGCTTCAGCTCGGATTGGGATTATGCTATACTGTTTAGGTCTCGATTTTGTTATGGTAACCTCGATGCGAATCAGTGTTGTGAGTTTAGCACGTGTAGATCTGGCATTGTGGCTTTCAAATTATCTAGATAAGATTAAAATTATATATGTATGTTTATCAGCCATCAGGTTTCCATAACACAAGCGAAAGCTATGGGATCAGATCGTGCCGTGTGTGAAAATTGTCCTGAAATATTTATACTTATAAATGTGGGACCTTTGGTGCTTTGGTATGGTGTGGTATTGTAACTATTTGTCTGTTGGTGTGGTTGTTAGTTCTTATGTTTATTTGGTGGAAATAGAAGCTGTTATATTGACTATATTCGGCTATTGATAGTGCGAAAATCTCAGCTAGTAGTTGATATTCCGTTTAGTTTCGGTAACGGTTTCTTATAATGCGCTTTATAATAAAAGATTTAGTCGAGGTCCGAGGAGAATTAGTTGTTTCTTGATTACATTCAAACACTTTTAATTTCATAGTTGAACTTTTAAATTTGAAAATATAAATGTACATTAATATGATAAAATTACGACCGATATATTGAATCATTGATTGGATTTACAACTCTTGGCTTAGACAAGATCAATAAATTTTTAATTAAGTTTAAGTATATTAAACTGAAAATATGTATGTCTACATGATATATTTGAATGTTAATAAAGTTCCAATGTTAATTAATAATAATTAAGATTAGATATGCTAATTCGGTTAAGTGTTTGGTGATTTGCATAAACGTAATCTTATTTAATATCTAGTAAAGGTGTATGTATTAATTGTAGTGTATATACTTATACATATTTGAATTTAAGTGTTATTCCTATAATGCACATTAAAATCTAAATTATTTATGAAACTGAATGTACACAATAATATTATGTAACCAAAATGAGTTTAACTAAATAATAAACAGAGGGAGGGAAATAAGTAATATGTTTGTTAAATTTTATCGTCGTTGGACAACAAAATAATGTATTAAATATATTTTAAATGAAAATATTGTTGGAAATGTCATAAATATAAAGTATGTATATTTGATGTAATTATTTTTGTTTCAGGTATGAAAGTTCTGCTGTGAAGGAGAAAGCCTGTTCTAAATTATGGTAAATAAATACATTTGAGTCATTCAGATATAGATCTGTTTTTTTTTGTCACCTACTTATATTGTTTTCTTCTATAAATTTTTTATATGATAACCCGAGAATGCTAGGAGTGTTAAAATATGTATGTTGTATAACACTTATTATTATTTTTATTAATTAAGTAAATAATAAAGAAGCCGTGACTACGCTAAAGATATTCTATATGTTTTAATTACACAGTAACATAATAAAAACGGAAGATATGATTACCTTTTTTTTATTTTGATGATTACTGGCGTGATTAAAAATTAATAACTATGATGTTTTTCGCCTATGTATTTTATTGTTATTAATTACAATACTCAATATATTTTACGATCACACATCACCGTATCTCTCCAAAGATTGGGATCAATTGTTGACGTTTGTCGGTGACCTTATCAGCAATGAAAGTTACTTATGTAATGGGATTACGTTACGCTTTCCGTTGCTGTGTTGAAAGTTGTTTGCGTCGCCGTACAAAAACGTGGTCAATTTGTTTTTGTTTGGTACACCCGGTGACGCGGGTTTGGTAATAATGAATTTTATTTTGCTGATGAAATAAAAATACCTAAGTAGTTAATTTAAGTGGAGTACTAGATTATCATTGTGCGGCTTTTATTGTTGCGATTGTAATAAGTAAAAGTTATCGCATGTTTTGATTAACTACTATAAATTGAAAGAGATCCATAACCATAAAATAATCCCCTTAAAATGAAATAATAATGACTATTTGAAGCTTAAACTAAGTTAAGTATTTATACACAGATAGATACAGCCAAGTCGAATTGAGATAGTCAGCCTCTAATCTTACTTCTCAAAGCTGTTTCCAAATGTATTTGCAAATACAGTATTATGTCACTAATGCGCCTAACAACAGCACGTAGTTTCTGTAATCCAATACTAACACACGTAGCTACATGAAGCTAGTGTTGAAACTAACTTAATTTTAACTATTCACTCTAGTCTACGTATTAATTTGATTTTACAATAAAAACATTTAGGGTCCAATGTGTGTAAACGAGTATTTCTAATTAAAGCTACTGTTTTTGTTTCGTTTTCTGAACGTGTGTTTTGAATTAAAATTATTTCTGAACTGGGGGAACTTTACATGATTGTCTTAAAGCAGTATTAATTCAAGTGCAGGAAAGTGATGTCGCTAGACGACCTATCATGTAGCTCTGTCACTTTATAACATTGGAATTAATACTGATTTAATAGATAAGGATAACCATGTTTATTAATAGAGAATATCAGAAAATAGATAGCATTATTACTAATACTAGATAATATTAATGAAATATTTTTCTGGATTATCGTCTTGTTTATCAGACGTGCGATAATCCGACACAATTTTGCACTTACCGCCGCTCTTCCGCCTTATTGTAAGTTTCCTCTTAAAGCAAGTAAATAACCCCGCTATTTTCCTTAGCCTTCTCTAATAATAATAGACGATTGTGCGTCTTTAGATGGGATTCTTTCTAGAAGGTTCTAAAGCGCAAGTGAATGTAAGTTTCGTAGATTAGAACGCGTTACGATTAGTTGTTGTTTTACTAATAAATCTCTTTTTAAAAAAAAAACATCTACAGACTCTAAAGTGGGACCAAATGACAACCATGTTTCCATCAAACAATAAAACATCATATCGTACGTACTTAACAAAACCAAATGAGGATCTCCTTTATTCTTGGGAAATTCGGTTTAAAAGAGGAGGTTTACGGCTCGAAGGTATAACAACAAACTCGTGGTACGAACGTGTCTTAAATCCATGCAAATGGTCGAATGCATTGGGAGCAATTCATGTCACGGTCCCGTTCCTAGCGATGCGATCTCGGCGCGATTTTATTTGCAAATGGCCACTGATTGCTTTGGACAAACCGGTCAGGGTCGGGTCACGGAGTTGCTGTTATATAACATTTGGTAGAGATGTGTGTGACGTCTGCTTCTTGGTGCTAATGTGTTCGATTGTGTGGATCTTGATTTGGTTGAGGTAATTGGCCAGGGCTGATTCATGGTGGTAGGCGAACAAAGTTGAAATTATGCATCAAGATTGTAGATAACATGTTTGACGTAAAGATGATCATATTCATATAAAAGAACGAATCTTTCGTATGTGAATATGCTCCACTCCTCTTATAAACATTTTTGTAGTAGTCTTAACATAACAGTGTGAGACACATTAATCTTCTTCTTTTATTTATAAAAATGAATCGCAAAATGTGTTGGTAAGCGCATAACTCGAGAACGGCTAAACCGATTTCGATAATTCTTTTTTTATTATATTCCTTGAAGTACGAGGATGGTTCTTATTATGTAGAGACGTAATACTTATTACGTAAACATGTACCACGGGCGAAGCCGGGGCGGACCGCTAGTTTAGAATGAAAATAATGATGTTATGTCATAAATAATTTGCTAAGAATCGTTGCAGGTGTATCAAAGATATCTTTGGAAACACTTCACATTCATATCGTGAGATGCAATAATTTTAACCTTTAAGTATGGACGTGGAGTCTCACAGGCTACTCAATGTTTATGTTTTCATAGTTTCACCTATTTCCCCCCGCTCCCCGGGATTGAGCGGCTCAGTAGCTTTTGTTTTAGTTGCCAAACTACCAACGAGGGAGGAGGTTGCGTCGTCCGGTGAATATTACGTGAGTAATAACCATCCAAAAATGGACTGGAGCCTGTCAGGCTACACGTCCATTGTTGTCATATAATATATTTTATAAGGGCGATTATGTTTGTTTCAGATTTTGTAGTACAAAATGTCAAATTATAAATAATGCCGGTAATTTTTCATCAAAACTACCGTCTACGACTTCTGTTCAGGGCCCTGCGCAAAAAATTTCCGTGTCGCTGATCCAACTTTCGAACAAAAAGTGAGTGAGTTGTTCGCTACGGATTAGTCTGACAATGAAGAGAATATTGAAGGTTTTTTTTTATATTGGAGTCCGAACTAATACAAAATCATGAGAGTGACAGTGATGAAGATCAGGACCAAGATCAGGACCATGATCAGGACCAAGATCAGGACCAAGATCAGGACCGGGAACCGGACCAGGTCCTAGGAGAAGAATCGGACAGTTCCAAAAGCTGTGGAAAGAGGAGATTTAAAAAAAAACTAGCACTCGTGCTTGTAGTGCCTCATGTGCAAAGACGTGTTATAAATACTTCATTGCCAAGAGAACTGAGGTTGACTATGAATCGCTTTTTAGGTAATGATATGGTTACAGAAGGTGTCCAGGATCAAGAAACCATTCAAGGGTCCAGAAGAGCATGTAGAATCTGTCCCGCGAAAAAACATAGGATAACTACCTATGTTTGTGTTGGGTGCAAGAAACCTGTGTGTCTCCAATGTTCTAGACCTTTGTACACTGACTGCCAATAAATTAGCGTTATTAGACCGTTGTCAATATTTTTTGTATTAGTTACCTGAAGTAGGTATTTTGTGTTTTTGGTTCCTTATATATTATATTTTAAGAAAAAAAGACTCATTTTGTTATAGTCATAAGTTTGGCTGTTTTTAATATCTAAAAATGTAGCCTAAGTAAATTTAGACTTAAAAGTGTCACGATTTTTTATTTTTTACATTTCTATAACTATTTTTTTTAATAAAAGTTGATTACATAAGCACGTTATTTTATTGCTAAATCCCTTAAATTCAATATCCAATCAGCTTTAAAGCAACCTTATATCAAATTCTCAAAAAAAAAGTATGTACATATAGGAGCCTGTGAGACTCCACGTCCGCAGTAGTGTTAAGAAAAAATGACGTCCATACTTAAAGGTTAATGTTAATTGTTACCACAACCTGCATTGTCTCCGATATAATTCTCGTAGTAATTATTATATTATGGCAAGTCTTCGAATTTCGAGAAGTCGGTCAAGGCTGGGTCGTACGAACGGGAGTATGTATCATAACAATTAACAATAGTGACTATTATTCCGAATCGGCGAATTCAATTATTGCTGATGTGTTAAAGTTGAATTGTACTCAACCTTTAAGTAATAATGAAGTATATTCTTTAGAGTTTGGTCTCTTGATTATGTATTGTAAAAGAGTTGGTTAAATTCTCAAATACGATAGTGAAAATATGATCAAATAATAATTTGTACATGTTACTTGACTTCACTAGGTACCTGCATATAATAAAACATGCGTCTGTCTGTCAGTTCGCGATAAAATCCGTTGATTTTCTGACTTTTCTGACTGCAACGACTTTCAATGTTTTCACAAAGATACGTATATAAATTGTTAAATAACTAACGCGGGTGAAAAGGCGGTAAATTTATAATAAATAAATACAAACACACAATGTAGTTATGAATTAGTATAACGAGTTCTTTCATCACCAATAAATTATACACGTTTGAAACGTGATTGCCTTTCATTCACTTGTTCATCTAATTGTGCGACGCAGTGTCTGTCCGCGCGCGTCGCGTGACACCCGGAGTGACATGCGACGTGCGAATTGATGAGATATTCAATATTCAATGAAAAATTGCTTTATGTCGCAGCACTTTGTATGACATAATGTTAAAGTGATTGTAGTGAATAGAGCTTTTAAATGTATAAACCTTTATAAAGTTTAAAAGAATGTTTCGTAAAAACCTGTATTAGGTATCTAGTGCTGTAGTACCTACGTGATAAACTTCTTTATATGAATTTTGTCATAAAGATAGGGTTCATGTTATCATCTAACATCACTGCGTTAATTTCTATGATTAATAATTATAGTTGCAATGCAAAATGCATGTTATGAGTATAACGTACCTACCAATTATTTGTTCAACTGTAAATCAAACAGCAGAAAATGTTATTCAACACTTCATAATTATATAGCAATTCATTATAAATAACAAGCCACAATTGAAATGTAAACAAAAGCATGCGAGAAAAAAATGTCGAACACATTTCGTAGTGTTAGTTGACACGCGCTAAATGGCTATGACTAATTCTCTTACTTATAATAAGAAGCGAGTAAGGAAACAAGCAGTTAATAGCTGTGAATAAAATTAATGTTAATAACGGGAACGCTGACTCGTGTTTTGAGTAATTTCACTTGCAAATCGGAGAAGGCCATTCGCGTGTCATAACTTTCCTTCTCATCACTAGTGTTCTATCTAAAAATAGCTCTATTCGTATGGGAGTAAGGTTTATAGTTGCTAGAAGAATTTTTGTGCGAAACGAGTACGAATGTTTTGGTTTGATACATGTGTGTCAAATGTTTATAGACCGGGAGATACTGACACAAAATTTCGAGTCATTTGTAACAGGATGGCGGTTCTACAGGGGTCTTAGTACGCAATGACAAAAAGAAAAACGATGGCGTGAACGCTGGTACCGGCGGCTTAGTCGCGTGGGCGTTTGTCGAACTCGTCGGAAAAATAGCGAAAGTCAAACGATTTGTAACAGTATGGCACTTATTTTTCCTGTAAGTTTGAGGATCAACAAATATAAATACAAAATTTCAAAGATCTATGTGTTGGAAATCTTCACTTATATAAATTAATAATAAATTAAGTTTTCAAGTATGACAGCACTTTTTCCCCCTACTAGAAGTATGGCAAATATAATAATGGTCACATTTTATCAAATACTCTCCAAAAATCCAAATGCAATACTGGTACAAAAAGTTTGGCGAAATAAAAATTTTTTGCAGATTTTCGGCGGTATGGCGACCATTTGGAATCGTCCGAAAAGTATGGCATGGCGATTTTCGTAAATGGCTGCACGACGATAGTTACCTGTGCAAAAGTTAGCCTGGTACAAATGGTTGAATGATTGTTTTATTTAAATCAACACATTCGCATCGGTATGGCGGGCTGTAAGTCACACCGGAAAAGTATGGCATGACACTACCGCCTACTACTTTTTTATGGGCTATCGGTAAATTCTAAAATTTTTGTGTTACAAATCGTTTGACTTTCGCTATTTTTCCGACGAGTTCGACAAACGCCCACGCGACTAAGCCACCGGTACCAGCGTTCACACCATCATTTTTCTTTTTGTCATTGCGTACTAAGACCCCTGTAGAACCGCCATCCTTGTTACAAATGACTCGAAATTTTGTGTCAGTATCTCCCGGTCTATTATGTTATGGGAACTATTACGTTCTCGATTTTAGGTAAAATTTATGAGTGTGCTATTAAGGTCAATGACAGTTATATAGTGTTCTTTTAATCTATTTATCCTACGAAAAAAAGCTTTAATTTGTTTAAGAATATAAATTATAAATTCTCCACGAAGTTGATCATAAATCATAATAATATTATGTCCTTTATTACTATTGTGGCATCCAATCGTGGTTCACCAAAATATGAACTTTGAGCCCGTTATATAGCGACGTAGTTCTATCAAAGTTATTCGTAAATTAATTACAAAGACAAATTCGTTAGTTGCCGCTCCCACAGTGCTCTAGCCTCTAGGCTAGCTATCAAAATTCACTGAGTTTAGCCAAACTAGCAGATATTCTAGACGCGACGCTTATAATTCATGCAAAGCTCCAAACTTGTTGGCAGTTCATTATAACTGTTTATTTTTATGATATGTTTGTTAATTAGAGATATATGTTGAGAGTGATTATACATATAGTTTAGGTATATATATAGGTATATTACGTAATAGAGTAACATATTTCTCGAAATATCAAATATGTATATATACATATATATGTATTTAGCTTCGCTGTAAATACATTATTCTTAACTTAATTCCATTATTCTCAAAAAAAGGTCACATCATAGCAATAGAATGTTTCCAATGCTTCTTCTACAAATTTCAGTGCCTAAACATATTATATCTTCTTATATATAAAAATGAATCGCAAAATGTGTTGGTAAGCGCAAAACTCGAGAACGGCTGAACCGATTTCGATAATTCTTTTTTTATTATATTCCTTGAAGTACGAGGATGGTTCTTATGTAGAGAAAACGTAAACATGTACCACGGGCGAAGCCGGGGCGGACCGCTAGTTATGTAATAAATATGTCCTCTAACTTTCACGATCTTTTTGTAAAAATGAAAGTTACTTGTGTACAAAAGATATGTCTGTGTATCCTATACATTATAATGTATAATAATGTATACTTAGACAAAAGAATCACATCACGCAGTCCGCGCGGGTCATACCCAGTAGTGCGCTTAGGTTGGCAGTGCGGTGTCCCACTTCCCAGCAAATATACAGCCTCCGTAATTAAATTTGGCGGCAGAGCGTAGACCGCTGATGAAATGTCCGGGACAGGGCGTTTGGGTGCGTAGGAATGTGTATAATGTATATTGTACTTGTAAAATATTGAAGTTGTAAAATATATATAATTGTAAAATATTGTACTTTTAAAATATTGAAATTGTAAAATAATGAACTTGTACATGTGTCGCGAAGGAATTGTATTAGTGCAGATATAACTTAAAAGTTAAACTGCTTGGTTCGCTGCTGTTTGCTGTGAGCTGTGAAGTATTGCATGTGATGCGCTTTTGTGTGTGGATTGTTGGAAAGGATGTTTTGTTAGAGAGGATTTGTGGCCTATGCATTCATTGCATATGTATTTGTTACTTTGTACCTTCGTACACCCTTATTACATTCCAACTTTACCATTCAACTATTTAATGATCTTAAGGTTTTATCGTGCATTTCCTAGTAAAAGTATGTATTATCAATACGCTTAACGCTAGAAAATGAGGTCTTCATCAGCATACAGTATTAAGGTTGCACGGTTTAAAATAGATCCGAAATAAGGTCAACAGCCGATCAGCACCTCCCAAGTAGGTATGCTAATGTTATGCGACACGGCCCCGTCCACTTTCTCCGCCCGTGTATACAATGGACCATTCAATAGCAACATTTAAAAGCATTGCGATGTAAGAACTAAGAACTATAAGCATAATTCTTCCGAAGCGTTGAGTCTCTTTCGACGGCTTAAATCGCACGAATAATGGTTTTAATCGCTAAGTGGTTATTGTTCCCGCTTAATGGGTATTGCGGGAACTGTATCGGTCTATCGTGATTATTGTGAGGAGTAAAATAGAAGAGTGAGATATTAAAGTTGCAATTTTGTCTATGTAAGTAATGTGCATCTGTTGCAATTTTGTCTATGTAAGTAATGTGCATCTATAATTGTAATACAAAGGGGATTTTATTGTTTGTAATTTGCAAGGTACTTTGTTATATAAACTCAGGGAAATATAAAAAGTATTTTACTAGTGGATGGCTGCATTATTCCTGAGAGGACTAGCCTAAATATTTTTTCAGTTCTTATCCCGGGTAAACGCAGCGTTGCCGAGGCGTATTTGCTAGAGAAAGAAAACATTTATGTTACGCAACTTAATAAATGTGAATTTTACTCTTAACCTAGGATATAACAAATAATGAATCTAGAACTTTTTAAAAGTTGTCGCTACCTGAATACTAAATAATTCTTCAGTTATTTCGAATATTTTTCGATCGGACACACTAATTCATCTATATTTCAGCCTTATAGGTACCATGACTATCGTCAATGTTCCCTAAAACGTCATATTTTTCCCCTTTAAGGCTGTATCGCAATACGATGCGGTCTCCTGAATTTACCTCAAACACAACAACGATATAAAATCTAAAAAAAAGTGTTAAAAATGATTTATCACTATGTAGCCACTGCTAGTTGGTAGCAGGGACTACATAAAGGAGTCGGGACAGTGCTCTAACTGACTCTGTAGGTACCTATATTGTATCGAGGTGTACTGAAATGTTTTAATGGTGGTTTAGTGGGGGGGGGGGGGGGTTCGTTGTCCGCGCCTCTATTCATTGAACTCGAATGGAGCGAGATAAACTCGTCACTGTCGGCCAGCTGGCGTCTGGTGTAAGCAGCATGCGTTAGAGAAAAGTATTAACTTATTTAGTACGTAGCTTCGATAGCGTAGAAAAGGAAAACAGGCATAGCTCCCGTTCCCATGGGGTTTTAGGGATAAAAGTTTCCCAATGTGTGTCTGGCAAATGTTATGAAAATCGTTTCATCAGTTTTTGTGTGAAGGAGTAACAGACAAACACTCGAATTTATGATAATATTAGTAGGATTATTTGTTAAATAAAATTTGTTATCTGACCGTCTTATGGTAAATATCTGCGTTATTGCAATATTGTTATAGTGGTGAAATAGAGCTCTTATAAGAGGGTCATATAATCTTGTAGGAATTTGACGGTAGGTGAATAAACTTTTAATTCCGGTCTTCAGAGCTTTACAATAGCTATTTTAGGGTACAATGTTCTAAACCAGTTGATAGTTAAAAAATCCAAATGAGGTTCAAAGCCACATCCGTTGAACAATAGCTTTGGGACTTTGTTTCGTACACACAATCCTGTCACAGATTCAAACAGATATCGAATATCTGTAAATTATCCAAAAATAATTCTTTTAGTCTGTAAAATATTTAGAAGTTATGAATGAAAACAGAAGTTCCTATAAATAGAAACCGGGAATAGTCGATATCGATAAACTCATTAAACTTGTGAACAATAGCAAAGTCTACCAGGTTTTTATGAATTAAAATACTTTTTTGTTTCTAACTTAAAATACGCTACATCATTGATAAATGCTAAAGTGAATACATATTTAGATGCTGTCGATTCGTCATTTTCGTTAATATCCTTTCACTGTAACAATAATTATACATTTAAATAAATTAAAAAAAAAAACATACTATTCAGTAAAAATAACTAACACCAAATCATCATACCGCTATCGCTTCTACCAGGGCACTATAAACTGCAAACAGTAACGTAGCTGCATTTTCGTGAAATCGCAACTGGATGGAATATCCCTTGCGCTGCGACAGCTTCAATAGTGTCACGTGCAAGCGTTGTTACAAACTTTAGTTTAGATGTAGCTGTGGTGAAAGTGTGTGCGTTTGTGAAGAAAGGTTCTAGAAGAGAAAATTTCATATAACATTCGGTTTGTATGGGGATTTGTTGTGACGGTAGCTAGCTAGGTGGATAAGGGTATGTCAAATGTTTAAAATGATATTGTAGCAATATAATGTCTGGGAGTTTGTCTCAAGGTTATAAGCAAAATACAGAAGAACGGTTTGTATTGTAGATAATTTCTATAAATATAAGGTATTCCTTTTGCATATAATTGTAAATCCGTATTTTGGATATTTCGAATGTAAAAATGTGTTTGTTTTATGTAGGTATTCTTCAGGAGTCGTATTCGAATATGGTAAGAAATGACTAAAAAACCAATTAATAAGTTTTCAATAAGACATAGATTATTATACGTGAATGTAGCTACCAAGTGCGTACAAAAATGGTGGTCCACAAAGTCGGAATTTATTTTTATTTTCCGACAATTGCCGGGGTAAATTTTTTTGTTCATTTGATTTAGTACGGCATCTGTGTCATACTATTTCTATACTGCTTTTAATCCATTATTCCGCAACGCCGTACAAAAATCATGGAGAAAAAGGGAAAAATTCTCTACCTGTACTTTCGAATTCTCATCTGCACTCAGGTGGACAGCTTACAAGTGATGGCATAGTGGTGAATCTTATTATTTTATGCTCTGATATCGTCTAGATAGCTCACTTGTTGGTTCAAATGACCCATAATTTTTTCAACATGGGCCTGTAGTCTAAATATGTTACAATACAGTTATTATTAATCCAGTAAAGAACAACGAAATAACAGGCAATTGGTAAAATGATTCAGCCACTAAGGTCAGTGTAGGTCGAGTGTGGTATGCAAGCGGGGTCATTGACCGACGGTCACGTGATCGTTCGTGGTCACATATCGGAGAAAAGAACAAAAGCCCTCGAAAATTGATTTCGATCTAGTGACGATTTTTATCTATCAATTTATTAGTTTGCATGTGCTTTATGATATAAGAAATAAAGAGTTATTGTTGTCGAAGTTCAATAAACTATTCAGTATGGTCAAATATTATTTATTTTCAACGGCAAGTGTGTGCTTCATCTGCAGTATATGTTATTATAAAATATAATAACAAATACAGTACGAGTTCTGGAGTAAATATGTATCTATAATAACATAACCAATTTCCTGTAATAAATATGTGAAACCAATTGAATAGTATCATATCAAAACTAACAATGAATCATGTGTGTTATATTTAGAATTGTTCAAGTTGTTATGCTATGTGTGTGTCAAATGTCATGAAAATCGGTTCAGCAGTTTTTGCGTGAAGGAGTAACTAAACAAAAATAACAAACAGTAGGATAGGTACTAGCATTTTCAAGAAATAACACAAAAAGGTGTGTTAAAAAATTTATCACCATCAAGGCAAGAGTCCGTAAACAGAACTAGTTTACGAGGGAAATAAACATTGGCAAATAAATGATGCGATTCGCACGTTATGGGACTGCGTCCTGATGTTTCCACGCCATTTGCTAATTAATTATATACTGTATCAAATGTAGGGGATATCGGTTTCAAATGTAGCTAAATATAATAGAGTTTTTTGTAGTAGACGTAGAGCATTGTGAAATGTAATTTAGAGTTGGTAAAGTTAAGGTGTTCGTTCACGTAAATTATATTTCTTCAAAGTATAATACGTAAATACTACAAATATATTAATACTGAACATTAAACATTCATAGAACCTTAATTTTTATTTACAAACAACATTGTGTACGCGTTCACATTTATCAAGCCATTCAAGATCTTACGCAAAACCGGCGTCGCTTTTGAATAGTTTCCTGCAATTTTAGATTCTTTGCATCCGACGAGGAAACACAGAACAACAGATTTTATATAAATTAAATAGGTATTTTTAGTGTCCTCGATTTTTAGTATCATCAATAGAGGTTTGCAATTCGCGGGCAAAGCCTCGAATATTTGGCTGGATATTGATGGAATTTGAAATATAGAAGTGCCTTTAAATGTGAATCACCGCGTGCAAAAATAACAAATTATTGTTATTTTTGCTATATACTTACAGTAAAAGAAACGTGCAATCGTAGCACCGTCTAACTTCGCAACACCGTTAGCAATATCCCCCGTAAAGTTAAAATTAACAGGACAGAAATCTCGAAGATTGAAACCAAAGTTTTAATATTGCAGTGGCTCGGTAAAACAAATAAAAACCGGTGGCTCCCCACTAACCGTCTATTGCTTCCTTCGTAAAGTTTTAATAGTGATATAAAAGTCGTTTTAAAATAGTTCCTGGTGTGGAAGTTTGTTAAAGTTAAGGTAGACGTGATTGGATACCTATAGCTTCGAGTTGTTGTATATTAAAGTCGCTTATCTGATTGTAGATAACGAACTTTAATTGCTACTTGGCAAACTGTTAAGGATTTTACTTCGCGAACTGTGTTGTCAGGGAAACAAATCTTTGTGGTAGGTGCTAGGTAGTTAAGCTCTATCTATCTATAGATGATTGAAAAATTATGTATGTAAATGTGTTCTGTTTTGAACGATTTCGTCGGTGAAATTGAAATAAATATCAAGTAGCATAATATTAGCAGTAACACGGTTATATTCATCATATTACCTACCATTGCAGTTTAATTTGCACGTAAGTGCAACTCTTTGGTGTGGTATTTTGCGCGTGAACGCACATAACAAAAAAGGTTTTTTCGTCAGTCCCGATGCAGACTAATAATGAAAAAGTTTCACTATAGAATGGGATAGAATGCTTCTCTCCTATATTCTCCTATTATTATGCAAATAGCGCTGGAAATTCTCCAAATTAAGCAGTCATGCTCTTGCAGTAGTTTTGCATGCATGTTTGTTTTGCGTATGCTTAAATGGAAAGAGAGTACTAACATCGTTTCATAATGCATGTACCTGTTAAATGATTTAACGGCACATCCATTTATTCATATACGTTAACATGATTATTATCATGATCGATTTAGCTACATAGTCTCAAGAGAAGTACGAGACTGTAAATATTTGGGAACGGAGTATTTGTAAATTATAATCCTCATGCATTTCTATCTACTTATGGCTACTACTACGATCCAAGTAATCGCCAACACTTCATTTTACCTGAAAGTAGAACTTAGCATATGATAAATAACAGTATCATTATCTAATCAGTACTCTACCGGCCGTTTTCTGAATTTAGTATTTGACTTCAGGATTTTCTTTCAAACTCAAACATTTATTTATTCAATTAGACTTCTTTTAGAAGCACTTTCGAATCGTCATTACGTATTTTTAACATTTACCACCGATTCGGAAAGCAGTATCTATGTAGAAGATATACGTATCTTGTATGTATCATAAGCTTTCGGAAACTAATTAATTCAATTCTCAAGTCAAGACCGGCCATAAGTAAATATTGTGTAAATTATTTATGACAATCTTTACCAAGACTTATTTTTCCCATGTTTTTCTATACATTTTTGATCCAACATTAACGTCTTAAAAGTGCCTTTGTTACTTCGCTTACAGAGTAACGATATAATAATTGCTCGCATTCCTGCAATAATTCGCTTTACTATAATAAGCCGTGTTGAATCTGATCGGAAATGTTTAATATAAAATGCGCTGAAACGAAATGGTTGTTACTGAAAGTATTTATTTTGCAATTATTATTATTACTTTTAATTGTACTCGCATATGAGTACCATGTGCCCAGTGACCGCGAATGCTCTTTTATCTCTCATATTTTATGTTTTATATTTAGTAGAGTATTGTGGTTTTTAATTTGTGAAATTGCAATAGGTAGATTACATTACATTGTTCTGTATATAAGTTTAGACTTTAGATTAATCGAGTATTTTTAATTAAGAAGCTTAATACGTTAACATAGGTAATGCCGATTGAATGAAACTAAATCGCTGTTATTCAGGTGTAGGTCAGTATCTTAATCTTAACAGTTTAAGAAATAACTTCTAAAACATGTACACAATATATAGGCAGGATGATACATAGTGTTATAAAAAGGCTCTCTTGATACAACCATGTGAAACCAGATTTAATCAAGTAGACAAGCAATTCGCAGGCGATAAGTCACAATCTCTATATTGATTCGTAAACAGGCGGGGGAGTGAATTCTCGTGAGATGATTGTTTTCGGCTCGGACATGTTGGGACATGCCCCGTGCCCCCAGAGCATGATGCATCCCGGATGGGATGTTGGTGGGACGCGTTTAACCGACTTTGTAAAAAGGAGGAGTGTTTTTGTGTAATGGATTGGGCTAAAGCTGATATGATTTTTAATAAAATATGAATATAGTATGGGTAGAGATAATAATGTGTTTGTTGATTTTGTTGTTTAATCTCACGATAGCAATTTTGTACGTAATTAATACGAGTTGAAACTTCTACTATATTAGGTGGTTCTTGAAGAATAACCCAGTGGGTAAGGTATGGTGCTTTATGAAGATACTTTTGTTGGTAGTTCAGTGACTGTATCGTCGTTTTTCTCATAAGAATATTAACATAAACTATAGCGATAAAGCTATAATTAAAATTCTATAAATAGCATAACCTACGTCTCTCCTAATTCTATTTCGGTATGGTTAGCTAAATCTAATGCGTTTTCATTTTACTTATCTACATTTCAATCAAGCACCCTTGGGTAATTTGATTTATTACGAGAATTATAACGAAATTTAATAATCGATCGTTCGTCGGAGGGAAACTCGTAATGGAATATTTAAAGGAAAAACAAGTATACAATGTTAACAAAGTAAACACGTTTATTACATTTTTTGTTATCTACTCCTGCTTATAAATTAATGGAAGAAAATGTGCGGTTTAATATTTTGTTATCCTTATCGGGGTATGTAAGAAATGTATGGTAATAAATTACATGCACGTGGATTCATTTTTTGTTAATGTTTAAAGAAAACAATATAGTAAATACTGTATTTGTAAAGCAGATATTGTAGAATAACAAAAGGAAATATAGTGTTTTGCTTGCTTTATCGGTAATAGTTGAATACAGTCAATTATTAGATATATATTTTTGCATAAGCAATTTGGTTACTTCGGGCAATGTTTGCAATACCTACGTGGTACAATAAGACGTTTGTTTCAATCACAGAATACATAATAGTAGCTAAACGCTACAGAACGGACACTCTCCGCCTCCCGCCAAAATTAAACTTACCTCACCCCCGCGCGATCAGACATAAAATGGGCCATATTTTTCTACAAGGACGATACGCAACGAAGATTGACAACATTAATCAAATTGACTTAAAGTATATAATTTTATTATTTTGGATTTGTGATTATCGTATTTCGTAGAAAATGGTTAGATATTGTGCTGTTTACGGATGTATTTCATCAGAAAAACGCGATTTTTTTTTTACGCTAGTCACAAATGTGCCAACCATAAAGCGTTAACACACACATTTGCAGTCTCTACAGTGTGACTGTCAAAACGATCATTTTGTATGGAGTGTCCGGGGTGTGGTTTCAATAGCTTGAGTCTAGACTCTAGAGGATATTAGTAGAAACATTTTTACATTTGAAAATACTTGTCAGTAATAAATACAGACATTTTATTTGATGTAACCTGGTGTAACGATGAATTTGTGAGAGCGGCCTAATTTGTGATGGAGCGTGCAGGTCTTTACACTACTTATCATGCTAATTTATACAAATATACCTAATCATAAATGCAATGAGATAATACATAAATAAATATCAAGTCACTCATGTATTTGGTACTAATTTCGAAAGTTTACACATCACAGTTTCGCAATCATCAATTTAGAGTATAATTGAACGCACGAACCGCAGAGCGTAATGAATAATAAATAATGGCCGAGTGCATAAATAATAATAATTAATTATCGTTGTACAACGTTATCGGTACACCCGGCTAATGTTAAACCTTGAACGTTACAAACAAATGATTAAATAACGCTTTTCCGCATAATTAACACGGACGTATATGATAATCAGCATCTGGTTTGTAACGAAGCTAATTAGCTACTGTTGCGTAACCGTTCAGATAACTCGCATAATTACTAGTCCACACGGCACACGGCTGTCGGCTCTAGCTCTTCTCTGTCGTGTGGCAACTGGCAAGTTAGAGTGGGATTAAGCGTTGCGGTGGGTATAACGAGCAGCAGATACCATCTGCCATAGTAAATCCTTTTGTAATGACTCGGTAGTGCGTCGCTGTACCACGCTGGACCACGGCGCCGCGGCCGTAATGATTCGCAAACTGGTATAATTAATGGTCAAAAACACTTGCTCGAACCGGTGTCGGGATGAGGTAAAAAGCCGACGGCTATTTTCGGCGAGACGTCTTTTTGTAGGCTTGGAAATTTTCAGTGAAAATAAATTCACGCGCTGGTTTTATAGTTTAAGGGCGTTTATTTGTAATAATATGTATCTGTTTTTGTCGGGAATTTCGTAATTTCAATATTGTTTGTATTGAAAATAGTGATAAATAACTGATATAGGTAACTTAACGTCACAATTATGGTAACAAAACCATGTTTAAGGACTTTTCTGATATTAGTTATACTGAGATTAAACCTCTTGATAGTAGAGTCTAGAATCTAACGCTCTGTATCCTGCACACGTATAAACCTTACCAATGTACATATAACCTTCCATTATGTAATAAAAAAAACTTCATCACTATGTAATTACGTATGAATGGTAAGTCATTGCTCTTATAATACTCTCTTAAATATATTATACCGTTAAAAACCGGTATGAGGATTTTGGGTACTGCACGTGTTTTGTAACACATTTAAGTTCTCTGTTGATATTATAAGCTTGTTTAGATCCGCAACAGTGAATACGAAATACTAAAACCAGAATAAAAGTCCGGCTTTGTATTTTTTTTATAGATGGCAAGTATTGTTTAGTCTGCGATTACTTTTAAAGAAGGTTGTGTTTTGAAGGGTACCTATTTCCTTATTTGTGATTCTGCGAAAGGTTTTGATTTTTGTTACTACACAGAATTTGCAGAAGTCCAGCAACAGAAGCATAAGAATAACTATGTCAACTTAGTAACGTTTTCAGTAGATACAATAGTTTTCCCTAGTGTTGTTTTTGATAACTGTTAGTTGTGTGAATTTAACGTTAACAATTTTCTAAGACAGGACACTTTTCAGACTCGGATTGGGAATTTATTAACTTGGTCACCTCCTTCTATTTAAAACAAGTAAACAAACGATACGTTTTTATTACAAAGGCATTGTTATAAACAATCGAATCATTGCATTTTTTCCTGAAATAAAATATATCCTTCGTCAAGATTGTAACTAATAAGACCCCTTTAACTTAAAGCGTTTTTTTGGAATAATTGACAAGTAGACGAGGGTTGAGCAAGTAAAATGTAAGTTCAATACATTATCCTGACTTATTGTGCGACCCGTGAAATGTGGAGTCACGAGTCTAATGGATGGAAAACATGAGGACCTTTAATGGAATGTGGAAGACGAGTAGGGATCTTTTATGGCCATAAGAATGTTATGCAATGGACGCATTTTTTGTTCCTGTATGAAGGAAATATTGTCGAGCCAATTTAATAGGCAACATTTGACGTCTATCAATTTTATCTTTGAAGAGAGGTAACCTGCTTAAAAACATCGATTAAAGTGAATTAATCGATACGGATTTGAAACATTTGTCAATCGAATTTATTGATTTATGATAATTTTTATTCACAAGTAATCAATGCATTCGATTCTAGATGTCAGATTTCGATTTTTAGAGTAACGTCTCTGGTATTTAAAAAGAAAAAAGGTTTATTGACACAAAATTGTAGTGACGTCAGTTCTTCAATTCAGAAATTGTTTATTATGTTTAAAATGGTTTATCAGTAAAATGAAATCTTAAAATTACTTGTATCGGTCATTGTTATTATAAATATGTAGTCGTAATTGAAAAAAGTCAGGCAAATGTGCAGTTCTAACAAAACGAAATATCATGTTATTCTATGTCGTCGTTACTAGGTTACGTTCTTGAATTTTGTTGAACTGTCAAATGTTGCCTATTAAAATGGCTCTACTATAGTTTATACTCGACTACTTATCGGAATGTCATCTCAATTCAACACATAAGGCGTAATCAAATATACAAATCTGGTATAAACCTTTATGATATCTCGCGTGTATAACACGTATATTAAATACCGTTACAATAAAATTTATGACGTCTTTATTCTCCGCGGCAGTTGTGATATTCCACCAAATGAAACAATATTCCCCTGTCCTCATTAAAAATAAAGAATCAAAGGGGTTGAAACTTAGAACGTCGACATTATTATAACAATCCAAAAGTAACGGTAACTCTTCCAAGATATTAATGAAACATGGCCGTCTCGCGATCTCAGTTAAAACTTGAGAAATTTGAATATAGACGAGCCAAGTTTGCGAATCATTTCTTTGGTAATGTTTCGATGCGTTGCGATGCTAAATAAGTGGGTACTTTTATTACAAAGGCAGTTGAAAAGTGAGTGATTTAGTGGGGACTTTTATTCAGCCTTGGTGTGGGGGAATAACATTTATTGTTGGAAATGATGTCATATAAATAATGAAGATTTGTGCTATGAACAAATATTTTAATTTAGGACTACGCAGGCTACCTATAAATATGGTTGATTAGTAATAATTTTTTTTAGAATATGAAATTTATATAGGTATGATTATTAAATATAAACGGCACGTTTTTTTTTTTGTTTCATTATAACTGCCTTTCAACTTACTGTTACGTTTATTGCTCGTTCACCCCGCGATATAATTTTTGTTTTTAATGTGAGATTTTACGTTCACATTTATTTCATAATTATTACGTAATACAGGTTATAATTAATGATATTTCGCACATTAATTATAAAATGTAAGTACTTTCGGCTCGCGTGTTGATAATTTCGTACGGTTTAAAACATTAAAGGATATCGAAAGTAGGTCAATTGAATAGATTAAATTGATAAAATATTCATGTTCACTTCTCTAGGCTTAAAATATGCTTTATTTATGGGCTTTGAACTTTATAAACTTGTTTTAGATCAGATATCTATATTAACGTTAGGACTGACGGCTAAACTTTCTTTTTTGTATCAGATAAACAACGTTTAGAAATTTATAGTTTTAAATAGAAATTAGGCTTATTTCAAACACATTTGAATAATAATACGAATATATTTGTTTAAGAAATTATGAATTGCAAATTCTGCGGGTTATGTAAATTTTCTAGTTTAAACCTCTTCGCGAAAACAATAAGGAATCTTTACTTCAAATCTAATTACTTTTATATCCCGAGGGCTTTGTTGTCAAAAATCAAAGAACTTTATATTAAAGGAAGCGTTCTAAGTAATTTTTAACAATCGCCTGAGAATTGTTCCAAAAGGGGATAAACAGGAAAACCGATAATTACCTACTTGGGGTTAAATACAAAGAAAGTAAAATTTATGGGTAAAATTATAAGGTTATCCTTAATTTACTTTATAGTCTTATTATTTTCAAGGCTTTAAAATCAATATTTTCATATTGATTGAAGAAGTTTCCTTCATTGAAAAAAATTATCTTTGTAAATGAATCCTACTAACAGGAACAATGTTTTTGACTTTTTGTATGATTTATTTATATCCATTAGGTATATATCTCTACTAGCTTTCCACCCGCCAACGCAGTCAAAGAAAAACACGCATAGTTCCCGTTCCCGTGGAATTTCCGGGATAAAACCTATCCTATGTCCCGGGGTAAAAAGTAGCCTATGTCCTTTCTCGGGTATCAAAATATCTCTATACCAAATGTCATGCAAATTGGTTCAGTAGTTAAGGCGTGATTGAGTAACAGACAGACAGACAGAGTTACTTTCGCATTTATAATATTAAATATTATATAATTATATATATTATATATTATATTATATTATTATATTATATAGTATACAGCACAGGTATACATATATTCCGAACCTCCTCTTCCTTGAGGGTCTCAGGGCGGGAGTTAGGAATAAAAATAATAAACCGAGCTACAGCTCGAGTAGAAAAGTTTTTTCAAAACCATAGTATATATATATATACTATGGATGAAGTCTCTATGTCTGTGAGGGAATGAAATAAAACCCATCATTACAATTTCCTAGAACATTTGCTAAATAGATATAACGTTTTGTGGAACTGGTAGATACTCATTCCATCATAATATTTATTTATTACGTTACATAGAGTGATGAGTTGTTATTTTTACGTAGTGTAAGCACTAAACATATTTTACATTGTTTCTATTGTATTTTTAACTTCGGTTCTAAATCAAGAACTTTTTCTTTATCGTTATACATGCTACTTATATATCCTGATTATTCAAAGGAAGTATGTTTCATTAACATGAATAAAACGTAGATACCTTAGTAAGTCATAACAATTTTTACTCTTTTCAACACGACAGGCCTACAACGTGAGAAGATAAAACAATAACAAAGACTTCTATCCGTTATCCTGTAGCTGATCGTTGGAAGTCGTCGATTTGGCAAAAAAATAAACTTTATCTCTCTTCGTTAACCGTTTCCGCGCTTGACGGCCTTTAAGTTCGGTGTCAGCGGTTTTTTGGACGCCATTTTAGTTTCTAACTCGTATTTTTGGTAGTGTGAATGGAGTAGGTATACCGAGTGTTATTTTGATATTCGTCTGGAGGAAAGTGGAAACGGTTCTTCGTAACGGTACGCTACTAGACTAATTTTTTTCATATTTTGCAATTTGCCATTGTTCAGTACCTATAGCATATGGCATACTTGGTTGCACTTTCTTTTGAAAATCTTAAATTTTAATTTTTTAAATTAACATTAACTTGAAAAATAGCACGTTTACACATGGTTGCATATTCTATATTCAGTATCGCAGTCTGTTATAATCACTAGCTCTTAATCCTTGTAGCCGTTTAATAGGAATCAAGGAACAGTTGTTAATAGGTAGTTAATTAAGACTTCTTAACAGAACTGTAAGTAGTCGTCAGAGTTTATTATAGCAACTTGAGTGCTATGACTTGAAGAAACTTGGGTCTATTTTCGAATGATTGTGCTTGTATACTCGTTGTTGATAAAATATAATTCAATTTAACAATTAAATCCTTATCCTACTAATATAATAAACGCGAAAGTTTATAATGATATAATATGGATGTCTCTTACTCTTCATACGCAAAAACAATCGATCGATCTATGTATGTATATGAAATTTCGTATAGCACATTATAACTCGAAACCACGCAAGTAATGTCGCGAGTTTCAGCTAGCGTAATTCAAGATAAACCTATATATTAAAGTTTTTAACATATGTTTGATTGTTCGCACACTTACACGTATGTACCACAGTAACTGCAGTGCATTTTGAAGTTGCATGAATTTTCAAATTATACAGAACCATTAAAACTTATCGTGCCAAATTAGTTGCCCCTGCAACTGCAATTTTGTAACCGAGCAGTTAATTGAACTTTCGGCCAGATTTATAGCTTTATTTAGCGTAAACTTGTAAGTTTAGCGATATACGTTAATTTGTTGATACGAATGTATGCTAGTTTTGGAAATTAGGTTGTCGTATGTTGTGGGAAAAGTTGTTGTGTGTTTACAAGCGAATTTTAAATGTGTGCTTTTAGCTCTATTTCAGTTTTGTCGAGTTATATCCAGAGTTTCAATAAAGTTGGCAACAATATTTAGAAATAAAATATGTTACGGATTTTATACGCGATTTATTCATTATATTTAAAATACGTTACAATATTTAATTTCTAAATAAATATATATATACTAGCGTAAACTAAAAGAACACAAATATTTATTAAGTAATTTCATTTTTACAAGTCGTAATTACTTAACTCTAGTTAAATACTATTTTGTAACATGAAACCTTAAAACATTAATACTTGGCTATTTAATGTACAACATAAATAATAAAGATTAATCTGTTTACGTGTGTTTTATTTCGAAAAAGTATAAAGGCTAGCGTGGTGATATGTAAGGTGTGTAACATACATCCAGTATGTATGTATAGTCGAGGATTAACCGAGCCTGAATGTAGGGTTACCATACGATAAAGGGCTTGTACATAAGGACTGATATAAGTTACAGTTACGTGGTCGTCACATTTTATGAAATTGTTTGAATGAAGTAGATAGGTGGATAGTTTTCTGTAGTGTGTTGTCTTTGTAAGGAAATTTTGACATTTTAATATTTGTTCCAGTTCTAGCCGAGATGCTACAACTAGTTCTATTATAGGGGCAAAATTCCGAATATTCAAAGTATTTCAAGCATGGACTCCTTATTAGATACTTTCCTTCACATACCCCACTTCTGTAAGCCACTTTATGTCACAAGGTTTTCTATAGAGGAGTACAGTCCACTTTCTTTCAATTTACAAATTTTTTGGAGAAATCTCAAGAAATATAGTAAAAGTGGTCACTGCAAGTGTGAGGCTTTGACCGGCCTTGTCGCCTGCGTCGTGTTGAGCTATGCTATCATAAACATGCGCTAGCGTTTATCTTTTGGTACGGCGAAGCGGTTTTTAGGGTTCCTTGAGACGTACATACATTGATAATAAAACATATTTTTTATAATATTATGTTAGGAAAGTCCGAACATTAATATGAATCATTATAGGTAATAGTACGAGATCCGGCTGCAGGATCAGTGCGTTCATCTGTTTTTTGCTGAAAACCGAATTTTTATGTATATTTATAATTAGGAGAATATATATCGACTAGGTTGCCAGTCAAAATTTGGCCGCAAGCATGTTTAATTAAAATTTTTCTAATCGATTTTTGGGAAAAAAATTCGTTCACTTGTTTTTTGAATAAAATGTAGTCTACATCACGTCAAATGATATAAAAATTCTAAAAAATCACGGTTGCCGCTTTTCACCTGGCCGCAACATCTTGGCAGCCTGGTGCAAACAGGTATGATTTCGATTTATTTTTACGTTCATAACGCACATTTATGAATCATATATCAAATTAAAGCTAATTTTTCTCTATTTATTATCATATATGGTTGCCTTATTAAATCCGGCCGCAAATAAGGGTTGCTGGCTTATAAAAATTATAAATATAAGATTAGTGTGTTCATCGGTTTTTTTTGCTGAAAACCGAATTTTTATGTAACTATATGTATTTATAATTAGGAGAATATATATCAACTAGGTTGCCAGTCAAATTTTGGCTGCAAGCATGTTTACACTCAACCTTAAATATTCAACATCTTTAACAGCCGGCAACCCTTATTTGCGGCCGGATTTAATTAGGCAACCATATATGATAATAAATAGAAAAAAATTAGCTTTAATTTGATATATGATTCATAAATGTGCGTTATGAACGTAAAAATGAATCGAAATCATACCTGTTTGCACCAGGCTGCCAAGATGTTGCGGCCAGGTGAAAAGCGGCAACCGTGATTTTTTAGAATTTTTATATCATTTGATGTGATGTAGACTACATTTTTTTCAAAAAACAAGTGAACGAATTTTTTTCCCAAAAACCTATTAGAAAAATTTTAATTAAACATGCTTGCGGCCAAATTTTGACTGTCAACCTAGTCGATATATATTCTCCTAATTATAAATATACATAAAAATTCGGTTTTCAGCAAAAAACGATGAACGCACTAATCCTATATTTATAATTTTTAAAAGCCAGTAACCCTTATTTGCGGCGGGATTTAATTAGGCAACCATATATAATAATAAATAGAAAAAAATTAGCTTTAATTTGATATATGATTCATAAATGTGCGTTATGAACGTAAAAATGAATCGAAATCATACCTGTTTGCACCAGGCTGCCAAGATGTTGCGGCCAGGTGAAAAGCGGCAACCGTGATTTTTTAGAATTTTTATATCATTTGACGTGATGTAGACTACATTTTATTCAAAAAACAAGTGAACGAATTTTTTTCCCAAAAATCGATTAGAAAAATTTTAATTAAACATGCTTGCGGCCAAATTTTGACTGGCAACCTAGTCGATATATATTCTCCTAATTATAAATATACATAAAAATTCGGTTTTCAGCAAAAAACCGATGAACGCACTGATCCTGCAGTGGGATCTTAGACTATAAGTTGTATTTCGAATGTTTCTTTATAAATTATTTACTGCAGCGTTGCTTTAACAATAGTCATTTATTATGCTTGGCAAGTTGGCATATATAAGTATTTCTTTTACTACGGCTGTAATGTTCTCGTAAAATTCTCTGCAATGCTTTGACGCAAATATTGTTATCAACTTCGTGTTACACATATTTTCGATATGAACCTATATACATATCCAGATTTTTTGCATTTTGTAATATGCAGTTACTTGATACTCCGTCCTGAATAGTGTCAACATACAAGCCGTTTCCGCGTATATCTCCTTGACTTTGACATTGAGAGTTATTTCAGAGGGTGCACGTTAAAATCGATGCTACCGCTTAATTATTATTATCTATGTAGGTCGAGCGTCCATGTTGAGTGAAGGTCGTTCAGCGGTCGGCCTTAATCCAGAATTTGCGAACTTCCTACAACGCGATGTGCAGTTCGCTCGTTATAATGCAATTTACGGGTAATTACGTTTATACAATGACAAATGTAAAATTGATCTATTGTACTCGTTTCGAACAAATAATTCCTGTTAGTTTTTGTTAAGATTACGAGGTCGGTGAGATAGTATTGAGCGGCTAAGGCTAGACCTTGTTGGGCATAAAAGAAACATCTGAGATGACACGGAACTTTTTTTGCTTATGCACGTCACATTTTTGCACTAATTAAGTATATCTCACTGATTGCATGCATGTTATAATAAGCGGAAGTTATATCGATTGTCGGCATTACAACCACCTACGATTAATCAAGATAATATAGAAATACGTTGCTAATCTAAAATGTGAATCGATGCCCAAAATATTAATTTCATATGCTACAAAATGTTAGGTTTTTTTTTCAGGACCTTCATGTGAACATAAGCTAATTTAGATCATTTTACACTCTACTTGCGGTGATAATAAATCAATCTACCAACAAACTTGATGAAAATAATTTTCGCCAATAAATTCACCGCCGTCGATCGATGCACAAACTTTTTGAAGCCCTCGCATAGCTCTGATGGTAGAGCTAGATAGTTTATCATATTCATTTATTAGATATTAAAGGGGTTTTTTCAACTTTAGATAAGTACCTACTGAGTTTTAAGATTACTATTGAAGCTTAATAATATTTTAAGGCTTGAAGTTGATAATTTTAAAATTGAACTTTGTTGGTTGTTCTTGTCATCCACCGCGGGATGATGTTAAGTGCACATGACCGAAACCAAGGGCGAAATACAAGTCTATCACAAAATAAATTAAAACTTTTAACTCAATTTTCTACAGTATTAAAGTAACTTTTCCCTTACAATTTCCAAAATTTAGGTGCAGAAAATATATTCAGTGTTTCTATTAGTTTAGTATTGGCACCATCTCTGCGGCGCTGCTTCTCGAATATAAATGTTTTGGGACCGGTTTTACAAACGCTTCGTATTGTGGTTTGCGCTTAATAAAAAGGGATATAGAAGTTGTGTTAAAATATTTGGATTGAGTATAAAAAGTAGTAAATGTCGCACACAATGAATTCTTAATTCTCAGTTACTTACCGTATGTTCAGATATTACGCGAAAGTACCCTTGCTATATTTATTAACAGCACTCAACTAAGTAGATATCTGTTATACAAACTTTTTATGGCAATTTGTTACATGTACATATTATTTTTGAAAGATAACATTTTGGCATGTTTGTTTATTACAAATTTTGCAACTTTAAAAGCTTACATCATGTTTATAACTTACATTCGCACATGTAGATACTTTTTATCTCGACCTACACGAAGCAGCGAATATACAGAGACGAATATAATAGAGCTCTGTAATAGTAGTTATAATTGCGATTAATGAAGCTTTCACATAGTGCACCATTTTTGGCGCATAAAAAAATAGAAAAGCGAAGTTCGTGCCGTGTCACCCGGTTGATTGGTTGGTATCGCAACTCGCACGAACACCAGACATCTGAACACTCAGCCTGTAATGTAGAAACGTTATACTTAATCTATACTTTAATATTATAAAGCTGAAGAGTTTGTTTGTATGGACGCGCTAATCTCAGGAACTTCTGGTCCGATTTTAAAAATTATTTCGGTGTTATATAGCCCATTTATCGAGGAAGGCTTATAGGCTATATAATATTATATACATATATATTCACGCTAAGATCAACAGGAGCGGAGCAATACGGGTAAAACCGCGGGCACAGCTAGTTAGCAAATATTTTAGTATGTTTATGATCTATTTACCTAGCTCCTATTTTGTGGAATTTTGGCTACAAAATGTTTGGATTTATGATCGGTAAAGCTCGATTCTGTACAATTTTTTGGCGTAAAATATTTATAGGGAAAGAATAACAGATATGATAAATATTATTGGATTTTTTGGACAATGTCATACATATTGGTTGGTTACGAAAGCTTTTTTATTTATTATAGAATGAATGGATTGGATAGAACAATAGATATAGAGTAACCAAAAAAATAAATACCTAGGCTTATGCCAGCTTTATAGTGTTATAGTTGCAGATAAAATAGTTTCAACTATATTAATAGTTTTGTACTGTTTCGATCGAAACTATTGTTAAGTTATAAATAGAGTTTTATAAAAACGTTTGTAACACTGTCTTTACAAATAAATTTTGAAAATGTGAAATATAAAGTGTATTAGGGAGATACTAGAGGTAAATATTGGGAAATAGACTTACCTCTCGTTTTGTCATTAACGAACTCCGATCGCGTTACCCAATTCATTCGACCCACATATTTAGCGGTATGAAAACAATACGCTTTCCCCAAAACCCAAATAATGTAATTACCAGAACATTGGACGTGACGCCGCCGGCTCTAATTTACTTGAGCTTCTGCTGCTTATCGAATTACTTATTGGCACCTGACAATTATTATTTTATCATGTTGTTATCATAAATTACGCGTTTATCATTTCAGATCTTGGGATTCGTTTAAGCTCAGACGCGTCTTGATGTAGATTGCTTTTTATAGTTCATTATCTATATTCGATACTAATATTATAAATCTGAAGAATTTGTTTGTTTGTTTGAACACGCTAATCTCAGGAACTACTGGTCCGATTTGAAAAATTCTTTCGGTGTTAGATCGCACATTAATCGAGGAAGGTAGGCTATACATCATAGCCCTAAGAGCGGAGCAATGCGGATGAAACCGCGGGGCACAGCTAGTTACTTATAAAAGTCCTATATTATAGGTATAGTCAAAGGGACATATTATTTTTATTCCATACCAAATGAGGCTTTATTAATAGTGTATTTCTGTATTAACTTGAGATCTTTTTTAAATGAGTAGTGAATGCTCTTTGCTATACGATATAATTTGCATGCCTCAACAATAAATATGGTTTTGTATGATAAGCTTTAAAATAGAATAAGTACATCTTTGTGTATTATCTTCTTTGTATTATTATAATCGATATTTTAAAATGCTTTTCTAATACCTAAGCGTCGGATCGAGTGCCCTCCATTCTATTTATATAGTGTTTAAAATTCATTACTGATTTATTCCCGAGGTGAAGCTTGGCCGCGCCTCAGTTGAGATGGAATGTAAACAGAAATTCAATATTGTTAATTCGCCTCTCAAACTTCCAATCACGATCTTCTGTAATTTATATAGATCGCAGTGTCAATATTTGTACACTTTAGGGAAGGACTTAGATCAAAATTGGGAAGTGTTGTTCACGGTTTTGCGTTTAATCGTCTTCTGGTTCAACTGTTTTTATTTGATGAATGAGATTATTATAAATATCGACATATTTTGTATTAGTATTGTTAAAAAGAGTATTTCATTCAAAATAAATGTTAAAATTGAAGATTATGCACGAGGCTACACACTCGTAAAATGTTTTATAACATTAGACGCGACTTGCTTGTTGATAAAAAAAAATCGTTTATGCGTGTTGTAGTACAGAAGATACACATGAGAATAAATAATGAATTGTGTTTGTGTGCATAAACTCGAATACGGCTTAAAGATAAGCAAAACATGTTAATAGGCTCATGTTTTGCTTTTTTTGGGTCATCAATGTAACATACGATGAAATGTGTAAATTTTTAACTTATTCTATGATATAATTTTAAATGTAAAGTTGATTGATATATGATTTGTTTGTATAATTAATACTGTCTCATTCCTCAATTCTTCAAAAGTGAAAATTTATAAACATGCCCAGATTACTATAAACAATATCACCATGCCCTCATTATAAAAATACTTTTTTAACTAAGTACCCTCCTTTATAATGAGTCCTGGTTTCTTCATATAAATTTAGGTTATTACAAGTTTTGCAACCCGCTTTGCATCAAATAACGTGTTTTCTTCTACTACGTTTACCCGTTTTCACATACAAATACAACAAGTTAATAATATACCGTGTACGAGTGTCACAAACGTGCGCTAAATTTACTCACAGATACGAAGATAGAACCTGTTCTATCGGTCAAGTGGAAAGCGCTGACACAGTTACATTGAGAGAGACGTTCGCTATACGGGCCTATTCTTGCGAGATTAGATCATTAGATGTCTTTTACGTGAGTAACTATTGAATTGAATTCAGTGAAAAGTTAGAAGTAATTAACAATATGTGAGATGAAAAATTTATAAAAAAAAATCTGAGGGTTGTTTCTTGACTAACTAATAAATGGATGTTTTTACATGTCTTACAACTGTGATAAGGTTGTCTTATCGTTTTCAACAATTTGCTAAGCTACTCTGTGAGCGGCATCAATGTTTAAATGCGCTATTTTAAATCCTTAACGCAATTTTTATGACATTCACGTTATACATAATCCTAAAATCTCTTGTGCTAAAGGATTGCAATATCATGTTTTAAAAAGGAATTTAAAATAATGAAAAAGCGAAATGTTCTTTGCGCCTAAGCCCTCCACTGCCGCAGTCCGTCCCTGCGTTGGATTTTCTTAATCCGCGCCTCTGCTGAATGAAAGCATTAAAACCGCACTTGTTTCTAACGAGGGCCATTCACGTGCGACTGCTGGAAAGCAGGTCAATCCTGATTAGGGACTGCGGGCTTTAAACGGCCTGTTTTTGTTGACGTCATTTATTTTGGTTTGCTCAAATGTTACCGAATGGTCTAACGAATTTACAAAGGATTGTGGAAATTTGGTTGAATTAATTAAAATGAAGTGTGTGTGGTACCTACTCTAGAATTAATAAAGTATACGGCATATTAGGAAAATAGTGTGTTCGAAGTCATTCCCATCTTAGTAATGTCATCACCAGAAAAGGGAATAGAAAACAAGATGAAAACGTACGGATCCCACTCAGTGCCATAATATCACGACGATGTAAAGCAAAAACTAACTTCAATAAAACACGAAGTTAGTTTATCTTAAAAAAGGTAACAACTCGACAGAAATGTGCATTCGTTAGTGCACAGAAACGTTCAGGTGTGCCGCCATTTTCTTTGATGCAAATTCAGGTCGTTGATTGCGAACGCCGCGGAGGACGCGAGTTGCTGAGCGCAAACATCCAGAAACTTCCGTCTTTGCCATTGAGACAAATTTTATTTCACTCGCAGCTACGTTGTAAGAATAATGCTATTTAATTTCAGTTCTGCTCGTGTTTACGGAACTGGCGAATTCTTTGAACTCGGTCTAATTTTTATCTCGCAGACGGCGCTCGTTTGCTACCTGGATTCGGATTACTACTGTGATGTTTGTGACTAATGGCGCCTTTATGTTATGTAGAAACGTATATTATTTTCAGAGGAACTGTGAATCAAAAGTCCTCTTCTTGCTTCTACTAGAGGTTGGATAGGCATGACCAAACTTATTTATAATTATCTAATTAAATTATCGATTTAAATTAATGTACCAATTTTGTTTGTTTCAGGTATGGAATCAGTTATTGGAGCATCTATACAATAGACACAAAGTGGTATCTACATGTGTAAGTCTTTACATAATAAGAATGTTGGAGAATATCATAGGTTTATCTTTACAATTTAATGATGATGGACTATGACGCCCCATTTCAATACTAAAAGTTGTTAATAACGTTACGTACATTTTATCTAAATAAGGTTTTTCAGTAAGAATAATCAATTTTTCAACTCCAATACTATCTTAATATATATAAATCTCGTGTCACAATGTTTGTCCTCAATGGACTCCTATACCACTTAACCGATTATAATAAAATTCGCACACCATGTGCAGTTCGATCCAACTTGAGAGATAGGATAGTTTAAACATGTAGGTACCACGGGCGAAGCCGGGGCGGACCACTAGTATAATATATATGATACGATATAATCCGTAAAGCAGAACATACAACAGGACATTTTACGGTTAAGAACGAAACTAGAATGGGGGTGGAATTCAGGTCAAAATTTGTATAGAGCACGAGCGAAGTTGCGTTTAAAGAGTTAGTATCCTATATTCTTATTACTTACTGAATATTATAAACGCGAAACTTTGTTAGTTTGTCTTTCTTACATTATGCAACGGAGCGATTTTATGGTATGATTTTTATGTCTGTGTCTGAGTTTAGCTACTTTTTGCCGAAATCATTCAAATGTTTATTTCCTTTAACGGACAGGCGAAACCGCCCCAATCCATCCTACTAATATTATAAATGCGAAAGTTTGTGACAATAGATGTATGTATGTTTGTTACTCTTTCACGATAAACCTACTGTACGGATTTGGGGCAAACTTTACAGTTATATAAGCTATATAGAAATAGTTGATTTTGTCGGGCGGGTGCTAGCAGGCTAGTGATGACACAAAAACGCGCTTTGTGCATGCGTCTAATTGCCCATTGACCCCACGCTGAGGTCAGTCCCAATTCGACCCTCGCGTTTCCTCATTGGAACTGATTGGACCGTCTTGCTGCGATTTGCATAAGGACACTATTGAAGTAATCCCCTCGTTTCTTATAGTTGTAGGTTAATTTAGTAATAACGGATTGTTTGTTAAGTAGGTTAAAAGCGATAGTTGTTTATTTTTTTATAATAATTAATAATTGTTTACTATAGTAAGTATATACACCATATTAAATTTGTCATTGATGTCTGTCTATTCAAAGTGAATAAACATGCTTGCAATTAGTAAGCTAATGCAATTATTTATCAAACTTTTTTACATTTCTCAGTACAAAATTTAGTGTTTGCGTTATGGTTACATTTGGCATATTTCAATCACAATTTTTTTATCACCTATTATCAGAGTCTTTATTTACATAATGATGTGCTTAACGTCACTATTAAATAATTGCACAAGGAAGATAATACAAAAACGTAACCTTATCTTCATTGCCAATTAATTGAACAACTGATTATTATTAATTTGTGTTCATTAATAATTTATAAACACTATTTAATCGCGATAATCGTGCTATCTTTTCCTCTTTTTTATGTTTAACATGCAATGTTGTTGTTGTAAGATTATATTAATTACCATTTTTCGTTATCTATAGGTTTACAAAATATTTTACGCATATTCTATTCTTTTACTTCAAGATTATTATTATCAAGAGGAAAATCTTCTCGATCTCTTTTAAGAGATTTTCTTTCTTTCCTAACACTGTTAATCGAATGAGCGAAGTTCACCTAAATATTTCTGATTTCTTCATAACAGCGGCGGTCTTATCAAGAGACAGGAACAACATTTTACAACGTGCAATGTACCTAATACAAAAACCACGAAACACACTTCTTTGTATCGTGGTTTTAAATTTTCTATGGTGTTCCTTCGAACACTACCTATAGATAATTTCCTAAAATTGACCCATTTAATTTTTATTAATTTTTACATAAAATATTCAATCTATTTTAACTTTTCATCGTGCTTAATCAAGAATAAAAATAAATAATAAATAAATATTATATAGGACATTATTACACAAATCGACCTAGTCCCACAGTAAGCTCAATTAAGGCTTGTGTTGTGGGTACTAGGCGACGATAAATATAATATTTAATAAATACATATATAGATAATAACACCCAGACCCAAGAACAAATAATTGAGTTCATCACACAAATATTTGCCTTGACCGGGGATCGAACCCGGGACCGTCGGCTCAGTAGGCAGTTACTTTACCACTGCGCCAACCGTGTCGTCAAATATAATAAGAATATCTTTATTCCTCAATGAATGCAGATCTACATCCTTTTGCACAAAGCCAATGCGGTTAATCTCGTCTCTTCATTAATTATTACTTAGTACCTACGTAATAGTAAAAGCTAATTGATCGTTTTCTTATACATTCTTGGTTGATTTAAAGATTGAATTAGTACTTTCTGAATAGGTATTGTTTTATGGCTTCAAATTATCGTTTTGGTACATTGTTTTGTCGTAAGTACATCACTATTATGTAGGAAAAGACCTGAGATATAGATACCTATTAAATACAGTATATGCTTAAGATAAAAATAGCACAAGGTTCTGAGAAATATTCGATTCTATATATGTAAATCTAAACTATCACATTCTGGATATAGTTATTTAGTTAATATATATACTTAATTGGTGGCTTATTTTTTTGATAATTTTATTAAATCTTCAGCGCTAACAGTACCCAATTTTGTTACATTTTAATAAGACAAGAGAATATAATATATTGGAGTATAAAAAGCCATTTTATTTTACAACTATCCAATGTTTATCGGCCATAACAATCTCCCACACTAACTCTTAAGGTTTACTATTCAAACGGTATATTTACGACTTACCTTCTTGTTAAAGTGATAAACAATTTATAGTTATTTGTTTTTTATAATGTCCTTTGGAAGATTGAAATTACCAGCTATACGTACTGTGGTCTGTGAAGCACTTTGACTCGAAAAAATTAATTCCTAATCATTAAACGAAAAACAAAATTTTAAATGTAGTACAGATTGGTTCTTAATTTGTTTTATCAAAACTTCACTTTGTATTCTTGTAATTTTCGCTTCAGCGCCTTGCATAAATTAAATCTAAGTTACATTAGTTATAAAAGAAATGAATACTCCAGATTCAATTTAAAAAAAACAGATGATAAAGAACACGTACACGTATCTTATATATAAAAATGAATCGCAAAATGTGTTGGTAAGCGCATAACTCGAGAACGGCTGAACCGATTTCGATAATTCTTTTTTTATTATATTCCTTGAAGTACGAGGATGGTTCTTATGTAGAGAAAACGTAAACATGTACCACGGGCGAAGCCGGGGCGGACCGCTAGTTCCAAATAAAAATGTATATGGAATACGATTAGGCATTAAACACATGCCCCATTATAAATATAATTCCAGTAATCCCGTCAGCTACTGATTTTAATATGCTCCGTTGAAAATAAAGTGTAATTTAATCACGTCGCGCCGTATACACAGTGCGGATTTAATGAATCCGTCGTGTATGTTAACGCCCTTATTTTAGAAGCAATTTTATTGGTAATAGCTACGTACGTGTCTGCTGGAAATCGATGAGTTTGTTTAGAGACTTATTTGTTCATTCTGGGTGACGATTTCATATGGAATGAATATTTATTTGTATAAATTGTGGTGGAATCATTAAGATGTTAGTAAGGATTGTGTTGTTTTGTATTTGGCTTGAATATACACCGTCACATATTGTTCCAGCTATTAAATTTAAATCAAATCCACAACGTGTAATATACACACGACAAAAGCCAGCGAATACACACGACGTCTGCGAAGTTACAACTCGTAGTATTTGCATGCAAAGTGCAACTTGTATAAACGCCGCAAGGAACGGGACTTAACTGTTTACTGACCCAGATCTGGGACGTTGATACACTGGATGGGACGTGGCTGGTGCGATAAGGGAAAGGAAATAATACGGGAGGTGGGGAATCCAATCTAGATCGGTGTAATGCATGTTAGCCTGTGTTGAGGGCGTTTAGGGCTTTGGTTAGGCTAGGTGGTTGGGTCATTTGTTGGTGGCTAGTAGCTATGTTGCTTCAGTAGATGCTAGGGAACTAATTGGAGAGTAAAATAGTAAATATTTTGAAGATGAAAACAATAGAAACGTGAATAGCGTCACGAAATCGATTAGGTCGTCAGTAGGTTTAGACTTCAGAGATGCGACAAAGGCATAGATGGAATATCTTAATCATTGTTTTGAGTGTTGCTAAAGTTTCTTCTATTAGTTTATATGAATTATCTTTAAAGTATATATTATAGTAGGTAGGTAAGGTATATACGTTTTTCTTTTTTTCCTCTCTCACAATCCTATTTACTCCGGGCTCCGCCTAAATTTGTAATGGACTTCATTACTTCGGTAAGTAATAAAATATTTAAACATGATTAATAGCTTTTATATTTTATTAGGTAGATCTACTTACAGAGTTTTCTATACCGAATATCTTTTCTTTAGTTTCTCATTGTGATTATTTGAAACATCTAGTGTAAAATGTAGTATTGGGAAATATCATAACGTTGTCGGTTGTAACTTGTAGTAATGTATTGTATTGTGAAATTGTAAAGCAACGGCTCGTATTAAAATGGACAGAATGTAATAAGTCCAAAATATTTTTTGTAATAAAGCACCCAATCCATACTAATATTATAAATGCGAAAGTAACTCTGTCTGTCTGTCTGTTACTCAATCACGCCTAAACTGCTGAACCAATTTGTATGAAATTTGGTATAGCGATATTTTGATACTCGAGAAAGGACATAGGATAGGTTTTATCCCGGAAATCCTACGGGAACGGGTTTTTCTTTGAAAACGCGGGCGAAGCCGTGGGCGGAAAGCTAGTACGAAATATGTAAAACATGCAACTTCTGAATTCTAAGCTTTTTAGGCTGTTTACAGTTTTCTAACAAAAATCTGGGCTAACAATTACAAGAAGAATCCTGTTCTAAACCATTTGCTTATTTTATACACCAAATGTGACAAAAATATATCAAAAAGTGTCCAAATAAACGGAGCTCCCGTCTTCATTTCGTGACTGAATTAAACATTTCTATGATCAAAAGAAAAATATGTATAATGAACGTAAATTTTCCGTTCTGTGTCTCCAATAATTACTCGCGGCAGTCGTTCCGTTTGACATTTAGTTGACGCATACGTGACGTTATGAGGGACAAACACGCAAACGTCACGCGCCTTCCAAATGTTTTGTATGAATGTGTTTGGTTTTTAATTTAGAGGAAACCATCCGTTTTTGTATATGTCGCAGTCATCTGGTTGAATCTGCTATTTGATTGAATGACAATTTGTCCTTTAGTCACTTAATTGAATGTCGTCATTCAATGAACGCTCTAGTCATTCAATCGAATAGCAGATTCAACCTGCAGATGACGGTCACTCATTTTCTTCGATGAGTTTTCGCGGTGAAGTAGTTTTATGTAGGTACATATTATTGGTAAAATTTCCAGTCACAATTCTGTTATAAAAAAAATAAACCCACAAAATTGTAATATTTGTGAACTTTATTGGCGTAAACCAAAAACCTTATTTACAGTTTGTAGAGGGATTGTGAAACACGTTTCGCTAATATATCAGTTAATAAACCCCTGCCTATCCCTTTTATATTTTCTGTTGTTTACGATAAGCTATTTATAGGGTTGCTTCGTTTAACTTATTCTAATATACTTAAGAGGGAAGATATAAATAGATGTTCATAAATAAAGTTTTCTGTCCATTAAGTGTCTTGTTTTATTTATGAAAAGGTACTTAAATAAACTTCAGTAATTTAATTTAGGTAAAAGTTATTTGAAGTTTAGTTTAAAATTTAAATATAGACTTCTTGCTAAAATTTTCTCATAATTCAATGAACATTCACGGTAGCTACATAAAAGATACTGGCTGTAAAGTTGTTTCCTTACTATCATTCCGTATTGTGCATCCTATTCACATTTAATTCTTCCCGTTCAATCGCTGTTCCATAGAAATTCTTATAATCTCCTTCACAAGCAGAGTGAAAAAAAGAAACCACTGTCAACCCTACACTCGTCGCCCGCGTTCCCGAGCTTTATAATCCTTCCCCGAGTGTGGGGTCGCATATTAATTGAATGTAACGTCAATATTGGATCGAGATGCTCTCGTCACGTGACACGATGGACGATTAGTGTGTGCGTACAGGACACAGGTGCTTGTGTGCGTGTTGAGATATGTTCGGGAACACCTTGAAAGGATGGTAAAGTAGCTTTAGAGAAAATAAGACCTACAGAAACTGTCGCATTCAGATGATAACAACTGTATGTTGCCGTCATAAGACCATAGAACTAGAAGAAAGCACTCTGAAATAAATAAATCTTAAATGTGAAAATTTTATAAATTGTTTAGAATTTCCAATAAGTACAGTTGGCCATTGAATGTACTTTTTCACTTGTTCCATTTAACCCAATGGCACTCAGCCACCACCAAATAGATACCTGCTCCATTAAGTGCCGCATTAGAAAGCTTTACAAATTGCGGCCACGTTGCACATTTTTTGCGCAGAGACAAATGGGGCGCGGGCGTATCCCCCGTCTCTAATTCGTTCCCGAGACGACAGCGGAGGGTTAATTAAAGAATTAACCGGGTCCCTCGGACCCGTGGTTGTTTGTCGCGCGGGTTATTAATGATCGCCCGCGGCTAACATTAATGAGAGCGCTGTTAGTTTGCATTTTGCCACCGAATGGTGGAACATGGGTGAAAAATTGTCAGCGCGAATAATTGTGGGTGCTGGATGTAGTTTGATAAGAAAAGATGATACTTAGTGTAATTTTAATTTCTTCTTAACATAATTATTAATTTATTACAATATGAAATTATATGTATACAGGAGACAAAAATCGTGATAAATTTTACGTGTCTTTATTTCTACAGGAGCTTTAAATGTTATATTTTTTGTACTTCAATCTATTCGTACAGAAACATAATATCGTTCGCTATAATTGCTTAATGAAAATAATACATAACTATCGTGTTTACAAGAAATTATTTTATACAAGCTAACATCGCATTTACGCGAACTCACGAGAGTGTATCCAAGTACCTAAGCCCATCGCAATAACAACATCATCCATCCATCAGCCTTTGTTTCCATTCCGTGTGTATGTATGTACATACATAATTAATTCGTTGAGTATCGGAACGTAGTAAAGTACAAACCACGCAGTTAGGAATGGCGAACGTTTCATAAATAAACATCCCTTCGGGTAGACCTTGTAATACTTTGGCTTGACCGATTATTATTTGCGATATAAGGATACGCACCTTTATTTTACGGGAATTGGAGTAAGCGTGCCAAATAAACAGAGAATTGAAGTAGGTACCTTGATTTATTTGATATAAGTTTGTCTTTGTGTAGCATTTCATATTTCCCATCTGTTGTATGTTGATATAATTCAAGTATGTTGTTGTTGTTCATATTTATTTATTTCTTTCTTTATGAGAAGTATAAAGGCATGTTTACCGTTGCTTTTAATAAATTAACCACTTGGTGGAAAAGCTTCGAAAAGAATTAATGACATACCTTCTACCCTTTAAAGATGAATCAAATTATTGAACTTTAAAAGCTATTTTTAAGGAAAACTTTAGAATGTAGTTGAATTTACATAAATAAGAATAGGCACTACATAAGAGTTTAATTTTAAAATATTTTCAATACAACTTTCATCCCGATATACGATTTCAATGCCAATTCATCTTGAAATATCTTTACTCGTACCTTTGAAGTTTTCCAAGAAAATCGCATACTAAATATGTTATGACAAGTTTAGCGTAAAAATTCATGGATACAGTGCAGACAGCCAACTCAACGGTCGAATGAATTGGTATTTGTTATGCGAAAATACACTTGACTTGAGTTTAGGAGCCGATTTGATGAAATGGAAAGTTATGTGATAAAATATTTCTTTAGTTAAGAATTAGTTTGGTATAAAATTTACTATGTTTGACACAATATCTTTGGTATGGAATTTATTTACTGCTAATACGAGCATATAAAAAATGAAAGATGTATCTACAAAGATTTTTAAAAATAATTATAATTGTTGTTTGAAAGGTTTCATACATTATAACCAATAACTGTAAGACAGTGCGCGCACGAGCAACTTTGTCTCCGCAACTATTTTGTCTCCGCAACTATTTTGTCTCTCCCACCCATGGGCTAGTATGAAAGTGCGCGCACGTAGCGACGCAACTCCCCATTCCAATTTATTGGGAGAGACAAAATAGTTGCGGAGACAAAGTTGCTCGTGCGCGCTGGCTCTAAAGCAAGCAATTCGTGTGAAATGTTATGTTTGTAATTTAAGTTCTGTTATGAAACTCTGAAATAATATTAAAGCAGCGAAAGCGAAGCTGAAAGAAGAACATTTAAATTTTGTCCCTTTTACCTAATGAGGTACATACGGACAATATAACACATCCTAACTTATAATTTATTATTATAATTGCGAAAAATTATGAGGATCGATGGATGGATGTTTGGTACTCTTTCACGCAAATACTACTGAACCGATTGCAATGAAATTTGGTATATAGGTAGCTGAAGACCAAGACATAGACTTAGATACTTCCCACAAGAACGGAACTATGCGGGTCCTTCTTTAAAAAAGCGGGCGAAGCCGTGGGCGGAAATCTAGTAGACGAATAATTTTAAAATATTCCATTTTAGTTGTAGTTTTTCTCCTTCCTGTAAAATTTTGTGTTCTAAAATAAACAAAATATAAAGCAATAGGCACTGCGGTGTAGGTACAAAGGAATTCAATAAAAACACGTAACACGGCACCCGAAAAGGGCGTTGTTTATCGATAAATTTGAATAAAACATGAGTGTTTGAAAGGGCGCGCTAGGACTCTCGAGTCTCACCACTAAATTGGTGTTATGAAAATGATTATCAGAGAATGTAGGTGCGTGGGCGGCGCTTAAACGGTTTTAGGACTGTAGGGTAGGTAATGACTTTAATGGGATTGTGGACGTTTGTAAAAATTGGGGATTTAATCGTTTATGAACATCGTACTACACGTAAAATAAATCTATGTTTAACCTTTCTTTACTAACGTATGTTATATTGTTACACGATTTTTTCGCTTCTACTTGTATTGGTTATGTAAATTTAAAAAAAATCAAGCACAAAAGATTAATGAAATAATATCGTAAGTAATAAGTAGATAGTATATTGTTATAAGATAATCTTTCAGCCGGCTCCTAGACAATAAACATAATGTGAATTACTAAGTAAGAAGGATTAACGAGAAGTGTACGCTGACGATAGACTCGAACAACGGACAATAAAGGGATATGAAAAAGAGCAGTAACGACTTGCAGACGCAAACGCGTGGATAGTCGCTGTGGTTATGGCATTGTAGACCAGGAGCTGGCTGCGATTTTGTTGCAATAACATAACATAATGAAAGAAGAAAGAAAGGTAAAAAGTAACTATTGAAAATGGAAATGCAGTTAAATTCTTTATATGTATTTTGTAATTTTATGCTGAGAAAAAGTATTGAGATAAGAACATTGGACATTAATTAATAAAACATACACACGTTTCGTACAATTTACCGGCACTGTCATTATAATAAATATGATGTATGTAAACGTAACGTCGTTTCACTCGGCTGGTTTCATCTGTTAATCTAGCTACTGAGGAGTTCAAAGTTAATATAAATTGTATAATGAGATAATTTATTACACTTTGAACGCCCATCTCAACGCAAAATTATTGCTGTCATAACGTGACATGAAAATTTAATTTGATTTTCTTATTTTCAATTAACTACGTATACATTTCATGTTAGCTACGATGTTGAGCTCGTTTTATTGGTATGGGAAAACCTTTTGAAATTTTTATTCTTAAATTCGAAGTTAAAAATTCTTCACAAGTGGTCAGTTTTTGTTACAAGAGCTTCTATCCGCAATACCTCTTGCTGCTGACTACTTCCTTTTTTATTAGATACCTACTGAATTGACTTATTAAATAATTCAACACGCTCTCTAGCTAGTTGTAATAAAAAATGCGGGGAGGCGACGGTGGCCGGAGACAATGCTACAGCCCCTCGTTATGAAGTCCCCGGGGAAGTGAATATATCGCCAGGGGAAAAATAAACCTTTTGTTTGCCGGATTCGAGTCGCGTCGTTATAATTTTTTTGATGGTCTGCGGCTACTCCGCGCCTTTCTCTGTTTATGGTAATGCCGTTTTTCTTGGTGTCGCGTGTATGAACGATGTTTTTATAGGGGGTGGAAGGATGGCGGTTATATTTTTGTTGTTATAAAATGTTTTCTTTAAAAACTTGTAAATGTTTTTTTAAGCTAAAATCAAGAGTCATAGATAGCTGCTTAGGTATTTCGTAACGTAATAAGTATGAAAGTAATTGATATAACTAAATCAACAATTTAGATATAATTTTAAAAACAGTTTTACAGTATATTTAGCTTCTGAAACTTTAATTATAATAATTAATCATTAATGTATTCTTACAACAGCTTATTTAAGCTCCTATATAAACAACACTAAATTAAATATGTACACAAAAGTTGCCCCGGAGCGTACGTAAATCTCCACAAAACTGCCAGTTAATATACGTTTTCTTTTTAATAAAGACTCGCAACGAGTCAAGTTTAGTGCTTAACAAGTTAGTGCTTTCCCCGGCCGTAGATTCTGATCACGCGGCGCTCGCGTTGCTAATAGCAACGGCTTATCTCTAACTAGGAAAAAGGAGCGTTTTGTTTTGCGGTATAATTGTTTGTTATATTGGGAATGATGTTGACTGGTGTTGTCACTTGTCACATTGCGATGTTAAAATATATGTGCGTTGTGCATGTTTAAATTAATTAACGACTTTTTTTTAACATAGGGAGGTACCTACCTAAATCGAAGATTCTTAGTTAAAGAAAAATGTACGTTATAGGTAATGAGGTACTCAATACTCATAATAGGCCAAATGGCCATGGCCTAAAAGTCCAATATGTATAATGATTACAATTTAGCATACGATTTAATGAATCGATTCTAGTAAAATTTTGTTCAAAATAAGAAATATAGTCTTTATATGTATATCCTTACAGCTATGTTCACACTAAAGCAACGGAAGTGAAGCTTAGTACGACAGAAGGTACAATTAATTTCTTTAATCAAACCCCCAGCGGAGATAAACCGTTGAAGTCTCGTGTTCGTGTCGCAATGTCGCGCCTTGCCTCAGGCTAATTAAAATATTTTACTTTACCGAACGTTTTTTATTAAAAACATAGGTATTTTTCTTATATTTCTGTCAATTAATATCACTTTTATAGTGGCAGTTATTTGTATGAAAGCGTTAGTTACAAATTCCGGGGAGTCCATTTTGCAACTATTGCTATTTTTTCTTATCTTTATATGTATTAGATTATTAAGATTTGTATTTTTTACATTGTAGCAAATAAAAAGTTTTCTACCTCCTGCTATTTTCCACATATTCTGGTATATTATATTTTCTGAATGTGGATGAAAGAGTCTTCTAATCATTTGATAAGCGGTTCTACATTATTTATTAAGAGCATCCCACATGTAAGAGCTATTGAAACCAGGGTGTATTTTTTCAAAAACCTTGTGCACAAGTCTTTATTTTTTTTTCAGGAAACGATTTATGTTTACATTGTTTGTTTTTGTTTGGTTCTATATGTGACTCGTATGATGGCTTCGCAGAAGAATATTTATAAAATAACGTTAAAATTGCAATTCTAAATGAATATACGGTTCCAAAAAAGAAAAGCGAGAAGATTTATCTCAATCTTAACCCCTTAATGAGCCACTATAATGAAATAAACGTGAACATGACGAGAAATAAAGGTTAATTTTATCGAAAACTTAAGAGTCATTTAGTAAAAGAGTTTAAAATACTTGTTACTCACAATAAGACGCTAAAACCATTAATTTAGATAGTGTTTAAATCCTTAATACTTAAACCTAAAAGCTTTTGATCCTTTTCCTTTCCATTGGTTGACCTAGAGGATGTAATTCCCGAGAGCAAAGCCTCAGACAGCAGCAAATTTTTAACATTAGTAAGATTAAAATTTAGTACAACTATATAGAATCATAGTACAAAAGTATCCAAAAGCCCTTAAACGCTGATTATAAAGTTTTTGAAATTTAAATTAAAACGAAAGTCATAGCTTAAAAGTAGTTATAGTAGTATAGTAAAATGAAAATAAAAATACTAAATTACTTAGCTAAAAAGTCGCTATGGTATGTGAACGGCCGTCTTGTCCAGTAAATAGTTAAAATTTTCAGATTATATGCTGAACTAAACGAGAAAAAGTGAATTTAAAAATAAATTATAACAGTTTCTGGGTAAAAACTAATATTTATATAATATAATATAATTAAATGTCGATCGATGTATCTCACAATAATTATTGTAAGTGTCATAATTTTTAAGAAATAACGATTTCCGTGTTTTTTGCCATTTACTCGAAACTCACTTAGTGGGCTTAACGGCTTTCTAGTTAAAGGACGGCAGAATAGTAAACTTTTATTAGGTTCTGATTGTATGTGTATTACTTAAAGTTTAACTGACTTCGTAAAATAATAATACTAAAATAAATGGTTTTGTTGTTTTTTGATTTGGCATTTTTATTTAAAAGAATACGATTAACAGTTGTCTCTGTTAAATGTTGGTTACTTTTTATGCATAATTCACTATTTATTTTTCTACCAAGCCATCGATATCGGTATCGGTATCGGTATCGCCGATACATTACTACAAATATCGGTATCGGTATCGTATCGGCAAAATCATATATCGTTACATCCCTACTTCGTAGGTAGAGATTGTCTAATCTAAAAATGAACGCCCCTCCACTAAACTTAATTGGGCGTTCATTTTTAGATTAGACAATCTCTACACTCATGAATCATGATCTCATTTGCGTCTTATATTTTAAATTTATGTTAGCTCCATCGCTTTTTTCATTTATAGATTATCCCATACCATCCCATAAAAAGACACTTTTATCTCATTCAGAGCTCAATATTTAAGTGTTCAAAACACAAATTGAATATTATTCCAGTCTCATATCTAATAATATCGCTTTATCGCTTTTATATTAAAATAAAACTAATATGTTACACTCGTCTATGAAAATTTAATCTGCGATCGCTCGGTCGGTATAGAATTGCATTAAACTTATCGATTTTAATCTTGCAGCGGATGTTCCGCTTTATTTCATCGCGCTCACATGTTAACATTCCGCTTTGAAGCGCTTCAAATGATTTATGGTAACTCTTTAACATTCGTAGACTTGAGGAGATCGTAAGTTTTATAAAAAGGTAAGCTTTTATTTCCCATGGTAGCGGCTGTTTCTGCGTTATATTAAAATACTATTCAATATTTGAATAAGTTTCATCTCACTTAAAAGTAGAAAATCATAATAGTTTGCAGCTAAAAAACAAATTATAAAATATACAGAAGTCAAAAATACTTCACATTGAAAACATTTGAATGCAATCCGTGAATTATTAGCATTTTGGGTAATATGGGGTTTGGATAGTATATATGTCAAAATTTTATCTTTAATTACCTCCACACCTGAAAGCACTGTTTGATCTATAAATAACTTAGATAATAATTAATTAAAATCTAATCAAAAAAATAAATAGGTATTGAATCGTCTTCAAGCTTCTAATCATTCGAGTAGATACCTACTATCGATAGACGATAGGTAGGTTCAAATGAAAAGAAGCTACGATAAGACGTTTTATTGTTCTAACTTCTATACAAGCATGAGTGAAGTTTTCAATTATTTCCAATCTCTTGGTTATCGTTTAGATATGAGTCAGCAAGAGGTGGTGTGTACTGTGTGTACGGACCTTTGTCTGACCAAGGTCGTTCACCCGTAGAGATAAAGTGAAGTGAAATTGAAATGTAACAAAACTTCATCGAGCACCGTCTGTGAGATTATATTTTCGTTGTGTATTGTACAATAAGTGGAAAAAGGGCAATTTATTGGTACTTATGATCGTTATTTTTCAATATCAATTTTCAGTATGTGAATTGGCTTATGTGTATTTCACGTAATAGTTCAATCGCATCGCATTGATAACAAGTTTTCTATAGAAATTTCCAAATACGTATTTGTGATAATTTCGTCTATTAGATCATCTTAGTACCTACTGTATACAAAATAAGCATTATTACTTATTAAATTAACGTTATTTTTTCTTTTCCTTTTTTGCAGGTAATGGAGTCATTTGTTTAATATATCAAAACGCTGCGAGGTAACAACGAAATCAAAGAATAACAAACTTAATGATTTTATATCTGAGTAATTTCATTTACAAAACACGCATTTTAACGAAAAATAATAAGGAAGCTTTTCCCTATTTCTACCATTCTAAATGAAAAATGTTCTTTTTGTATTTAAATAAGCTATTCAGTTTGGTCAATTAAAATAATGTACATAAACTTAATATATACATATACAGTAATTCTTGTAATATGTAAATAACGGAACTCATTATCCGATTTCCACGAAATAGTAAGTATAAATAATTAAACTAACATTCATTATACATTGCCCCTTTATAAGCTTGCTTCTTATCAACTGTCCATACTGAAACATCCATGTATCGTTCGTAATGGGCTAATAAAAAGTTCATAGATTGTGGCAATTAAGATTACATTATAGCATTATAGTCAACGATCAAAGGGACCGTTGTTAATCGTCTGTTTAGTTTAGATATTTGACACGTTTCACATTATCTTATTGACCCGTTGTGACATCGCTTCGGTAACAGTTGGAATAAGAAGATTTGAAACAGTAGGTATGTAGATTCCTGTTTTCATGCTGTAATTAAGTTAACAAAAAGAAGTCTATCGGAAAAGGCATGCGTTAGTAAAAGACGTTACGATTCTTTAGTGATCAACTCGATATTTATTCGACATTCGACATTGGTATATAGAAACAAAATTACAATAAATTCTATCAGTACTGTGTATACGTAATTTTCAAATACCTACCCAGATCATACAACACATTCGGAGCAATTTAATATATTATATTTCTTTTGGATCTACAAAAAAAAAACATGAAACATTTTCCCTAACGTTCAACAAACGTAGCTAATCTAAACAATTCTTTAATATTTATAGCTATCGTTACAAAGCAATACAAATCGTAGGAGTTAACTTGTAAAGATTACTGTAAGCGAGTAATGGAGCTATCGCATGCGGAGCCGTTGTAACTAAGGTCAGATTTGTACTAGAATTTACCGTGACATTGGCCTGTTTTAATTTATAATCAATTGCTGGGAACCAATCGATTTAACAAGCTTTCCACTGGTTGTTTGGAAACGTTGCAGTCAGTTTTGAAAGAAGCATTCCGTAATACTATATTTACCTACTCTTACTACTAGTCTACGCAAGATGAAATAATACGTATATATTAATTATAGTTGATATAGTTTTGTAGGTATATATTGAAGTACCTAAACGTTGTAAAAAGCGTTCAAAGTTTCAAATCCCAGTAGAAAGAACAAAGTAATTTGGAAGGAGACAAAAGTTTAACAGCTGTCTTTTTATGTCTCTTTTTATGATGGAATAAACAAGGTAAAAAGTAGATAAGTCTTTATCATAAGTACTAATAAAATTTAAATTCTAATTTCCTGGCATAATTTAAGGCTATAAACGTGGCCTTAAAACTTTTAATTAGCGTGAAATCAATTAATTAATACTTATTCAGGAAAAATAATTATTTAACAATAATCCTTCATTATTATCCGTATCTAAGTGTATAATGGATTATTTTTTCCTATTTATACAATACTAGCTGTGCCCCGCGGTTTTACTCGCATTGCTCCGCTCCTGTTGGTCTTAGCGTGATGATATATAGCCTTCCTCGATAAATGGGCTGTCTAACAACGAAATAATTTTTCAAATCGGACCAGTAGTTCCTGAGCACGATTAAATACATAAACAAACCAACTCTTCAGCTTTATAATATTAAGTATAGATTATTTTTTGCTATACGATATTGGCATAGTTTCCCGTCCTCGTCCCCCACCCGGGGACAAGGGTATGTCATGCCCCAAGGGGAATTCCCCTGATTGCTATATCAAACGGTAATTTTATTTTGGAGCGAGGAAAGCGAAACGTCAGCTTATCCTATATTGTCGTCGAAGATTATATATCTTTTTTCTTTACTTTATGCTCATTACCATGTTTATATTTTGAGAGTATCTTTACCCAATTTTCAGCATAATACAGTGGGAAATGAGTATATAAAATGATTTAAAAGGATCATAAGTAGTTCGTGTGTCCAATATTATAATTTCAATTATTTGATTTCCTCAAAGACTGTATTTTTCACTTTTGAAAAACACGTGATGACAAAATCAAATAAACTCATTACATCATGATTTTATATGCACGTTGTTAGTTTTAATCAACGCTACCTATGCAAAGTGCATATTAAGTCCTTAAATAACATACAATTCGCTTGCCCCGTATAAAAACTGCGGGCCAAGGGCGACTCGTATAGGAGGTGGTTCGACCCAATGGCCCTCGACCCCCCAGTGACGTCACACTTCTACACGGCTGCCAACATATGTTAGGCTTTTCATGCCGTTATATAGCAGTTTTGTGCAATGTTTTTAACTAAATGAGTGCAGACAAATGACCTAGTGTAAAAGTGTTTTATGGAAATTAGAACTCAGCTTTATTATTATAAAGTGACTGATTTACTCGATTCGATTCGTAAATATGCGACGTTGATATTGGTTGTTTTGTAAACATCAATAAATTTTGAACATAATTACGTAAAGAATTCCTCCTTCCTTTTACCTTTATTGAACATCGATGCGCCAATAACATTGATGTAATTGAATGATTTTTATACTAAGTAAGTAATAAGTACTATTCCGGTATTTCATTTAGTTTTCCCTTTTTAAATTGATCTATTATAATTATTACGAAGTGAATTTAATATTGTGTCAATATTGTGTCATGATGGTATTAATTACTCAGCGATTATAATTATTATATCTACCAATCGAACCTCATTCATGTTACTCACATAATTACTATTTGTTTTGAAATCACGTAAATATAGGCTTCATTAAATAATGTACGTTCAGTAAATTCCATTTACTTGAAGATAACGTTTAGTTCTTTTACTCATCGGTAAGGATTTTTTTTTATTATATGACTTCTAGGGTGTATCACATTATTCAAAACTTCCAAAATGCAAGAAAAGCATCCTGAATTCTTAAGTAGATACCTAATAATTTTCTTTAATTAGCTTTTCTGATGTCGCAGTATTATATTACTTATGTATAAAATAAATATTTTAAGTACTTTTATTGTTGGAACTTGAAAGCTTTATGGGCATATTTTCGTGACCCTTATAATATATGCTACATTGAGATTCGAACGAAAGAAAAAAGGATACATTACACTTTTTGACAAGTGGCTTACCCATCACAAAAATAACAAAGAAGCAGGCGAGATTTCGAACTCCCGAGCGTCGACTTACGATTAACATAACGTAGTCAGTCTTCAATCACAGCTCCAAAGATCCGCACATTGCAAGACATCACGATATGAATAATTTGGTACGAGAAATTTCAAGTATTCCCACAAACGCCTACAGCTGTGGCAAATCAATCTACCCCCCTGCGACTAATGAAAATCTGCTACGTCCGTGTTTCCTTGATTGTCTCCCCTAATAAGAATTAAATGTTTTCCAGGCTTACGAGATAATTGAAGCTCTGCGTTAATGAAGGCATTATTTAATATTATTGTTACGCTTTTCGCTCGGCTTGTCTATTTATAAAGGCATTATTAGCGTGTAATTTTGAAAGCTTTAATCACAGCTTGCATAATTATATGGATAAGGAAAAAACAATATTTTCTATAATATTTATAGGTGACTAGTTCCGGTTTGGAAGGTGACTTAGACATGTTTTGATGCGTACGATTTATATATATGAGAATGGTTTCTATTTAAAACTGGTTCCCGATCTTAGCGCCATAATAAGGAAAGAGCCTATTAAAAACAGTCGATATAATTTATTTTGTGTATGGCGTTGTATCTTATATCATGTTCGAATATTTTGTTAGAACTATTTCGCAAAGATATAGACATTATAACTATTATTAGTTGATTTTTCCACAGTTTAATCAATTTCATACATGTTTTATCGCTTGTTTTTCTTACCTTGATTGCATGCATCAAAATCACAATATCTACACCTTAATTTTTATCCACACGAACAGTAAAAGTTAAGCAAAACACAGTTAATTAAAAAGCCATCGCGTTTCCGCAATTCCATTAGATCCTTTTTTCCAACCAGTGTTTTCTAGTCTAGTTCTCAATTTACCATAACAAAGGCTGGGGTCCGGACTTCGGATCCTTTGAAGGGATCCCGCTTGACCTCTCATTAGCCGCTCGATTGGCCGCTTCCCGCCAACTAGCCGGACTTCCGGTGCCCGGTAGCGCTTTCTTTTTGATAGCCTCTCCTTGCCTACATCTCAAGATATACGTCGAACACAATCGGATCCCAAACAAGGGTTAAGTGGGACTAGTTTGCCAATTATTTCGCGAAAATTGTTCTAGAATATTTGAAAGAATTGGTCCTTACAATTTTACAAGGATTTTCAAATTTTCTATGATTAAATTTTAAACCAATACGGACCAAATATTGAAACTGATACAACAAAAATAAGTCATATTTATACCTTAAAAATTACCCTAAAGAAAAGTAAATGCAGTATCGTATATATCTTGAATTTACTCTGAGGTTTATGACAAAAGCGATTTTATTCCTTGCACCGTCTTCATCAACACAATTCGATTACCGTCTGAGATCCACGTGCTAATCTACTGTTAGCACTTAGACACGTCTTTGATTAAGAGCCCTAGATGTCTGGGCTTTGTCTTTCGCTACACTCGAGAGCTGCATAGCACTGGCCGGTTATTGGTGTCTAGGAATGTTACAAATTAATCACTTTGTTATTATAATCAACCCGATTTAGTAGCTACTTATATCGTCTTATTTATTAACGCCTCAAGTAAATGTGGAGGTTTTAAAGGGCTCATTCATTTAAATGTGACTTTCACACCATTTTTAAGACTGGTAGGTAGGTGATTAAAATTTTCAATTCTACTTAAGGTGGCATCGACTGCATTTTTATCTGGAAGCGTATGATGGTATTGCGCTGTGTGAACCAATTGCATTTGACGTCGACTGAGCGGTATGGGCCAATTTATTTTTGAAATAAATGATGCTTTCAATATCGGTACGCAAGTTCAAAGTCATATTAAACAAAAACCGCCTGTATATTTGTATAGTCCAGTAGGTAGTGCTCGGCTTCCGTAACAAATAAACGGGCTGCAAAATATATTGGAGTGGCGTTTGATTAGAATGCATTGCGCTTTTGTTGGGCGGCGCGGTCGCGTGCCGCTCGCTGTTATGTAACCGACCGGTATTTATGTAACTCCAGCATTGTTCATACTGTACAGTGTACGCGATAGTGCATTTTCTTAATGGGCTAAGTACTGATTTCAACGGCTGTGTAAATAAAGCTCGATAGCCAGATGTTTAGCGGGAATTTTACTTGCACGTGTACAATGTTGACGAAAATGTCGGTAAAAATATGGCAAATAAACGTTTAGGTTTGTTTTGATTATAGAAAGGTCAAAAGGAAATTGAGACTGTGTGATATTTTAACGAAAAGTGTATGAAAATATTGAGAAAGATATTGAATTTCATAAATAAAGAGTCTGATTCCGACTAAGTTATTTTCTTAAATATACATAGATAACCCGATTACACAAAGAGCATCGAATTTTTAAAATAAAGTAACATTAATTTTATGCATTTGCTCATTTAAATTTCCAATACTGACCGAGTTTGCTTGGATGGTTCCCGGGAAAAACGTCGAACGTCAGTTTCAGTCAAATGTGTAAGTTCTAGCCAGTTTTTGCATGTAAAGGGGAACGAACATTTTCATTACTTGAACAAACTTTGGAAATTTATACTATCAGTTATACATAATAGATAACCGATAAGTGCACACAATTTTGAACTGTATTGTTGCCAAAAGTAACTACATCGTTAACTATGTCAAACTCGCAACAAAGAAAATACCCAATTTATAATAGACAAATTCCAAATAAATGAAAAATATATCATACCTTTTTCGTGGCACACGTGCTCGCATTTTAAATGAATCCCTAGAGCACGTACATTTATCAAAAGATAAAAAAAATATTCTTCCAAGTTCCGAAATTAGAACACTTTAAATACAAGCAATAAATTCCGTCGATCTCGCTCACCCAAATACCATAACCTCATCACTATTTATACAAAACACGACATTAGCATGGCCGAAATATTTACGTCTAGGCTCGTTTCGTTGTCCATAGTTGCCCTGAAGTTTGCTAGGAGACATACAGGCACGGATTTAATCCCCAAAACGTTATTTAAATTGAAGGTAATAATTCCTTGGATAGTTTCAATCTTGAGTCTCGACTTGGACCATAATTACCAGTAATTAATTCATCCATGCAAGTGATGGCCAATTTCACAGCACAGTTCCAAATGATTCATCCTATCATCCGTTACATCCGCTCTCATTGAGAGAAATAGCCGTTATAAGTGTTAGTGTAAGTCAAGGCGCAAAAATTTGACTTTCTTGTCCATTATAATAACTGCTTCACAAAATTTATAAAATTTACACTTTTTCAATGTAAATATTGACAAGTAACTGAAATTTTCGTGTTTCTGGGGCAATAAAGGGCCAAAGCCTATAGTGCCGTTAGAAGTCCGCGCCTGGTGGGCGGTTGGCGACGTGCCAGCAATGTAAATGGATATAATTACACGATGCGACACACAGGCATATATTACACAATCTTTAATGCAGATGCCTGTATGACTGTCGTAGTGCATTCCATCTGCAGACGGGGAATTAACCCTAATCAGAACTCGCAAGCGAATTACATGAATCTGTTGGATTCAGGTAGTTTAATAAGATCCTACCTATGTTATGAGTATAGCTGTTTTGTAATAAGCTTGATTCCTGCTTGCCTTGCCTGCCTTGCTGTTTCATATTTAATTAATGATGAAAGACTTTTATAAAATTGTATAATCTATAATTTCATGACGCACTTGTTTGTGTCCTTTAATGAGAATTTCTACCTGAAATAGTTCATAAAATTACCCATCGATATAATGTAATTGATCAATCATGCATTTACGCACGAGTATTCGATATTAATATCGGTCGGATTATTATTGCTCCATTCAATAAGAAAAATATCGTGGGAAGCTGGAAATATTCCTCATTATTTCGCTCCCAAGAGGCCGTATCGAGGAGTGGTCAGCGCGGCCTAATTACTTATTATATCGTGCTATCAACGACAGGTTGGCGATAATGCGGTCATTAATATTATTTACCGGTGCTGGCGTAATTTCCTGAGGCTTAATGCCCTCGAGGGAGTTTGGGTGATGTGCTATTGTGTACGCTGCTGTCTTAGATGAGCTCTGTTTTCGACAGCTATCTCAATCGAACGGTATTGAAACGTGGTGTGTGCAATTATACTATTTCCTATTGAATTCAATACCAATAAATTCAGTAAATCGTAAGTATACAAGTATGAAATATACAAAGAATTCAACTTTAACAAATTGGGTCACTTTCTGTCCAATACTCAAAGTCAAATACTAGTCAATTCGAGGAAGTCTCGTTTCTTGTGGAAGTTCTTGAAGTGAGTTCAGGCACGTCCCAATATTGATTTACTTTTCAGTATTCGGAAGTTACTTTCTAAAAGTATATGAGTATGACCTTTCATAAATATAGTTATAAAATCCTCCATGACTTTATTTTCTCTTTTTCCTCAGCATCGTTAGCATCTATCGTGATTAAAAATAAAAGTATTTCCTAAGTGAAAGTTAGCACACAGTTGACCTATATATCTAAACTTTGAAGCTTGGTCTTTTTATACTATTTTTACATTCAATATTTTCAGTATTCCGCATAGTATATTTTAAGGGGCTACCCGGCAATTTCGACTATGTTCAACCTCTATAAAGTCTGGTACAACATAAAGCACAATACCGAAAAAAATATATAAAATAGGATGGTCTTTGATCTTTAATTGCTCGCGAGGATTTTTTTCCAAAGTTAATAGATTTATAGAAAAAAAATGTGCCGTGGTCATCGATTTTTCCGCAAATACTCTATAAACTTCGTAACCTGCTGACTTAGAGCTCTGAAAATTTTATGTTTAATAAATTATCAGTTACACAACAGTCCCTGACGAGGATTTTTTGTTTCACTGATTAGTATCTTTTTAAATACAAAATGCGAGGAAAAAAGAAGGTGCAGCGGGAGAGATTTGAGATCCGTCTAGTATGGTCAAGGTTATTAGCGCATGTATAAGCCTTAACCATGTATGAAACAAAAGCATTCTTACTAATGTAAGATCCAAGCGGTCGTCTACCAAGTATATTATGTAAAGTTACAGCAAAATGCATTCTTTAGCTTAACCGACTAAAATAAACATCTTATCGTCCTACAAATATCCTCTTGTGGTCAGACGTATAATATGAAAGTTGGTTGAAGTAGCCATAAGTCCGGGCACATCTCATAATCCCCAACTGACATGTCTGGACAACGGATAAAGCGCCTGATTAGTCTAGCCTTACTATATTGACGTACTTTACTATGTATGTACCTACGTAATAAATCCTTTTGTAACTAGTTTTATGTCATCGATAAGACATTGTAACTCTGGAAACTATTTTTAATCGACATCATAAAAAAGAAAGTGTATTTCGTAGCGTTAGGTAACCTTTTACACGATTAAGAATAATTAAGGAAGCGTTTAATAATATAACAGTTCAATAAATAAAGATGGAATAGATATAGTAGTTCGTGTAACGAAAGGTCTCGGGTTCAATCCCCATGGAGGCTAATAAAAATAAACAAGTCCCAGTTAGGCGAGGCAAAACTGGTAATGCTATTTCACGTGTTTCACTAGGGATTTCACTGTATTACATATTTTGTATAGTATTATTGTTATTGTACATAAATAACATATTTGGAGGTCTATTCATTTATTAAGTTATTCGTTAAACAACAGAATAGTAGGTAGATAAGTTTGTGAAAGTAAAAGTAAATATGATTAATAATTGAACAAGATTATTATTAAAAAAACAAAATACCCGACTGCACACTAAATAAAGGGAAATTTAGAAAAAATATTATTATGTCTTTATCCCGTGGGACTTTTAGGATAAAATGTATCCTATGACACTCCCGTAATCAAGACAAATCTAACGATACCTCATACATCAAAACCCATCAAGCCGTTTAGGCTACAGGTGGTCACAAAGGAAAAGACATACATACATACTTACATACACTCGAAAAACATTACCCTCCTTCTTTGGCAGTCGGGTAAAAATATTCCTTCAATTATACGCACATTTGACTTCCTCATTTAAACGGTAACATTTTAGCTATAATAATAGTTAAACAGATAGGTCCCATTAAATCTAAGCCATAATTTATAACGGTTATAGAAACTTTCGTAGTTTGTAACGTGAGGCTCGGACATTAGGCTCGTGCACGTATAAAATCTGTCTAATCGAGGCTAGCAATTCGATTCGTTATAATTTCAGAGTCAGGGTGAATGGGAGCGCTGAAGTAGGTCGTGCCTGAGGGCTGTCACCGTCGAGAAATTGGACGGATTAGTGCCCTTATATATTTGTTAGATTTAATCGAATTCTTTAGAGAAATGGATGAATTCTTACACGTCCAAGTGGACGTCAGCAGCTAGCTATTTAAATCTAGATTGATGTTTTCTTGAATTCTTTGTACTGTAATAAGATCATGTTTGCATAGAAGATTGTTTTTTTATCGATTAACTATGGATTATGTTGTTTTAGCCCAGTATTCATAAAATTAATTTGATTTATGCTACTATGAACATAGTTGTGTCTTTTCACTTTTAATTACACTGACTTGAATAAGAAACAAATGAAAAGTGTTCGTTGTAAAGATTTCAAAGCGTTTCATGAACCTTCCTACTTTGCTTATAAATTCTCATCTCCCTAAAAATATCTTATTATTAAGGACAATAACCATTTTTGGACAGCCCTGTGATACATCGATTCTGCGCTCTGCGGGTAGGCAACCAAATGGGTCCGTAAAATTGTTGTAATTGCTAGATTAGCGCACACGACCGCAACCTGACGGCTATCGTTACCGTTTCGATCTGATTGCTTCGGATCTATATTGATACGTTTGAACCTATCTGTAATTAAATAGCTTTAAGTAGTACGTATCAAATTACGTGCGGGGATTGGTTGTACTACATTGTATTTTTTTATTTTATTTAACTGGATTCACAGATCTAGTACCAGTAGATATGCAATGCTATGGTGAAAAGAGATAGATAGCTACGCTTACATTATGTGAGTGAAGGGGATGTAGATACGTTTTTTTTGTCCTTATCTGCGTGGCCACTTTTTTGTTTGGCCCCTGTCAAACCTGGGCCAAACAAACAAAGCAGATCTGATATTTAATTAGTTTTCTTGTGTCTAATGTTCTTTTTGGTGATAAATACATTTGGAAGTTAATTATAAAAGTGTTCTGAATGTACTACGTGTACTGAGTGTTTATAATTATGGGTGGTTGCAGCGTATTAGGCTATAACAGCCGCACGGAAACAAACGCCGATGGAATTTCATTTCATTCGTAAGTAAACAATTAAATAAAGATACATAATATCAGAATCATTATAATTGACTGTTTCCTATCAACTGATCATTCTTATTGTTAATATTTCGTGGTAATTTTAGCTTTTAAGTGTAAGATAACCTCAATCACAATGTTGCCTGCAAATGGGAAAAAAAGTCCACAAAATTGCAAAAAAATGTTTGTCCCATAGTTTTCCAACGTATAATGGCATTTGTATATATGGATTGATGCTAGTCGGTAAAATTGGGTACCATCTAAAAAGCGAGAATATGTTCAAAGAATTTTAACGCAATTTTTTTGTTTGCAAACCTAAATAATCTCTCCTTGAGTCAAATGCTACGCCAACAATCAGCATGAATGTAATTACTTATCTACATTTTAAGAAGTTGATTTTAAATCACAATCAAATTCCATTGTTAGATTTCCCTATAACCCTAAGATAGATTATTTTCATATGCGTTTATTAAACTTTGTTACATATTAAATTGCTTTTTACATTAACTCTCTAGTAAAATAAAAGTAAAATATAAATCTAAGAATTTATATTTTTTAGTTTGAATCTGTGCAGTCAGTATCGGCAACACAAAATGATGATCCAAATTCCAATACCATCAACGAGCTATAGAGGAGTTAAAAGGAATAGACAGAAATCAAATGATTAAAATGTGTCCCCAGGTGCTAAAACTCGAAAACTGGTTTGTACTAAAAAAATACATCTTTATTAATAAAAATAACAAGTTATTTGGTAATACATAGTTAATAATGGATAAAAATTTATAACCGGAGTAAATTAAGCATTAATTCCATTTTATTTGCCATTAATTGTTAGCATTTCTCTTTAAAAATGTTTTTATTTCTAAAAGCAGAGTTGTTTTGATGCCATAGTTTCAAATTTAATATATTGAAGTATTTTTATTTCTAATTATTTGCTATTAATGTTAGTATATTAATGTTATACTTTGATACCAATACATCGGTATTAAAATAATTAATATAATGGCCTTGACACAAAAAATATTTTATATTCTAAAATTTATTTTTTCAGTTGCAGAAGCAAAAACAGATATCAGCTAATCGTCTTAAGAAATTGCTTGTTAAATGCTTATAAATATGGAAGAAACAGAAGTTCTCCGCAGCATCGAAAACGGAAATAAAGATTTTCTAAAACTCAAGGAAACGATATTCAAGCCAACTACGCAACTTTTCCTTATGTCTAAATTTCATAAGCCCAAAAGCGTACATTTACGTACGAAAAACATTCGACATCGGGCTACGTAGATTTTGTACCTACTTGATTTTTATGTTCCAATATTTGTAATCGGCCCTTAGCACAGAAATTTATACATGTGTAAAATAACCTATGATAATAAAACACATTGAAACTGTATCTGAATTTAATATTCCTTTATTTGTGGTCTTCCCTTCTCGAATGTATATTATGTATATAAAAACTACAAAGGTAAATTTTCATTAAAAATACGTCCTCAAATTCACCTAACATTATTTATTTATTACACTGAATTGTTTATTGTAATAAATAATTAATGTAAGAGTGAATTTGAGGACGTATTTTTAATGAAAATTTTCCCTAAAATGAAGGAAAGTTTATAAAATGGCAACACTCGAAGATAGAGCGAAATGCACTGAGGTGGCCACGCATGTTCTGAATCTAGTGGTACTAGATCTGTGACTGGATTTTATTTTTAGTTAACCTTCAGACCATGCGATTGGACTCTTGTAATATGTCCATCGCAAATCAAATACATAGTTTAGAATTTAAAGTCTGTATTACTACTGGCACCACGAACTTTTCTTTTATTTCCAAAGAGTTTGAGTTGAACATCAAGTTGTAAAATACCAGCCGGGTAGATAAGATATTTTGTCCTACTACTCGTACAAGGGTTGCTGCGCATTTAAGTTTCTGTCAGTGAAACTGGCTCTTGATTTGTTAATTGCACACATGTAATTGCACAAGTTCAGATGCTTCCACCATTGCTGAAGTATCTGTTCGTGAATTTGCCGTGTCTGCAACTATTCCATTAGATGGCTTATGAAGGAAAGCTATATCTTATATATAAAATTCTCGTGTCACAATGTTAGTCTGCATACTCCTCCGAAACGGGTGGACCGATTCTCATGAAATTTTCTGTGCATATCGGGTAAGTCTGAGAATTGGCCAACATCTATTTTTCATATGTACGACGGGCGAAGCCGGGGCGGACCGCTAGTATTATATATTTTATGTAATATAGTAACCTCAAAGTAATCAGATAAAAACATATTTGCTTGGTTTTCATCAGCAGCATTATACCTATTAGAATTTCAAAATTAGGCTCACTTTCAACTTTCATTTAGGAATTACAATCAGATTTAATATGGAAACCAGGCTTCTGTATAAACATTCATGTAATCCTATAAGATAAAGAACGGGTGTATGTGTGGATGAATTTGCGTCTGTGTTCCTTAGCAAATAGTTGAACAAAAGCTTGGAGCGTCGTTCGCGATGTAATTTTAAACTTTGATATTTTTCATTAAAATTTTATAATTTATCCAACGTTCTATTGCCGGGGGAAACTTATTAAAATTCCTTACGCGAATTATTTCGGCTCTAATAACGTTCCGACTTGGAGGCTTTCACAGGCTTTATTCCCGCGGGCTTTCGGGAAAATGTAGAAAAATAAACCTACGCTCATTCGTTGAAATATGAGGCAAAGGAAACAGGTCAATAGGCGGTTAAGGCAGCGTTGATTTATAGGCGGCCTATCGCCCGGGGCCAACATTATCGCTTATTGTTCATCACGCAATGGATCGGAACCTTTATCCTTATGATAATGGCTGTGTTATTACGTTTGTTCATTTTGCTGTGTCGTATAAATGATCGTCTGTGTCAGCGCATCCGGGAATTGATTGCGAACTCTGAATGTGATACTATTTATCAAATGACAAAGAAATGATGATGAGCGAAGAGTATCATTTCTGTTGGTAATTCCTTAAACGCGTTATATAGGATCATCTTAGAAAAAAGTTATATTATTTTAAAACTCCACAGAAATCAGAATAAACAAACATAGAACAGCCGTGCTTTTAAAGTAAAATTTATCAATAATTTCATTAAAAATTTGTTAATTTTCACCATCATCATAGCTTAATAGACCAATTAACGGATAAAACAGCAACATATTTACGTATAAATCTATTATCAACATTTAGGTATAATTTGGCCACTAAAATTATATCATGCATTGGCTGAATTAAATTCTATTGATCTATTTTATCAACCGTGGCCCCAAAAAATCATTGAAATAACCTACTCGATGAAATTCTAAGTTTAGATATTCAAATGTAAGCCAAGTTAAGTGTTCGATCCAAGTTACCTGATAGAGCTGATGCGACTTAACCGTGGATCGATGTCGCTAACTTCCTCGACCTCTGGGGCAGCTCATTGAATATTTCCCATTAGCCTGTATTACTCTCCCTCTAAATTAAGAGGGTTAACTTTCGTTATATACCTTCCTTAGTGGTGCTCGTAACTTTAACACTTGAAACCTCTGTCTTGTATTTACTCTATAGACTGGTAGGTAGTCTGTATAGTAGCTTTTTATTACTGATACTACATTATCTTTTTAGTAATATTTCAACTGTTATTGGTATATGTTCTTATTATATTAATTCAAATATAGGTATCGGTGTTGTAGGTACCAAATATTATTTTCAAATATCAATGACGTATGTACAAGATCTAACCTTTTATATTATGTCTCCCAAAAAGTCGAAAAAACAAATCTCTTTTCATTATGTCTAGGAATTTACTGGACTGTTGAAAATTAAAAATCAAAATTCATGTAATTATTAACAGATGTTATATTAGGTAAATGGTGTGTGGTGAAAAAAAATTAAAGGCATGTGCTAGATTTTTTCCCAAAAATAAAAATAATACATAGCGGCCAATGCTGCCTCCAGAGAGATTTGAACTCTCGACCCCTGGTTTACAAGACCAGTGCTCTAACCCCTGAGCTATGGAGGCTCGTGCTGGAGAAGCGAAATTACAAAACGTTTTTATTTTATTCTTACTTAAACTAATTGGTGGTAGACAAAAGAGGTAAAATAATATACATATTTTTTTTAAATTAATGTAATAATAACTTCTAAATATGGCATAAGCACAGAATACGTAATAGTAGCTAAACGCTACAGAACGGACACTCTCCGCCTCCCGCCAAAATTAAACTTACCTCACCCCCGCGCGATCAGACATAAAATGGGCCATATTTTTCTGCAAGGACGATACGCAACGAAGATTGACAACATTAATCAAATTGACTTAAAGTAATTTTATTATTTTGGATTTGTGATTATCGTTTTTCGTAGAAAATGGTTAGATATTGTGCTGTTTACGGATGTATTTCATCAGAAAAACGTGAATTTTTTTTTACGCTAGTCACAAATGTGCCAACCATAAAGCGTTAACACACACATTTGCAGTCTCTACAGTGTGACTGTCAAAACATCATTTTGTATGGAGTGTCCGGGGTGTGGCATAAGTAAAACATAAACAAATAGCTAATCTATATGAACCGCATGCTATTTTGTTTTTAATCGTGTAATAGATGATAACGATACTTCTAAAAAAATCGTATCGGGCAACAGCTAATATTAGTTTTTAGTAATTAAAATAACAACATGTGTTTCCTTTCAGCATTATTATGTAAATAAGCATTTGGTATATTGTTATGAAAAATTCTAATTCTTTAAAGTTTTAACTTATAATGCTTTATATGTATTACTACAACAAAACTATATCGACCTCTATAGTTATAATAATTGATATACTTTCTACTCATATAAGTATGTTTTCCAGCGGGTAAAAAGCTAAAATCCATACTAATATTATAAATGCGAAAGTAACTCTGTCTGTCTGTCTGTTACTCAATCACGCCTAAACTACTGAACCAATTTGCATGAAATATGGTATGGAGATATTTTGATACCAGAGAAAGGACATAGGCTACCTTTTATTGCGAAATATGTACCACGGGCGAAGCCGGGGCGGACCTCTAGTAATATATAAAGTATAAACTTATTGAACTTGACAAATAATTTCATACGTCATTATTTAAACTGCGAGACGAGCTAAACAGGACATATCAAAATACCATAAACTAACCGTAAAGAAAATATCAAATACCCATACTATAACGGTGAAAACAATAACAAGCCACATGCCGCTTCGACCAATCGATGTGGGCAGACCTTGAATGTGGAAGACGATGCACTCAAGACGTGTAGTGTCGGGTGTACGAGCCGCTGGCATCGTGCCAGGTGCTGACTTACCCTACTGATAATATACTGCTGCTATGGTAGAAACGGTTGATTGGTTTTGTTAACTTATCCTACTAATAAATACTGCTGCTATGGTAGAAATGGTTGATTGATTTTGCTATTTTGCACTGCTGTTTTGTTGATTAGGTTGCCTTATTGATGTGAGCCATAGCCCTACATTTGCTAGAGAGTGTCATTCGAAAGGTCGTAGGTATTAGTTGGGTGTAGATGCATTGACGTGTTGATGTGGTTGTTAATGAGCAGGGATGGCACTTATCAGCTATAAACTATAAAGTCTAGAATTTAGTATAATATAGATTGTGAAGAAGTTTACGTATCGAATCGTAGAAAACATATGGACTAGTTAAAGGGATATAAAAATGCACATAATATTATATCCAAATATATTTCGCATCAAAATTTGAATTTATAAATTTATAATAGACCGGGAGATACTGACACAAAATTTCGAGTCATTTGTAACAAGGATGGCGGTTCTACAGGGGTCTTAGTACGCAATGACAAAAAGAAAAATGATGGTGTGTACGCTGGTACCGGTGTCTTAGTCGCGTGGGCGTTTGTCGAACTCGTCGGAAAAATAGCGAAAGTCAAACGATTTGTAACACAAAAATTTTAGAATTTACCGATAGCCTATAAAAAAGTAGTAGGCGGTAGTGTCATGCCATACTTTTCCGGTGTGACTCGAAGCCCGCCATACCGACGCGAATGTGTTGATTTAAATAAAACAATCATTCAACCATTTGTACCAGGCTAACTTTAGCACAGGTAACTATCGTCGTGCAGCCATTTACGAAAATCGCCATACCATACTTTTCGGACGATTCCAAATGGTCGCCATACCGCCGAAAATCTGCAAAAAATTTTTATTTCGCCAAACTTTTTGTACCAGTATTGCATTTGGATTTTTGGAGAGTATTTGATAAAATTTGACCATTATTATATTTGCCATACTTCTAGTAGGGGGAAAAAGTGCTGTTACACTTGAAAACTTAATTTATTATTAATTTATATATAAGTGAGGATTTCCAACACTTAGATCTTTGAAATTTTGTATTTATATTTGTTGATCCTCAAACTTACAGGAAAAATAAGTGCCATACTGTTACAAATCGTTTGACTTTCGCTATTTTCCGACGAGTTCGACTAACGCCCACACGACTAAGCCGCCGGTACCAGCGTTCACGCCATCGTTTTTCTTTTTGTCATTGCGTACTAAGACCCCTGTAGAACCGCCATCCTGTTACAAATGACTCGAAATTTTGTGTCAGTATCTCCCGGTCTATAAGATTGTCATCATCTAATCAAGTAAATGTAGCATTGCTTGGAACATTTTTCATACCTAATGGAATTGCTAATTTCACCCTACGACCATTTTAAACATCACCAAACTGATTGGATGACTGTCGACAATTTTTTCGCTGCATCAATCAATTTTAAGCTCTCCTCCGAAGACGCTTCCCCCCGCGCCAGCTCTGCAATGCGGTCCTCTGCTGCAACGTTGTTCTTTTAATATTTTACTTATATTCCTTGGTACGAGGTAATGAGGTAAACCTCTTAACAGCGCTACATAATGAAGGCATACTGAGGTGCTTCGTTTGCGTTCCTTCTATGGGTTGTAACTTGTAATTAAAGGGTGTTAATTGTTTATGAAATTAATACAAATTTGATGTAGATGCAAGTTTGACCTTACCCCGTCAGCTGTGTTTGCCTTTCAAGTCTATTAAGGATATTGTTTATTTTAATGATGCAGGTATCGTATAAAATTTTCAAAAGTAAATAAAGATGAGTAAGATTAATGTGCTCTTCCAAAACGGGGCCGTATTTAATACACTAATGGCATAATAAGCAACGTAAATGCATGAAAATATGCTAAATCTCCCGCGCTTTCGCAACACGGCCACAAGCCAGTAAAAATAACAATGGCGGATAGCTCCCGGTTGGCGGGAAAAATGAAATATGGCCGACGTAACACTAACACTGGGTGTCCCTGGGCGCAGTGTGTTATATGAAAGTCGCTTTTTCAAAATATATTTTAGACGAACTTTATGCTTTAGTGGTTTTAATAATGTTTTTTTTAAAGCCGTGTTGTTTAAGGCAGCTTTTGATGTGTTTGGTAACAATACTTCTGTTTGAAGTTTAAAAATTTTGAAATAAAAGTACTTTAAATCATATTAAGTATATTTTTTCAAAAAATTCCAGTACCAAAAAGCCAAAAAATGGACGTAATTGTTTAGAAGACAATCTTTTTTCTTAAAAGATAAAAACCGTAAAAAGATACTTATTAAAAGTATTAAAAGTAAGATAAACACAAATTACATATTCAATGCTTTTTTTTACACAGATCTACTTATATGTAAGAAGTCGAAATATTCTAATAGATAATTTTGAGAACCCACTAACTGGCCCTGTGGCGCAACGGATAACGCGTCTGACTACGGATCAGAAGATTCCAGGTTCGAATCCTGGCAGGGTCGATGGTCCTTTTTTATTTTTTTGACTATATTTTATTTTGTTTTTAATATGATATTGTTGTACTTTAATTTTATATTTATGTAAATATCAAACATATTTTTTATTTCTTTATTAAATACAAAACAATAATATTATGTAAAACGTTATGTACACTTTAGCTGATTTGAATACCTTTTTACGGTATTTTTGAGTGAAGAGTTCAAAAATAAAATATGTATATTTTAGAAATAAAACAATATATCACAATGCATGGACATAAATTCAAATTATGCAAACAAAGACGAGGGTAGATCATAAAGATTATAGATACAGATATAGGTAACATTAATTTAAACAGTTCACGTTGCTTTAGTATTTTTTACGGGCGTTGTTTGATTTATGATAACGTTATGAAGACTATCTGACTTTCCCTTGTTTTTGAAAATATATTGTTATCTCGGTTACAGTGTGAGGATAATGTGCCCTAGGATATTTTTTCTGTTGAGAATATATTAGTGTCGGCCGACATTAGCAATATAATACATCTTATATGAAGCACCTGTATACCACCTGTAACCATTTCAGATTCAATTTCAAGTAGAAAGACGTGATGTAAATTGTAATGCTTTAAAAATATATTCTTTAATTTTGATAATTGTAAAAGGCTTTGACATTAAAATAAATGTATTTTCTTTCTTTCTTTCTTCTTTCTTAATGCCACAGTATAAAGAATGGTTGTTCATTTTGCGCATTCACATTCATTCATGTTAACTATTGTAAGAAACCATCAATCAGTTCGGAAGAAAATAATGAAACAAATAATAATGTAATCTAGTTATTATGCACACAACTATAACAGAAACAGACTGCAACAGTAACAGAGTACTTAGACCATTGATGTTGGTAAAATAAAATTGGTATTCTATATGTACATAATGGATAGACACAGACTCCAACAATAACACAGTACTTAACGTTGTATCACTTGTTCCAGATAAATCTACGGTTAATCCTCGTGTCGGGGAAGACGAAGGAGTTCGTGTTCAGTCCAGTGGATTCGGCCGGCGACATAGCGCTACACGTTTACGACAATTGGCCTGAAGGTAAATAGAACAAACAGCTATCACTTGACAGAAGTATTCTTGTATATTATGTTTATTTATATGTTGGAGCAGGCAATCGATCTGGTGGTTCGCGTTATGGTAAACGACAACCACCGCCCGTGGACTATCACTTAACTGACTTAACACATAAGTGATGTGTTCTAACACATATGTATAGAACCATTTTTTTTTTGATGGAGCGCGCTACCTTGTGGTTCGCAAAATGGTAAGCGATCACCACTTATGAACGACAAGTAGGGGCCTCTGCAAATGCTCTGTAAGCTTTTAAGGGTTATGAAAAGGATTTGATAATACTTCTGATAATAAATTAAATTAATGATTAAATATGTCTTCTATATCGACACCAATTTTATGTTAATACAAATATGGAAATATGTTTATAAAAATTAAAAACACATATCTACATAATATTTAACATTAAACGCAATTACCAGTGCTCGATCGCCTTTTTTCGAATATACCCACTGCTATAATTCATAAGGATTCAGATAGGCATGTTCAATCGAGTGTGGGTCCAACGTAATACTTTTATGGAAATAAAAACCTTATTCATGACATTATAATGACTTTTCTCCCATAAAGCACTAATGGGGTACTCGATTGCGCGATTTAATATAAAAAGTGTGAATCTCGGGCAGTAATGGCATGCAAAATAATTTATGTAGACACTTATTATTTTGGTACTTAATATTTCTTTTCCTGTGTCATTAATATTTTGGAAAGGTGGAAGTAATTTCTTGTGGATTATGGTCGTTTTTAATTGAATTTATGGTAAATGGGGCGTATTTTTGTATAAAGTTTAGAGAGGGATAAATACAGAATTTAATTTGATAATATTTCATTTAAATGTGCTTTAGTTGACAATATAATTTGTTTTAGCTTACTTTAACAATTTAGTTAAATTCATGACGTGATTCACAATCTCATACATTGCCAGAAATATGTTTTTGTTTTCAATATAAGTTAAAACACTATAATAATAGAGAAAAAATCGTGTGAAATATTAATAATATTTCACATTACATATATTATAATATTTGTTTCTAGAGCACTCACAGTTGCGCCGTGCACGTGCTGCATTTAATTCAAAGGTGAAATTAAAATAAAGCCTAACAAGGTCAGGTCAGCAGACCAGCAGTGCTCCCTATATCCATACTAATATTATAAATGCGAAAGTAACTCTGTCTGTCTGTCTGTTACTCAATCACGCCTAAACTACTGACCCAATTTGCATGAAATTTGGTATGGAGATATTTTGTTACCCGAGAAAGGACATAGGCTACCTTTTATTGCGAAATAATAAGTATGTACCACGGGCGAAGCCGGGGCGGACCTCTAGTATTAAATATACGTTACATGTATAATGTAGAAAGGGACTGAATTTAACATGTATCAAGAGCTAAGATTACATTAAAGACTTGGTTTAATTTTAAATGAATGAAATTTTTGGTCATATAAATTCAACAAACTGTAACTTTCCAAAAATGATTATTTTAACAGAGAAATGAAGTTTTAAGCAAACAATTTTACATTTTTCCCTGTCGCTCCCAAACTCATAAACTGCATGACTTATATGAATTGCCTGAAAATAAAGATAATATGAAAGCCTTTCTGCGGAAAATTTACGTATACAAATAAAAAGGATTCCAAATACAGCTGTGCACGAACGGTACGGTTCGGCGATGTTTGCGTAGACAAGTGCGTTTGTGCTGCAAACTGCAAGTAGCCAGATGCAACCCTCCCGGCGACTGGCAGCCTCGTGCGGCCGGGAGACGGGCGGATTGAAAAAAAATATCCCCAACATTTGCAATATTTTCACTTGATATTAGCAACACAAAAATTAGCGTGTTCAACGAAAAATAAATAAGCATAGACATAGATAATTAAATAAAAGCTGAAAATAATCGACGCACGTTTAATGGACACGCAGCAAGGATGCGATGCCCGGGGGGGAGCCGAGCAAAGGGAACTAATTCCGGAGCTTTTTGAATACGCATCGGCAACTATTGAAGATTTTGCAAGTGCCCCCAATAGAAACAGAATAAACTTGGATAATTAAATAATCGACGCACATTTAGTGGGCACACGGTAAGGATGCGAATCGCCCGCGGGGGGAACCGGGCAAAGGGAACTAATTCCGGTGCTTATGTACACGCATCGTCGACTATTGAAGATTTTTACAAGTGCTCCTGAAAGAGTGCTTCATATTTTATTATAGAATATGAAGTAATTTTTATTCGAAGGTTATTGCTTTTGCCTTAACCTAGTTTGTTTTAGGAAATTAAATGTTATAGAGCACTTTTTTATTCTGTGTTATATTTAGTATTTACCATCACATATTACCTATGTTAACATCAGTTTTGGGTACTTTTAAACAATGCAATGTTAAAATTGGATAATCGAATAATTCAGTGCTTCCCAGTCGCGTACAATAAAATCGACAGTGAATCGAATAGTACATTATATCAGCCGTATCGGTAGAATCACCAAGGGCGGAATGCTTATCAAAGGGCGCTAATTATGTTTACTTTTCATTCGTCAGTAGTATGGATTCCCGGGTACTGCCTCACTCTATGCTGCCTCACTGTATGGTACGGTGAGGACGTGACTTGATTGAAAACCCCGACTAAAAAAAAAAAAAAAAAAAAAAAGTTTGGACTCTTTTCCCACTAAAGCGGCCACGCTGAGTCGATAGTTCTTACAACAGAGTTAAAAAAAATAAAAATACACACTAAATGATAGGTTAATGCTTAAAAATTTGCAATAAAAAAATATATATTATATGTTTTATGAAAGAAATGGAATAATTTAAAGTTCTCAAGAAGTATGCTTCGATTTAAGTCAATCAAACACACTATTTTTACACAAAAAATAAATAAAACATCTTTATCATATAATGATACCAATCGATGTATTATGAACAACAACATTGATACATTGGCTTGGGGACATTATAAATTACGCTAAGTGACTTTTTACTATTATTTCTGTGTGTATATACAAAATTTGTACCGCATGTAAAATTATGATATTGCTATAATGTTATATAATAGTTTATTACATATTTAAAATGTATTGTTTGATTGTAACTAATGTAAAATAATTGTAGTTTTTAAGAAATGTTACTGTAGACTATAGTAGTTAAGGTTATAATGTGTGTTATGTTTTAGATTTATGTGTTATGCTTAATGCATTTTGTGTATATGTAACTAAAGGAAACATTATAAAATTAAATAAAACAAATTGTATACAATTTACTATTTTTTATTTCCTTACAAACTTCCTATTTAATTACTAAGCTACCACATGAAGAAACCTAATTTTTAAAGCTGTAGTGTTTTGCACTATCTTCCTCCGATATCTCCTTTGTTATGTTGTATACAATATCTTTTATTTGAAGATCTATGTTAGAATCGTTTTTTGTATAATATTTAATGCGAATATCAGCATTTTTCCAATGTTGCGACACCGGGATTTCTTTCAACTTTTTTAAACTATATAAATCAATTTTCACTAGTAGATCAGCATCCTTTCCGTCATCTTTGTCTGTTGAAATATATGAAATGCATCCCTCCTTCACTGAACGTCCAACAATTGAAGATAGTTTCGCCTTTTTCTTTTTCCGCTCAGGCTCTCGAAGAAAAAAGTCATCTAAACGACTGGTCCTCTTATTTTTATTTATTGTTAAGTTAGAAACCTCATCTTCATCCGATAAATCATAATAATTATAGGGCTTGAAACATTTTTCCACATCTTTGAGGTTGTAAGAAGCCTGAAACATAACATATATAATTAAAAATATGTTTAACAAGATAAAAATAAATAAAGATTTTACTGAAGTAATAATTAAAAATAATATTAATAATAATAATAACTTACCTCATTTATACTAGTAGATAAACTAATTACTAAGCTACCACATGAAGAAACCTAATTTTTAAAGCTGTAGTGTTTTGCACTATCTTCCTCCGATATCTCCTTTGTTATGTTGTATACAATATCTTTTATTTGAAGATCTATGTTAGAATCGTTTTTTGTATAATATTTAATGCGAATATCAGCATTTTTCCAATGTTGCGACACCGGGATTTCTTTCAACTTTTTTAAACTATATAAATCAATTTTCACTAGTAGATCAGCATCCTTTCCGTCATCTTTGTCTGTTGAAATATATGAAATGCATCCCTCCTTCACTGAACGTCCAACAATTGAAGATAGTTTCGCCTTTTTCTTTTTCCGCTCAGGCTCTCGAAGAAAAAAGTCATCTAAACGACTGGTCCTCTTATTTTTATTTATTGTTAAGTTAGAAACCTCATCTTCATCCGATAAATCATAATAATTATAGGGCTTGAAACATTTTTCCACATCTTTGAGGTTGTAAGAAGCCTGAAACATAACATATATAATTAAAAATATGTTTAACAAGATAAAAATAAATAAAGATTTTACTGAAGTAATTAATAATAATAATAACTTACCTCATTTATACTAGTAGATAAACTAATTACTAAGCTACCACATGAAGAAACCTAATTTTTAAAGCTGTAGTGTTTTGCACTATCTTCCTCCGATATCTCCTTTGTTATGTTGTATACAGGCTCTTGAAGAAAAAAGTCATCTAAACGACTGGTCCTCTTATTTTTATTTATTGTTAAGTTAGAAACCTCATCTTCATCCGATAAATCATAATAATTATAGGGCTTGAAACATTTTTCCACATCTTTGAGGTTGTAAGAAGCCTGAAACATAACATATATAATTAAAAATATGTTTAACAAGATAAAAATAAATAAAGATTTTACTGAAGTAATAATTAAAAATAATATTAATAATAATAATAACTTACCTCCATTTTGTTATCTTATATATAAAAATGAATCGCAAAATGTGTTGGTAAGCGCATAACTCGAGAACGGCTGAACCGATTTCGATAATTCTTTTTTTATTATATTCCTTGAAGTACGAGGATGGTTTTTATGTAGAGAAAACGTAAACATGTACCACGGGCGAAGCCGGGGCGGACCGCTAGTTTGTAATAAATTTCTACGCGTTGACCTGTGGTTGAATTCGAAACACAATATACTAAGGATGCGTGCAGGGATATTTATATGATAGATTTGGGAAGGGGCTAGCACGACTAGGGCATGCACCCGGGTTTACCCGGTTCCGAAAAACCCGGGTAAACCCGGGTTTTTTGATGATCTTGAGAACCGGGTCTGAATAGTATGAAACCCGGTTCTCCCGGTTCCGACCAAAATATTAAAATATAAAGTATTATTTATATTTTTCTGCATTATTTTAACAAATTTATTCTATCTGGCAACGTCAGACTCACGTGCATCGCGAATTTTCGTGCCACGCCTCAAGCGTGGCTCTGATTGGTTGTCTAACCTTAGATGCTATAAGTTTCCTACGGGTATATTACCAAAAATTAGATTTGTCGTGAATTTGAAAAGCTGTTGATTTTACTGTTTCATATAATGATCCAGTTATGTTTTTGTTTTTGGTATCAAGCTGAAATTTATATCGAATACTCAAGTCAAGGCATAAGGTGATTGGGTATGCTGATGACCTCGCATTGTTAGGTGAAACCCGCGATGAATTGAGCGAAGCCGCGAGTATCTTGAAAGAAGAAGCGGAAAAGGTTGAACTAAAAATCAATGCCAACAAAACGGAATAACTCCACATGAAGCGGTATAGAGATACACGAGCTCACAGAACAGTAAAAACAAAGCTCAACGCCAAGACCTACAGGCTGGAGTCTATACGACGTACAAAGGAGTTGCTAGTTTTAGATATCTGGGTTGCACTATAACTGACTCACATTCCAGGGAGGAAGAAATTAATATCCGTATCCAAAATACCCTGAAATGTGGTGCAGCCTTGCATAACGTGCTCGCGTCCAGGCTTCTGAGCAAAAACACCAAATTGCGTATATACAAAACGGTCATAAGACCAATACTTATGTATGGGTGTGAAGCCTGGACCCTGACCCAGAATGAAGAACGAAGCTTTCAGTCACCGAAAGAAGGCTTCTTCGCAAGATCTTTGGTCCCACCAGACGAGAGGATGGAAGTTGGAGAGTCCGAACAAATGCCGAACTAGAAAAACTAATGGCCCAGCCAAATATACTTGGAGAAATAAAGGCAAAATGGCTCCGTTGGCTCGGTCATGTAGAACGAATGGGTGAGGAACGAGGACTGAAGAGGGCATACTTGGGGCGACCCCTGGGCCAACCGCCGGTATCGCTGGCGCGATCGAGTAGAGGTGGATCTGCGCGTGCTACGAGCCAATAATAATTGGCAAGAGACCGCTCAGGACCGGGGAAGATGGAGAGTTCTCGTCTCAGAGGCCAAGACCCACTTTGGGGTTTCAGCGCCAGAGGAGTAAGTAAGTGAAAAAGTCAAACTCACAAGCCAACGCATCAAAAGATACAGCCGTAAATGCTGAAAATTTTCGCAAATTTCGACATTCGCATGGGACTCAAAACCTACAGGGTACTTCTCATGAGCACAGAGCCTTTAAATTTGGTAAAAGTAACGTCTTATAACACAGATAAAGGAAAAATTGCTAGAAACATAAATTTTAAAGTTACAACATTATAAAAAATAGTTTTGTTCGGAGCCCTCGGAGCGCGAGTCCGACTCGCACTTGGCCGGTTTTTTGCTTTAAAGTTTGCAGTTAATGAATAAGGTTTAAGTTTATATGTGATATTATGATAACAAGGTACTTTTATAAGACTTATAAATAAAGAAGTATTGAAATTTTGTTTCTTTATTAATTTAATAAAATAAGACACAAGCCGCGTAAAATAAAAGGCCCATCAGGTACTTTTACAGTTACTTTTGTTTAATTTCGTATTTTTTTCCAAGGTATTATAAAAGAACCGGGTAACCCGGTTCTACCCGGTTCTGAGCTCGATTTGGAACCGGGTTTCCAAAACTTGGAACCGGACTCGGTTCTGCATGCCCTAAGCACGACTTTGGAATCATTATCTTATCTATAAGGATTTCCGAAAAATGAATACATTAACATACTTAGCTAACAACTAATACACAAGACATGACACAACAAACACAAACAAAAACAACGAACATAGTTAAGCAATCACTTATGTACTTATAATTATATTGAGAATAATTTGGGAATCATTATCTTTGGACTTCAGTTTGTAGTGAATATTGCTTAATGTATGCTTAATGCATTTTGTGTATATGTAACTAAGGGAAACATTATAAAATTAAATAAAACAAATTGTATGCAATTTACTATTTTTTATTTCCTTACAAACAATAAATATACATATAAAAATATTGCATATATTGGCCGGCCTGCATTTCTAAATAAATACATATAAAAATATTTCATATATTGGGATGACAATATAACATGATGTTAGTTTAGGTTGATGATTGATAGAAATTGGATGAGGTCAAACATGTAAAAATGAATACATTAGACCTGCAAATGAGTCTTCATAGAATACACCCCAGCCTCCAGTATAGCGTGTACCCCTCGAATCGCCTGCCAATGCATATACACATACCTGCATTTATTATATGCAATCTCGACCCTGACTCACAGCCAGGTTCTCATTGGGTAGCTATTCATATCAACCACGAAAGAGTTGGAGAATATTTTGATTCCTTCGGACGTAAACCGATTATAGTAATAGCGGAATTTTTAAGAAGAAATTGTCGCATGTGGGACTATAATACTGCTAGAATTCAGGATATCTATTCCACGTTTTGTGGAGAGTATTGCGTGGTATATTTGTACTACAAGTTCCGAGGCCTGAGATTGGAAGATTTCCTTACAAATTTTTCGTATGACTCACCAAGAAATGATATGACACTTGTTAAATTGTATTGTAGTGTAATGCGGGTGTAAATAAAGAAATAATATATGGAAATAATATGTTTTATTTTCAATCAACTCTTTTACAATCCTTGTCCTGCCGTAACAAAGTTCGATACATCAGATTACCCGGAAAAACAATTAGGTTAGGTTAGACTTTGATAAACAACGCCAGAAGCGAATCGCTTTTTAAAAAAAGCAACAATTAGGTTAGGTTAGGTTAGACTTTGATAAACAACGCACGAGCCGAGCGAGCAAAGCGAGCGTGCCGCGGCAGCGGCCGGCGAGTGCCAGAAGCGAATCGCTTTTTAAAAAAGCAACAATTATAATAATATAGTAGGATAATATATAAATATAGGATTTTAGACGTATTTTTTCTTGAATATACGTCGTTTGGTTAGAATAGCGAGGTAGGTCGTAACAAAGAAGTTTAATACAAAAGCAGTGATAAGCGAGGTGCACAATGAGTAATAGATATGAACGCCGATAGATAATAGGAAAAGGCAAACAACCGGTGGGTCATTAGCGTCCCATTAATGACCCATCGATTAACTCTTATCTAATTGATATTTGATAAGAGTTAATCGATCTGCACACCTCAGCTATCTTTGGAACCGTGCATCCTATCGCTTCGGGAGTGAGTGCTATCGACTCAGCGTGGCCGCTTTAGTGGGAAAAGAGTCCAAACTTTTTTTTTTTTTTTTTTTTTTTTAGTCGGGGTTTTCAATCAAGTCACGTCCTCACCGTACCATACAGTGAGGCAGCATAGAGTGAGGCAGTACCCGGGAATCCATACTACTTTCGTCCCCAGTGCACACAGATGGGCTAATCCACACCCTCTTTGTTATACGTGGCGGTAATAATGTGCAATACGATCCTCAAGAATTTCCTCTCTATATCTTATATATAAAATTCTCGTGTCACAATGTTAGTCTGCATACTCCTCCGAAACGGGTGGACCGATTCTCATGAAATTTTCTGTGCATATCGGGTAAGTCTGAGAATCGGCCAACATCTATTTTTCATATGTACCACGGGCGAAGCCGGGGCGGACCGCTAGTATTATATAAAATTCTCGCGTAACAACTCACAATGTTAGTTACCATACTCCTCCAAAACGGCTGGACGGATTCTCATGAAATTTTGTATGAGTACGTCGGAACAACGTACAGTAAGTCTATAAAAATGTATGGAACATTTTAGTAGGTACAAACGTTTGCGTAATGGTCTTGAAATTTTTTATCGATAAGTTATAATAAAAGCGTCTATAAATATATTTCCATTAAAGAAAGAAAATACATTAGAGGTACTTAAATAGACGTTATAAAGGTCTCTCTCGTGTTACGAATTTTAATAAATTTAACTGAATATACACAAATAAGCTCTAGAAAATGGCAAGCGGCGTTTGAAAGAAATAAATTATAAGTACCTATATTACAGGTTAGTTCAATTTTAAGTTATCATTTTTTAATTGTAATAACATTCCAGATAGTATTTTTGGATGCATAATATTCATTCGATATTCAGGTTTTATCTTACCTTTCACACTAAAACTTTAGATTACGAACTCAAGCCCCTCCCGTCTTTACCAATTTGGTACCTTCCAGACTTTACAATTCAATTATATCGAACTCAAGTCGTCCCGTCTTTCACGTCCTAACCATTAATTAACCCAATACAATGCCAAAAAAAGCACATTTCGAACAGGATTGCCTTATCAACAATTACAAAAGCTAAGTGCGTTTGTTACCGGCCGGCGCACGCTCGTCGTCGCGTCTCGCAGCCCACGCAACGCGCGAAAAATAGAATAATTAATTAAGTGATCGGCGAGAGGGCTGCAGGAGGGCGATGACTCCGGGACTGTGGATACGGATATAATATGTCTATATAATATGCCTATATTTTTTTGGTGAATGGTGACTATAGTGCAATATGAGAGATGCATCTTGCATATGCAATCACTTTGAAATGTTAAAGGATATGTGGACGCAAGCATACTAAGCAGAGAGAGAGAGAGAGCTGGCTAGTTCGCAGAGAGTGAAAATTAGGTAGGTGCCAAATATTTTTGGTTTACATCTTGCATATAGGTCTAAAAGGTAGAGATAGAAGAGGTCTAATGAGGTGTCTAAAAGGTATAGAGGTCAACCTTTTATCGCCATTTTCTTATCCAGTATCCTTACTGATGACGACGATGACGGATTGGCTGTTCAATCCTATCTTACTAATGCAGAAAGTATCTGCACTACAGATGTATATATACAAGTAGAGAGTCTACTACGAACATGATATTATAACGATTAAGCAATTCTGTAGGTATGGAATTGCCAAATAACACGAAGAATCGACAAAATGTAGGCCTTGGGTAGGTATCTATGCAAGATTTCCCAAATTAAAAAAAGGTCTTCAGATACTACAGTCATAGTCGAAGCAAAAATCGTATATGTATACATCGTACTTAAATATAATATGTAGTTATGTGTGCGGGTAATCAAATCGACCTACATACACCAGTTATAATTCTGGACCAACATGAGGAAAGAGATTGGGTTTCCCTTGTTTCTTGTTGCTATAATATATTGAGTCGTTAACTTATACATGCAGCAAGGCATCAGTATTCCGTATAAAACATTTATAAAAGTGAAATGTAGGCTGTAACCTCGGTATTTTGAAATCCGTACATATTGTGATAGGATTGTCTGAATTCGAATTAGTTTTGCATCACCGTTTAGCGAACGAAAAGTTTAAATTAGGGGAGCGAGGGGCTAGTTGTAACAATTTTCAAAAATACTTTTATATCTCGCGATATCTTGGCTAGCTTATCATTAACTAAACTTTGATTGAAACTTTAACTATTCTTCTATTATGTTAAATCGAAAAAATATCAAAAATCCAGGTAACTCTTCCGCAATTACTGTTTTATTTAAAAAAGGGAAGTGTTACAACGTACCCCGTGCTTGGGGTTAGTTGTAACATCTATTGGGGCAAGTAGTAACATCAATTAAAAACAAAAATGTGACAACTTCAATCATTTATTTTTTTCACATATCTAATTATTTTGCTTTGTTTATAACAATAACTAACTAAGTAATTCTAAAATATGTATTTTCTCATTAAATAATTAACTGAAACATACTTTTTATATACATAATCAACAAATTAACGATTTAAGTTTTTAACTAGTAAGCTAGTTTCCTTATTTCGATAGGAAGTAATCCAAAGTATATTTCAGCACACTTAAGTACATACATATATAGACATTTTACGTTCTTCTTCTTCTGTGAATACTTGTCTAGGCTTGACATAACCTACTTTTGGACTTTCATTGCTCTTCTTCTTCTAAGTATTGCCCGCTCTTATACTCTCTCATTCTAAATCAAAACAAATATGGTATGTCCTGTATGGTGGTTCCTGTTAGTATTTGTAATGTATTATAGGTCCCCCTATAATACATTACAAATACTAACAGGTCTCCCATCCGGGAGACTTGCCCAGGTGGGAGAGTTGAACCACTTTCAATAACTTTTTAAATTAGGTGCCAAATTACGCCAAGTGGCAAACAAATGAACGAGCGTAACCCGCCAATCACAAGCAACTCAAAATTTTGAGTGATAACAGACGCGTTCGACCGTGAGTTCCGAAAAAGTGGTTTCATCGTCGCGGAGTGAATTTTTTTGGCTTTGTTGTTTTAATTGCTATGCACGCATTTATGAAGGTATATATCAAACACCTACGTTATTGCATTACTAGATTATCATATTTTGTCGTACGTTCAGTGTTGTTCTCCAGTTGATAGTGGATTTGTTGGAAAAAATCAAGATATGGCCTTGGCTCGGGTGCGGGAGAGTTGAACCAGTCTGCAGTCGGGAGACTTGAACAATGGTTTAACTCTCCCTTTGCAGTTTGTATACTATTTAAGTTAGCTTTTGTTTTGTTTTAGAAAGAAAATGCCATTTCAGAATAAGCCTAAGGAAGGTAGTCGTCGCAGGAAACCGTTTACTAAGACTAAGATTGAAAGCGCAGTCAGAGAAATAAAGAGTGGCAAATCTATTCGTCAAATTGCAATCATGTATGGGATAGGCAAAACCACTTTACGGTATTACCTCTTAGGTGAACAAAAGTTAACACCTTTGCAAGACTAGGGGAACAAATACAAATGCTCCCGGATTATCAATGTAAATTTAGAGAAATTGCTCGTTCGTTACATATTGACCTACAGTAAAATGCACTATGGTTTAACCATAAAACAAACAATGCAACTAGCATTCGACTATACGCTAAATTCCTCCAAAGTGAACATCCAAGAGGCAAATATTGAAGAAATAGGCAAATAGGCACATATTATTTAATTGTAAGAAATGTCTTTAAATTAGTTTTGTAGATTTATTAAGCAGTATATACCTCAAAACGAGTATTTAATAAAAAAGAAGCGAATGTTATGTTTAGGAGTTGCTCTGAAAACATTTTTCACTAAATTGTTTAGAAGATGATTATGAATAATCTAGTTATTGTTAAATGTGTCTAAATAATACATAACTAATGAATAATATTATGCTTTATTTGCGTCATTTCCCCTCTCTAAAAAGGTATGGGCAAGTGTCCCGCACCTGATGGGCAAGTGTCCCACCGGTTGGGGAGACTTGAATCAAAACTCATTTTTTATTACAACTTAGTTTACTATCTTCTCCTTGCAACTTTTATTTTCAGAATAGTATAAAATCTTAGCCAGATAATAAGGCTTCCATATGGTGTAGATCTTAAAGCTCTCCAGGTCACTGATCAGATTTTATAGAGTTTTTAGTAAAAAGCGGTTCAAGTCTCCCGGACTCCCCCTACATTATACAAATACTAATAGGAACTCACAGCAATCTGGGGGCAAGTTGTAACATGTTACTACTAACCCCGAGATTTTGTTACAACTAGCCCCTAGGTATAATTTTTTTATATTTATCACGATAACTATTAAATCAACTTAGTAATTTTAAAAACAATTACAGAACATCATTAATAGTTATATTCTATCATCAAATAAAATACATACAACTCTAATTAGTCGTAAATAGTAAAGCCACCCAAAAATTAACGAAAGTGAAATAATACGTTAACTGGCGCCAATGAAGCCCTTGCACACATCTAGCTAATCATCTGGCTAGCAGGACACTGGCTGTGATGAAGCGGTGTGGCCAGTTATAATCGTAAGATTCAGTAAAAAAAAGACGTCGATATGGTTTACATTGCTATTGAAAAAGGTCTGTTACTACTTACCCCTGTTACATCTAGCCCCTTGCTCCCCTACCAATTTACGAATTATACAGAATGTTATCACATGTGTTGGGAATTTAGCAATATGATAATTATGTTTATTTTATGGAGGCTGATATGTATAATAAAAATACTATTTAATATGTTTTTACCTCGCAAGTTTTGGATAGAATGTGACTGGTTTAATTTCTGAAATTAAGAAAATTCCTAAAATTAACAGACAAATAAATCTTCGCATAGTGTTCGATAGAAATTGAATTTACCGAAGAGTCGGCTCTTAAGGCCATTACAAACATTTCCACATGCACCTCTATGCATCCGACACAGTTCGCGGTCTGTTAGATGAAGGGCGTAACAGTGTGAGATCGGTGGATGCTGCGGGTCAATGACCCGAGCCAGACGGTGACCTTGTATGCTTTGTGATTAGTTACTGTGTATGATGCTCTTATAACTATTACTGCAAATGTATTCCTTTATATGTGGAGCTTTAAAAGGAATTTGTATAGTCAATTAGAATAATCGAATGAGGTTTAAAAAAAATGAAAAAAATTACTAAAATATTATAAGGTTTCCCGATACTATAATTAAGTATACGTATGTATAAACCTACGCAGAAATGCTTAAAATATTGGCAAAGCACAAAAGAATTGACATCATAAAGCCCAATTTGAGACGTCTTTCGTAAAAAATGTTTTAAAGAAAACGAAATGTATAATTTACGTTTATTATTTCTTTGGATCGTTGAATAGATTCGAAAGATGTGTTTCTATTTATGGTCTAGTAAACTTAAATTAAAAGATATTTTCCAAGGATTCAGACATTCCCATTAAGTTATAGTTGCTAGACGAGTTACTGTACTTTCTCCTCAAAATCGAACCTCAAACAAGATTGTAGATCTTATCTGTCATCTCTTACTACATCTATTACTTGGAACCAATTCCATAAAATAAATAAAAGCAGCTCTCACAAAGGATATGAAAAAATATAAACGGCAATTAGTCACGTTAACGAGACGGTAATTAGCAGCTGCTTTATGTTAACGTTGACTTAGTATGCATCTTGCTCAGTTTATCAGTCACCAATGTGTGTGTATGTGTGTGTGTGACTGTGTTGTAGTATGTATGACTTGGATAAACAGTATCTTCATTTTGGAATACGTATGTGAATGAAACATCGTATTAAGAAGTAGGATATTATAATAGAAAATATTTCAAACTTATGAACAACTGTTAGAGGCAAATATTTATTGTAATCGATATCGAATTTATTCTCCTGTTGTAATGTATCTATGCCGAATTTCAACATGAATTACCTACCCATTATTGATTTGCTATACACGATGACTTGCCCATATAACGTACACATAACTATTTACCGTTTACACTCATTAAAATATCTCGGAAATGTGTGTAATTATAATTTATATATTATACGCGTATTTAGCTGGTACTTAGTGGAAGGTTATCTTGGGGTCGATTGAGGTTACGTCGATAGAACTGTGGTCAAGGCGAAACCTAGGGCTTGTTGTTAGGAATAATTATTTTGTACTAGATTTAATTTGATTTAAAGGTTCTGACTTCTGAGTAATGGCGTTTTAACGGCACAGTATTAACAAAATTTGTTTTTATGGTGACAGGTCATGACTGAATAAACGTTTCAGAATTAAGCTTACAAGGTACCTACCAGAGATGTAACGGAGCTTCGATTCCGGTTCCGTTAAGTCGGAACTTCCGATTATTATTACACTTTCGGTTCCGACTTCGGTTCCGATACTTTTGTATCGGATGTTAATCGGAGGTCGAACGAAACAAAGCGGGCGGCGCGCGACGGCCTGTGCCGAACAGGTTCATACATGTCGCGCGGGGAATCCCCCGACCCCCACTACGTGCACTCTATCATCAATTATTTTTTCACTTGTTAGTTGTTATTATTTGTTACGCCCAACTCCCAAGACACGTTTATAGGTTATAGATAATTGTTTTGATTTCTGCGGCTTATTATCAATGAAAGTGATCTGTTTTTGTGTGGGATAATGAAACCTAAGTCCAGTTGTATTTGGAACTACTTCAATGAAGTTAATTCAGATTCGGCAAAGTGTAAACTGTGTATGAAGACGTATTCAAGAAAGGGAGGTACGACAACGTCCTTAAAAAGTCATTTGAAGACTGTCACCAAATGTAACACGCTACTTTGGGTTTTAATTTTAATTAAACTTTAAATTCATTAATTTTATCTTTTGTTCATTTGGAATTATGCCAATTTTTTTTCATAGTTGTTTTGCACGCCTCATAAGCGAAGCGTTGAGGTGGGTACTACTGTCACTTCGCGCAAAACATCTGATTTTTCAAACTTAAAATGTCTTATATGTATCATACATTGCACTTGTAAGATAATACATACACACACATATAACACATAAGAAAAAACACTATTTTTAACGTTCATGATATTTTTAATGTCATTTTTGTTATTTAAACTAGTTAAAAAACAGTTTAAAAAAGTTCTGTCTTGGACGTCCGTGTGTCTGTATGTGCGGATCCTTTTTCTTGTTAACACGATAGCGACCGAAATACTTTACTAATCGAGTCTTTTTTTTCTCTTACGCTTGAGTATGCTCAGGAATAGAACCCTTTCATTTTTCAGGGTCTGATTCGATGTGGTTTAATTGTTATTAAATAAACAAAAATAATAATTAATCAATATTTATTAAAAAAAATTATGAGGCGTGCACTTTTGGATTTTCCAAATTATTTTATTTTATAATAAAAAATAAAAATGAAAAGAATTGACTATAAATCATGTTTTATTTGTCCTTAAACAAACTGACCCTGCCTCCGATTTCGATTCCGATTTCGATTCCGATTCCGATAAACCAAATTTGAAAACTCCGATTCCGATTTCGGTTCCGATAAAACTACCTCCGTTACATCCCTGGTACCTACCTATATTTTAAACTAAGTTTATAGTATTCACCTTATACTGTTCTAACACAGTTGTTAAAATATTACTTAGTTTTACTTTTATATTATTGAAAATCTGAAATTAGAATTATTCTCAGTTATAGAAAGTAGAAACAGAGGTTCTTAATTTCTTATAACTTAACGTGAATATAATTTCTAAATAAAAATAATTAGAACAGAAACACCACAAGCACAAGCTTTTCCGATAAATTAATTTTTCCACGTGATTTAACGTAGCGTAGTAGGACGTAGGTGGGTCGGGGGAGTGAAATAAAGCGTGATTATTTTAAAGATGCGATCCCATTTAGCGCATGTGTTGCGCCGGCTGCCGGCACGCGATACGGCACGGCTACAAACATCTACATGACTGCGATAGCCGATATAGTCGACTGGTATAGCCTGTAGGTACACAGTAAAAAGAGAGAAGTATGTTATCGAACAAAGGTACATCTCGCCGTTTGTACGTGGAGCGCTTGGCCATGCTCCCCGTTCATGTGTTTGTTTATACAATTATTTAAAATATCAATGTGGCTGTGCACAACCCTGTGGCTCGCAAGTTTAGGTACCGTGCGCTCCTAGACGCCGGGTGTTGGCCTTCTTCTCTCTTTTTACTATGGCGATAGCCGTGTAGCCAGCTGAGTTATAGCCAGTATGTATGTGTTTAATCTGTGGCTATAGCCCCTAGAGCCTCGGCTGGATTAAGCTGCGGAGTATATTGATCCTTGACGGCTAAAGCCGCGGTCCTAATGATGTTATAATGCCTCATATTTCCAATTTATTGAGAGAAGATATAGAGATACGGCAGAATATTATTTCTTGGTATATTCATAAGGGGAAACTAATACAAAGTAAACAATATATCAATGATAATTTCGTGATGTAGTTACGTGACGTGTTAGTTTTAGGTAACGAACAATTCACATATATATATACATATCACGTACCTATTCCCAAAATTATAAGCTGAATTTCGTATGTAAGAGTAGGTACATCGGCATTTAACCAGTTAAATGTTTTCTAATGGAAAACGATTTTCTACTCTGCAGCAGAATTCTGTTTAAATTTCTCGAACATGCTGCCGAGAATTTCCCAATAAAATTTTCGAATCCATATTGAAACCAGCATTCCAGATTCGATAACCATTGACTATGATTACATTTTTGCAAGTTAATTAATTAATAGACATCGGATTATATGCACTAACAAAATGCCAAAATATGCATGCAAATATGCACTAAAAAATGCCGAAATATGCACTAAAAACGACTGATATGCCTAAAATATGCACAATACAAAATCAAAAACCTTTATTATTTTTATATATTTTAATCAATGATTGTACAAAAAAAGTGAAATTTTCTTAAAATTAATATAGTTTTTGTGGCAATATACAATTTTCGAGCGCAAATTTGTGACATTTGTCACCCGCGAGACCAGTTTTGCCACCTTAGACCTTTTCGGGCTAAATCTAGCCCTTTTCTGGAATTCAACCCGTGTTTTAAGTTTTTAGCCCCAAAAGGGTAATCTAGCCCTATTTTGAAAGGCTAAAAATTTACTTAAAATGGAGCCCATTTTGTAATTTTTTGCCATTTTACCATGCCAGAATAGGGTTTGTTTACTCGCTGAGCGTTCTGATTGGCTAATAAAGGTCAGTCAACCAATCAAAACTCCCGCTACTTAACGAAATATGCACGATTGGGGGAAAAAGGCTAAAATATGCACTAACGCCGTAAATAGAGAGTTTTATGCATTTGCATATGCAAATATGCAAATGCATATAATCCGATGTCTATTAATTAATAAGTGAAATCACATGTCCCCTAGTGGGGTAAGAGGCAGATGCATTATACTGTATACAGTATACATCCGTTTCACTGATCGATTTTCTTTAGGGACAAGTAGGTGATCAGCCGTCTGTGTCCTGCCAGACCGAGACATTTTTTTTTCTTTGTCTCCACCGGGGATCGAACCCAGGACCCCTCGGTGCTACGCTTACGCGTCAACCACTGTACCAAGGAGGCGGTCTAATTATATATAATTAATTAATAGTCTATACTAAATACTAATAACAGTAATTAATGAGTAAAGTATTTCATAAATTAGAATATCATACGCCATGCAACGAATGGACTATAATATCCTCACTTCCGATACAATGAAAAAAAAAACAATATCTTCAGGTAATCTAATATCAAAAATATACGTAGATACGTAAGTAACATTTTAAAATATAAAAAATACTCATGAATTAAACGCCAACTAGATTGTAGTTTTTAATTCAATTGAAAAAAATCACTTGTGTTTAATTAGCTTGTAAAAGAGTATAATTGCAAAGACTAAGAGCAAAAACTAAGTCTTGAGAAAAACTAGTATCGTCTAAACTGTAATAGAACAAAAAAGAGTAAATAAAATCAATGTTCCACCAACTTGAGCTATAAACTTCGTTATTTAGTACTTACATATTTGGAGTTGAGCACTAATAAACTATCATGATAATTGCTACGGATTAGATTCTGTTATAATTTGTAGTTTTTGTTTCTAGTTGTTATTCTTTTTCCTTTACTTTTTGTTGCATTAATAATAAAATTAGAAATAAGGGTCGACTAACGTCTTGACATTAGAGTAATAGACAAAAAAATGATTTATACCGCAATTATTAATAATAACGATAAACATTCCCATTAAACCTAAGTTCATATAAACAGATGTTTAGAGTTAAACGTCAATTAGTGTCAGTTGAACTGATGTAAGTAACTTACAGAGGAAAAAGACAGTGATAAATATGTAAGGAGCCGTAATAATTATTAAGTTATAAATTCATTACGATAATAGTACCTTGTTAGCTTATTAAATATTATTTAATATTTTGTAAGAAGTAACTATTCTGGATCAATATTTTTTATTGCAGTTTTTGTTACGTTATATATATTACTTAATATTTAATAAGGTATTAAGGGCACAAAACCTGATATAGTTTGTATTGAATACGTTTCACCAATATGAACGAGAATAATTTTCATTAAAATACAAAGCGCCACCGTTTTTTGCCACGGGAATCTATCATATTTTAATTCCTGTATTGTATTTATTTATTTTCAATTTGTAAAATACTCTTCTTTCTCTATCTTTATCTATCCATAAAAAAATGGAAATGCAAACACACTACACTTTTGAATACAGCGCCATCTATGTTTATATTTACTAACTACGAAGATTGCGCATGTTGTATTCATATCTGTTCTTGTGTGCGTTAGCGGCCGTGTTGTTGAATACGATTCGATATTACAAAGATGTAACCATGCGCCTCCATAGCTCAGGGGTTAGAGCACTGGTCTTGTAAACCAGGGGTCGAGAGTTCAAATCTCTCTGGGGGCATCTCGTGAAATTGCTTTTTTTTCTTTTTTAAATATAACTTGAAATGGTAAATTATTCACGTAGGAATTAAAGTATTTTTGTTATTTCATACAATGTAAATATAGCGATTCAATTTTTTTTAATTCATTTAATTTTTTTAATTACTTTAGCTTACCGGCAGGCAATATATCTATATAATATAATTATAATATAACGATAGCTTTGAGATGTTTTTTTTTATAAAAATGTTTTGATAAATTTGCTTTAATATGTTATGAGATTTTTGGTATTATTTTAAATTAAAATATGGAATTCACATGCGCATATGTAATTCGTAATCTTTTTTCATTATTACAATTTTTTAACTAGGTATATTAAAGCAGTAAATTTTGTTAAATTTTTTAATCATTTCGAATCAGCAAACTACTTAGTATATTTTATAGAATACGTAAGAGTAACGATTTAGTTCTATATTATGTATGAAAAATATGCATAGGTTGGCTAATTCTGTAATCATTTATTAATTTATCAACCATAAATTTTCCAGCGGACTGGTCGTCAGAGTGCGTGTCGCGCGCGGAGATCCTGCGGCTGATATACCAGGGCCGCTTCCTGCACAGCTCGGTGACGCTCGGCGCGCTCGGGCTGCCGCTCGGCCGCACCACCGTCATGCACCTCGTGCCGCGCGAGCACCTGCCCGAGCCGAACTCGCACGGTATGTGCTACTTGCTTATGTGTACGTCCTAGTGAGTCGTGTGCGCCTGCTACACATGAAATCGTGATTTTTTTTTTTAATTTGAAAATTACTTACTGAAGAGATTTTTATTTCATTTGAGACTATGCGCCGACTAGCAACGCGCTGAGCTATCTACGCCGACTGTCAGCGTGACTCTAAAACCAGCCTTTTTGTATGATCTCACGCAATTTGTCGACTTTCTTTCCTTATTTGAATGAGATTTCTTTAAATTTTTAAGATAAAGACGTTAGACCGGGAGATACTGACACAAAATTTCGAGTCATTTGTAACAAGGATGGCGGTTCTACAGGGGTCTTAGTACGCAATGACAAAAAGAAAAATGATGGTGTGAACGCTGGTACCGGTGGCTTAGTCGCGTGGGCGTTTGTCGAACTCGTCGGAAAAATAGCGAAAGTCAAACGATTTGTAACACAAAAATTTTAGAATTTGCCGATAGCCCATAAAAAAGTAGTAGGCGGTAGTGTCATGCCATACTTTTCCGGTGTGACTTACAGCCCGCCATACCGACGCGAATGTGTTGATTTAAATAAAACAATCATTCAACCATTTGTACCAGGCTAACTTTTGCACAGGTAACTATCGTCGTTCAGCCATTTACGAAAATCGCCATGCCATACTTTTCGGACGATTCCAAATGGTCGCCATACCGCCGAAAATCTGCAAAAAATTTTTATTTCGCCAAACTTTTTGTACCAGTATTGCATTTGGATTTTTGGAGAGTATTTGATAAAATGTGACCATTATTATATTTGCCATACTTCTAGTAGGGGGAAAAAGTGCTGTCATACTTGAAAACTTAATTTATTATTAATTTATATAAGTGAAGATTTCCAACACATAGCTCTTTGAAATTTTGTATTTATATTTGTTGATCCTCAAACTTACAGGAAAAATAAGTGCCATACTGTTACAAATCGTTTGACTTTCGCTATTTTCCGACGAGTTCGACTAACGCCCACGCGACTAAGCCGCCGGTACCAGCGTTCACGCCATCGTTTTTCTTTTTGTCATTGCGTACTAAGACCCCTGTAGAACCGCCATCCTGTTACAAATGACTCGAAATTTTGTGTCAGTATCTCCCGGTCTACGTGATCATATTATGATTGGCCACTAAAACAATATCACCTTGGAGCTTCTATTAGTATAAAAATTATTTCTAATATAATAATAACCTAATATTTACAGAAGTCCGATGGAGTTAACACAACCTTTCCCAATATTTTCTTCCTTGTCCATTCCGTTCCTCATCCCGTAAGTCCTCACACACATTTTTATGAAATTTTCTTTTACATGATAATTTTACCTCTTGTACATGCAATATTAATAAATTATTTCGTGTATAAGTCATAAAACAAACAGGTAGTTTTGTTCTTTCTCCTTTGTAGTATGTAGACATTTCATGCATTTTACCAGTTAAATATTTTAACGAGTATTTTTATCAAATTTCAGATCAACGACAGAAAAGTAAAGGTGGCTCGAGCAGTTGCTGTTCAGCGTCCTGCTGCATATTGTAATGCGAGCGGAGACGGGGCCTCATTGTGTTCACAGTCAGTGATTTCGGGCGGACTACGGACTCTTGTGATGTTTTTAAAAGACTCGCTTATTTGTAAGAGATTATCCACTTAGATAATTTCGTTTAGTTTATTCTCTAATTAATTCGCTAGCACTCGGAGACGGTTCGATCGAGCACAAAATTCGTACGAGGTTCACGCACACGTGGGAAGCTATTAAAAATATCGCAAGCGACTACTGTTTGGTTTCACCTTGCGACTGTTCAATGCCAGTCGATTTGCCCCGAGTTTTTGGAACAAATTTGCGTTTTTTAGACGTTATTAGATCTTAAGGCATTACAAACGCGGTTTGTGTAAAATTTTGCGGGTAATTTAATTGGTGGAATGGACAGTTGACAATCGTGAAAAGAAACTGAACATCATTGTCATTCGACAGCTTGAGCGAGACGCACGCGTTAGCTCATCATAGGTATAATGCTGCCGTGTTTAGAAGGTAGTCGATAAGTTACAAAAAAATTGAATGTATAAACGGAACGCGATTGTATGTATAGTTCCTCTAGATCGGCTTGTATGTTCGTTCGTATAAATTCTTAAGCCATCGATATGAATTTAACGCAGATATGTATTTATAAATAAATATTATAATATGTAGATTTCAGTCGTGTCTGCATTGTATATAGTATAATACTTGGTTACGATTCTTTTGTGATAAGTTCTTGCAATATTTGGAAGTTTTCTTTTTTATTTTTTAAAATTGATTATTTACATCGCTAGTTGTAGCTTGAATGGAGTTTGGCTATTACATTAATTATGCATGTTTTGTGAACGCAAACACGGCGACTGATTGTAAAGATTGAGAGAAATTTTAGTATAAAAATATAAGTTGATTGTAGATTTTTTTTCATGTTAATATAGCTGCGTTTCTGGTATTTTAATGAACAATAATTAATATATCATCTCAAAAGTCTACCGCCATTTTAGTGAATAAATCATTTTAGATAAAAATTACATGACTCAGTGCTTAAGTTTAATGTTGCACTTATGCAAATATTTTCGAAATAAATCTCAGTGTTACCAGACTCCAATAATTGTAAATACAAACTTACTTTATATAATTATTACTTATACATCACAATATATTATGTAGCGTTCGTTATATCGGCTTATATAATTTAGATATAAATTTGTTTTATTTTTTATAATTGGCTATATTATTTGAGTTTGGCTAAGCCGTATTTTTAAGCTAATAAATTTCGCTATCCATCCTGTCTTTTAAACATTTTGTGATATAGTACAAATAAAATTATTTACGGACAGACAGAAGTAAAGATAAATTTTAGATGTATCAGAAACAGTATTAAGGGGAACTGATTATTTTTGACCTCTAGTGGACGTAGGAGTGTATAGCTGATTTTACTAAATATCTAATGAAATGCACTAAAAATTATTATACTTAAAATTCAAATTTAAATATTTTCTTGCCAGATCTATTAATGAAAAGAACACCTTCAAAATCAGCAGTATATTCCCAAATCCAAATTGTATGAATGTAATTTTTTTTTATTTGGTTACTCTGTTTAGTTGCTGTATGTATTTTTGTTAAGTTGTGTAAAAATATCTAGTTGATAATTAAAGTAAAATTACAAATTTATTTGCATTTTTAATTTTCGCTTGTTTTCCTCCTTTGTACATAGATGGCATTTGATAATTTGCTTGTCGTGGAAGATTTTTTTTTTTTCAAAATACTATTATTATTTTTAAGCTATTGCATAGCTTTTATTACAGACTTTGAGCGCGGCGACCGAATGTAAAAATTTAAAATTCCGTAACGAAAAAACCTAACACCCCTCACTCCAACCGGCACAGCGATGCGATGCGATGCTATGCAATAGCTTTACCGCGGCAGTCCTCGAGTGCCACACGTATTTTTTTTTATTATAATTTGCTTGGCATAATGCTTATTTATTTAATTCATAAGTATCATAAAATCTTTAATTAATGTTAATGGATGTAACCTGTAAAGTGTTTGAATAATAAATTGATAACTATATACTTAAACGTCCACGGCAAATGAACTAAAATCGTATATTTTATAAACTATAAGCACACATCTTCGATAACCGATGCTTTTAAAATCTGAATGTTACATTTAGCGGGTGGTACAGTAGAGTGGACTTAGAAATAAGCGAGATAGGGCTAAAATTTAAAATGTGTTTCAATAATACATATTAAACCGTCTTTGTACATACGCTCTGTCTGTTTATTGAACTCTTTATAATTACGCACTCCGAATTCGGGCTAAGTATGTATAGTCAAGACGTAAGATTGGGTTAAGGCGATATCGTAGTAGGTATTATAGTTCGATGTCTTCACCGTATTTTAACATTTCCATAGAGTATTTCCGTAATTGCGTGATATTTGGAGCCACTTATCATACCATTATGCAGATTATTATAGACAAGATTATTTTGCTAATTCAAGTTACGATAATAAACGAGTATCTACAAGTAATTATAGCAAAACCAGAAATTGTAGGACGATTTACGAGGTGTTCTGGATTTTAAACTATTTGCGTAAAATAAGATATCCCTATACCGAAACAGTCAGCAATTATATCGTTTTAAAGATCTTAGAGTAAATGGTGGCCTCCAAACGAATGTAAATATTAAATTTACTTTAGTCAAATCTAGCGTTAATTTAGCTTCGATACTTGAGCCGTTGTATGTCTGTGTGACCTAAATTTTATATCGGCTAACTAGTTAATTGAATTTTGGCAATTTTTTAATTATTATTAGTCTGATTGGATTAGATAATTTTAAACGCAATTAAAAACATGGTATGCAAGTCGGGATGTTGGAAAAATTATATTTCTTCTTTAATTATAGTACAACTATATTTTTTGGACGATAATTGTATTTAAACATACTTAAAAAGTTGATTTTATTGTCAATTTGTAATTGATTATATTATACCTGTAATTAATTATTTTGACACTGATTTCTAACTTCTCAATGCCTATAAATTAGTGATTTTAATTGCCATAAATTAAAATTATGAAAATGAATTGACTTTTTTATCTTATCTTAGTAAAATTAAAAATGCCAACACATAACTTGATTTATCTAAATAGTTGGAGCATACAACGGTGAATTAAATAGGTGTCACTGTATAACAGGTTTACATAATCTATATAATTGTTAATATAAATTATAATAATGTTGATGACTTTGGTTGGAAGGTAGGTTTGCTATCAGTTCGTGTGATTAAGTATAGATAGTTTTATAATTATTGAAACACTATAGGTTGTATATTGTTTCAGCGATTGAGTTTCGATGGGGTCAAATAAAATTTTAAGAATGTATATTGTGTTTTATTTTGAACTAAAATCTACAACTACAAACTTAATATATACCTTTATACCTTTATGATCATTGATCTATTTAGTCTATTAAACAGATTGTTTTTATCATATACCAATATCATATTGTTGAAACTGTTAAATGTTGATCACCGGCTGCAAATAGAATACATTTCACTCATAATGTACACAACATAATATAAAATATAAACACAATATAAAACAAAATGGGACGAGGAAGGCGCCAAGAACTTCCTACAACAATGGTTTGTATTTTAATCTAAAAGTATCTAAGCTGAAGTTCTGAAGTAAACGTTACATTCATAGTAATTGAATTTCCATAATTAAATGGAATGTTCTACACAGTCAAAGGCTTTGGGGTGATTTTACTTCGCTTTATACCTACCCATTTATGTCAAAAGCTACTCCAGGATATAATTTCAACAGATTTTAGTCGGTTCGACACCCGGCTGTAGCAAGCGAATTTTCGTAAATATTTGAATGCAGTATTATTCTTTGTATAAAATAATTAAAAGTATTATATTAATGCATTTTTCCATAAGATACCGTTGCAAAATACTGATTTAAGAACATTTGATATATTGTGTACAGTCACGAGCAATAATATATGCCTAGGGGGCGATGTGCAAAAATATCTGTCACTAGAACTAATTCAATAATATCTGTCTGCCCGTATACAGCAAAAATATCTGACATTAGTAGGCAGCATAATAAAGTGGCATCAAAATTATGTGACGAAAATGTTACAGCAAATAATTGTGACAACCTCTCGAAGCATAAATATGTGACGTCACCTAGGAGGCAATAATATCTGACACAATTTTATATTTCTATATTGTAAAATATAATTGATTCCTCACAAAAAGCATAAATATGTGACACTAGCTTTCCGCCCGCGGCTTCGCCTGCGTTTTCACAGAAATACCGCATAGTTCCCGATCCCGTGGGAATTTTGGGATAAAACCTATCCTAAGTGTTAACCCAAGTTACCCTTTATTTGTCTGCTAAATTTTATTGTAATCGGTTCAGTAGTATTTGCGTGAAAGAGTAACAAACACACACACACACACATACACATCCTCACAAACTTTCGCATTAATAATACTAGATTAGTAGGATAGGAAGTAGGATTATAGTAGGACTAGTAGGATAAGATAGGATAGGATTTTAAAAAGGCAAAACGTTATTTATTGAATTAGTGTTATGTATTTTGCTGGGGTAAGAATATGAACAAAAGACACATTATATTTTGTAAATATTGTTTTTAAATAAAATTACGATAATATGATAACTTGCCATAATTTTCGATACTCAATTTATTTACTTATTTATTTTTTTATTTTTATTAAGAATTTCCAACAAAGAAAACATAATTTATAAACTCTTAATACTAAAATAGCTTATCGTATAATAACAATATATGTTTCTTTACTAATAGGAAATTACAACAATCGTATATTTAAACTCAATAAAATAATAGCAATATTATAGGCTAATTATTATAGGTAAATGAAAATGAATAACGGAGCAATCGTGTCAAACGCCGCTAACGTCAAATATAACAAAACATGTGACAAAACAATTTCTAAATAATACATGAAGGTTACACTGAACCTTCAAATAAAATAAATCTACCCAAGTGGGCATTGATATAAGTATATGAATACTTTAATTTTGTCATGATATGATATTATCCTTCTAATATTATAAATGCGAAAGTTCGTGAGTATCATGTAAGGATGTTTATTACTCTTTCACACAAATAAAAGAGAAAATGGAATTTAGCACACACATAGAAGGTAACTTGGATTAACGCTTATGAGAGCTTTTATCCTGGAAATCCCACAGGAACGGAAACTATGCGGGTTTTTCTTTGAAAACGCGGGCGAAGCCGCGGGTGTTAAACTAGTAGGATATATGTAATATCTAGACATACAATATGTAGTATACAACGACGGCACATATTAATTAATATGGTAATAATGTTTTAAAACAACGTAGTTAAAATAAAATTTATTTATTTTGTATTAATTCAATATTAAATTAAAAATAAAATTGTGTCAGATATTATTGCTTCCTAGTTGATGTCACATATATTTTATGCTTTTAGTGTGGAATCAACGCAAAATACAGAAATATAAAATTGTGTCAGATATTATTGCCACCTAGTCGGTGTCACATATTTATGCTTTGTGTGAGGAATCGATGCAAAATATAGTAATATGAAATTGTGTCAGATATTATTGCTTCCTAGTTGATGTCACATATTTATGCTTTTTGTGAGGAATCGATGCAAAATATAGAAATATGAAATTGTGTCAGATATTATTGCTTCCTAGTTGATGTCACATATTTATGCTTTTTGTGAGGAATCGATGCAAAATATAGTAATATGAAATTGTGTCAGATATTATTGCTTCCTAGTTGATGTCACATATTTATGCTTTTTGTGAGGAATCGATGCAAAATATAGAAATATGAAATTGTGTCAGATATTATTGCTTCCTAGTTGATGTCACATATTTATGCTTCGAGAGGTTGTCACAATTATTTGCTGTAACATTTTCGTCACATAATTTTGATGCCACTTTATTATGCTGCCTACTAATGTCAGATATTTTTGCTGTATACGGGCAGACAGATATTATTGAACCCGTTCTTATGACAGATATTATTGCTAATCTGCAAATGGTAATATATTTATGCTTCTGACTGTACAACTGTACACTGGTAAAATTGACAAAAATCTATATAATATGTATATAAATATCTGTTTTCCAGCCTTGTAAAGTTTTCTAAACCCACTTCTGCTTTTACAAAAACCTTCCTCATATCATGAAAGGGTTTATTCCTACTATATTAAAAAAAATTGTGATTAAATTAGTGTAAAGCGCCATCTATGGGAATTTAAAAAAAAATCAGTGATTCGAAAACGCATCGTAGTGAACCTTACCCCTCACCAACAATATGCTCCTCGCGTTGCTCGTGCTGCTCGCTCGCTCCATACTATCTTAATAATTCCCGTTATATCCCTCTCTTTCCTTTTTGAGGACAGAACACATCCTCTCCCAGTGGAGTGGATGCTTATGGGCGGCGTGTATCGCTTAACACCAGGCGACGCGTCTGCTCGTTTGCTATCCTATAGCATAAAAAAAAAAACTTGCTCTGTGGCTCGCTCTGCAATGAAAGTTGCCCTAGCGGCCACAATATTCCCTACTACCGACATTCATCGCGTTGCTCCGCATTTCAGAACTCGCCTTGAAATTGCGGCAGCCATACTACTTCTATGCCCACTTCCCTCGCTTTTTCCCTTCACTCGTCGAGTGTGTGACTTCAGTACTACTATGTATAAGATATGTGATGTGTAATAATTAAAAAAAACGCATTATACTAAATGCATGATATCGATGTATACACGTTACATTTATTTATTTATTTAGAAAACAAGCTTTCACATTTATTTAAAATACAATTTTGCGATGCGAAACCTTACAAGGTTTGTAGCAACGCTCACAGTCGCATAAACACCGTTTGTTATTCGCAAGGAAGACAAAAGATGTGCCTACTTAAACCGGTTCCTTATCTATTCATGACATACAAATACAGGGTGTTCATTATAATGTTGTTTTTTATGTTCATTTTATTGTTTTTATTAATTCGTGAAAATATCTTTTGTATATTCTTTTATAGTTTTTGATATTAACGACCTTCGTGACTTTTCGTGGCATAGAGTTAAGTATAGTGGGTAATAAGAGATTTGACGTACGCTTCCCATAAAAATTATGTACTTTAGGAATCATTAATTTATTGTTAGTTATTTGTCTGGTAGCAAACTGATGCGAAATGGGATTTTGAAAGTTTATGTTATGAAATTGTTCTATGAGAAAAAACTTTTGAAACATTTGTCTTATTGGCAGTACATTACAATAGCTAAATATGTAGTTCGAGAGGTTTATCTTTAAACTTGTTTTTAATATTAACCCATTGACCACCGTAAGGCCCGATCGGGGCGCGACACAATAGATTTTCTATTGTGTCTGTGATTCCGAGGACTGATGGATTAATAGGTAACATTAACATATTATATCAAAATAGCAGTTTTGTCTGTTTGATAAAGTATCTCTGAAGGCATTGACCGATTTTGACAGGACTTTCACTGACAGATAGCTAGATAAGAAGTAACTCAGGCTACTTTTTATACTGATATTCCCACAGAATCATTGGGATTAAAAGGAATAACTCGTTTATGCGGGTGGAACCGCGGGACGCAGCTAGTTTTTAATATAAAAAAAATGCATGTTCATAATAATTTTTTACGTAATATGGGATATGAACCATTAAAACAAAGTTCTACGAATATTAACAGATGTATTTATCATTTTAAATGACTATAAAGACAATTTTAATAACATACACAGAAAGTTTTCATTTTTCCGATTTATGGACATTACTTAAAAAGTATACAGTATAAAAGTTATAGATTTTCATCAAATAACATTGCTGTGCCCAAATTGACTCGATATATCAAATATCGACTCATCATACCACTTTATATATCTTCTCTTTTCTTCAAACTGCATCGTTATGAGTACATCAAATACCAATTCAATATAAATAAATTCCTATCCAACTCTAGCTCTGCAGCACTGAGTTGTTTGAGTTGCTTCTCCACTTGCTGTAGTAACGCCACTTCGGGGGGTGTAAGCGTTTCCAGTACCTGATGGGGAATAGACAAACACACATATAAATACGAAATAAGACATTACAATAATTTACAAATTAATAGCTTATACCAAATTGATGACACACAAAGGTTAGAAAATATCGTGAGGAATCCGACATGTCTTAGAGCTAGCGCGCACGAGCAACTTTGTCTCCGCAACTAGTTTGTCTCTCCCATCAATTGTATGGGGAGTTGCGTCGCTACGTGCGCGCACTTTCATACTAGCCCATGGGTGGAGAGACAAAATAGTTGCGGAGACAAAGTTGCTCGTGCGCGCTAGCTCTTAGAATCAAAAGTTCGACGACATATGACATCCGTCCATCCGCACTTGGCTAGCGTGGTGGATTAAAGCCTGTACTTTCATAGCAGGCCCGTGTCCCATTAGTGGGAACATATATGTGCTGATGATTATGATGACATGCTTAAGTGTCGTTTCTTGTCGTGTTAGAATATTCTAAAATTCGAATCATTCATTGCATACAAACATACACAAATATATTTGTAACCTTGCGCAAGTATCACAATACTCTTTCAATAAATTAATTCAATTCGTTTTAAAAAACGTAACCGTGAGATATGATATTTAATTCGTCGTGCGGTGAAGTACAGCTCGCTTATCACATGTAAAGATATATCTACGCAGCTATACAATAAAAAAAATGTGTGCGTGTACTAGTGTACACACGTAAGAAGTGAAACTTCTTTATGACCTTATTTTTCAAAAAATAATTTACTACATATGTATATGCAACTTTACAGAAATACGTCGAATCACGCGTGCTAGGGATAAGAAAAAGATGGTGCGTAACGGAAAAATGTCACGCGTAACGAAAAAATGTTACACTAAATTTTTTTCCAACCCCGAAAAAGAAGTTTCACTTCAAAAAAAAATACAAACAAAAAAAGACGGGTTGCACTCCGGGAGTGCCAACAGAAGTGAAAACTTTATTATTAACGTTGAGCATGTTTGATATTTTGTAATGGTATCCGTTTTACGTTTTTTCGATCAGGTCACGTGTCCTGATGCGAGTTTAAGATTTTATACCCATTACAGAAAAAGTGCTCAACGCCGCTAAAGAAGTTTTCACCTCAATTATGTATGACAACTCTACTCACATCGTCGATGTTGGCCTGCGGCTCGTTGCGCAGCGCCATGCCGTGCACTATGGTGCGCACGCGGCGCTGCTTGTCGAGCGCGCTATGATATGAGTGTAGAGTAGGTACTCACGTCGTCGATGTTGGCCTGCGGCTCGTTGCGCAGCGCCATGCCGTGCACTATGGTGCGCACGCGGCGCTGCTTGTCGAGCGCGCTATGATATGAGTGTAGAGTAGGTACTCACGTCGTCGATGTTGGCCTGCGGCTCGTTGCGCAGCGCCATGCCGTGCACTATGGTGCGCACGCGGCGCTGCTTGTCGAGCGCGCTATGATATGAGTGTAGAGTAGGTACTCACGTCGTCGATGTTGGCCTGCGGCTCGTTGCGCAGCGCCATGCCGTGCACTATGGTGCGCACGCGGCGCTGCTTGTCGAGCGCGCTATGATATGAGTGTAGAGTAGGTACTCACGTCGTCGATGTTGGCCTGCGGCTCGTTGCGCAGCGCCATGCCGTGCACTATGGTGCGCACGCGGCGCTGCTTGTCGAGCGCGCTATGATATGAGTGTAGAGTAGGTACTCACGTCGTCGATGTTGGCCTGCGGCTCGTTGCGCAGCGCCATGCCGTGCACTATGGTGCGCACGCGGCGCTGCTTGTCGAGCGCGCTATGATATGAGTGTAGAGTAGGTACTCACGTCGTCGATGTTGGCCTGCGGCTCGTTGCGCAGCGCCATGCCGTGCACTATGGTGCGCACGCGGCGCTGCTTGTCGAGCGCGCTATGATATGAGTGTAGAGTAGGTACTCACGTCGTCGATGTTGGCCTGCGGCTCGTTGCGCAGCGCCATGCCGTGCACTATGGTGCGCACGCGGCGCTGCTTGTCGAGCGCGCTATGATATGAGTGTAGAGTAGGTACTCACGTCGTCGATGTTGGCCTGCGGCTCGTTGCGCAGCGCCATGCCGTGCACTATGGTGCGCACGCGGCGCTGCTTGTCGAGCGCGCTATGATATGAGTGTAGAGTAGGTACTCACGTCGTCGATGTTGGCCTGCGGCTCGTTGCGCAGCGCCATGCCGTGCACTATGGTGCGCACGCGGCGCTGCTTGTCGAGCGCGCTATGATATGAGTGTAGAGTAGGTACTCACGTCGTCGATGTTGGCCTGCGGCTCGTTGCGCAGCGCCATGCCGTGCACTATGGTGCGCACGCGGCGCTGCTTGTCGAGCGCGCTATGATATGAGTGTAGAGTAGGTACTCACGTCGTCGATGTTGGCCTGCGGCTCGTTGCGCAGCGCCATGCCGTGCACTATGGTGCGCACGCGGCGCTGCTTGTCGAGCGCGCTATGATATGAGTGTAGAGTAGGTACTCACGTCGTCGATGTTGGCCTGCGGCTCGTTGCGCAGCGCCATGCCGTGCACTATGGTGCGCACGCGGCGCTGCTTGTCGAGCGCGCTATGATATGAGTGTAGAGTAGGTACTCACGTCGTCGATGTTGGCCTGCGGCTCGTTGCGCAGCGCCATGCCGTGCACTATGGTGCGCACGCGGCGCTGCTTGTCGAGCGCGCTATGATATGAGTGTAGAGTAGGTACTCACGTCGTCGATGTTGGCCTGCGGCTCGTTGCGCAGCGCCATGCCGTGCACTATGGTGCGCACGCGGCGCTGCTTGTCGAGCGCGCTATGATATGAGTGTAGAGTAGGTACTCACGTCGTCGATGTTGGCCTGCGGCTCGTTGCGCAGCGCCATGCCGTGCACTATGGTGCGCACGCGGCGCTGCTTGTCGAGCGCGCTATGATATGAGTGTAGAGTAGGTACTCACGTCGTCGATGTTGGCCTGCGGCTCGTTGCGCAGCGCCATGCCGTGCACTATGGTGCGCACGCGGCGCTGCTTGTCGAGCGCGCTATGATATGAGTGTAGAGTAGGTACTCACGTCGTCGATGTTGGCCTGCGGCTCGTTGCGCAGCGCCATGCCGTGCACTATGGTGCGCACGCGGCGCTGCTTGTCGAGCGCGCTATGATATGAGTGTAGAGTAGGTACTCACGTCGTCGATGTTGGCCTGCGGCTCGTTGCGCAGCGCCATGCCGTGCACTATGGTGCGCACGCGGCGCTGCTTGTCGAGCGCGCTATGATATGAGTGTAGAGTAGGTACTCACGTCGTCGATGTTGGCCTGCGGCTCGTTGCGCAGCGCCATGCCGTGCACTATGGTGCGCACGCGGTGCTGCTTGTCGAGCGCGCGCGCGTGGCGCCGCGCCGCGCCGCCGCGCCACGCGCTCACGTTGTGCAAGCTCGCTTCGCATAGCGCGCGGCATAGTTGCACTACCTACGCATTGATTTTGAGTGAGAGCGCGCTTGACTACGACACGTGGGATATAACTAAAAATTGGTACTCGTCAAAAAAAAGATCATAAATTTTACAAATAATATTTTCTGCCTGTAATTCTCGCCAATAAAGAAGAATATGTACTTCCATTTTTTATATAATCAGTTTCTAAATGAACAAAATATTTTAACAAACAAAATTATATCGTATCACTATTGGAGACGCATGTCGAAAGATTTTGAATTCTTCCGTTGTGGGTTCATACCAAGGTTCACACGAAAAAAGCTTTTAGTTATCTTAAGTTTCACGATAAAAACCATTTTTCCACAATTTTTTTATAAACTGTGCCACATTATGTCAAAACAGATACAGATGTCAGGGCGACAGCTCCGACGTCACATCTAGGTAAAATTGACTCGTATGCATGGCGAAGAAAGTAAACAAAATATTAAATTGATTCGTTTGATAAAAATGAATTCCAAAGATTATAAGTAGTCTGCAGTATCGCAGTGTGAAAAATGCCCAAAAAAGTGTTTGTATAGGTACATATTATGTTTCAATGTTGCAATCAATAAAATAATATGAAATAAAAGGTGAAAATTCGCTAAGTTTAATTTCTGTTCTGAGTCGACAAATCACACGTGGAACAATAAAAAAAGAACATTTTTCTCTAAAATATGAAATCGATTATTTTTTGACTGACTTCATGTTGCACACAACATTAAGAATCCAAATAGAAAATATCAATTACAATGCTGTACAGCAAAACTCGAGAAACTTAAAAGATCAATAAATTGAGAAAATTACTTCAGTTTTTTTTATTTATGTAAGAATTCACACCAGTTGCAGTGGTCTTTTGAATTGGAAAACTAATATTATTATTATTCACATTCATGCATAAAAATTATTTGTCTTACCTCAAAAAATTTGACGTGATACAAATATATGCCCTTTTGGAGTCCTGAAACGTGTTGAGACTTCCTCATTGGCTGAAAAATAACATATTATTTACATACTTATTACATTAAATTTCAACCCCTAATAATTAAATCTTATAAATCTTCTTATATATAAAAATGAATCGCAAAATGTGTTGGTAAGCGCATAACACGAGAACGGCTGAACCGATTTCGATAATTCTTTTTTTATTATATTCCTTGAAGTACGAGGATGGTTTTTATGTAGAGAAAACGTAAATATATACCACGGGCGAAGCCGGGGCGGACCGCTAGTAATATTATAAATGTGTAATATCTGTCCTTCTTATACATTTGAGTATTAAAATTACAAAGAAAAATATCATATTACATACATCATAACCACAAAATTTTTACAATATACACAAATTTTACCTGTACACTAATAAAATGCTCTTCAAGTAGTTTATATGTAAGTTGTTTACACTCCTTGTTTGGTAACATTGCATTCTTTTGTATATCTTCCTCTTCTATGTATTTCTTGGTACGAATTAACCTAAAAACAATTAATTGTATTAGAAAAAATATTTCAAGCCATTCAATATAATCATGTATTATTTTTTGTTATTAATAATTTTCGCATAAAATTTCAGAAGTCAACTTTACAATATTATTATTTTTTTGGGTTTGTTACCTCAGGACTTCTAAAAGACGCGAAGGCAGGGTTTTTCTTTGGACAATGTATGTTAGTAAGACAAATTGTTTGTAGCAGGCGCGCATGCAGTTTTGCTTCGGACAATTTTTGATACTGAGTCAAGTTCAAACTCAAACTCAAACTCAAACATTTATTTATTCAGGTACGTAAAGCTGGCGATGAAAAATTAGCGAAATTAAAAAAAAACAACACCAGAATTTGTTGCTTATTTGTTGCTAATTAGTTGCTATAATGACGATTTTGTTGCTCAACCCGTTCGCTGAAAATCAGCAACAGTTCTAGCTTAACGTTAAGGTAGCGTGAAGAAATCGGAAAAAGGGATGGATCGTTGCAAAAATGCAGGTGAATTTGTTGCTAATTTGTTGCTGCATAAAAACAGTGAAAATTTTGAATTTTTTTCATTGGCGCCAAAAATAACACTGGCCACGTCAACTTAATTGTCGATTTTCGGTAGTGAAACAAAAAAAAAATTTGTTGCTCCTCACATCGTTCACTGGCACAGTGTACAGAGCCAGCAACAAAATAGAAACCGGAAGTAGAGTTAATTTTGAAACCGGTTTGCTAGAAATTCGTCCACGCCAGCTTAACTGTCAATTTTCGGTAGTAAAACATAAAAAAAAAATTTGTTGCTCCTCACATCGTTGACTGGCACAGTATACAGAGTCAGCAACAAAATAGAAACCGGAAGTAGAGTTAATTTTGAAACCGGTTTGCTAGAAAATCGTCCACGCCAGCTTAACTGTCGATTTTCGGTAGAGAAACATAAAAAAAAAATTTGTTGCTCCTCACATCGTTCACTGGCACAGTGTACAGAGCCAGCAACAAAATAGAAACCGGAAGTAGAGTTAATTTTGAAACCGGTTTGCTAGAAAATCGTCCACGCCAGCTTAACTGTCGATTTTCGGTAGTGAAACATAAAAAAAAAATTTGTTGCTCTTCACATCGTTTACTGGCACAGTGTACAGAGCCAGCAACAAAATAGAAACCGGAAGTAGAGTTAATTTTGAAACCGGTTTGCTAGAAAATCGTCCACGCCAGCTTAACTGTCGATTTTCGGTAGTGAAACATAAAAAAAAATTTGTTGCTCTTCACATCGTTCACTGGCACAGTGTACAGAGCCAGCAACAAAATAGAAACCGGAAGTAGAGTTAATTTTGAAACCGGTTTGCTAGAAAATCGTCCACGCCAGCTTAGCTGTCGATTTTCGGTAGTTAAACATAAAAAAAAAAATGTTGCTCCTCACATCGCTCACTGGCACAGTGTACAGAGCCAGCAACAAAATAGAAACCGGAAGTAGAGTTAATAAATTGACAAATTTCTAGCAAACCGGTTTCAAAATTAACTCTACTTCCGGTTTCTATTTTTTTGCTGGCTCTGTACACTGTGCCAGTGAACGATGTGAAGAGCAACAATTTTTTTTTTATGTTTCACTACCGAAAATCGACAGTTAAGCTGGCGTGGACGATTTTCTAGCAAACCGGTTTCAAAATTAACTCTACTTCCGGTTTCTATTTTGTTGCTGGCTCTGTAGACTGTGCCAGTGAGCGATGTGAGGAGCAACAAATTTTTTTTTTATGTTTCACTACCGAAAATCGACAGTTAAGCTGGCGTGGACGATTTTCTAGCAAACCGGTTTCAAAATTAACTCTACTTCCGGTTTCTATTTTGTTGCTGGCTCTGTAGACTGTGCCAGTGAGCGATGTGAGGAGCAACAAATTTTTTTTTTATGTTTAACTACCGAAAATCGACAGTTAAGCTGGCGTGGACGATTTTCTAGCAAACCGGTTTCAAAATTAACTCTACTTCCGGTTTCTATTTTGTTGCTGGCTCTGTACACTGTGCCAGTGAACTATGTGAGGAGCAACAAATTTTTTTTTATGTTTAACTACCGAAAATCGACAGTTAAGCTGGCGTGGACGATTTTCTAGCAAACCGGTTTCAAAATTAACTCTACTTCCGGTTTCTATTTTGTTGCTGGCTCTGTACACTGTGCCAGTGAACGATGTGAAGAGCAACAAATTTTTTTTTTATGTTTCACTACCGAAAATCGACAGTTAAGCTGGCGTGGACGATTTTCTAGCAAACCGGTTTCAAAATTAACTCTACTTCCGGTTTCTATTTTGTTGCTGGCTCTGTACACTGTGCCAGTGAACGATGTGAAGAGCAACAAATTTTTTTTTTATGTTTCACTACCGAAAATCGACAGTTAAGCTGGCGTGGACGATTTTCTAGCAAACTGGTTTCAAAATTAACTCTACTTCCGGTTTCTATTTTGTTGCTGGCTCTGTACACTGTGCCAGTGAACTATGTGAGGAGCAACAAATTTTTTTTTATGTTTTACTACCGAAAATCGACAGTTAAGCTGGCGTGGACGAATTTCTAGCTAACCGGTTTCAAAATTAACTCTACTTCCGGTTTCTATTTTGTTGCTGGCTCTGTATACTGTGCCAGTGAACGATGTGAGGAGCAACAAATTTTTTTTTATGTTTCACTACCGAAAATCGACAATTAAGTTGACGTGGCCAGTGTTATTTTTGGCGCCAATGAAAAAAATTCAAAATTTTCACTGTTTTTATGCAGCAACAAATTAGCAACAAATTCACCTGCATTTTTGCAACAATCCATCCCTTTTTACGATTTCTTCACGCTACCTTAACGTTAAGCTAGAACTGTTGCTGATTTTCAGCGAACGGGTTGAGCAACAAAATCGTCATTATAGCAACTAATTAGCAACAAATAAGCAACAAATTCTGGTGTTGTTTTTTTTTAATTTCGCTAATTTTTCATCGCCAGCTTTACGTACCTTATTTATTCAATTAGACTTCTGTTAGAAGCACTTTGAAACTTCATTAGGTACATATTTTTAACATTTACCACCGATTCGGAAAGCAGGATCAACGGAGAAGAATCGGCAAGAAACTCCATAGTTGCTTTTAATCATGTCAGTTTTACAATTTAATTTTACAAATTACATATGTAATGTTGTGTTGTTTAGTACATCAGAGTTATACCTAAATATCCTAGCAGCCTTGGAGCCCAGGCGCTCAGTGACCACGTGGTCTAGAACATTCTCAACCAGCAGTGCGGCTGCGCGCTTTGCTTGCACGCAGTACTGACCCCCACCTGCATCTCCGGTGACACGGATAAATCCAGCACCGTTTTCCTCTGAAATAGCAGAAAATAGCTACTTTTAAAGTGAAATTTTACTACATCGCATTGTCTCAAACTTTTTCGTTTGTGTGTTGCAAGTCGCGTGACGGTTGGCCTCTGGGACAAAAGCAATTTTTATAGCCTAAAAGAATATTATTCCAAATAATATTATTCCGAAAAAATGTCTATAATGCGAAAAAAAGTTTCACTTATACCATGGTTTCATAGAACAAAACAAAACTCTTCTTTTTGGTACTTATGTTAATAAAAGGCACTGTGTTCTTTCGGTGAATAATTGTAAACAAATGCCATGATAATAAAAAAGGACAATAGACCCCGCCAGGTGCCATTTTTTCAGGATTTGACTTAGTACAATATAAAGATATACCGAAAAAGAATTTAGTACTTAAACATAACTAGCTGCTCCGCGCGGTTTCACCCCCGTGGCTCCTCTCCTGTTGATCGTAGCGTGATAATATATAGCTTATAGCCTTCCTCGATAAATAAGCTATCGAACACCGAAAGAATTTTTCAAATCGGACCAGTAGTTCCCGAGATTAGCGCGTTCAAACAAACAAACTCTTCAGCTTTATAATATTAGTATAGATTATATTTTTTCCACACTCACCCATAACCTTTAAATAGTGCTCCAAGTGTTGCACCAAAAGCGGCTTATCCGTAAGTCGTCTGGCATGTTCCTTCAACTCCCCCAGCGCTACAGGGTTGGACTCCTCCGCCCAGGCTGGTGACGACAGATACATCTCTTGTAGGAGCAGACGCATCACTTCGCCAGCTGAAATTTGGAGCATTTTATTTGTATTGAAAATATAAAATTTGTATTGTAATTAAAAATATAAAATTTCATTGAATATGTAGTTACTTACTGATATTTTTTTTTATTTAAATTATAATACTTAAATATGTAATAAAGCTTTTATAGAAATATGTTGTTTCATTCTAACTACAGAACTATATCATATTAACCATGTGAATCCTATGATTTTTTCAAAAAACTATACAAAATAATAATATTAAAATTATTTACCATTCTCGTCAATGCGCCGAGTCATTGCTTTTATCATGATTTCATCCCGGAAGTCTTGGTGGAATCTATCATAGTTCACTTTCCAATATATTTCTGCAATTTTAATAAATATCAATTTATATTATGTCAAGAATGACCAAGGATTTCAATTTGTATCACACAATATTTTGGAATATTCAATAATTGGCATACAATATACAATTAGACTCACAATCTCCTATCAAATAGTAATAAAAAAACAGAATTAATAATTATGTATAATTAATTAAGAAGGTTATCATTTCAATGAACATTCATTGAAATGATCACCTTATTTCATGGCAATAAAGGACCGGCGCCCACTGACGGCACGGCACGGCATGGCACGGCAGAGCATCCCGCGGCGTGCAATGGCATCCCGCGGCGTGCTGCGTCATCCCGCGGCATTCAGTAGCATGCCGTGGCATCCTGCTAAAAGCCCAGCCACTCTGGCATCCATCAGTTTTGCTCCGCGCTAATGCTGCATAAGTTTCAACCTTATTTCAACTAGCTAGCAATCATAATTCCTCGACCCCAAAGTGACGCATACGCCTCGCGGGAAGCAATGGCGCGCCGCGGCATTCCTTGGAATGAAACAGCAAGACACGTCATGCCGCCGCATCCTGCGGCGTGCCGCGTCATGCTGCAGCCATGGACGTATAAAAAAAGACGGACGCCGTATTACGAACAAACAACGTGAAGCCACCATAGTAAGCTAGCGATCGTGTAAAGACAATAAACACGCACACACTCTCACCATAGTAAGCTAGTCGGCCGCCATTACGTCGTGAACTACCGACTGATTAACTGCGTCACTGTTTCACAAAAAATATTTAAAATGCCGTCTTGCGTGGTTAAATGGTGTCGCAACAGTACAATTTTAAATAACAAATCACAAGGGATTACATTCCACAGGGAAGCAAGTTATTTCTTTTATGTTTTAATGACAAAATTATTACGGCAAAATTTATAGAAAAAAATACAGCCGCCATTGTCATCAACACAGCTGTTGCCATGGCAACATGGCACACACACATGGATGTTTCGCCGCCATTACTAGGCTTCACTCAATGTTTAGGCGATATACCGTCCGTCTTTTTTTATACGTCCATGGCTGCAGCATCCTGCGATACGTCGCGGCATCGTGGCATCGAAATAAAGTAACTTGAATTCTAAACTGATTGAAATAAGATTCAAAATAACTTCATTAGTAATAAAATCCTCTGCCCTGCCATGCCACGCCGTGCCGGCAGTGGGCGCCGGCCCTAATGCATGCAGAGTTTTGCTGTGAATAATTTTTAAAAATCATTGGAGTTAATTATTTAGTGCATGTCAATGAAATTGATACTATTTGCACTAATTATTCATGTATAAAAATTGCAATACCCAAAACAAATATAATAATGAACCCTTACTATCACTAATTTCTTCTGGGTTATTCATCGCTTGCATAAGTACCCTAACATCGAGATCAGGTACAATCGTCACCACAGGCACTAATGTGGGTACATCGCTCCCCTCCTTTAGTTCTGGTACAGGAGCTTGTTGGATATACCCCGCGGTTGCTAGGCTTATAAACGTATCCTTTAGTTTTACAAGCGCAAGATTTTTTTCCTAAAAATAATTTTTATAATGATTAATGTACCAGTTAGAAAGGGTGAATAATTATGGTTTTACACAACTTCCAATTATAATTCTGTCAAATTAAAGAGTAACTTGAGCAAACAGACCTTAATTTTCTATTAGTTTAAAAACTATCTAAGAAATGACTGATAAATGCTTTAAACTTAATTCACACCTCTACAAAAATATGTGTTGTTTACCGTTTCATCTTTTTGTTTATTGGCTAAAGTCACTAGAAGTACAGTAGCGGTGCAGATCGCTTGTTGCAACAATTCCTCTACAATAATCTCAGCCTCTTTGCCATATTTGGTTTTCATCTGGAGAAGGTATCTATGCAAAAATATGCCTAGAGATTAGTACTATATTGGCTATAAGAAATTTTTAAATGAAATAAAATTTCAAAAATGTGTATGAGTACCTACTTAAAAAAAAAAAGATGGGTTGCACTCCGGGAGTGCCAGCAGAAGTGAAAACTTGATTATTAACGTTCAGCATGTTTGATATTTTGGAATGGTATCCGTCTTACGCATGGAATATAAGGGCTAAAAAAAAGGCTTTTTCGATCAGGCCACGTGTCCTGACGCGAGCTTAAGATTTTATACCCAACGCCGCTAAAGAAGTTTTCACTTCAACAAAGTAAATCATTTCTTTTGCTTAATATTCTTTCAATTTTAATTCATGCAAAAAAGAATAGAATACTATACCTTGGATATCTTATTAGCAGTAAAACATTATCAGGCAATAATTTATAGTCCACAAACGCTCCAGAAGCTTCAAAGGTGGCTAAATCGAATTTGAGCAGAGTCCTTAAACTTTCCACGACCTGAAATTAGAAGGATTTATTTAATTTTTAGCTCTTGTCCTAAGTTATGAACATTAACAGTACAAGTCTTACCTTTAATCTAGGAAGTCCCGTAGACTTTACAATCATTCCAATTGATTTGCAACCATATCTAAAAAGGTCACTACCGACCTTTTCGACTATTTCACCAAAATATCTCTGGAGAATTTGAGAAACTAAACGACCTAATTGGTGCGACATATTAATAAAAGTTTTCAATTAAAGCTATAAATAAGATTTATCTTCATATAACCATAAAATCTTGTAGTAAATTCTCACATAATTTTCTCAAGAAACTGAGATAGTTTTTATTAACTTCATCAATATCTTCATCTTAGGTTTAGGTTATAATTGCATGTTTGATTATTTTTGTTTTGAAATTTGAATTAAATGTCATTATTGTCCAATTCTCTGTCAGCCGAGCTGTCAGCTGATGACACTTCACAGTATAAATATATATATAATATTATAATGATCTAAGATATATATATATATATATATATATATATATTTCCATGATATTATTGTACGTTGGAATGGCGAATCTTTACGTATATAATTGAGAGCTGAGCTGGTTCTTCAACCTATAGAAATTATAATTATCTTAACATTTTGTAAGTGTGTACTGTGTAGACCACACAAACCTTCGATTGTCAAATGTCAAACAAAAGTCAAAAGTCAAAACAGAAAATAGAAAATAGAAATATGTCATAAATCTCAAATACGTTCTATTCACAAGTTTTATTTTATTAAACGCACAATATGCTATTGTTGGTTCTTTTTGAGTATTTTTAAGCATATGCTTAATGCTTTGTTTATGCATATTTTTCTTATAATATAATGATATCAGCCATCATATCAACTTGAAAGCACACGAATGAAACTTACACTTCAACAAAATATTTAATAATTTATTTACTAAAATGAATATAGAAAGTGCTGCTGTGAATATTTTGAAGCGTGGTGTAGAACTTGATACCAAGAAACGGTATACAGAAGCACTTGTTTGTTATCAAGAAGGCCTTCAAATATTGGTGGACAAAATGAAGGGTCTGTTTTGTGTTCGTTATGTGTATAATAGCTATAGTCTTGTTCCTTATTCATAATTCATTCTATTGGATTATGATATAACAAAATGCTGCTTATATTATGTAAAAATGGTAGAAATAATGACTATATATTGTATATAATTCACAATTTTTTATTTGTACATAGAAGTAAGCATACAAGTCATTTCCTACATGTTTACAAAGCTCATTGCTGTTTATTATTTAATCCAAAACATGTGTGAGAAGGTACCTACTAATTATTATTTTTAGGTGAAGCAGATGAAAGAAATAGGAATTATTTAAGAAAAAAGGTTGAAGAATATATGAATAGAGCAGAAGATATAAAGAAATTAGTGTTAAAACAAAAAGAAGAGGGAAAGTTCCATGAACAGGTGCACATTGAAAATGACTCAACTGGCCATAGTTATAAGGCTTTATTTGGAAGATTTTTAGATGAAGAAGTACAGTATGTTATTATTGAAGACCCATATATAAGGAGCTTTCATCAGGTTTGTTATAAACTTAATTCATGTTGTGTACCATACTTTATATTAGAAAAATACAGTATGGTTCATTTTTGATTCCCATAAAAGGTGACTAAAAAGAGGACAACATGTAAATGCGTCTTACAATAATTAATATTTAATATCAATTTTATTTCAGTGTCAAAATTTCTTGAGGCTATGTGAATTACTAGTAAAGTCATGTAGAAACCTAACACACATAGAGCTTCTAACTACAAAAGACCATAAAACAGAAAAGGACCAGAGAGAATGGTTGTCTTATATGTACAGTGATCTACTAAAATATCATGTGCAACTTGTTGTTAAATATTCTGAAACACTTCACGATAGACAAATTATGTGAGTATTCTATATATTTATTCTGTCTATGTACTGGATAATTTTTGTCTTTTCTTATCTATGAAATAATAGTTCAGTTAATTATTAACAGAAGATGTTCCATGCTTTTTTGGTGATCTTAAGATATCTTAGATTCAGTTTGTGACCATTTTATATTGTAAAGCTGGTTTACAATAAATAAATTGTTACTTTTCCTTAGTAAGAAGCAAAAGAAACAGTCTACACTAGACCTAATTTTTGTTTGGTTGTCTTAAAAGTTTTATAAATTATACCATGTGAATGTTATTCTTATTTCTTTAATTACAGACTAAGCTCTGGATGGGTGATAAAAATAGGTCGAGGTTTGGACTTCTATAAAGCAACAGATAACAAATTTTGTCTCGGAATGCATGACTTGGATCTGCGGCAGTGTCATGAAACAACAGTTGATATTGTTCACTCTAAGAACATAAAACAATCTTATGGATGATGATTGAATTGATATATATTTGAATTGTATTATTTTTTTTCAATGAAGAAGTGTTTTCAACTTGGACTTTTATTATAAGACTTAAAATTACCTTGCAAGATATTTTTTTTCGAATCATACTTTTTTACAGGCACACATTTAGGTAGGGAATTTATCACCAATCTTTTTATAATACATATTATGATGTTTTAAGTCAATTTTTTTATATGCATTATTATGTCATAAGGGATGCTATGTAAAATAAAATAAACCTTATTGTAATGAGTAATATACTTTATTTGATTAACAGAACAATATATTTTTACATTGTTACAAAAGTATACATGCATTATTTTTATATAGTATACTATAAGTATACAGCATGTAAGTGCCGAGTATAAATGGTGTTCTTTATAAAATGTATACAATTTTATTGGTGTAAGTATACAATTTTGATGCGAATACAAAATTAATTTAATAACTTAACATGTTTTATTTCTAGCGCATAAATTAATAAATATGCATAATCTAAGAAAAAGAAATTATAAAAAAAAGTGTAGTTAAGATGTTCAAATTTTATTTTGGAATATTTCTTAAACTAATATTAATTAATTCTGTATGCCGTCATACAAATAAAATATTGGATCTATTTGACTAGCAATATATTAGGTATGGCCTCTGATACAGTCACTTCACAAATATAGAAACTACAAAACTAAATTAAATAATATATTTACAAGACATTTTATTGGAATGTACGGCAAATATGAGCCTGAATAATTTCATTTGTCAAATTTTTGAGTATATTTACTGGGTGTTAAATTTAAGTAGCTAAAAATTGTATTTTTTTTAATAACTCAGAAAATTAAAAATGATATTTGTCAAAGTATTGCTAGTACTAAAAACTCAGTCTCCAAAGCTATCCGCCAATAGATGGCGCTCTACTAAAACTCTACACGAAGCTTTCTTGTTTCGCCGAGAACGTCATGAGCGATTCCATGAGATGCGGTCTGATCATTTCGTCTACATCTTTCTGGTAATCTTTGAAAGCGTCTGGGTGGTGTTTGTATAGAGTCCTGAGCGCTTTGAGGCAGTGTATGAGTGTTTGGTCCGGGTTCGATTCTACGTGGGGTCGCGTTCGCTGCATCCTAACCAGACGGATAAGATGCGGAATGCCTTCCAGTTGGACGATCTGGTGAGACACGTCTGGGACCACGACTAGTCTGTGGGAATAGTAAAATTATAAAGTTAGATAAGATAATGATAAAATTGAGATTAGTAACTTAAATATTTTGCAACAGTTGCAGAACCTATCCTATACCATCATCTTATCTTATCTTATATAATTATAATATATATAAATCTCGTGTCACAATGTTTGTCCTCAATGGACTCCTAAACCACTTAACCGATTATAATAAAATTCGCACACCATGTGCAGTTCGATCCAACTTGAGAGATAGGATAGGTTTTATCCCGGAAATCCAACGGGAAAGGGAACTATGCGGGATTTTCTCTGAAAACGCGGGCGAAGCCGCGGGCGGAAAGCTAGTATTTATAAATGTTTAATTGTTAACTGCTGTTCATGTAAAAATATATTTTGATTTATTTCAACATTCATGTTACAAATATCCTTACCGTATTAAATGACAGGTTTACAAATATTGACATCATTTCAAATGGCAATTCATAGAATCGTAATAAAATCTAAGATGATATATATTTTTACTATTTTTAACGACTTATTTAAATTAAATTACTATCAAAAACACCACATACCTAGAAATAGCCTCCACAGCGTGACAATGCAACCTGTGCTGCGCGCGCAACTCAGCCGCCCTCGGGGCGTGCGCGGGCGCCGCTCGGGTGAAACACACGAGAGCCACACTAGCGGCCGGTATACTGGACAGCTGGAGGAGGTAGCGGGTGACAAGGGAGAGGGACGCGAGGAGGGAGGCTGTTTGCTCCTGTTGGGGGAATAATTTATTAGTAAAGAATATTTAAATTCGTAGTTTATGAGGGATTTGTCATGTCATCAAAAGCCATAAATATTAAAAAAAAGTCATTTGTTAAAAAATTAGAACAAAATTTGAAGAAAGATTGAGCGGCAAATGATATGGCAACATTATTTAACTTGTTTTTTTAAAAGTAAAGGAACAATTTCATAGGTTACTATGCTAATAGGTATTGCTAACTGGAAATTGGGAATTAAGAAATAATGATATTACAATATTAAATACTACTTTCATAGCACACTTTTCGGATAGTTTTTAAATTAACGTAGTTTTACGACGTAACTGTAAATAAGGTTACATAAATACATACCTGTAGGAACACAGAAATATTTGGACCTCTGCGCTTGACTGCATCAAGAAGTCGCTCGACAGTGCGATGTCGAGAGATAACTTCTATGATGTCACAGTTTATTTGTTCCTCTTTCTCTAATTCTAGTTCCCGTACGAGGTTCACAAGACACGCTGTGCATAATAGCAACAGCTGGCAACACTCTGTTCGAGAAAGAATAGCTGAAAAAAAGGTTATTGTTAGTTATAAAGGTACATAAAATATACATAGATATAGAGAGGAATAATAACATTTGTCACGCATTGTAATGGAAATTATGCACTCTAAAGGAATGTGTTTATAAATGTTTCTTTTTTGTATTGTAAGCTATTCAACACCAGATGTCGTTATAATGAATGTGCGTAAAAATGAGCTGTTTTAAAAATATTCAGTGTTTTGTTTAGTAAACAGAACGTGCTTACGGGAGATTCTTAGAATATTTTTTTCGAAGAATTTTACCAATTGATGTAACACAATTTGGATTTTTTTCATTGTATTATCATACTAAGTAACTATAATACATAGAAGGAAGTTTTCCTGATAAGCAGTTCTTCTTTACTCATTTAGCTTTTAAATACGTACGAACATGTATCGATACAATATTTTGGTCTAGAATAATATGCTACTTTTAATATTCATATGTATAGGTAGATAAGAAGCTAAGCCACCGCATAGATAACGACAAATTCTTAAAAACATCAAACTATACACAAAAATAAACACTCAAATAAAAAATAAACCTCACCAGTAATATTATCCACAATGGTGTTCAAATAAACATGAAGCTGGGTCAGATCATGGTGGCCGCGTAACCACGGTGCCGTGATCTGAGTGAGAACCGTGATCGCTTCCCGCATTTGTGGTTCTGGATTCGATTGGTCTGATAAAATGTCCGAGAGGATCTCTATGCCACCACCCTGTGGAAATCGGTTCGTTATTTTATGTGGTATTATGGAGATAAAATGAATGGTAATTTTAGTGTGAAGAGTAATTTCGAGTAAAAGTGAGTGCTTTTACTCCAAAGAGTAAATTTTTATAAGAATATGTTGGAAAAGTAATAATTTGAGGATATAAATTTGAACCTAAACTTGAAATGTTCACGAACTGTGTCTTACAATTCGTTACATTGAAAAATAACTCGACGACATAACTTTAAGGAAATTTTAAAATAACTTTCTTAATTTACAATAAAACAACATAATTATGAAGCGTCAAAAATTCCACTCCAAAATCACCGTAAAAATTACACCGAAACACAACCAAAAAACTTGCAAATTTGCCGCTCTTCTAATCAAGCTATACACAATCCGTCACAGATTATATTATAAAGCACAGATAAAAAATTACCTCTTCGAATTGCTTGATCGCCTCTGCCGTAACGCACACCGTAGCTAAGGCACGAAGAGATAGGGCTTTAACCGAGCTCTTGTTAGACTCGATAATGGCTGTCAGCAGAGCCCTGGGCACCCCGCAGTCTACGAACGGTAGATCTGTTATGCTCTTTATTATTTTTGAGCATTTTTCGTGAAGATTGTTCTCGGGGTTGTCGCTCAACATTGCTAGATGCCCGATGGAGGTTAGCGTGCTTTTAAGTATCAAGTCGGATGGTGGTTCTTCTATTATTGATACTAGAGTCTGGAAATTGAATGGAATACATAAATTATGATTGAATTTTAAGTTTTATTATATTTACTTAGATTTTCATGAAATTGAAGTTTTCCTTATTTTGATTAAAGGAGGGGACTAAATTCTCGAAGTATGGAAATTGGCTGCTATGTTTGTTTTTGTGTGAAGTAGCGCGGCGATTCAATTAAATTGATTTCAGATGTTCATAGAAAAGTTCAAATACTAATCAAAATAATATATTTATTTCGCGAAATAGAACGATGTATAGAAATCATTTATGAATATCGTTTATTAGAAGTGAGATATTGCGAACTATTTACTTTATTCTATAATAGTAAATATCAACATTAATATAAGTAACGTGTATCTAAACATTATTTATTAGAAATAAGTTCTGTGAATTCAAGTTTCTTGTCGATTCCTAGGGCATAAAATAAGCTTAATCACGATTATGGTTTAAATAGGGTTGCCACGCTACTACAAATAATAATTTGATTAATATCTTTATTACATTTAAAAGTTATATTGTATATTATTGTTGGTGTATTTCTACAAGTACATGCATCATATTTAGCATTTTAAGAACATTAGGCTTCTAGCAGTTATAACTGATTTCTATTTATACTTTAAAAATTTCATTCCATATTATTTGGCGTGGATCGAAAAATTAAAATATCCTTCGGATCGCTATACTGCAAAATTTATAATAAATAACTTTAATGTATTTTTAAATGATGTAGTCAACCCTAATAATACAGGAATACTTATGAGCAGGATTGGCGAGTCTCCAATGAATATTGCATGTACAAAATATTATATTATAAAATATTCCAGTGGTTATGCAGATTTCCCGATAGGCTTCATATTATATTCCGTACCTTCGGGTATAATATGTTTTCATAATAATTATATTGCTGATTATGAGGTATCTTTAATGGAGGTATTTAATCTGACAGGCCATGATAAATAGTTCCTATTGAAGCTTTAGGAATGAGAGAACTTTGTACAAGGAAAAATAATACGGATATTATACGTGGTTAATTGTTATTCAGTTGTTTATTCCCTGATTTAAAATGAGAATTAATTAAGAAAACGTTAGAGAAAATTGTTTTCCATTATTTGTATTATTAACTGATAGGGGCAAGCAATTATGCTAAACATTTTAGATAACCAGACGCAGAGTAGGTATAAAATAGTGATTAAATTGGAACTTCTTTCGAAAGAAAAAGTAACAGATAAACTAACATTTTTCAGGTAGGTACTAAAATCGTAGAAGGTAATTAATGTATGAAATTGAACCGGTTCTGTCTTGGTTCTATATCTAATTATGCCAATTGACAATTTTTGATCTTATATTGAGGTTAACTGGCCAATTACTCGTACGTAGTTAATACGCAAGTGCTGTTTACTATTAGTGATATGGGGAAAATGGCTTTGTTCATTTGCGTAAGGTGTTTTGCATAATTGTTTCCTACATACGTTGCAATTAATTATCATGCGTAGAACACAGTAACTCAATGGTTTTATGGCATGTTATACTGTGCCCACAGAATTCAGCAACAACTAAGTAACTTTGGTAATTGGTATGAAATAAAGTGGAGAAATATTATGTGAATTTTGAAGAAAAGTCTTCGTTTTAAACAGTACTAATATTAGGGGCAGTTAAAATATAACGCATTCTTAGATGTATTTAAAAAATAAATAATGGCGTGTACATAAATTATAATCAATGTTAAGAAGCTGAAATCGAGATATATCTGAAAAAAAAAACAAAGTAATTTTGACGGTAGTTGATAAGTTTTAAGAATGCGATCTTACCTTCATCTGCTGCACCAGTACAGCTTTCGTAGTTTCCAGAAAGATTCCAATTAATGTATCCAAATGTTTGTCGACCAAAGTCCATTCTGGATTTGATTCGTTCAATTCAATCTTCACATCTTCACCTATATCTATTAACTTTTGCAAGTACATCTGCAAAGATACTTTTATTTTGTCCCACCTCTCCGGGGTTTCCCCGGGTGGTTTTGTATTGAGAGTTATACTATGAGCTAAAACGAACTCATTTATATTTGCTACCAATAAACATATTTGTTCCTCGCTCGTTTTCTTCGCTTCCATTTGCCTGTAATAAAGTTACGTATATTATATTATTGAGGAGGAAATATGCGAGCAATTACTTATCTCTTTACTTGGGTATATAATGTTGAAAATTTAATATAATTTTATTTATCCTGTTGGTGATTATGACATAAAATTAAATCACGTTTCTAAATACTTATTAGACTTAATTTAAAGAGAAATAAGGTTCTTGAATATATGTTATTAATAAGCTAAATTACTTCATTAATATTTAATTTAATGTTCATTGACATTATAAACAATAAAATAAATTACCTCAACACATCGCTATATTGATGCACGATTATCTGCCCGTGCGTCTGAACTTTTTTAATGTTGCCAGTAATAGTCGCCGAGCTAGCGGATACCATCGCTTTCATCTCCGCACCTAAGGGCTTGCTCTGCAACGTCGTCATACATTCATTCTCACAAGAGCCGACCAAGTCGCACAACCAATACTGGACCGGCTCCGGCCTCCGATCGCACAGCCTCTCTAACGTCGTCTGATCTATACTCCTTTCTCTGTACAATATCTCGTTCTGATTGTTCATAACCAGCCTGTGAACAAAAGCTCGCGTTAATACAATTATCATTTGAAAGTAATACACAATTTTATGTTATGCAACTTACCCGCTATTGAAGTTTTCTAAAAGATTCACTCTACGCACATTCTTTTTGTTACTATTTCGGACACCGTTCATGTAGTCTTGTGGCGCTAACATTTTTGGTGTAGATGAACATGCCAGATCTAATTGCAAGTCTAGGAAATTCATTTCGTCGTCTTTTAATTTCTCTCTTTTCGAATCATGCGTTAAGTTATTGTTTTCTTTTGTATTTGCATCGTATGGTATTTTCTGTTTATCTTGAAATTCTAAAGGTGGAGTGACTTTTCTTTGTTTCAAAGAACTATCTTTGCTATTAATATTGTCTCTGGTTTGAAGATTGATATCACTCTCGGTGGCTACAAGCCGTTCATTATAATGTGGTATAAGCATTTCTTTTACTGGATGACCTACAATAACCCATGAATCTTGTTCTTTAGTTCTCGGTAGACCCAACGATGGTACTCTGCTTCCCTCTAAAATACCTCCAGCATGACTTTGGACAACGGGTGATTTGTCCTTTTTAGAAGAAAATATTTTTAACTCCTTTGATTTTTCTTTCGCTGCTACCCTTTGTTTGGCTTTAGGTCCTGCTTTTTTGGACGGTTTTAAGTGAAGACTATCTAGTATGTTTTTTCCTAGTAAAGTCTTTGTTGGCTTATGTATCTGCTCTTTGGGATATTGTTTTTTTACAGGCTCCAAATCATCTTCATCAATGTAACCAAGGGAGTGATATCCTTCTTGAATATCTAATATTTGTTGGTCCAAGCGTTGTGCTTCAAAATTTAAAGATTGATTTAATCTATTCCTCTGGAATTTAGGTGTGCTTGTAATTGGTAAATCATCGTCTTGAGACATACTTCGTTTATATTCAGGTTTTGCTGCCAAAATTCTTTCGGTGGGTACATATGATATATTGGATATAGGTGTCCGTACTCTTGGTTGATTATTAACAGCGATTTCATTGTTATGGGCTAATTTAATATATTCTAAACTGTCATCTGATTTATTTTTACTTGTTTCTAAATCTTTGACAGTTGCTACTTTACTTATTTTAGTGCTATCACTATCAGTACTGGAAACAAATTTCTTCGGAGGATATTTCTTGGATGGGCTTAGAATATTTAAATTTTTTATGGGAATATCTTTGGTATCATTGTGTATTGCACTTACGGTATTTTCAATACTGTTTAAGTTATTTGGAGACACTTTATTATTAATAGATTTATTAGCATTCTCACTCAACGTTTTATTTATAGTTCTTTTCGTGGTATCCTTTTGGGATGCAATATTAATATTCTTTGGAGTAGGATATTTACTTGTATCCTCATTTTCTTTATCTTTAAGCAATTGTAAATGTTCCTCATCATGATGTACTTCACAATATTTTTGTAAGTCGTAAGGAGTTTGTATTACACTACTACTTCGTAAACGAGGTTTTGGAGTAGGTGCTTCTGAATTATTGTTAAATAATTTCGAACTATCAACAACATCTTTACTCTGTAAAGTATTCTGGAAGTCTATCGCTTGTTTAACTGTAATATTTTCATTATTGTTAGAATCGCTACTACACGACGATTTATTTTTATCTGAGTTGTCTGGAGACGAATAATACTGAGATGTCGGTGGTGAACTATCGGAGTCTGAGAAGCCGGAATCTTGACTCTTATGGCTGCCGGGGCTGCCGTGCCGCAGGGGCCACTGGTTGGGAGCATTGTTCGCTCTGGCAATGTTATCATCACTATTGTTCCTTTGTTCAGCCTGATTGGCGATCCAATGCGGCAGCTGTGGCTCCCAATCTTGATCTTCCCGACGATTGTTTTGGTTCCATCCTGGTTCAGCTACGGGGCTACCTACATTAGGCGGTGAATCACCCCACCACACTTTGCTTCTTGTTCGTTGAAAATTTGACATCCTGCAAAAGAACAAAGAGTTAGGTAAATGACTCGTGGGAAAATCGGTAGCGGGTTAATGATCGACTCGAATGACGTAATTCCTCGGTCCATTATAAGTGACTATGATTGAGGTGCGTGGCACTTGATGCGTGTCATTCCAACACAAATTGCTAAGACGCATTATTTTAGAAACATTATTATTACATGGGGATTACAATTCAGAACAGCACAAATACACATAACAAAATATTCTTAAAGGGCAAGACATTCATACGTATTGCCGGCAGATGTTAAAAACCGTTGCAGAATCCATTGTATTCAAGAGTGCAAGGGCGTTTAGTGTTCATACATTGGCTGTGATTTTACCACCCTTCGAATTTTTGACTTTGAATGAAGCTCATATAAAGCATGTAATGATTAGCCTACGTAATTAAAACCTTATTTCATCTCCTTTAAGTTGATTTTATTATCGCAGTATCAACTAGGTTAGGTAAAGTGCGATTGTCTATGAGTCAATAAATAATTATGAATCATTTTTGCGGTTAGCGCTTTACCGGATACTGATAAATATTTTCTTTGCATGTCAGATTGTGTTCACGATTCAATTTATGCTTCCATATTTAGAAATATCATGCCAGGTGTTAATATGAAGCGTAAATGTTAGCTGTATCTTTTACTAGTATGTATTCGCGACATTATTGACACATTTTCATCAGGATCATCGCTATAAAATCATTCAGGAGTAAAAGTTTGATAAAATAAAAATACATATTTTTTATTTTACCAAGATTTTACTCCAAGTTGATTTTAGAGAGCACAAAATTTGCACATTTGACAAAAACGGTAAACTAAAATTGTAATTCATAAACCACAGTCATATCTCACGCATGTTATGTTTCATTGACTCCAATCGACACATTGTAGAGTAATTAAATGTGTGGAAATAATAAAAATAATAATGACCTTACATAAATGACACGGTGAATTACAGATTTTTATGCTGCAATACTTAGGACATTGGTTTACGGCTTCACATACCACGAATATTACGAAATTGCTACTCGTAATATGTACTAATAACTGTTAATTATTTGAATGTTTAGCAAAGAATTAGGACAAACGTTTAAATTATTTACGTTGATATTTTGCAATGAAAAACGTTTTCTTATCAGTCTAGAATTTTAAGCCTTTGATATCGATCGAGCAGACAACTTCGATGAAAAAAAATGTTTAAAAAATACGTTACCAAGATAAACATTTTTTTTATATTGTGGTCGGTATAGGTATACTTTCAAGGACCCTTATAAGCTATAGTTTTTTCATTTAAGTGCTTTTAAAGTTTTTACCCCAATGTATGAGTTATGAAAATGGCTAGTAAACACAAAGGAAATTCGTTAACCGAAGTACCTACTATTATTTAAGAAATAATTTTCAAAAACTTGAAATAAAATTTTTATTTTACTCATAACTTGATGGCTATGGAGGTGTAATAAAACGTTTAAAAATAGGGGATGCGGGATAACGTATTTATTGTTTTTATGTTGAATTTTAAAAGAAAACCTAATTTTAATTTTAGTAAATAATAATGTTAAAACATAGCATGTACAACATTTTTATTACTAACAAAGTTATTGCTATTTTGTCTGCATTCCTTTCAAATTTAATTAATCTAGACAACATTATTGCTTTTAATGTCTCATGCGATAATCTGTATTGTTTTGTAAAGTAATTTTTGTTAATTTCAAATACTTTTGAAGTGGACGAACAATAGATTAGAGTTTCAAGCACATTTTTTTTTTCTTAAACCGTCACAGATAAAATTCTTGACGACGGGAATTTTATCGGGCATGTCTTTGACCTTCTGTGGGCCCTTGTCAACTTCCTCTATTAAACATTTTGATATGCTTCAGTGCCAACAATAGGTAGGGGAGACCGGGTTTGGTTGTCTCACGGGTTGTTTGTCACAGCGGTCTTAACACAAAACTGAACTATCGAATAAGTCTGTTGAACAGCGTGGCAAGAGCGATACAGTGAAAACGCTGTCCCAACTTCGCGTCAGACCGCTCTGATCTGCCGTGAGGGCCTCACACGTGTTTATTGTTTTCGCACAGCAAAAGTAAATTTTTGTGCTGCTGTGTCGAACCTCGTAATTATACGTTCTTGTTTTACAGTAATAATCTTTCAGTTCATTTGATGATGATGAAATGTGTTTTATAATATCGTAGTATAGTTTTTTAGATATTCATTGATCGGAATTTATTTTCAATTTTATTTTCATGAAACGTGTTATGGGGCTCGTTGTCACAAATTTTCGGGGGCTGGTTGTCACCTATCAACCAGCCCCCTGTATGCGAGATGACTTTAATTGCGTTTTGAGGTTGTTTGTTTTAGCCGTAAATTTTCAATCAACACCGGAAAATCACCCTAACAAACCTGCTGGAAGTCCATCTGTCCTTGATGACTCTATATTGACTCACGATTATTATTGTTTGCTAAAATTGTGATTGATTAATATTCAGACTGAAATAAAGACCGTAGACACGGTTTCATTTGGTTAAGAGTTCTTAATTAAAAATTATTCCGTAAAATTATAAGACCAAAGTGTGACTTTCTATTTATAAATTGCCTGTTATTTAGTACGTGACTACCTACCCTAGGCATTGTGACAACCATGCCTGACCCGGGGTTATAAGTCACATTTTTCTTTAGAGTGAAAATACAAAATATTTCTACAACTGATAATATTACACAAAAATACAATTATTTATTTTGTAACAGAATAATTACACTATCTTTTGGTATACAAATATCATTCCTAAACAACGTATTTTGGAAGTTACATAAAAAAAGATAAAAATGTGACTTTCATCCCCGCTCTCCCCTACTGCAATTTGTTTGTACAGATGTTTAACATTGAAATTCTTGAATTGAAGTTTGAGGAAGAATTAATGGAATGTGTGGGTAAATTATAATAATCTGTTGTTGTATGGTTTATGTTGTTGTATGTTTAGGTATCTTGTCTCATATGATATTTTGTTATTGTAAGACAACGTTCATGTATGAAGACCTGCCATATGACCATATCATACTGGAATGTATAGCAATAAGCGCATGTGTTGACAGCATAAAAAATTAATACATACATATTTGAATTTCGAACTTTTTAATAACATATTTCATAGACAATGAGTTATTGACTTGTACACTGATGTAAATTCTAATAAGTGGGTCACAGTTATCAACGCGCACGTAATGTAATTGAATATAAAAACCATCGCATAACATGAAATGCACCATTGTAATGCGTTGATCATGATCGTGGGCAGAGAAAGCATGACCAAATTATACAGGCGACGACACATTTATTCCGCTCCATTAGATTCCTATATAATCAATGAGATTCTATAATTTGTACCAGGAAGAATGTCGATTGTCTTTGATATTCGGAAATTTGCAGTTTCACGTATATTTTCTTAGAATTGACTGTCTAGTACATAATATACTTTTAAATTATACTACCTATACTGCTTATGCAACCAGCAATATGATAATGTTATTATTGAGACGAATCACGAATTGAGTGTATGATTGTGGAAAGATATCTCTGAAATCTGTATTTAGGCTGTTTTGCATAGATTATTCTTGATTTTGATAACTTGAGAGCAACTAGAAATTAGATATGTAGGTATATTTCATTTATTGATCTTTGGTAGCAATAAATTTATATTAATTGTATTTATTTTAACTTCTGAATCGCAATAGGCCGATAAATATAAATTGTTTGTTAAATATTAAATTATTCATGTTGCAGTTTAGACTTACGGAAAAATAGCTTTTTATTTTTACTACGACAATTTAATCCACTCCTTATTTGTTTCTGTTATATGTTAGCGTTGGACGTTAAACTAGGCACGTGCACCTGCCTTATACTACTAAATGTTTTGACATAGTATCCGCAAAAAATGTAGGTGATATCAATAAGTCATAGTGGATGCACTCGATGTGCAGCTGCCATAACGGTCGCGTGTCATCTGCTCATCGCCATACGCCACGCTACGTGACGCTACGGTTGGCTGTTTGCGCGCGTGCCTTCGCCATAAACGTCCATGACCAATTACATTATTTGAATTTCGAATTTTACAATTTAAGAAAATTTTACACTAACTTTTTTTTATCATCAGCCAGCGTTATAAGTTGGTATCTTAATTTCTATAACTCGATTTTAAAATTCAAATTTCATTCTAATTATATCAGCAGCAGTTTGTAATTTATTGGTCAATTAAAAAAACTTTCTAGTTACATAAAAAGGCGGCAAAAGTTGAAATGTCACTAACCGTTACGTTAAAATTCGATAGTGTCATCCGTGTACTCGTGTAGTGATTTGATCTCTATGGTTACAGCCAGGTGTAAAAAGTTTTTATTTGCTAGGGTCACCGGTTTAGGCGATCGACGCCCCTATTGAATATACAGCATGTTTATCTTTTGCAACTCATTTTCAGACTTATGATACAAATTACAAACAATACAAACCAAATATGAAATAAGTTAAAATGAGTGTATTGACTATGGCAAAGGTATAATAATGTTAATTATATTAAGTACCTAGTGCGTAATTACATTCGACATAAACACTTGTACAATTAATTTACTTATAAAATATTAAATATCAGCTACATAATTCTAATGACGCAAATTAATTAAGTACTCATAAACCATCAAATATTTAGAACATTTGTTATGCTAATTACTTAATGGCGTACTAGTTACCACGTATCAAGGACAGTGAAATTAAATTCCAAATATCTAGAAATTATTGTTTTTATTTTTTAAATTTAAATCTGATTAAAAAGTCGCCATTCAAATAGTAATATGGGCCGTGGAAATATCCTTAATCCTATCATGTAGGTATGTTAGTAGATAATCTTATTGAGTTAAACTTTGGCTTCATTCATCATTGATATAATCACAACGGCTAAGAGCCGATTATAATTATATGACTATATATTAGAACACAAGTATGATATTACAGTGTGATATTTTGTATTTTTAACGGTTTTAATAAAATTCAGCCAATACGTTTTGTTTTCACTTTACAATATATTTTCGTCCTGGCGGTCAAATAGCAGCATAAGAATAATTTTGTTGCATCTTTAGCAATAATAATAAGTTTGTGAACACGCTGTATATAACAAAAGACAACCCCTGACACCCGGCAACGCTTACCGGTCCCGAAACATCTGTCCGTACGTTCAATACTGTTGCATTCCGACCCGTGACACTTGGATACACTGAAAAGCGGAAGTAATAATACTTGTGCATGATTGGTAGATATGCTTTTTATTTTTTATCGCAAAACTTTCATAGAGTACTCATAGTATCGAATATTGCTCTGAATAATCGGATTAGAATGTTCTAAGACATGCGCCAACACTCACTTGGCCAGTGTGGTGGATTATGGCCTGTACCCTCATAGGAGACCTGTGTCCCAGCAGTGGGAACATATATATGGACTGATGATGATGATGAATCGGATATTATTGAGGCATCAAATTCGGATTGATGGATAGACAATATAACTGCATACAATGTCCTAGTGAGATGAAATACTGTAAGTACCTACTCCGAAAATAGAAAAAAGCAGATGACAAAAAGTATTGAGGAAGTCGAATAGCATTAGGTTGGTCAACTGCATATTATTATCGAATGTGTATAGAAAGTCCATTACGCAATTCTGATGGCAATTCTATCAACACTCAACAGACACATGCTAAATGAATCGAAAGTAAAGACAACAATGCATATGTAAAAAGTCTATGTAAAATTTAAATATTCTTAGCTAATCGGAACTCGGAAGTGCCATTCCTTCCGACTTCCATTTATACGCTTGCAAACATATTTGCATGTGTTTAAGCGTAGGTAATTAAAAGTCAAAGCCATCTTCGGTAAAACCGTGCCAATATTAGTACATAATATCGATGCCTAAGATTTACTGTAATACATTTCATTGAGACGGAAATCGTATGCTATTGCAAAAACCATAAACAAAGTATGCATTCTCCTTTCTTTTTTATACAGTCCATAGGACACGCGCCAGTCCCATATGGCTCCTTATCCGCCAACGTTGCGTGTCGTTTCCTCACGACTTAGAAAAAAAAAACAAAACGGATCCCGCCACGTGTCTATGTATAACTTTTTTTTTAATTAATATGCATAGACGTGTGAACTCAATAATGACATTAACCTAAATTCGATTATAGACGTTATTGATAGTGTTAAATTTACAGTTACGAATTGTTGCTTCTGTTTGAGCTCCTATGTACCTACTTAGTTATATAAGTATTTGGTAAATAACGCATAATTTCGTCTATTTTACAAATAAAAGAAATTTCAGATTTCACTAAATACCTACAGCGTTGATAACCAACGTTGTAATTGCAATTATGTATTTGCAATTGACGTAATTAAGTTTGGCATCACTTTTGTCGGCTTCTTTATTAAATTAGGCCGAAGAGAAACCGCCAGTTACGCTGAATCACCTGGAAGTATCATTGACTCAATTGTTAGCGGCCTTGAATAAGAATTGATTAAGGGTTTGACATTTAGATTATCGTTGGCAGCTGCGAATTGCTGCAATTAGCTATTTCAGCGGCAGATGTTGCGCTTGTATGGCGTGCTAGCCGTTTGACATTTTCTTTTTTCAAACGCAATAGAATTTTCTGGAATGTCCGTTGCGAATAATATAACCATCTACATTTTTATCATCATAACAGTCAACAAAGCAATGGTCATCAATATCATACAGGGGTTTTTTTCTATATATGAAACTAAAGTGAGGAAGTTAATAGAATTAGTGACAAAAAAAAATGTTAAATAATTTCACTAATGAAGTTCGTAATTGTAAACGGTCCACCTACGCAAGAAAAGACTTAAGTGGCACCAAATTATGTATCCAGCAATAACCATATCTTACGTTTTTATTTATTCACACCAATTCAGTTTTTCCCACAACACGCATACCTTATGCGCGTATCTGTAATAGGAATATATGCTTATTCACAGATCTCGCTGTTACCAGCATTCTGCACGGAATGCGCTTTGTTGATCACCAAATGTGGAAACATAATCACCGAGCTGGTATGTGCACGTGCAATTACATAAAGGAATAATTGCATGAGGTTTGTGCAGTCTAGAATCTTTTATACTCTGTGATTACTATTTACGAGTTTCGTGCGCAAAAAATCAAGAGGACAATTTATTGTCTGTGGCACAAACCAGTTGTAGTGGTAATGATTTTTAATCTGTTAATTATTTGACAATAAATTTAATTTTATTTGAAAGTACATACGTAATTTTATTTGAAAGTACGTATTTCCGGTAACCTTCCGATCGAGTGAAAATAATTTGATCTAAATCTTCTATATAATATAAAAATGAATCGCAAAATGTGTTGGTAAGCGCATAACTCGAGAACGGGTGGACCGATTTCGATAATTCTTTTTTTATTATATTTCTTGAAGTACCAGGATGGTTCTTATGTAGAGAAAACGTAAATATTATGTACCACGGGCGGAGCCGGGGCGGACCGCTAGTCTTATATATAAAAATGAATCGCAAAATGTGTTGGTAAGCGCATAACTCGAGAACGGCTGAACCGATTTCGATAATTCTTTTTTTATTATATTCCTTGAAGTACGAGGATGGTTCTTATGTAGAGAAAACGTAAATATTATATACCACGGGCGAAGCCGGGGCGGACCGCTAGTTGACAATATAAACATGTTTTTTGATAGTTAAAAAATAATAAAACTTCGTAGCAATTTTCTATGATATCGTTAAGCGTCAATAAAATATGTGTTACAAACTTGTTAATTGTTAAATTCTTACCGATGTATTGCCAATGTAGAAAATTAAATAATTTGTTAATACCTACTTCAAACTACGTTCCGAATCGACCTTGTATTCAATTTATTTGTGGATAATAGGATTTATTGTCGTTGTACTAATTCAAAGCTGCCTATACTATGTGTATGTGTTTGAATTCGAATAATTTTCCATGTAAATCTAGAAAGACTTCTAGTAACTAGAAGTCTACCTGCAGGACCTGCAGGATTGCAAAAAACTAGAATCTAGTTTTTTGCAATCCTGCAGTTCCTGAATCGTTCAAAATTATTTGTTGTTATGAAAATATATCGGTAAATACGGTAAATTTTCATCCTTACTATAGTCAAAACAAGATTTCTGTGAGACATTTCAATAAAAAATTAAAAACCTATCAAGATGTGATTTATTGCATATTTTGTTGTTTTCATAAAGTTTTATTTATAAAGTATCTTTTGATTTCTCTCTAGTGCAAGTGTTTTGTGGTTGATTTCTAACCATAACGAGGACGATCCGTGATAACGTACTGTTGTTTTATATTATTCTTAATTGAATGAATATTAAATATTATGGAACATGTCTTTATGAACATAAATTAACCATTATTATTACTTTACGACCGGATAGTCATTTTGCAGTTAGTGCAAGACAGTATATCCTATTTTAGTACCTAACTACGGACCTACCTCTAGTATGTAATAAATCAAAGCCTTTTTTGAGTTGTATAAATAGGGTTTGACTGGTATTTTCTTCAAGTATTCCAAGTAAAAGTATCGTAATTACACATAAACTGAAAGCGCAAGTAAAAAACGGTTCTATATAAGAAATCTATATAATATACACGCAACACCACGATTTCTACAACTTCCCATGCTCCATATTCCATAAACTGGTTGTACGAGCTATATCCAATACCAAGTTGTGGATAATTGGATAAATCACTTTATACACGTACTTTTCCGGTTAAATTATCTGTGGTTATGTATTTATAGTCTATGCTTGGCGCGGTTTTCCGTCCCGCGCTGACTGCTTTTTCTATGGGCACAGGTTCTTTAGGGTTATGGTATAAAATAAGTTTAAACAGCTACTTAATTTTGAAAAACCACAAGGCGAACCGAAGGCGAAAAGAAGAAAATATTTTGGATAAATGGTACCTAGAAATACCTACAGTTGAATTATATGTAAATTGATTGTGAAAGATTGAATGGCCTCTGTATTTATCTAGAGTAAAATATTAGATTGATATTTTTATATCTTAGATCGTGTTTACATTATTGTCTTAAATATATGTTTCATATAGTTACATATAATCTTATCTGAAATATTTTATCACACAGAGAAACATCTCAAATAAACGATAACAATAAGCACAATAAAATATCCACAATATTGAATCAATACTAAACCTATGGAAATCGATACTCAATTCGTCGTATAAAATAGTAAATACTCCCAAAGAGATCACGTAAAGTTCGCAGTAGCGCCCTAAGAAAATGTTTTATTGCTCTTAGTACCTAAATTTCTTAAAAATAGGTGCATCAGAGTAGACAATAACGCTAGTTTATTCAGTGACTAGAGTCCCAGAATAAATCTCAGTCCAATTGAATAAGTACCAATAAATCAAAATCTACGAGGCTTCAAACAAAAGCTATACCGTCCCTTGCAGGCCACAACTCTTCCTAACCACTTTGTAAACGACGTAATCCATTACATAATCTATATTAGGTACCATATAAATGAGCAATCGGTAGTATTATTAATTTATAGTACTCTCTGACTGATTAATCAGATAGTTTATATGCAGTGGAATGTTTTCTGTGTGTCGTAAAGATCACCTGCCAGCCATTGCTCGAATACCAATCTCCTGAGAGAACTTGTAAATAAATTAATCCTAGCTCATTTATAGTAAACGATTACATATTTGTTTCGACATTCTCCATGCACTTTTTTTTTGTATTAAATATAAATACGAACTCATTTTTTGTGTTATTAACACGGAGGAGCAGGATTATTCCATTCATTAGGAAGAATTGTGAGGGTTCTGTAAGGAGTCATTTTGATCTGAACATGTATAAATATATATTTTTTGTTCTAGAATTCTGTTGATAAGAAAGTTTCTAATCTCGCCCACATATGACGAAGGTATATTGTCTACAAATAGGCATTTATTATTTATTTAATCATATAATTTACGTATAATATAGTAAATATTTGTATCATCTTCTTATATATAAAAATGAATCGCAAAATGTGTTGGTAAGCGCATAACTCGAGAACGGCTAAACCAATTTCGATAATTCTTTTTTTATTTATATTCCTTGAAGTACGAGGATGGTTTTTATGTAGAAAAAACGTAAATATGTACCACGGGCGAAGCCGGGGCGGACCGCTAGTATTATTATAAAACTAAGGCAAGCATGAGGTCGTTTGTATTTAAATAAATATTACATGTACCCACATTAACCTAAGTACATAGTTTGTGTTCGCAATGACAAAGATTATGACTCAGGAACTCGCTAGTCACTGTTTATTATGTTTATTGGTTATGGAAACATGAATTATTGGTCATTTATTCACTGGCTAGTGGCTATACGTGTATGTATGGAATGAATTTTGCTAATACAAAGGTTGAAACTTGAAAACGTTTTATAATAATTGCTTTCCGACTTCGTTAAATGCTTCGGTCTTGTTTCAGCATCCGTAAGTAGGTTTAAACATTTGTCTTTTGGAAATTTCTAGGTTTTTTGTATGAACATGTGATGTTCATGGACTCTGGTAATACTTAATTACCAGATTATAAAAACCTTGTTATTTCTAAGATCTATATCTGCTTATAAAATTATAGTCATCAATATCATACCCAGTTTTGCTATTAAGAGTAATTACGTGTGATGATCTACCAACGTAAGGATTATGTGTAATATTATTCTAGGTAAGTATTCATTTTAACTAGAAATCACAATGTAGCATATGAAGTGAACTTATAAATTGCGTGTTTTTGTTTATTCTGGTAAGTATTTGAACATGGCAATGAATAAACGATGCCTTCGCGGAAATCGTTTACTTTGATCGCAAATTTAAATTTAGAATTTACTGTTTACCGCGCATTGTAATCTAACGCAAGGCACTGTCACTGGATGAACCGCCATTTTGGAATCCCAATGAAACAATATGGATGCCAATCACGTAATTGTGGCGGGACGAACTTCGCTGCTGCATTACGCATTGACCGCAAACATCTTCACCTCTATTATTCTATGTTTTAATTCGTGACAATCGACTTTATCAAAGGTATTTATTACTTACTAGGTATACTACTCTCTCTCTACAAAATAAATAAGATAATTGTTAGGCTTATATTCGCCTATTTTTAAATTGTTGTAAGTAATAAGTATGCAACATAAATTATAAAATTTTAGAACAGTTTTACTGAACGTCAACGTGTAGAAATAATAATGTATGTGAATGTTTATAAAATACAGCCCCGTATCACGCAAGCATTAATCATTTTTAACCACATTTTTAACAAATTTCATAGGTAATTAAACTGTCTATATTTCTCAGTGATTAACTCAAGTATTACACAATATTCGGTATCAATTTTCTAAGAAACATGTTTTTGTATATTTATGTAGGTTTAAAGTATATTTTCGTCTATCGTTTGAAAAATTGTATTGCTTGTCAGGTTGTGTCTAGTAATTATGCAATACATGTATGATATATTTTACTGTTAGAATTCGTGCTTATTGCCGCGTTGTGTACAAGAAGTTGTCTATGAAATATTGAGGTTACAATTGAGAATAGACAATACAGTGAGTAATAAACTAGAGCTTCAAGTTAATTATTATTTTTATACATCCATACATGGACGTATAAAAAAAGACGGACGGTATATCGCCTAAATATTGAGTGAAGCCTAGTAATGGCGGCGAAACATCCATGCGTGTGTGCCATGTTGCCATGGCAACAGCTGTGTTGATGACAATGGCGGCTGTATTTTTTTCTATAAATTTTGCCGTAATAATTTTGTCATTAAAACATAAAAGTAATAACTTGCTTCCCTGTGGAATGTAATCCCTTGTGTTTTGTTATTTAAAATTGTACTGTTGCGACACCATTTAACCACGCAAGACGGCATTTTAAATATTTTTTGTGAAACAGTGACGCAGTTAATCAGTCGGTAGTTCACGACGTAATGGCGGCCGACTAGCTTACTATGGTGAGAGTGTGTGCGTGTTTATTGTCTTTACGCGATCGCTAGCTTACTATGGTGGCTTCACGTTGTTTGTTCGTAATACGGCGTCCGTCTTTTTTTATACGTCCATGCATCCATACATTATTTATTATGAATCATAAAGTGCACTGATTGCTACTATTATTTTAAATCATTTACGGATGATTTAAAACGAATAAATTAAATAATGGCTCTAATTAAGTTCTATGCAGCTTAAAAGCCACATTAACGAAATGATAATTGATTTAATTCGGTAAGATTTCTCACGCTCACTTATTACTTTAGCATAATTTACGTGAGAGGGCAATTGAGTATCAACAACACAAATTACAGTAGGTAATCGACATTCACACGAAAATCAATAGTGTGATATTTCCTGCACTTATATTAACATCTTCGGTAACACCTCGAGTGATCAAAACATCATTATGAAAGTAATAACTAACGCTTGGACTCGTAAAGGAAACGAGAATTATTATAATATATTAGAGTCAGTACATATTAAATACATACTAGCTTTCCGCCCGCGGCTCCGCCCGCGTTTTCAAAGAAAAACCCGTTCCCGTAGGATTTCCGGGATAAAACCTATCCTATGTCCTTTCTCGAGTATCAAAATATCTTTATACCAAATTTCATGCAAATTGGTTCAGTAGTTAAGGCGTGATTGAGTAACAGACAGACAGACAGAGTTACTTTCGCATTTATAATATTAGTATGGATTAGAGTCTTTGCAGTATCATGTATGAATAAACAGTATTGAATGCGTAGTAAATCTAGATATACTAATATTATAAAGCTGAAGAGTTTGTTTGTTTGAACGCCCTAATGTCGGGAACTACTGGGCCGATTTGAAAAATTTTTTGGGTGTTAGATAGGTAGCCCATTTATCGAGAAAGGCTAGAGGCTATATTATATCATCTCGCTAAGACCAATAGGAGTGGAGCACTGCATCTCTCATCTGCATCAAACCGTGGAGCACAGCTAGTAAAAAATATATGTACTTATGTAGTCTATGGTCATTCACAGGATTAGGATTGATTAAAAAATCTCATTAAGGAGTGCTGTATAATCTATTATATGGTAATAATATTGTATCCACATACAAAAGTTGATTAAAATTGGTTTAAAATGAAACTGTATGAATGCCTATGGTCTATTGTGATTTACAGTGGCATCCGGTTTACAAACATGGTATGCATGTCAGCATAATATATTTTACGACAAACGAGATTAGACACGATTATGAGGTTAGAAATGGCGGGAAAATTGACAGTTTATTTTTTTTAATGAGGCAAAGGACGTATACACATAAAAACAATAAAAAAGAGCTTTGTAATTTACTCCTACTATGGTTTATGACGCATAAAATTATATTGTAAGATTTGAAACCAGTTTTTAGGCATTGTACGCTAAAATGAGAGCAAAATTTGTATCGTAAAAGTCATCTATGAGTCATCGGTGACGAATTTCATTCATAAGCCGGTTCCATGTTTGATTCTTGGGGAATGTCGGATATGTTCCGAGAAGGTGCACTATCTTATAAATTTCAATAAGTTTTACCGGGTGATTCATGGTGTAAGTATTATAATATGTATGATATCTTCAAATTGAAATGTATAAGTATGTAACTAGTTGCGTCTTTTTTAGTTTTTGTTATAAATAAGTCTTGAGAACAAAACACGAGTTCATGGTCACCAGAATAATAGTTTTAATTAAAATTTGGCTTCATTTATGATTTTTTCTTTATAATATGATGTCACTCGTCATGACAGGTAAAAAAGCGTCGTTTGTATTAAAAACTAATTACCCGGCCCTCGCTTCACTCCCGTATTCAGGATAAAAGTTTAATCCGAACTTATAATCTATTTATAATATTAGTAGGATTTCAGGAACTGATTTCTCTATCATTTTTTTTAATCTATTTTTTTATGGATAGAATTATAATAATAATTTTTAAAACTAATTTAACTATAACTTTGAACTTCTCAAGAACCATTTGTTTTTGAAATATTTTTTTTTATATTTTACAGCACATTTAATTTATAATTTTATAGGTATTTATGAGAAATGTTGTCTGTTGAAAAAAATATTTATTGTCTATGTATATCCTCATTCCTTGTAAAATATAAAATCGAGGGAAATATTTTTTAATTAGCTGCATTTCTATGTTTTTTCTATGATTTCCTGTCTAGTTGTTTCTAAGTACGGTACTAATATGGCTTCTAAGATGTACTTAAAAGTAGGTATTATATGACGGGTTGACTCACGTGTAAACTTTCACAACTGCACTCTGATGGACCTGTAATGGGAGAAATTTTATGAGTTTTGCCATTTAAGGGAGAGACTCTTCTCTAAGGGAAAGGGTTTAATGGATTCTAAATATGACTTCGACAGTCGACTATGCTATATTATGAATGCATGGCAAAGTTAAAATAATCATACTTAGGGCCGATTTTTCAATGCTTGGATAAAACTTATTCGTCGAATAATGTATAAAACACGTATTAAACTACCATTTTAAAAACGTATTCTAATTACCCGTATTTGACAGTTTACGTGACATTTTAATAGTATCGTGTAATACTTTATTGGACGGATAAGTTTGGTTTTATCCAAGCATTGAAAAATCGACCGAGGATTTCTAGCTAAAGAAGCCCATATCTTACGAGTTACGACTAACGCTGTTCAAATACATTTTTTTGTTATAAATTTGTAAAATGTTAAAATGTTAGTTAAGAAAAAAACAACATACTTATTATTTTTTTCTATAAATTAAATGTCTTTTTCAATTATGATTATAATCGTATAAAAATAAGTAAGTATATGATTATCTGTTAATCTGAATTTAAATTAATTCAAATGTACTAATACAGTTATAAATGCATGAAATACTTAACACAAATTTACATGACAGTAGTAATCTGTCATGTCAATTATTGATCTCTGCAATTGTGTGTAGATGCACGTAAAGGTGTCTTCACACTTTTATTAATATTATTTTTTTTTAAATCAGTTAGTAAGGGACTGTAAGGGACAACTTTAAGAACAAGTAGGTATTGAGGATGAGGGCGATGAAATTGGGCTTCTATGGAAAAATAGAAAAAAAAAGCTAGATATTTTTTTAATATAGGTATATTTAATCTTTCATAACTTGAAAATACTAACATTTTTGTATATACATATAAGTAAGTAGCAGGCAACTACCTAGATTATTTCCAAACAATGCCGCAATGTATTTAACATAATATTTAGGGATGTAACGATACATGATTTTGCCGATACGATACCGATACCGATATTTGTAGTAATGTATCGGCGATACCGATACCGATACCGATATCGATGGCTTGGTAGAAAAATAAATAGTGAATTATGCATAAAAAGTTACCAACATTTAACAGAGACAACTGTTAATCGTTATTCTATTAAATAAAAATGCCAAATCAAAAAACAACAAAACCATTTATTTTAGTACTAGCGGTCCGCCCCGGCTTCGCCCGTGGTACATATTTACGTTTTCTCTACATAAGAACCATCCTCGTACTTCAAGGAATATAATAGAAAAGAATTATCGAAATCGGTTCAGCCGTTCACACGTGATGCCGTGACAACGCGAAACGGGTGCAGACCCGCCGCCTTTTTATAGCTCCTGCCGCGAAGCGCGTCGAACGCGGCAACTGATACACAAAAATAATCCTTATGGCATGATTCTGTATTCACGTATGATGACTTATAGCGTATTTCATGTATAACTTTGGTGTTTCTACACCGATTTACATGATTCTTTTACTATAACCTGCCCAGGAGTATGAAGAATAATTGTGCCAAATTTGGTTAAAATCCGTCGTGTAGTTTTTGTTTCTATAACGAATATACAGACAGACAGACAGACAGACAGACAGACAGACAAAAATTTTACTGATTGCATTTTTGGCATCAGTAGCGATCCCTTATCACCCCTTCATAGTTTTTTTTTTAAATATATTTCATGTACAGAATTGGCCTCTCTACAGATTTATTATAAGTATAGATTATTATTTTACGAAGTCAGTTAAACTTTAAGTAATACACATACAATCAGTACCTAATAAAAGTTTACTATTGGTAGAGTTTTTTCAGAAAACAAAGTGCGCACGCGCGGGCGGCCTCCCGCATCGTTCATTGGGCGCGGGTTTTTGAATTATTTGATATCAAAAAAATTGGTTGTTTGTAAAGTAGGTTTACGATCGAGATGTTTACGTGATAACATAATGCAGTAGCAGCGCTCGAGATGAAACGGGAGATTGGTCCGTCTCTCTCTCGTTATACCTGCGATCGCGCTCGTGAGGTTTTGGTGTGACACAAGTTTATGAACATGTCACCCGACTAAAACGATTTTAAAAACGTTATCACGTTAAAAATCAAAAATATTCAAAATTATTTATATCTTTCCTTTACATAAACAAATTTGTGATTGGAGCACTCCTAGTAAGCAAATAAAATGCTTGTGTCAGTAGGTTCCGCTCTTCCTTAACACTATTACAGAAACAGAAATAAAACAATATGAATGAATACAATGCAAAAACATAAAAGAAAAGAAAGAATTTAATAAAAAAATATCGGTATCGGCTGATTTATTATCGGCGATACCGATATATCGGCTTGCCGATATATCGGCCGATATATCGGTATCGGTATCGGTATCGTTACATCCCTAATAATATTATTATTTATTATTTATTACTGTATAGAATTATAATTTAAATCGAGTGTGAAACGACATGACTTCTTATTGGTTGAGTCACACATGTTGACATGTTAAGTGTCAGGTACAACTTCAGATGTTTGTAAACGAACTTAATTAAAACATTTTTGGTTTCTCATATTATAGTCACAGTATGCAGTATAAATATTTTGTTATATTTCTTATCGGATAGGCATTTTGTCAATATTAAAATTTTTAATTAGTAGCTAAAAGGAGAGAAACTTACGGGACTATAGAAGAAGAAACGTGTACCTAGTTGATAAATAATTAAAAAGCGCACTTCTTGGCAATTGATATTAGAATTTGAAAATTAATTCAAGTCAAAAAATTACGTTAAAAATCTTTTTTAAATTTACACTTCTACAACCCAGATGAATAATAATTGGCAAGAGACCGCTCAGGACCGGGGAAGATGGAGAGTTCTCGTCTCAGAGGCCAAGACCCACTTTGGGGTTTCAGCGCCAGAGGAGTAGGTAAGTAAGTAAGTAAGTACGATGTTAAACAACATCAACTGCTACTATTGAACCCACATTGAACCAAATGAAAAAATATATATTCTCATAATTAATATTGTCACATACATTAATAACTACTTCCACGGGTATTAAGTAACTATAGATAATAATAATATCAACCGGATGACCAGTAAGTATGCCATCGACCACCGACGTTGATAATGCAAGTAAGCATCGTCGGGTTACTATCATAGTGTTGTGTTACGGTAATACGAACTAATTGCTTGGATCGGTCAGGTTCGGATAAATCTGTTTGTTTATGTTATTGTATTACTGCTTGTTTAAAATTCTTTATTTAGTGGATATAATGTGGTACCTACTGGTAGTCTACGTAATATTACAGGTATATTAAGTATGTACTTAATTATTTCACTTTATTGAAACTGATAAACTACGTATATTGCACTAACTTTGGCTCATGACATCATGTTATTTAACTTGTATTGTTTTTATTTTTTATCAAATGGCTGTGGAATTTTAAGACAACATGTTTATGAGCAATTTTTCAATACGGCTATGACTGCTAACTTATAACTATAACAATTAAGTATTTTAGTTCATGATTACTTAGGTTACAAAAAAATCTGTGTCTAGTTCAAACAACATAACATAATACATATTATATTCATGTGGATAAACCATCATCAACAGTAAAATATAAATGTTAAATTTTTTGAGAAAAACAAAAATTGCTATAATAAATAATAATAAACTAATCGAATCAATTGTATGTAAGGAAGTTTCAAGTTTTTAGTACATTTTTTACAGATTATTCAAAGCCGGATAATGTTTTGACTCATCGCAGCCTGTGGTCGTGAAGAATAAAGAAAAAGACATGGTTTATAGTTTAGTCATACCAAGTCGTAAGTGAAATCTTGTTAGAAGAATTATACTAAGAAGTCTGTAAATCTAGTAATATATTCTATATACATACATATATCTATGCTATTTATATCTAGTATATTTCATACACATAATAATAGATATGTCCTATTGTGAGTAATTTCTCCTTTGAAAAAAAGTGAGTAGGTGCCTAATTTAATAAACGCCGTAGGTATCGACTTCTAGAGCTTTTAAATACTAAAAAACTTAATATGTTACGAATTTACGATACATATTACTTTTTTTAAAGTGAAACTTTTATTACATCGTCTCAAACTTTTTGGTCTGTGTAGCGCATGTCGCGTGTATCGCGGCGTAGGTATAGGCACATAGGTCTACTCGGCAGCCGACCGACACGCGACATGCGCTACACAAAGCAGTGTTCGGAACCGTTCGAACACTGAACAGTTTCACTTTTACCGTGGTTTCATAAAACCACACAACATTTTTTTGTTTAAATACTTTTGGTATTTTTGTCACTATGTGTAAAGATGTAGGATGATCAATATATCATCTCAATTTCAAACTTGAAACACACGTTATACCTACTTTAAAGTTGAATTCGGTGTGAAATATTGTTCATGTTGCTTTCTCATACAGGTTATGCAAGGGTATGTTAATAGTTTAGAAATGATGTAGATACTCGTTTGAGATTATCATACCAACCGGTCACAAATGCCGCTATGATATATGTAACGAAATAAAACCGGTTTAAACCGTGATCTAGTAATACGCAATAGTGAAAAGACGAATTAATATTCATATATTATGTTATTTAAATAAATTAACGAATAAAAATTAAGATAATTGACGATGTGTTGAATGAAAATAAAATCGGTGTATTTCTTGATTTCTTTTAAAATGTTTTTTAAACACTTTCATCTAAGATCGATAAGTTATTAGTAGTAGGTATTTCATTTTTAGACAAATATTGCTTATATTAAAAATATTATTGTTAGAGGTGTTTAAATGGTTTCGGTTTAATAATAATTTATAATACTTGAAGTGATAACTGCGTTAAAAACAACCGACTTCAAACTTGCACTTGCAACATTTACAAATACAGACAAAAATGCTCATAAAATAAAAACTACTGGGCCTATCCGAATAAAATTTTTATGGGACCAATTCGACACCATCCCGCATCGAACAAAAAAAGAATCACGTAAATCGGTTCAGAAACCACGGAGTAATCGGTGTACATACATAAAAAAAAAAACATACCGGCCGAATTGATAACCTCCTCCTTTTTTTTGAAGTCGGTTAATGATAATGAATCATAATTAGTTATCTATACACTCATCGTACCTATTTTAATTAATGTTACTTACTAGGTATCAAGACATCTCAATATTTTATCGATTGCATAGTTTACTACTTTAGTTTGTAACTTCAGGTACCTATGTAGAAGGAAAGTGGAAATAAATGGACCCATAAAAAGATTTTGTTTTCCTAATATTTTTCTATTTAAGTTATCCTTTTATGGTGTACATATAATATGTACCTATTATATTTAGATAAAAAGAAAAGTTTATTAATTGTTTTTATTAATTGTTTTACTAAATATGTTTTTAAAAACTAACTTGAAAGTGGAAGCGCCATCTTAGTGCCCAGTACACATTACATGCCCTATGATTAAGTTACTTTAAGTAATGCAGCCTCGCCCAATCTTTAAGCTCTGGCAATGACCTCTAAACTATGATGTAAAAGCTCTTATGAAAGTTAACGATACATAGGTATAACTTGTTGGATAACTTTAAAGTACCTATGTTAAGTTTTGTAGTGATAACTAAGGTTCAGTGTTTTAAGAAAAAAACTTGCGATGTTGGAACTTCATACAATTACAAAATAGGAGTAATATACTAACTAGTAACTAGTACACATTCTTGTAATTAATTGATATGGAATTATTGTACCTATAGTGTCCGATTCTTGATAAGTGTGAGAGTCAAAATCCAGTCAAAAGGAGTCTGTTATATACACACTAGCTAACGCACGCGGGCGCGCCCGCGGCTTCGCCCGCGTGATGTTTTGATAAAAGGTAGCCTATGTTCTTTTTCAGGGTCTAAAGATTGTCTGTGCCAAATTTCATCAAAATTGGTTGAGAGTTTAAGCGGGAAAGCGTAACAGACACACAGACAGACAGATAGAGTTACTTTCGCATTTATAATGTATTAGTAGGGATACAGCTAAAGAAAAAAGGTGTTTAAAACACATCGTTCAACTGCTAGTAACAAGCAATAAACTAAAGGAGAAAATAATACAAATTGTGCCATTTGTTATCCTCATTCTATCCAAAATGGAAACTTAGCTCCAAGCCTAACAGGAAACCATACATACGCTGTCGATCACCGTTGTATGGCCGATATGTAAAGTGTTACTAACTATCGGAGTAGGCTATGAATTGATTTGGCCCACTTATTGTTGATAATACGAGCATTCATCGATAGATTGACTAAAAAATTGTTATAATAAATATGTACTTGGAAACTTCTTTATCGTCGCGTCGTTTAGTTATGAGTTATCGATATTCAATTTCATTTAATACTTTTAATAGCCAAATTGTAATATTTATTGAATACAAAATAGTTTTGAATTAACTTTCTCGATTATTAGTTTAAAATACAATATATAAAGGTAATAATAATTAACGATTATTTAATAATAGTCATGGAATTAGTTATACGCAAGTATTTAGTTATCATTTTTTTTTAATATCAATCGAAAATAATGGCACTTATTCTCACAGATTGGTACATAAATAGTTTTAATTAAATACTTAGATAGGGTAATTGCGCCTGTTCGCGTCCACTTAGTGCAGTTGGAAAGTTTGAAGGAGAAAATAAAAATGTTCCAGAACAAATTTAAACTCAAAATTTATGTAACGTGTTCATTACATAGTCTATTTTAAGATTTACTTTCAATTGTGTTGGAAATATCATGTGGTTTTTATTTATCTAGACAAATAGCAGAATTAGGCGTTTTACCCAGTTCGCGTCCAAAAATTCCAGTTTGCGTCCACCCGTGGACCAGTTCGCGTCCACCAGCTTAGAAAAGGAATTAAGAGTGTATTGGGTGATATTTTATCAGATAAATGCAAATAAAAATTAGATTTTAATAAATTATTTATTTACCAATATAGTTATTTAATAAAAACTGGCCAAATGCGAATGGGACTCGCACACCGAGGGTTCCGTATTAACCTGTTTTTTTTTCATATGTTTTAACTGTAAATGATTATTTTTTCATGTTTCCCTTATTCGTGCTATAAGACGTTGCTTCGTACCAAACTTCAAGTGTCTGTGTTCACGTAAAGTACCCTGTAGGTTTTGATTCCCTTGCGAATGTAGAAATTTGCGAAAATTTGCAGCATAAACGGCTGTATCTTTTGATTGCTTTGGCTTATAAGTTTGATTTTTTCACTGCTTCAAGGGACCGTAGACTTGAGTATTCAATATAAATTTCAGCTTTATACCTCCACGCGTTACTGAGAAAAAGGGTCTTGACAGAAAGACAGACCGGCAGACGGACATACAGACGGACGGATATCAAAGTGATACTGATGTATGATATGTGATCTACAAGGATTCCGGTTTTTCCTTTTGAGGTTCGGAACCCTAAAATCAACATATTATTAATATAATTCACTGTAAGGAAACTGGAAAAACTTATTTTTATATTTATCTTCTCATCAATAATAGAACTAAAAATTAACAAAAAACAAAGTTACGTTATGTAAATAAATAATAATCAGTTCTATTAAGATTACCTACCTACCCTATGTTATAGTTTGTAATGAATTAAATTTCTTTTTTGTTTATATTTTTTTCTTAACCACAGACTTATTGACTCTCATTCTCAAAGATACTAGTCTCATTCTTAGAATACCCATTTTAAAATGAAAAAATAGCATAAAAATTAGCTAATTTGAATGAAAATTTTAATTATCAACTTTTAGTCTTAGTCAAAAATTTACAGTCTATTTTAAATTACATATTTTAACAAACAATTCATTGCTACGTAATGAAAAACAATGTGGACGCAATATGTTCTATTGTTATGCACTATAGGTATAGTTTGCGCCCACCATGGACGCAAAATGGAAGTTGTACAAATTCGGTGTAGTAATTCGCGTCCACCTTATTTTAGCTATTAATTGTAAAATAAATTAGCTGATTTATAATCCATACTATTCCATGTTTTGTTAGCAAAGTAAAGAAACAGTTACATATTCAAAAATTCACATTTAACAATAAGATACTTACCGTCAAACGCGACTCTGCGCACTATATTTTTCTCAAAATCCCGCGCGTTTTAGCTTTCTCGTTTAATAGCCAAAATTAAATATATTTTTTAAGTAGGATAGGCGGTGCGCAGGCATATTTTGAATATGTGTGCATGTCTCTTATACATTGAGGTATTATCGGAAATTTTTCTTATTACAATTTTACTTAAAGTATACTTATTTTCGTGAATTTTCTAAAAGATATCCGCAAAATGGACGCGAATAGGCATGTGGACGCGAACAGGCGCAATGACCCTATGTCAACTTTATTATTTCAGCGCATCCTGCCTATTCAAACTTTAAACGTGATTTAAAAATGCATTATTTTTGCATCATTTCATACCTACAAGTTGCTTAGAAATAAAGATACCCTCATAAAATTTGCGGAACGTTTAAAACTACGCGCATTTTACAGCAAAAATTGAAGAAAACCCATTCGTAAAATTAACCACAAACTTCCAGTAAATACATTAATTTCCTTCTTTGAGGTTTAATTATTAATCCAGTTGTAAGTCACTTAACTAAGTAATTCTTGTGAATATGTCGAATTAACTGGGTTGCGTTTGTTGACTGGCCACATTCCTACATGAATCATGTTTTTTTGTCTTTTATTTAGTACCTAATTATCTAAAGGTAATTAATTATAAATAATAATTAATAAAACTAAATGATGATGAGGATGATTAAATAAAAAACTAATACATACTTAATTACCTAAATATAAAAGCTTAATGTAAATTGATGTGTTTCGATTAACAAAGTAATTGCAATTTTAATACAATGAACATTGATGTATGTTCAATATAATAATAGCAGTACAGGTATATGAAAAATACTAATTAAAAATAGCTTTTCAATATTTATGTTAAGGTGCACACAAATTAAAATCTTAACAATGACATTCGAATTTTAAACTTACCTTCAATTTTCTTCTTTAAAATCCAGTAAAGTATTAATTAAAAGATCGTTCATTACGACAGAAAGACACACAATTTTTCTCTTTGTAACTTTATTCACACTGTTTTTGTTTCGTTTTTAATACACTCGTGCGAGAATATTGGCGCTATCGGACGCACTTAAACGAAGCGTGAACTACCAATACGCATACCACACGACTCGACAACTACGATTACGCGCTCGGAATACAAAACAAAACGTGCCGGCTTCCCATGAATCATACATTGTGATTCTAAGAAAGAGGAGAGCCATCTAGTGTAGAATTGAACAAGTTACACATGCGTGGATATTCTATTGAACACTAGATGTCGCTAGTGGTAAAATGATAAATGTAATTAAAATAAGATCTTTAAGTTGTAGCATTATATTTATAAAACATTTAAAATTACATGTATTTAATTATCGTTTGTAAAAAATTAAATATTACTATATTATAAAACTTTTCATACATTTTTTAGTCTGTCATTTCATATGTGGTGAGTTCAATTTTTGTTATGATCTGTCTAAATTCACTCTTTCTCTGTCAAAATGGCTGCCGCGCAAGAGGTGCGTGTTGATAAAAATTACAAATATTTGAGAATTTATCAGTAAAATTATGTATTTTTTTGCAGTTTTGTAATTACTCTTTCGCGATTTCAGGTGAGGCGTGAACCAATTCAAGCCGTTCAAGTGTTCGGCCGCAAGGTGAGTGTTTCAATAGCGTCCACGTGTTTTTTCATATTTCTTGTAACGTTTCTCTACCAACTATTCTCTGTAATTAAATATACAGTTTTGTAACATTTACACGTTCTAAATTTCTAAATAAGAACGAGAATTAAGTTTTTAATGTACATGCTAATTCAGCTGTGCCGATTTCTGTGTATAACCAATTTCAATTCAATTCAACATACTTTTATAAAAGCTACTAGTTATAATGCTATCATGGTGATACTTCTACATGGTACTTACTTATTTTGTTGCTACAAATACTTTATCTAAAACCGCGTAGGTAAACATTATATTCTATCTGCACAACATAACCTATAATACCACTAACATGAAAGTTCAGCAACGGATGTTATCATGTTTGTTTTCCTTTCAAAAAAGCAAGTCGGAAATCATATAACTAAAATAACCTCTTCGCTTAGAAACCAATTACATTACAATTATGATACGAAGGTATTTATACAGTAGGCGCGCGATAATCCGGCGCTCGCCAATCCGGCACGCTCAGTAGTCCGGCACTTCGGGACTCAGAGAGCCCGCTCTATAATCCGGCATTTTACATAGCTGAACGCCGGATTACTGAACGAAAACGTCACAAATGATGAACCTAATATGTAATTTTAATTAATTTATGTATTTTTTTTTATAATAAATTCAACTTACGTATTTTAAACTGAACTGTACTTACTTATTTTAAATATGAAGTCTTATTTCCTATACTAATTCGATAATCCGGCATTTCCGACAATCCGGCATAGAGGAAAAATCGCCGGTGCCGGATTAGCAAGCGCCTACTGTATTTTTGTTCATATTTAATTAATAAATATATTTTTTTTAGAAAACCGCCACAGCAGTAGCTTACTGCAAACGTGGTCAGGGAGTCCTCAGAGTGAATGGACGCCCCCTGGACCTGGTGGAGCCCCGTCTTCTCCAGTACAAACTTCAGGAACCCATCCTTTTATTGGGCAGGGTATGCAGTGAATATCTCCGTTATTTTTTTCTTTCAGATGAAAGTCGCAATGAAAGATTAATTATTACTAGCTTACCACCCGCGGCTTCGCCCGCTTGGTCTAAACCCTAATAAATTATATACTAAAACCTTCCTCTTAAATCACTCTATCTCTTAAAAAAAACCGCATCAAAATCCGTTGCATAGTTTTAAAGATTTAAGCATACAAAGGGACACAGGGACAGAGAAAGCGACTTTGTTTTATACTATGTAGTGATTACATCCCGGAGATGTAAGATCAACAAATAACATTTAAAATGTTATAGCTTGTTTAAATCTACAGAAGATGAATGCTTCTGCCCATAAAAAAGAACTGATTGGTTTTTAGCAGATGCAAAATGCAACTTGTAAATACCACACTAAAGGCTATCCAAATTTGTTTAAAGATTTTATTTGTAACTCTATAATAGGAGATGATTGATATAATGTGCTGATATAGTAATTGTGAATGTGAAAATAAAATTTATTTTGAACTAGCTGTGCCCCCCAGGTTTAGCCACATTGCTCTGCTCCTATTGGTCTAAGCGTGATAGGCTATATGTTGACTCAACCAGTTATGCAAAACTTAAATAAATCGATTAAGTGCTTTTTGAGTATATCAGACAATTAACATTCTACAAACAGTATCTTTACCTTCAGTTTCGATTGCAGATCACGCCCCAAGCATTCTTTAAACAAAATATTTAATGTACAGTTTTGACTTTCCTACAATTTTATTATAATATATTGTATAGATATATTATAATATTATTTAAATAGTGAGTTGTTTCAATGTTCTAAATTTCATAAATGCATTAAATGATGAACAATCTTATTCCGAACCTGATCTTTGGATGTGAAGTGACACTAAGTTCTGATCCATCACAGAACAATAAAATATTACTGATTATATGAAATGATGATAATAAGATGAATATTTCAGGATAAGTTCTCTGGAGTGGACATCAGAGTGACCGTGAAGGGTGGTGGTCATGTAGCACAAGTGTACGCCATCAGACAAGCCATCTCCAAGGCACTTATTGCCTTCTACCAGAAATGTAAGTTTTATTTTTCACTAGCTAACCGACCGCGGCTTCGCCCGCTTTGTCTAAAACCTAATAAATTATATACTAAAACCTTCCTCTTGAATCAATCTATCTATTAAAAAAATCCGCATCAAAATCCATTGCATAGTTTTAAAGATTGAAGCATACAAAGGGACATAGGGATAAAGAAAGCGACTTTGTTTTATACTATGTAGTGATTTTTACATTGTAAGTAGGTTTGATGAAAGTGTGTGTCGAACCTAATTTAGTTATTGATGGAATATTATTTTGAATATGGTTTGGGATCAGTTATTCTTTTGTAGAATTAATTGAGGTTTTATTTATATGTAGCTATATCAAGTTTAATTTCTGTTTGATGATTGCAAAATGTCATTCATTGCAAATTGAGTAAATGGTTGAGTAAAACTTAGGCTCAGAATGCACTTGAGTTTATGTAGTGTAATATTCTGATAAATACAGTATAAGATCAGTTTACAAAAGCTTTTCAGTGTAATATTATATTAATGCGAAAGCTTGATGCACTTTTTGAAGCATCACAAGGAGTAAACGTTTATCTGTAACATTTTGTTGTAATTTGTATTAAATTTTGGTTTTATCCTTTTTCAATGAAGAAAGCGTCATGTTCGCTGTTTTCGTGCATTTGAATGTAAAATATACCAATGTGACTAAAAATGGAGAAGGTTCTTTAATTTTTGAAGTGAATGCTCTAGCATCTAGTTTATTAACATACTAGCTTTCCGCCTGCGGCCTCGCCCGCGTTTTCAAAGAAAAACCCGCATAGTTCCCGTTCCCGTGGGATTTCCGGGATAAAACCTAGACTATGTTGCTCAGTGAAGATGCAGCTTTCTAATGGTGAAAGGATTTTTGAAATCGGTCCAGTAGTTTACAAACCTTTCCTCTTTATAATATTAGTATAGATATTAAACTTTAAAGTGACAAATGTATTATAATCTGTTATAAGTAAAATATGCTTAAATGTATTCATACGAAACTAACAAAAATCCCTTTCCTTCCAAAGCTGCCTTGTCACAATATAAGGTAGTCATTTCAGGGAAAGGAGATCAACAGTGACATTACCAAGCAGCATGTGTCTTCCATACCTTGCTTGTTTGAAATGATCACAACATTTATTTAAACTATTTATATTTAGACTTTATAAAATTGAATTTTCAACCAAACATAAAGCGCATCACACACGGTGAAGATACTATAATATTTTATCTTAAGATACTGTAATATTTTATATTACAGTATCCGGTATCAGCGTTCTGACCATCATTTTTGTTTTTTGTCATTGCGTACTAAGACCCCTGTAGAACCGCCATCCTGTTACAAATAACCCGAAATTTTGTGGGTCAATTGTAACAGGATGGCGGTTCTACAGGGGTCTTAGTACGCATTGACAAAAAGAAAAATGATGGTCAGAACGCTGATACCGGATACCTTAAGATACTGTAATATAAAATATTACAATATCTTAAGATAAAATATTATTAGTATCTTCACCGTGTGTGACGCGCTTATAGACTGGGGTAGAAGCCTTTGAAAATAATGAAAAGATAAAAAAAATCGCAGTCGGATGAAACCCATTAGAAAAGGAGGGGAATATGATAAAAATGTAAGGAAAAATAAATTACGGTCAATTCGAGTTCGGGAAGCGGGAGGGGGGAGCTTTTAAGAGAAAAAAATGGTTTCTCTCGATTTCCGACAAAACTACAAGTCCTATAGAAAAAAGTTCAATGGCAAAGTTGTAGGTAATTAAAAGTTCTACAACTTTTGTATTCACAATTTTTTCACATAACCTAAAAATTTAGGTGAAAAATTCAAAAAACCAAGTTTTTGGTCTTTTATTTCTATCTACTTCAAAATTTATTTTTTTTCTACGAAATTTGGTGGAAACTTACTTTATTATGTCCCAAATACACTGTAATTTATTTGATTGAAAATATTTATTTTTTCGCCTTATTTTGAATTAATACCAAAAAAACAACCTAATTTTCAATCGAAAAGTCACCCGTCAAAATATCAGCTTTTTTCAAAAACTTGGGGTGCCTTTTATTCATTGAAATCTCTACTTTCATATGGTGTAAAAAAAAATAAACACCACCATAGTAAATGTTCTCAGGAAATGCATACAAACAGTGTGATAATGAGCTTTTACTAAATCAGGCACACTTCTTGAACTCTATATCTTCTCTTGTATCGGCTTTTCGGTAATATTTCAAAAGAAAAATAATTATCTGTTCTAAGTTTAATATTTTACAGCATATTCAAAAGCAAAATGATGTCGATTAAAACATTTCAGGTAGTTCGAGAAGTGTGCCTGATTTAGTAAAAGCTAATTTTCAGACTGTTTGTATGCATTTCCTGAGAACATTTACTATGGTGGTGTTTATTTTTTTTACACCATATGAAAGTAGAGATTTCAATGAATAAAAGGCACCCCAAGTTTTTGAAAAAAGCTTATATTTTGACGGGTGACTTTTCGATTGAAAATTAGGTTGTTTTTTTGGTATTCATTCAAAATAAGGCGAAAAAATAAATATTTTCAATCAAATAAATTACAGTGTATTTGGGACATAATAAAGTAAGTTTCCACCAAATTTCGTAGAAAAAAAATAAATTTTGAAGTAGATAGAAATAAAAGACCAATAACTTGGTTTTTTGAATTTTTCACCTAAATTTTTAGGTTATGTGAAAAAATTGTGAATACAAAAGTTGTAGAACTTTTAATTACCTACAACTTTGCCATTGAACTTTTTTCTATAGGACTTGTAGTTTTGTCGGAAATCGAGAGAAACCATTTTTTTCTCTTAAAAGCTCCCCCCTCCCGCTTCCCGAACTCGGATTGACCGTAATTTATTTTTCCTTACATTTTTATCATATTCCCCTCCTTTTCTAATGGGTTTCATCCGACTGCGATTTTTTTTTGTTTCAAAAATTATCTACTCTAGTCTATTAATACTTATTCTGTTTACATCTACAAATAAAATTCTGGATTTTCTTAATATCTTGTCATTGTTTTTCATAAATGTACACAATTTTTTGTTTTTAATTTGATTAGTAATTTAAAACTGAAAGTTCATACCTTAGATTACAAAATAAAAGACAGATGGAGCGTTGCCGAACTAAACCGAATAATTTATCGTCATTTCCATAAAGCTATGTGTGCTGTCATTTCGCCGTTGCACTGTACGTACACGGTGCTTCTGTGTGGGTGTTATGTTACCAGATATTGAAAATTATCCCAAAATTTTCCCCGACTACGGAAGAAAGAGGGTTATGTTTTTCGAGTGTAGGTATGTATGTATAATATTTCTTTGACACGCCCTGCAGTATAAACTGTTGGATCGATTTTGAGTTGTGACTTATGAGGTGTCATTGCAATCATCTGAATTATGAAGGTAGCTGTGGTGGTAGTGACGTAGGCTACATAAATTATTAGCAGTCATGTTTTAATTTTTATTTTAATATAAATTCGGGTTTTTGATATTATTTTATAATATTGTAAAAATTATTTTATCACCTATCTACTAAAGTTATACATGGACAAAATAATTTTATTCAATTTTTATTAAATAAATTACATTAAATTTATTAAATAAATTACATTAAATTTATTAAATAAATTACATTAAAAAAAGTTTTTATTTTTCAAAACATATGAATGCGAATAGCGGTAGTTTTTAGTCGAGAATGCGGGACATTTTATTTTCATCATATCCATCATGTGTTCACATGAATTAAATCGCAAGCGAAAACGACGCTTTTTATAAAAGTAACAAAAAAATGTATAATACTTTTTAAAATAATCTAATAATGACCATGAACTTTTATTGCACTATACAAATAATCACATTCACGATCGAAAAATCCAACAGCACTACCCCGAATATCTTTTAACCATTTTACCCCTAAAAATGGCAAATTCATTTTCAAAATACTGGCAGCATACGTTGAAGTTTTGAATTCCTTCGTATTTGTAAAATTATTATTTGTATACAAAATTAAATAAGCCAAATAATCTACAGAAAATCTGTAAAACGATTTTTTATCTTTTTGTTTGTTTTCGGGAACAAGTTTTACAGCGTTTTAATATCACAAGACAGCATTTTTTTACTAAAATATCAAACCCCTTTTGACGTATTGCATGACACTAGAATCGCTATAGCACTAGCGGAGGAACGTATTCGTTTTTGATTTCGTATTTTCTTTGACAAGGGCGATGAATGATTGACATGCTCCATCTGTATTTTATTTTGTAATCTAAGGTTCATACATTTACATTTTCTTAAGATTGTGGTGGTATAAAAGAGAAATTGAGTTTTCTTATACCATTCATTCATTTATCATGTTTTAATTAGAACATTAATACAATAATTCTGTTCTTTCAGTTCAAAACTGTAATGAATATGTCCATATCTATGAAAAAGAATTAGAAATAAACGTTATTATTTATTTATTTAGGTGTGTTTATCACTGATCTAATTCGATAATATGCATAATAAATTGGAAGGATGAACATGAAACTTAAATCACTGATTTTGAATTTTTTTTTCTTTACAGATGTAGACGAAGCCTCCAAGAAGGAAATCAAAGATACCCTCGTCCAGTACGATAGGAGTTTGCTAGTGGCCGACCCCCGTCGCTGCGAGCCCAAGAAGTTTGGCGGTCCGGGAGCCCGCGCAAGATACCAGAAATCTTACCGTTAATTGTCTGTGGTTGGCGCGCTGTGGTATTGCTCTGGTGTCTATGGTCAGGGCAATATCATTGCGTGGTTAAATAAAAAATAAGAAAATATGACTTTGTTTTATTTGCTATTATATAATAACTCAATTACAATAAGAATTTTATTCTAAACATTGAATACAAAATATATACAAGTAACGTACCTGAGCCATAAAAATCATAGAGAAATATTTTGTCTGTATGGTTGGCTTTCACGGAAAACTACTGGACGGATTTTGATAAAACTTGTTATAGATACAGCCCTTCTCGCGACATAAATAATTAGGTTATTATTTTGCAATACCTATTTAATTTTATTTTGAATAAGGGCAAACGAATTTAATCGTGGGCACAAGTATTATTAGTGTATAGGTAATTCTATTGTAGAATATCAAATTGATTCATACCTTTAGATTCTATTAGTCCATGATTCATACTAAGGCTGCAGTTACCCGAAGCGCGCGGTCGCCGCGCGGCGACCGCGCGGTGGCCGCGTACTAACTGTTCAGTTATAGCAAATTTATGTTTTATTAACTATGACGTAAAGTTCAAATTAATTTTGAGTAACTTACTGCGCGGCGGCCGCGCGGCCACCGCGCAGTTAGTTACTCAAAATTAATTTCAACTTTACGTTCAACTGGAAATGGTCCGGGTTCGCAGTAGACTACAAGCCCGCATAGGAAAAAAATATGGGTCAATTGAACCACCAGGGGACATATCTAGAACGATAGAAGAGCATAAAATAATAAAATTTATCACTATGCCGCACTTGTAAGCTGTCCAACTGAGTGCAGATGAGAATTCAAAAGTACAGGTAGACTCGGTAAATTTTGGTCATATATTTTTGTACGGCATTATTAAACATCGATAGATCCATTAAAAATAATAAGAAACCGCTCAGTGCCGTACAAAAATGGTGGTCTACAAAGTTGGAATTTTTATTTAATTTCCGAGAGTTACCGGGGGTAAATTTGGTCATTTGACCGTGTACGGCATCTGTGTCATACTATTTCTATACTGCTTAATCCATTATTCTGCAACGCCATACAAAAATCATGGGGACAAGGGGAAAAAATCGAGTTGCAATCCCCTCTCTTTCACCATTTGACACAACACGAAATAAATTTATTTTTTAAGTATTTTATGCATAGATCTAGATAATATTTTTTCATGTGCCGTACATTTTCGTTGGTTCAAAGGGGAAAAATCTGAAAAAGAAAAAAATCCATATAACGAAATGTTTGCTTTATATTTTGATAATAAAATATAAATATACATTAATATTAAGAAGCTCGAGGTGGTTAATTATCACCTTGGAAAGTCGGAGTTAGGTGGAAGGGACTCCGTTAAATTGATGAACTAATAAAGAAGCTATGAACGAAAAGATGTGAATTATATGCAATCAGCCCATAAATACAGGTAAATTCACAAGCAAATGCTAGTAATATATACATATTCAAAATGTACAAGTAAAGCGCTTTCAAATGATACCAAACACGGCTTAACTTAATTTTTTCCCTCTGTATGTTTTGTCCGCTAGAGGGCGCCACATTAGATTTTGTGAAACCCCATATAGCCTTTAGCTAGCTGGTCGCTGGTTATCCAGTGAACAATTCAGGCGCTTCAAATGATATGTCATATTTTGTCGAATTCTGATAAGTAGTTAGGAAGTTACGAGGGAATAGATGAACATACATACATGACCTGTCAAAATCATAACCCTCCTTTTGCTTTGCCGTAGTTGGGTAAAAATATGTTTATGCCGTACTGTATCAAATGGCCATAAATCACCCTTAAAATTGTAGCTTTCGTCGCTTTCATCAGCCTAAAAGATGTGGTCTGCACAAAAATGTACGGCATCGTTTTTTCCTAATTTATACTATTTAAAACAACGAAGTGTAGAAAATTATTATATTTCATTAATAAACGATGTTTAAACTTTTACAAAATTTCTGTTTTTGCATTATAGTATAGAGATACAAGTATGATTTAAGTGAATATTTTCGAAGATATTAGATTTAAAAATTGCGGGACGTAGCGTTTGGGGCGGTACCGGCCGGCCGCCCGGCTATATATTTTATACCCGTGCGAAGCCGGAGCGGGCCGCTATGTTTTATATACAACGTTCACAGTTTTTCTGTAGTGTATAGTATCAGCATTGCACCCGTGCCAAGCCGGGGCGGGTCGCTAGTAGATCTATATTAAATGAACAATGTATTCAAGGCATCGAAAATTAGCCATTATTTGTCGTAAAAAGTAAATGACAAAAAAAGTTATTGTGGGTTATCCATAAGAGATAGACATATATCATCGCGAATTTTTCTGTAGACCTTTTCAATGTGTATACTTAGTACATACATTATTTTGATAAAACTCTTAGGGCTCAGCCTGCGTTTGCAATGTAAGCGAAAAAAATGTAATTTTTTACGACATCACATTAGAAACCTCAAAAATAACAGTACTTTTCCACTATTTAATGGATGTTATTATACATATAAACCTTCCTCTTGAATCACTCTATCTATTAAAAAAACCGCATCAATGTAGTGATATTGTATTACTTAAAATATACTTTGTATCAGAGACATCTAGTGGTGAATAGAAGAATCGAAATTAATAATTACTACAGCCTCCTTCTAATAGGTGGCGCTGTATTTAATTTAAATATTACAGGATTCGTGAAATATAATGCTAACACTTTAAAGCACTAAGAAAAATATGTATATTGTTAAATTTTTTGATCCCTATAATATTGATATAACTGCAAACTTATAATATCACAATAATATACAAACTACTAGCGCCATCTACACCAATATTAGATTAATTATATTTTATTACTGTGACATCTAGCGAGGACTAGTAATTACTAATTGCACAAGAGTTACTGCCAGATTCTAACAGATGGCGTTGGCGTTCTTACTCATAATTACTGAATTTACGGAATAAAATGTAAACAATTACTAATATAGATAGCAAAAATCAGTGATATTCAATAAAAAATGCACTATTAATTTTTTATGTTAATTATAATATTTTTATATATGAAAAGCTTTATTTACTTGAACTACAATCTATTTCATATAAGTGACATCTAGTGGTGACTAGAAGTATCAAAATAAAACAACCTTCTAAAGGGTACCTACTTAGGGTGCACTCACACACATCAGTCACCGTCAAGTCACCGATGACTGATCGGTGACGGTTTGTGTACGTATCCACAAACACCAGTCACCGTCATGTTGTCCGTCAGTCACGTCGCCGGTTTGACTGAATCATTGAACACATACATCAGGTTAGTCAGTGATTAGACGTGTGTCACGCTAGAGAACATGTAGCAATTATTGACGGTAGCACGACGCTGACTGAACTGAGACGTGACGGCACCGGGTGAGTGGGGATAAAAGTATGATACATGTATGGAAAGATTATTTGACGTGCCTGACCGGTGACGTCACTGATAGATTTCGTGCCGGCGACTGTCGTGTGGGAACAGAGTCATACTAGAACTATTGATACATATTTTTTTTTAATCCTGTCCGGTGACGTGCCGTGACGGTGACTGATGTGTGTGAGTGCACCCTTATTTGAAAAATTCTTTCGGTGTTAGATAGCCCATTTATCGAGGAATGTTATATTATGCTATAATAAATTATCATCACGCTACTTAGACCAACAGGAACGGAGCAATGCGAATTAAATGTTCAATCAAACGTTATTGATTGAAGAACAAACGATAATACGTGAAACCACGCGGGACAGCTGGTTAACTATAAAATTAAATGTTCAATCAAACGTTATTGATTGAAGAACAAACGATAATAAATGTTTATAAATTACTAATAATGGAAAAAATACCTATTAATAATTTTGTGGTAGTGGAATCAAATAAAACAAGTTGTTTATTAATAATCTTTTTAATGTTTATTGTTTAACCGTTTTCACCCATTAGTTAGAACTATGTATTTGCGCAAGAAACAGTATCGCGCAAAAGTAAATGCAATTGATATAACACATGAATTTGTTTAATGTCTTATTAGATATGTTTAGTTTATTAATGAATAACATTTGTTTATAATGTACCTATCACAAAATAACTCATCAAACAAAAATAAATTAGACTAACTACATAACAATGAATAAAGTCACGTCGAAACAATCTAGCGAGAATTAGATTTAGTTTAAATTAGTACAAATTAATGTCTTTCTTAATTTTTAAAATAACCTAAAACTCGATGATTTAATCAATCCATGCAGATCTTGGTGAGATTTGTTGGCACTAATAAAATAATTATCTTAAATCTAATTCTAATACTTTGTTGAATACTCTTATCAATATGGAATTTGACAAGTCTTCACTTCACATTTAAAGGCTCTACTAATGTAGGTAATGCCAATACAATACAGGTTAATTATGATGACCTAATTAGGTTACAAATAAATTGCAGAATTTTCTACGATATTTTATAATTGAATTGAATCTAATGTTATAAAATTTGAAAAAAATAAGTACTAAATTATATCATAGCCCTTGGCAAGCCTCAAATTTTATTTTTACCTAAAAATTAACAAACGTTAACAGTTATATTATTATGACATGAAAACAAGTTTAAAATAAGTATTTAACACTTAAATATAAAGATAAATTAATATTGAAGTGATCTATGCAACTTTGAGATTTTCTATTGTCTTTTTCACTCTAATGACTAATAACAACTCGAATTTATAATTTTTGCTGCATATTCATAATTGAAATTCAAATTTAAAAATCCTAAGTACATAACGTATTATAACCTAAAAAAAACAGCCTACACTTGGCACAGAGTAAAAAAATAAAGACGCCCATTCACTTCTCGACTTTTTCATGGACGTCTTCAAACTTGGCGCCCATTCGCTTCAAGGCTATGACAGCTGCGACGGCTTTCGCCCAACGTTTCTTGATGACGTATCGTTTTAGTTTCGTCTTGGTCACGTGTAGTTCGGTACAAAGCGCTGATTGGATGAGCCACGGGTGTGTGAGTGTGGTTGAAGCTGTGAGCCGCTCGCTGAAGTCAAAACATTATATTGTTTTATTTCACTTTTGGGATTTGGGATGATAAATGGGGACGTAGGATTGGTGGTTACTCGGGGTGGATATTGTACCTAGTGTATATATAAAATATACTTTTTCAGAATAGCAATAATAGGAAGACAATTACCATAATTTTAAACTTGATAGTTGTTGGATTCAGTTAATTAAATCATGCCCATGAAGTTTTGACTGTATATAACTTTTGTCGTATAGACACATTTCCAAAGGTGATGAATGAGTGAAATAAAACAACAGAATTAATTAAGCCTTATATTTAAAACAACGTACATATTTAACAATAAATTATATTTAATACAGCACAAATACTTAACTTAAGTACAGTTAAGGAACAAATATGAATAATGCGGAGTAAAATTAAATGTGCGCATATTTACAGAACAGTATAAAAAATTAACTATAATGTGAATGTTGTGTAAAAAAATTTCGAAATTGTATCTCAGTCTTCTTCTGTAATCGGGCTGATACAGAGCTTTGAGTATGGAGACTAGATTCGTATAAAATTGTCATCTAATGTCATTTTCATATTAAATCTTAAAAAATAATGTCATTTTCCTACTTTGGTAACCTACAAATTATTCAGAAAGGCACACCGATTGAAACGTTACGTATTAGTATTCTTCGATTTTTATTACGACGTAAGTGAGATCATTAATGAATCATGGATACGGTATACGTTGTTCGATTTAAGTTTGATATCTCATTGGGTTCACCTTTCTGAATAAGGTCATGGCACAGTCCGTTAAACTTGACTAAAATCATTTCGAACTAGTTATGTTATTTGTTAGTTTTGTCCTTTGCATTTTCTCATCGGACGTTTGTCGTCGAAAGAACGCGTGGAGGCTGGACATTGAGTTTTGGGCGAGTTCGTTGGACGGAGACCATTCTAGTGAGATGGATTGATGTCTTCCACCGTTGGAAGTGCCTCCAGCTGATCTCTCTGCTTCTACTTCTTCTGTTTCTCCCCATTTTTCTAGAAGATGCAAAAGCAGGTCTTTTGTCCGATGCGCGTTGTTTTCATCACCTCGCCTGTACGGCATCTGTCTCCCATTTTCGTAACCATTCATCAATTTGTCTATCTTGTCACGACGCCGATCGAATTCTTCGAAGAATGTGTTGCGTTTGTCTGTCGGTTGATCTGGAACGTCTCTGCTCGTACTCGTCACTCGTTTGGATCTAGTTTTAACCCAGGGCATTTTACTAGTCATAGGTCTTTCTGGCTCCTTTTCTTTTAAAAACGTTGAGTTTATTTTGTGTGACGATTTTGACATGAACACTGTTTTCTCGCTTTTGGCGTCGCCATTTGTGTATATTTTCTTGAAAGTCGATTCTGTTTCAGTTTTAAAGCCATTCTGTGTTTTCTTCTCCTCTCTGGATACTTTCTTTTCCAATACATTTTTGTCCATTTCCTTCATGCTGTTGTTGTTCGTTAAATCCGTGTTCATAGTTGACAACATGAATAGGTGATCTGATAATTTCTTGATTTCTTCCGCTAAGTTTTTCCTAACTAGTACATCTGGTCGTTTATGTAAGAAGCAACTACTGTCGGACGCTCTCCTTTCAACTGGATTGTATCTGGTTTTGAATTTCGTGGGTTCTCTTGGCGGAGGAGGTTCGAAATCTAGGTCATCTTCATCGAAGACAATATCTGGCGAGCTGCTGAGAGAGCTTCTAGGTGACGGTGAGCAGCCTCCAATAGAGGATCTTTCACAATTAACCAGAGTCAAGATTTCCTGGGATTCATTGTCGAACACATATGGCGAGTTGGGATGTTCGCTCCATCTTTCCACGAACAGTCGAAGGTTGTCCTTCGCCATGTCTAGTTCCTGTTTGTGGGATAGCCTCGTTTGTTCCCGCGGCTTCTCTTGCGTCACCGGCGGGCGTTTGACGAGCCACCTGTGCCTCAAACACTCCGTAGCGCTCGGCCGTGACCTGCGACAAAGACCCTTGTTACTATTACCCCAACACCTCAAATTGTATGCACTAAAAAGCCAATATGGTCCAGACCATGATGCTAGACTACATCTACAGTAAATACTACAAAAACATGCTAGATGAGTTTCTAATATAAATTTTATAGTTAAACTACGTTTGCTTTGTTAGGAACTGGTATCAGTCAGTGTTGGCTACAACAAGTAACAAAGGGTCTTTATCGACAGGTACACTACACACTACTTCGAAAGTTGCTTTTAATTCTTTCGTCAAGACGTCTATTGACTTTTGAGTGAAGTAAAAGCATAGAAAAAATAGAAAGAATGTAATGAAAATGTATACTTACTCTTTATCTTTGACAAGGAGTTTCTTAATGAAGTCCTTGGCGTCTTCAGATATCTCGTTGAACGCTTCGTCATCGAAGTCATACTTGGCGATCGTTACGTTGGCCATTGTCTCTATATCCGTTTCTCCCATAAATGGTGATAAGCCAGATAACCTGCAAAAATGTATATAAGGCATAAGTTTGTTTTTTGATCATAAAAAATTATTACACGTAAAGACAAAATTATTAATTAATATGTATTTCAACAACTAATAGGCATGAGAAATTTGGAACTTATTTTGAATCGATGAAAAAATATAAAATTAGTAAATATCAAAATTTAAAAAATAATCGTATTGTGAAAAGAAGTTTCAAATGAAAATGTTGGTAGCGTGTTATTTCAAGAAGATCATCAGACATTACTACGGCTTCAGGTCACAGTTTAAGGACCACAATCCATTTATTAATTTTGCACTGTTAGTTTTACCCATTACAATAAATTTTAACATCTACATCCTAATTTTTAAACTATTTAATACTTACAGTACATAGCAAATAACGCCGATCGACCACATATCAGTCCCATAGCCAATCTGGTCGAAGTTAACAACTTCAGGTGCGACGAACTCCGGGGTACCGAATAATACTTGTAGCTTCTTTTCCGGGTCATAGAAACGCGCCAAGCCGAAGTCGATGATTTTGATGCGGTTCCCCGCTTTTGTTAGGCATAGGATGTTTTCTGGCTGTAAATTTATGAATTGGATTATGGTCCGAAAAATATAGCTACTTTTATTTTATTAGAGACTCAAAATGGTGTGGTACATAAACACACCAACTTTACACATAATATTGAAAATTCATTATGAGGAAACTATTAGTGTGGATGCTCTTATTATTTATTTGATTCAATAAAATTTCATATAACGTTCAACGTTTCATCTTGGAAATTGAAATAAACATATTAAACAAATAGAAGAGCCTAAGCTTTAGAACTAATTTGTACCAACGTAATCATGAGGGTCTATGTCATCTTCTTATATATAAAAATGAATCGCAAAATGTGTTGGTAAGCGCATAACTCGAGAACGGCTGAACCGATTTCGATAATTCTTTTTTTATTATATTCCTTGAAGTACGAGGATGGTTCTTATGTAGAGAAAACGTAAATATTATGTACCACGGGCGAAGCCGGGGCGGACCGCTAGTTTGCTATAAAAACATTCCCTGAAGTGATCTTCATCAGGTTAAGGCGTTAATAGGGGCTAGCGACCTTGACGACGATTTACAAGGCGGGATCGGGGGACCGGCGCGAATCTACCGTAGTAAAAGTACGTATAAAAATTATTTAAAATGATATTTGGGTATGGAATCAAAATTTAAAACAACCATGCCCTGTGTTTCAATTTCATAAACACACTGTAAAAATACTACAATAATTGACGTTATATTGACTTATCGTTTTGGTTTAAAGTCCAAAAATCGACCTCAGTTCATGATTTTTTTCCAAAAAACCTGATTGTAAAATAAACAAATTAAAACAACCATGCCCTTTATCATATTCGAAACTTTAATATACATTTTTTTTAGATATGTACATTAAGAATCTAAGAAGAAAAACGGTTATAACTAGAGTTAATTTTCGGTATTAAAAGGTCATTCTACCCGATTCACGCCTTAAATATAAGTAATCGTCTTGGATCATTCATAGACGTATTTTGAACAGCACTTTCAGTGAATCATACTTGAGGTGAATACTAATTATAACGAGCTTCGACAATTATAAATCCAAGTCAAAAATAAAAGCTTGTAAAATAAACAATAATGGCGTCGTGACTGCGGACAATCATAAAACTCCTGCGCATACTTTTCCGCCATTCTGATTAACGACTTGGATCTGAACCAAGATGGAATCACACATTACTGACAAGCGAGTTATTTCAATATAGTACGGGAGCCAGGAACAGATTTTATGACCAAGTTCCTCTCAAGCGGTAATTAGTAAAATGCATCAAAGTATAGTATTATGAAGCCTCGTGAACGTCAGCTGGAGCTCGGTTGGGGGGAAGAGCGGTTGTAGCCTCCCGTATCAGCTGACGGTTTTTCCACCAAGATACAGCCAGCTGACATATATATTTATCCACAGTTACATATAAGCTATCATCAGGTAAATTTTTGTTTGAGAGGAAATAACGGAAAATAAATTTTTCCTTAAATTTAACTTTCATGTTCGAGACACCAGCTGACGTATAATACACCATGTTGTAACCAGCTGACTATTTTTTTTCGTTGAGTCTACAATTTGACAAATTTTTAGCTGAGAGGAAATGAATGAATGAATGTATTTTTTTTTATGTGCGTGGGAGGCTACAACCGCTCACCCCCCCAACCGAGCGCCAGCTGACGTTCACGAGGCTTTATAATACTATACTCTGATGCTTCTGACGAATTATCTCTTGAGAGGAAATAATGAACCCAATTTGCACCTGGCTCCCTAACCAATATGATCATTTGTGATTTGTGTGATGTACGTTTGTACGCAAGTCTTGTAATTTTAGATTTCACATTACAATGTTGCTTTATTTATGTACCCTATGTTTTTCTGAAATCTATGAGTAATGTAGATTGTAGAGCTTCAATTGTTTTATATCTCATTTGTCCTAACATTTATCAATTTAGGAGTTAAAAGTTGTGCGTGTTAAATATTTAACACCTAAGACCTAAGTCTAATTCTAAGCTATGCTAGTGTAGATATCGTAAGGCTCTAACACAAATACTGATCTAAAAAGGAGTATAAGTACCCAACAAGCCTGTTTACATGCGTGCTCGCCCTTTTCACGACTGTGTATGCACTATTATATCTTTGCAATAAAACATACCTTCATATCGAGATGCAGTATGTTCTGTCGGTGTACGAACTCGATCCCCTCGCATATCTGTCGCATGAACACGGTGCACGCGCGCTCTGTCAACACGAAGTCCTCATCGATGACGCGCTCGAATAGCTCGCCGCCGGTTATACTGAAACAATTATAATCTATTATCTATTACATATAATAAAATCGTAGGAAAGTCAAAACTGTACATTGAATATTTTTTTAAAAGAATACTTGATCCATGATCTATAATCGATATAGAAGCCAAAAATATAGTTTTTAGAATTTTTGTCTGTTTGTCGGTTTGTCTGTTTGTCTGTTTGTCTGTATGTATTTCCGGGCTAATCTCAGAAAGTACTGCATAGATTTACTTCAAATTTTGCATGAATATTCCTAAGAGGTCGGGTGAGGATAGTTTAAACATATTATCATGATATCACCTTCGCGGGAGGAGCTGTGAACCTTTATTTTTCTTACATATTCCGTGTACTACGACAGCGTACAATCTAAAGACTCATGTTTAAATGTTGGTTTCGAGTAAGCCATGCTATTATCTAGCTTTACAAAATAAAAACTATGTCATTTACGTAATTTGGGCAGAGAAACAGTTTAATGAATTTAGTAGTATAAAGACAAATTTGAAACAGCGCCATCTATGAGATTTCGTAAAAATCAAATCAATTTACATGTTATCACTACTGAACAACTGTTGAAAATTAATAATTTAAATATAATCATGTTATTTATTTAACTCTTTAACCCATATCTTCCCTTCCCTATAAGGTGCGCTTATATTTCGTGTGAATATACTACATTTTTAAAAGTGAGGGTAGATGTTTATTATTTTAAGTCAAACTAGACACCATTACAATTAATCTAATATTGATTGTGTTCATTGGTTACATTTTTAATCTTCGTGTTTTATAAATTTATAAAGAATAGAAAAAATTCGATCACGAGGCGGGACTCGAACCCACATAATTTCGTGATCGAATGTTTCTATTCTTTATAAATTTATTATTTATAAATTTATATTTATAAAGCATTTGAATAAATAAATAAATAAATAAATAAAATTAAAATAAATGTCATAAAACCAAAAATATCAAATTCAATCTTCGTGTTTTGTGAATTTTCACCATGCGTTCCCACAAAAGGTAAGTTGTTACTTTTATAGGTATTTATTTTTATAATGATAGCAATTCATGTTTTTTATTGGTTTTATAATGGTTTTATATTACACTTTTAGAATGAAATAATAAAATGATGAATTCTTTTTGACTTTTACAAGATTTTGAGGTGCGTTGGGAACAGTAGTTTGTTGATAAAATTTTATTTGTAAGTAGCTTTTTTTATTGATTTACAATTATTAACGTTTGATTTTTTATTTACAGATTCAATGTTCATAAAATTATATCGCCTTTGGAAGACTATTTCTGCTGACAATTTTACAACACCACTTGAAAATTGATGATTTGATGATGAAGATAGTGGCAGCAAGGATTAAGTGGAAATTAGTAATCATCCGCTTCGTCAATTTTTGACTGAAGTTAATGTCCAACGTATGGTTCAATCATTGGAAGTATCTCGGGTAATTTTGGAGGATATTTTTCAGGAAGGAGAGGAGGGGCAGCCAACCACATATCAAACTACTACGTTTTAGTACCGAAAAAAATGTTATTGCCAAATGAAACATAAATTTTGCACTCACAACTGTACAAGTTATGATTTTTATTCTGACTTTGCTGTTATCTGATTATAATATTTATCGTTATGGCTATCGAGGTACCGACCGTACTGGGATGAGAGTACATGATATTATACCTACTCATCATCCAGGATTGCTTAGAGCATTTTCACACTGAAAAAGATGTTTTCTTTGAATCGTAGTTGCTTCATTTATTTATTTTTAATCATTTTACATAATATGTTTTATATTTGCCCATTTTCATTATATTTTATAAATAAAATGGAACCAACATAACTTTGTTGTGTAGGTATCATTTCTCTATTAATAATCCGTAGGCATATTTTCCGAGCACCCCATTTAAGGTGCGGTCCTGAAATTATAAAAAGTTAATGTATACTTTTGCCTAATATAAGCTCAAGATCATTTTTAGATAAAAATAACAAAAAGAACTTATTTATTAAAATTTAGTAGATAAAAGAAATTATGTTACGATTTTATAAGAAAACACAGTATATTTATTAGGCGGCGGTGATCTCTTCCAGGCAAAAGATATTCATCAGCTCAATAAAATTGAATAGTTGTTGTTAGTTATTCTTTAAATTCACTGATTGTAATGAGCATTTCCGCACGCAAGTTGTATCGTAGTTTAGATATATCATAGTTTTGACACATTACAGTTCCAACAAAACCCTCAAATTTTTGAGCAGAGTTGAGCAAGATAATTTAAAAAATGTGCTGTGTTAAGTATTATAGAAAAGGTTAGTTCGTTGATAATTATCATTTCTTCATCATTTACATGGGTGTTGTTAAATGTTAGTAAAAATAAACTTTGACTGTTAATACTTTTGTTCAGTATTTACCTGTATGATTATTGCTTGGTAATTAATATGTATATTTTCATGTCGTATAGCTAATTATAAACATAAGTGTGATGTGAAACTAGCTGGATTTATTTTTACACACTCACAGCCATATATTTTATATTAAAATAGTGTAAATCATAATATTTTTTCACAATTAAAAATATTTCCTTTTTTCTGATGGTGTTGGCATCGAATTAAACCGCGCTGTCGTTTCGTTCACTAAAAGTGATGTTATGAGGACCGAATATGTAGCCGCCTCAACTTACGGAAACGAGAGTAACCTGCGTTGTCTGTTAGTTATTGTATAGTCGAATTTAACGTTACATGGAAATTGGAATCTAAATATATTATGAATACTTAGGTATATTAAATCTGTACATGAAATATATTTCCTAAATAACTATCACGGGGTGATTAGGGATCGACACTGATGCCAAAGAAGCAAACAGTAAAATTTTTGTCCGTATAACCGGTATAGAAACAAAAACTACTCGACGGATTTAAACGAAACTTGGTACAATTATTTTTCATATTCCTGAGCAGAGCAGTAACTCCATTTTTAAGCTTTCGTCGCGTGTGCAACCTTAATGGTTAAAGCTACACAGAAATCATGTATGAAAGAAATGTTCTCCTTATTATATAAAAAATATCTCCCGACATCATAAATGTCTATCTTTTATGGTTGACTCACAATAACACGTGTAACTTCCGATAGCTTAGGAGTTCGAAGCTTTCTGATTATATTTGTCTATAACACTCTCAGTCCGTTTTAACTCTATTTTTATTTTCATGCATCAGTGCCACCTAAAAAATCTTTATCTCGAAATTCGAGCAAAGCTAAGAAAATGAGAAATAAGAGTTCTCAAGAATCGTTAGAGGTATACTCTAGGCCGAAAACAACACGTGTTATGCCGAGAACCTGAAACCGCTTCACAACGAGAATTGCGGCTCACAGCTGACCGTGAGACCGAAACCTTCACTGAGAGGGTATAACGTCTCACAGCTGATCACGGCCGTCACATTTTATCTCGAGAATCTGAAACTTTTACTCAATATGAAGACCGTTTGACAAATGATAGGGTGCACCATAATATTATTCGATCTCTTGAAGATGAACATGAGCATAAGCAATGACTAGAGTAGGGACGCGAATATTACAATTAATTGAGACAAAAACGATTATTAAGTTTGTTTAATGAAAGATTAAGAATTGAAACTATTCGGTCTCTGGAAACGGACGAATAGCGAGAGGCCCCTCTTACTGCAGACAGATTTCGCATAGTCTTAATGACTTAGAGGTAAACATAGAAGATCAATCTACGAATTCGGTGGTGGGGTCCGACAAATATAAAAGTGGGTTTTCTTATAACCTCACAATTGATTACAGATCATCTTCTGTATAGGCGATATTAACGTAGTATGTTATTTTTGTAATGCTGTAAAGTGGAGTAAGGAGTCGGCTTTCGTTTGAAGATACACCGGAACCTTTGAAATCACTACTTTTAGAGGAACATGACGTGCAATCTAAACAGTTCTTAGACAATATTCGCTCTTATAGTAGTGCGTTTCAAATGATCCTTTGGTGCTCAACAATTATCAGAAGGTCCTTTCATGCTTACTTTTAAGATACAAGGTCAAGTTTACCATTTGATAGGATCCCTTTTGCCTGAAGGCCAACCTAAGTTTCTTTAAATATATTTTGTATTCGACTACAACGAATAGTCGAATACAAGAATTATCAATATTTCTCGAATTTAAAACTGAACTCATTTCACAATTTTAGAACATGTTTCATCAGGTTAATTCGTATGTATGCAGTTTTAAATCGACATTAGAAGCTTTTCCTCAAGATGGTGATATTAATATAAGATTGTTATAAATGCCGATAGACGGACGTCTATCGGCACTCAGGAACTCCCTGGGCGTGTATAACGCCCAGGCCACAGTATTACAATTTTTCCTACAGCAGGGCGACGAATGTATTTTCGCATAGCAAAGGAGGGGAACTCGCGGGGGGTCAAGTGACGCGGGCCACGTACCATTAACATGCTTAGTTTGTGGTACCGAGCGCGAAAGAATGTCATCGTGTTTTTGTTTTGTTACTATGTAAACTAACGTAATTTAATACTTAGGTACATATTCTATAACGGTGCGCTCAAACTGTTAATCTACATTTAATTTAGATTATTATTTGAAATACTAAGTAATGTAGAATTTAAATCACATTCCTTCATGTTTTCCTCAGATTTTCAATTTTCTCCGATTTTAAGATTTTCAGAGTGTTCAATTTTAATGTAGTTAAATTTTATAAGAGACAATTAAGAACATTCAAAAATAAAGTGTCACGTATTTTTTTTAAACGACGAATGACCTAAAACGACGTAATCGCGGACGAAGTCGCGGGCAACAGCTAGTGTTTGTATTATAGACGTTTGTCTATTGTGATTTTAATGATAAGATATTATTTACAAATTACAATGGTTGAGAATCGAAATTGAATCTAGTGTCGGGACATCAACTTAACTAAACAGCACAAAAATTAAGGTTTTAATAAATATTGATTTCAGATTAACGTATTCTACCTTTAACAGGCTAATTTAGTTGTTTCTGTCATAATATAATAATAGATCGATGATTTCAAAGCTTGGAGGAATATTCCTCCGAGTTTCAAAGACGTAGTATAATTGAAGGTTGCTAATTGTATAAAGTTCGTGAATGGCTGGATTTATGTACTTTAAACAATGAGACAACGATTTTTCTTTAATAAATATTATAAGAAATTAACACGTATTTTTAGAAATAAAAAACGTGAATTAACTTGAGTGTCTGCCAAATATTTATAATTGCATAAAAGTATATCCACTGCTGAGTGTTGAGAGCTGAAAGGTGCGTACGTCTATGGCGGATGGATTGTTGGCGCCAAAAGCGTCGCAAGAATAGAACAGATAAAACAAAAGCGGACTTTAGCTCAAAATGATTCAACTATTATTTATACAAATAAACTATAATCTGTACCTACGAATTTGAATAGACATTTTTGAATAAGCAAAAAAGCTATAGGTAATGTTCAAAGTGGTTCGATTTGTTTATCTGGTTGTCACATTTCCGATAAAATTTGACTTGATGAAAACATTGGAATTTGTAATGTCCCAGCAGTACCTAAACTAAAATCATGAAGTCGTTTAACTGGTACAGACAAAGTAATAATAAACGGGTATAGCCTCTAGGGAAAGTAGCTTGATAAATAGATACGAGGTTGATTCAAGGTTGATTCCACACGTTTGCTTGTCGCTTTCACCGTGCTTGGAATTTTGCGAGTACAGCCATAGTATAAAGAGAAAAGTAAGTTATCTTAGAACAAAAGTACATCGCGCCGTTTGTCACGCGGAGCGCTTGGCCACGCCCCCCGTTCATGTACGTACGCACGCACACAACGCCGCTCGGTTCCTACTCTGGGACCGGTCTCGTTAGGGCTGCGCCATTGCTCTGATCTGGCGGTGTTTATTTATACAAATATTTAAAATATCAATGTGACAAGTGTCAACCCTGCGCCTCGCGAGTTTAGGTACCATGCGCTCCTAAACGCCAGGAGTCGGCCTACTTCTCTCTCTATACTATGGTACAGGCTACAGCCCACGTCCTTGCGTTTAAAAATGAACAAATTAGTTTTAGACTGTCAGCAGTTTTGGCGGTCACCAATGCCGGATACACAAGATCGATCGACAATATTTTTAGTCTTCTTCTTCTTCTCTTAATTAATGGCTCCACCCATTAGGAAAGGATTACGCCAATGTATATGGGAGAGACAGGACTCATGTTTACGATGTTTTGTAAATGTCAATAGAAATGTTATTGTTTAACATTACGCGGACGTTTGATTGGTTAAATGTTTTATAGATAAGATTGAATACCGCTCTAAGTTTCAGCATGTTTCAGTATGGTTACTTGATATAATATGTACCTATTTAAATGTTTGCACACATGGCGTGAAGTCTACGTGACTCTAGGTCATTTTCTTTTATAACACAAGACATACTTAATTAATGCTGCTGTTCGTACTGAAAATTATTTGAGAAATTTTCTGAAAATAAAGTCTCTTTATTTTCATAATATTATAAATAACTCAAATAAGATTTTTATACAAAAAGGCAACTGAATTCCAGTTCATATAACTTTAAATATGTGTAATGAGTGATCGGAAGCCATTTCACATATTGATGCTTTCCTGCAGACGTTTAAAAATTAAAAAGCACAAATAAACGAGTTTGTTTACACTTCACATGCAACTGGCGCTTTCAACTGCCCCCGTCAGTTTAGTGCCAAAACTTTTACGTGCATTACGCTAAGTCAAAGGTTTAAAAGCGATGAATGAATGGGCTCGTATGTATCTATATTTTCCTCTATGACGTCACACAGTGAGTTTGGACGTTTTAAATAATTTATTAGTAAAATATTTTTATAAACGCTACGTCAATGTACGAAAGGCGGCTGAGTCAATTAGTTTATGCGCACGTTTTATGTTTATTCAGCCTCATCTGATGGGAGTTGCAAGATGCATTCGTCTGGTTTTAGAAACTAATTTCAAACTAAGAGTCTATATTAAGAAAACGATAACTGTAGTTTATTTAAATATTTTGCGTCTGTTTGCTAGAGCTTGTTATTTAGATAATTATGCACCTTTTAATATACTTAATTCCTAGTTCATGTGTGTTAATGAACAGATCTTGAAACGTATCGTTGAAAAAATTAATCAAAATCTGCAACTAGTACAAATTTAGATAAAACGATTGTCTGGTAAATAAATAAGCAGTAAAACAATGTCAGAAATATATCAGCAGCGATGTAAAAATAAAAAATAATTGGCGTGTGTTTTGTGAATTTTATTCCAACATCTTAATAGACTGTATCACTGCCAAGCCTTATACCTATAATTATAGTACAGGAGACGAACGCCAAAATGATCTGCATAAAAGAATCTATCTTTCATGTTTATTCAAATGACACCTGTTTCCAGTCAAGTACAATGTTCTTCACTTAATATTCAAGTTGCGATCCGTGGGTGAACGGAAAGGAACCATTTAAGTGTCTGTAGTACGCACAATGACTCTTCATTTGGTAGATCATAGATGCTATTGTTTATGGAATTTTCTATTGCTTTATGTTTGAAGATTGTTAGGTTCAATAACTTTTTCATATTAACGTATGAATACGCCTTACAAGCGATTCTTGAGTATATATTAATAATACGCTTGACATTTTCTACTTTTTTATATACTTTTTGAGCAATTGAAAGAAAAATCTGCTCTACATTCACAATAGCAGCTTCATAATTTCCTTTAAAAACCAAAAGAAAATGGGAAAGAGGATATTATAGCATAAAACTTAATACCGCGATCTAGTCTCTTTTCCTTTACTTATTAAAGTATGTAACTACTTATGTATCAAAATATTTAAATGTTTTTATGTAATATTTGTATGTGGTAACGTCTTTTACTTATGAATAGTACAGTGTGTTAGTACAATAAATATTTTGCGTAGTACACGGACTCACAACAATCCTTACATTATAAATTTAAGTTATTTTCGTACTCTTTACAGTTTCTTTGGGAATAGGTATTTTATAACAGAAGCGATGTCGTCAAACATTAAGTGCTCTTACTAGGGTTGACAAGTGATTAAATCTATCTGATCATGCGAAAAATTACAATTATAGTACACTAGCTTTCCGCCCGCGGCTTCGCCCGCGTTATCAAAGAAAAACCCGTATCGTTCCCGTGGGATTTCCGGGATTAAACCTATCCTATGTGTTAATCCAAGTTACCCTCTATATGTGTGCTAAATTTCATTGTAGTCGGTTCAGTAGTATTTGCGTGAAAGAGTAACAAACACACACACATCCCCACAAACTTTCGCATTTATAATATTAGTAGGATTTTTAAAACAATGAAAAAAACTAACCTCACCTTACTTTACTTATTTATATATATTTTTCCATTTTGTCTTTTTTATCTACTGTACTACAGAATTCAAAGATGTAAAATCGACTGAAAACATATTAATCACCAGAATCCTGTTTTTGCCACAAAGTATACATATCTAACTAATTTGAGATATATGAATATGACTAAGATATAGGCAGAATAAGAACATTTTGAAAATATAAACTTTATCTATGACCTCTCGCTAGATTAACACAAAATTTTGCGAAGAATTTCATATCAGTTATTTCAGAGAAAAGGGCTTGTTTATCTTAAAAGTTTTCGCAGCCCTACCCCTGTCAGATATTACGGCGTACGCGCATAGTTGGCGCGTCGCCATCCGCCACCAACCAGATGTGAGCGAAACATGGCTGTCTTTGTAGTTTACTGTTTACACAAGTGTAGACGTAATCATTTGCAAAATATGCAATTAACGTAATTAAATACGGATCATTAATTTTTATGGCGCGGTTTCAATTTTCTATTGTGTATTTGTTATCGCCCTGATGAATTGTTTTTGATTAGATGTTTTTCTTCTTTGTGTACATAGTAACAGAGATCACTCTTTAGTGATAAGGCCGCCCTCTGTGCTAGTTTAGCTATAATTTTTAGTTTTAAGTAATTTGTATAACTAGCATAGTAAAGTGTTATAAATAAATAAAATAAATAACAGTTTAAGATAATATCATATTAAAAAAGCTTTTTCCTATCATATCATTTATATTATAATCAAAGCCTATAGGTAGGCTAAAATAGATGTCAACTAATTTGTTTGAAAATTAAAAGTGAACTCCAGAAATCTTGAAGTAGAACATAGACCATTTCGTAAATCGTACAATATTTCAAAAGTAAAAGATATCGTTTGAAGTTTGAACAGTAGGTACATAGTCTGATATAAACAGCTGATCAAATTTTAAAGAAATATTCGAGCATGTTAGAGCCTATAGATATAGTGAAAACTAGGTACGACCGTACGAGCATGAAGATTGTAGAGTCTATAGATAATATAAAGTAGGTATCTGTATTTTACAAACTACAATAGGTAAAATCGGGTGAACCTTTCAGAGTAGGCAAAGGCGTACGACAAGGAGATCCCCTGTCACCGAAAATATTCTCGGCGGTACTAGAATCAATATTCAGACGTCTAAATTGGGAAAATCTTGGTATCAATGTCGGATCAACGGAGTCTTATTGACTCATTTGAGATTCGCAGATGATATTGTGCTATTTGCAAAATCTTCGGAAGATATAACAAAAATGATAAAGGAATTGGCAACGGAAAGCATGAAAGTAGGATTAAAACTGAACCCAGAAAAAACAAGAGTAATAACAAATGGAGAGAGAATTACCATAAACTTGGGAACCAACCAAATTGATTACACAGATGAATACATTTTCCTGGGACAGCTAATAACAGACGATAATCAGATGTGCAAAGAAGTCGAAAGAAGAATAACTAATGCCTGGAAGAGGTACTGGAGTTTGAAAGAGATTATGAAAGATAAAAATCTTCACGTGAATATTAAAAGTAAAATATTTAATACTTGTATACTACCAGTTCTCATGTACGGCAGCCAAACCTGGTCCTTATCACAAAACGCGACTAACAAACTCTCATCATGCCAATACGCAATGGAGAGGAGCATGCTAAATGTGAAAAAATCAGACCGACTGAGAAATCGAGCCATAAGAAGCAAAACAAAGGTCATAGACATTACATGCAAAATTAGAAGGATGAAATGGCGATGGGCAGGACACACGGTAAGAGGAAAAGATAAATGGAGCAAAACTGTAACACAATGGTATCCTAGAGAAGGTAAGAGGAAAAGAGGTAGACCGCAAAAAAGGTGGGATGAAGAAATAAGAAAAGTGGCTGGCGTCACATGGAACAGAGTGGCCCAAGAAACACATGAGTGGAAACGGTTGGAGGAGGCCTTTGTCGACTGGCAAACAGATCTACAAAAAATAAGCAAAATTCAAATAAGAGCCTAGATTAACGTTTACATTAGATTTTAAGTTTTATTTGTATTAGAATCATATTATAATAATTGTAATGTGGATCTGAATAAAAGGCTTTTTATTTTTATTTTTATTTATTTATTACAATAGGTAAAATCATTCTGGTCAAAGTTTGCACGAACAAAAATATAATATTTATCCCTATTTAATTCAATTTAAACGAAAACAGTTTTAACAAAGCTTAAATGAGAGCGATATAAAGTAATATAAGTTTATTCACTTTATGTAAGTTTAGCATACAGGTGACACAGTGCTTTTAAAAATTCCACAATATTTTCATGAGTCATTCCCAAAAACGGTAAAATGGAAAAGTACATTACTGTTAAGCAAACTTGCGGTTAGCGGTTCACCACAATGATGAGTTAACGACATTGACATCAGTCTTAAATACATAAACAATATAAAACTCTATATTCATACAAATATGGTTGGAAATGGAATGATAATTTAGAGTAGAACCTAATACGTTATTAATACGTAACAGATATGACGTTTTGGAAATTATATTACCATGGTTTCCAAGTTGCTATCTATCTCGTATTCTAATGATCTGGAGATAAACATTGATGTGTTTAATATCGAAACTCGAAAGCAGTATGTCTCAAAACAACACATTTTCTTTGAATATATACAATAATAGGTTTTTTTTTATTTTGTTTATTTCAAGTTTAAGCTATTTTCTTTTTTGCAGTTCGATTGTTATACTCTGTGGGCTTCTACAGACATAATTACAAATTAAAAGAAATAATACTATCTATAATAACTGTATTTTTACTGCGAACTTTATCATTCCTTGCACAAGAATTAGGTACACCAAGATAAAGTATGTCGTAAGGCGCGGGTCAAACACAAGCGGCGCGGGCGCGGGCGTGCCATAAGCGCACCTCTTGAATCTGTTTTGCACCACGTCCTTCTTATACATTTTGTATGAAAGAATTTTGGAAAGGCGACGAGGCGGCACGCCACGGTTGCGCCGCGGGCGTACCGCAGGCGTACCGCAGGCGCGCTTCCCCCATCGCATCCAAATAGAGGTCAATTCACGGTCATACACAATCAAAAACAAATCGGGTGGTAGGAGACGGTAGCCTGTCAGTCAAAAATGTGTTCTCTCTGTGTGGAATTATATAGAGCTGCTATTACATACCCTTCTTCGTTTTATTTTTAAAGGTGAATTGAATTAATCGATGAAATGATTTACACAGGTGATGGCAGTAGGGAAAGTGAAAATGAAGAAGAGCATAATGAAAGTTCCCATGTATTTACAATGTCAGAAATAAAGATAATCCTGATTTTGATTGTGTTTTTTATTTATTTGTAATCATTGTAATAATATTGTGGAATGATCAGTACTGTAAATACTTTTGAACTGAGATTTTAATGATAAGATTTATATGGTTTAAATGTAAACCTGTGTTTGAAAACCATATTTTATCTATACTAATATTATAAAGAGGAAAGGTTTGTATGTATGTATGGTTTTCACGCATAAACTACTGGACCGATTTTGATGACATTTGGCACAGATAATCTTTAGACCCTGAGAAAGAACATAGGCTACCTTTTATTGCGAAATATGTACCACGGGCGAAGCCGGGGCGGACCGCTAGTACAATATAAATTTTGTGTTATTTTAACCTTCTTTTCTTCCATCATTACACCAGTACTACTTTAAAATTACTTTAAAAGTACTATAAAATTTTCCAAGTAAATTCCAACATTTCCAACAAAGATATATTTGCAATCGTGGGGTTATCCTCGCTATTTACTTACAAGGAATTATCAAAACAAAATCGTTACTTTCAAATTAATGTTAAACTCTTTTAGCACAAAAAACATAATTTTACTAAATTATGCATGAAGAAAATGCATTTAACCACTCTATATAAATATCATTTTCGGACGCCAACAGCGCGCCCGATGCGCGCCGGCAGGCGCGCCCGCGGTGCGCCCGATGCGCGCCGCGCCGCTTGTATATGTCCCGCGCCTAAATCGTAATATCTTAATTAATTTCAAACGATTGAAACGAAATCAATAACTTTTTTAATTAACATTCTGTAGTAAGGAACAAAGTCCAAGCAAGGATTAATTAATATATTTTAGTACGATGCATTTTGTAGCTATTGTTGTAAAGATAAATTGCAATGTTAATAATGTTATCTATGTAATCTGTATGACTCTATACCTACTGGTTTTTTTTATCTTGAATATTTTTATATTAATAAGGTCGGTAATTTAGTAGTAGGTAGGTTATTCTATATAAGTAGAGGCATAAACTTTAAGATATACTTGATAATTATAGATACTTGGTAATCTTCTTTACTTTATAAGTCTAGGTATATATCGAAGATCCATTAACGTCTGCTTCTACGTGTTACCGTAGATCCATTATATTAGGGTTGCTACACGTATAATTTAATAATTCTCGACTTATCCCATAAGAGCTATTGGGAGCAGAGAGAAGGTATTCTGCACAATGCACTGTGCAGTGTTTTTCTTCTACTTTCATCTAATAGTGATAAAAAATAAATTATCACACATTACAAAATATTTTATACAGAAGTAATCTGTGTATGTCTCAAACTTATACGCATCAGTCAATAACCGAAAAAAGAAATATTACATTTATTGTTTATAATATTGTTTATTAATTTCTTCCAAGTGTAAGAACTGGGTCGAGGCAACCCTGAATTTGCAGTTCCTAATGGAACGCGAAAACGTCATAATTTTATTAATGAAGTGGCATAGAGCAATAAATCTCTGGCAAACACGAAATATTTTATCATCAACTCCAAGAGCACGTGTAACATTCGAAGCGTAGGTGCAATTAGCAGAAATGAATTAAATATGATTTATTGAATCGATTCTGAAATAGTAATGTGACACGAATTCCTGACAAATTCCTGAGCAATTCGTGTGGATAATGTGGTTCATTATTTATGTATTAACCATATTTGTTTTGGTAAGTTTATTATTTGCTTGTTTTTATCAAGAAATGTAAACTACTACAAGTACCACACTGAAAATATACACCCTGAAAGATAGAATATGTTATCTTTTACCTTTTTAATCCCTTTATCCCAAAACCTTTGTAGAATTTTTTTGCGTTAGAATGTATTCTAGATACTTTTGAGCATCACTTCATTAGTCAAGTCTGGGTATTCCCAATTTCTGTTATATAAAAATTTGCTATATTAGGTTCGCTACAAAATGTTTATGAACGACCTTATTCTTGGCACTTTTAGTCATTTGTTTATAACATAAATAACTCATGAATGATCTAGTTGCTTATGAGAATTGGGTCGATATAAACATGGCGACAGGTGTACCCTACATCAGATTAATGGCAAGAATTCACTTTTCTTCGCTAATGATGTTTAATTAGAAGATTGCTGAGATAATTATGAGTCAGTACTAGAACAACAACTGAAGATTAAGGTTAGATATTTCGGATTGGAATTTGGAATTTCAAATTCAATATGTTTTTGAAGATCGAAATTCGCAATTCAATCAAAACTATGTATTTGCAAGCCCTAACAAAATAGGGAATCATAGAATCATCATTAAAGATATTATAATAACTTTAGTTGAATTGTTATTATTTACACATCCTTAGTTTGATTTTTCAAATTTCCCAACTAGAAAATTATCTTTCGTAAATATGAACTATGTTATTGTTATTTGAACTTAATGGCTACAAAAAAGGTTGAAAACTATTACTAATTGAACTAAAGCTTGTCCAAAGCATTGCCAAAACGTCAGACATGTAAACTTCCAATGTATTTGAAGACAAGTACCACATGTTTACCAAAACCAAATACACTACCAATCGAAGGGCAGTGTTGAAATTCCTTCCCATGATTCATCACAAAGCTCTTGTATATGGCTATGTTTGAAATTCCTTCCTTACCGTAACCTACATCAACATTTAAAACAAAACTATACGAGTTTTGACTCACTCGAGTGAATGAATACCAAATTAGAATGGAAATCTTTGCAAATGCGCCGGCACAGGTGATTCAGCGATAATTCTTGCCATATCTTTGAATGTATCTATCATCAATCTTGAATGTCTTTGACCTAAGTATCGTTTGTTGAACGGGTAAAACAAGATTTGACATAGAACCAAATAGATAGGTAGGTAGGCAAAGTTGGTTGTGGAAGCTTTGAAATTCAGTACAATTTTTTCCTAAAATTAGGCAGGACAGCAGTTGTTTATATGTATGTGTGTTTTTGGGGATGGGGATTATTAGCGGCATTCTTCGAATCCCTTTCTAATTAGTCCTTTTTAAGTTTATCAAGATACAAAATAACCCTAATTGTATAGACCTTGTACAGATCTTTAAGGAAACCGGGAGTTGCTACTTTAATAAGAAAAAGACAAACGTTTTAAGCCCCTCATACTTAACATCACAACGCAGAGACGCTAAATAAAAAACAATGAACTAGGCATATTATAACCCGTCCTTTGAATACAATAGGGTCTCATAAGCTTGCAGTTATTATTCAACGGCATTGCTATCCCATATACGATGTAATTATATATGTATTGCTGTTGCGTGGGTGAGCTACTGAATCACCTGCCTCGATTTAAGATTGTGTTGCTAATTTGGTCCTCATTCAATGTTATTAATAATAAAGTTTGACATTTTAGAGATTTGTAGGAGGTGTCTAGGAACAAAATATAGAAAGCTGAGTAGACTTCGTAGGATTCATACTCGTAAATAGTACAAGAATATTCTGGTTTCAAAATTGTGTAGAACATTCTACGATAGAGGTCACATAACTGAAATAGAAGTATCTTAGTTTCATATTTAAAATGTTATCTTTTCCTTATTAGTTGTAAAATAAGCGATTTCTTTATGCAAATAATAACAACTATAAAAACAAACTGCGTTCAGATATAGCACTGGGCAACCTGTAATCCCGTTCCTTACAGAACTAGTTCTTCAAGGTCGTTTTTACATAATTAAAACAATTCGAAGGAACTATAAGTGGACACAAGATGAAGTATGTGAATTGTCCTGTTTTATAGGATGGATACAATTAACATTGTTTTACTAACGTACCAGAAATAGGAGTTTTTGAATCTTCACTAATTGATCATTCAAGGTTACTTAAACTTCTTGTAATTATTCATTTTATTCAGATTAAAGCACAATTCAAACTTTTTGTTTTCTTTTATCCTTTAGCTTGGAATCACCCTAACATATAGAAACTAAAATAACACTCCGAACTTTTGCCCTATTGGATGATAGTTATTCCGGGGCGTTCAGACCTAGAAGTAATTCTAGGGCTCATGAGTAATGCATCTAATATAATCACAATTCGGAAAACTGCATTGTAATTGTATAACAGCCAAGTTCTTGACGTTTCCGTCTTCGAAGTATTTCACATCACGAGATCCTACGGCCAATATCTATTTGCGATACTACGACACGTATACGATTCGTAATTCTACACTTTGCTCACGGCTTGTGTGTGGGTTTTCTAGATTTATTATCGTTTCCGTGACTGATAATTGTCTCTTTGGTAGTTTTTTAAATTTTGAATATTTTTAATAGTCTAGTATGTATTTATAAAGTGGCTTTTGGAATTGAAAATGTAGGTACAGAAATATATCTGTTAATGCATTAATCTATTAGACACACTAGTCGAAACTACACTGTAGTTGAAAAATTTGCAGTAGCATTTGGATTAGATTATTTGCGGCGGCAGAATTTTAAAAGTGAATAGTTATTCCAATATTTCTTCAATAGAATTTATCGGGTGTTTGTTTTAAAATCGTCAGCAACACCATAAAAATTAACGATGAATTCAATAACCTATTAAATAAAGGAGTATATTATTGAGTTGATTTTGGTTCGTAAATTTTAAATCTAGGCTAAATAAATAACTATACTATATACTAGGTACTATTCAATTATCACAGTTACGCCACATTACAAAATAATGTTTATAATTAAATTTGATTAGTTTCACTTGATTAGACCTTACTCGTGCTTTATCCATTAGATGTAGTTTTATGATTGGAATCGTCAGGCTGTATAATAGTCGAATGACGAGGCCATTAGCTTTTCCATTTTTAATCACTCCCACACGTTTAAAATGGTTAAAACGTTTCACTATTACAATTTTGTCTGCGTTGACAATCCGTGGCATGGGGCAGATTAATTTCACACTTTTCTTACGGGACAAGCAAGATAAGGCAAGAGGATTTCCTGATAGTCTTCACCGGGATAACTGATACACATACTACAATTTTCAAAGAAACAAAAAAAAAACGCGCTCTGTAAAGAATATTACCAATTGGCTATCTACGCACAACTCCTGCCTTTGCCAATTTTTGCAATTGTTCAGAAAATAAACGAGCAAATCGGGTGATTTAATAAAGTCGTTTTTAATAAAGTCTCTATAACTTTAGACAAAACATTCAATGATAAACTCAGCTTATATAATACAAGAAATACTCACAGCTCCAACACGACGCACATATATTTGCCCCAGTCATACGCGTCATACAGCTGTATAAGCCTCGGGTGCCGCAGACGCCTCATGACCTCCACCTCGCGCTCCACATTGCGTCTCTCGTCCCTTCTGTTCACGGAGACCAGCTTGGCGGCCAGTTCTAGCCCTGTGCTCTTCTCCCGGCATAGATATACCGTTCCGAATTTGCCCCTGGAAGGATAAACTTCTACTAAAACAAGCTAAAGCATGGTAGGTATAAGTGGCAGAAAGGTAGGAGCAAAATTCCAAGTTTAAAGATATCTTGGAGAATTTCTTTGTATCAAAATAGCAATTTTAAATGGCTTTTAATCAACTCTGGTAATAAGAAGAAGAGTATAATCCTAGTATTTTGCAAATAATAGCCAATCAAAAGTCTTTTGATCAGTAAGTATCCTGGATGCAAAAAATCTCTTAGACAAGTGAAGATACTGGATTGAAGAATGTGATGCATGTGATGTGATGTGTATTTTGTAGTGTACCTAGTGAAATACTCAGGTGATTATTGAATTATATTGACAGTATACAGTTCAAGTATTATTGTTTTGTTCGTTTATTGTTTATTTGTTTACTGTTTGTGTTTGTTCATTTATAAATTCTCTTACCGTCCGATCTCTGATAGCATATCAAAGAAGTCGTTGACATCTGTATTCCTCTTGATTGTGACATCGCGGGTCTGGAATGGGGGTTCGATTTCTGCAAGAGAAAATAAACTTTTGATATAATTTTCAAACGAATTTCCAATCATCACAATGCCTTCTATACAATATTTAAGAAAAATTACCGGAAAGTCATGTGTCCATCGATCACCGTAAGAAAGTGTTCCTAAAATTTATATAAAAACTTTACAATTATCAAAATAAATATGATATGAATTGAATTGGGTAAGGACGATGTTTATCAGATATCAATTAATCATAGACATCGATAACTGTAGACACGTCATTTGGATGTACATAGTTTTATTTCGAATATGTACTTGAATTTTTACCACGTTTGATTTAATTCATTTTCCTACTATCACAGAATAAAGTGATAGTGGTAAAAATTGGCGCCTGAGTATACTAAAAGATTTATCATCGTTGACTCCAGAAAAATGAAGTATCGCAATACGTTACAGATTTTTTAAATCCAACCTAAGTACGCCAAGAAGGAAATTCTACCGATCCATATCACGTCGTCACAGATATTGCTTCTAAGAAATCCAGATGAAAGTCAAGTGTTATATTTCTACAAGATACTGTGACAGTTTCCGATGAACTTTTATGTACCTTTCACATATAATTGACATTTAATAGTTAATTAATACATTAGCGAAGATACTAGAGTAATGAGAAAGAACTCGCGGAACAAGTTTAGAAAGTGCAAATTTGTTTTAGTCTTATGGTGAGAACTGTAATGTAAAATAGATTCTCATAGATATAGGAAATTAACAATTACGCGGCGATTAGATGTTGACACTGGGAATTCCTCGGATGACATCAACATTTGGAATGTTTTGGAGTAATTGGAAAGTTACTTTTGGATTTGAAAGTGGGAAATTTAACGAAATATTTATTATTATTTATCATTTATTTTGTAGAGAATAGTTTTAAAAATAACCTACTTTATGGCTGCCACTGTATAAGGTGTTACAACTGAAAGCATCAACTTATAAATAACTTCAGATTGTTTTCAAATATTCCAATGAACTTACAATTACTTTTTAGACTGGGATTTTCTACGAAGTGCCTATGCCCTACAGTATTAAATTATCTGTGGAAGTGCTTACTCATATACAGCTTTCAGTATATTCTCCTAAATAGTCCATAATTTCTTACAATTTATTAATAGATGAATCGACAGTCCACTTGAATGCACAGTCGTCTGGTCAAGTGCTGAATGTATTGACACAACACGGCTAAAGCATTTTGGCACGTATTCAAACATTTTTGGGTGCAATGTGCTGTAACCTTTCTGTTTAGTCTGTTCTATGGCGCTAGTGGTGTGATAGTACTCTTTTGGAAGCGAGTTGGATACGATTATAATGAAGTCATGTGACGATAGTGTTAGCACAGATAATATAATATAATACTATACGTGTTAGTATAGTGTACAATTAAGTTGTATTCAATTGTGTTTAGTAAAAGGGCGTTTGAGGCTTTTTAGTTTCAAGTGGCTGCTTCTTTCCACGATCTACCAGACCAAATAAAAAAATTATCTTATCATAAAAACTTAGTTAACAAAATATTAACTATTTAATTCAATGTCCCGTCCAAGTCAAGATTAACGGAAGAGGTAATTTTTGAGATCCTTTTTTTTTGAGATATTAAAGGTACCTAAAGTTTATTTTCAAGATATGTAATTGGTATACATATTTACCTATAAGACAACATTTAGTAAATGCAGTATGAAAGTGATTCATAAATGACTCTCTTATTATGTCATTAAAGATTGCAAATCAGAGATGACGCCTGTGCATTCGCAATAATTATTATAACTTCATATAATATTGCGATAGTTGTATACAGGTATTGTAGTATAACCTTGAATTAAATTCAAGTTTTCCGGAAAATTTGTGTCATTTTGTAGATAAATTAACAACGTAGAACCACAGTATAACTTCAATCTATATCTACTATAACTTGCATTTATTTCAGTAAGGGCTGATTTTTCAATCCTTGGATAAAACTTATTCATCGAATAACGTATTAACTACGATTTCAAAAATGTATTCTAATTGTCCGTATATGACAGTTTACAGGTGACATTTTAAAATGTTCGTGTAATACTTTATTGGACGGATAAATTTTAACCAAGGATTGAAAAATCGGCCGTAATATTAATAAAGGTTGTATGTAGGTATATTTAAGAAAAATAATTATTGATTTTTAATTTTCATCTCTTTCATTGAAAATCCTATACGTGCCTGCTCAAGTAGCACTTAAAACGCAATTTTAGCAGTTATTACATTTTCTAACTAAAACATTGAAAGAATATTTATGGCACCGCACTAATTACCTCCTATGTATGAATGAATGAAAATTATGAAACATTATTACGTATTCTTTGCCTTGGTATAAGAATTAGTATATTCTTAAAATTAGGTATAATTCAGAACACGTAACTTATGTAACTTTTATTATTTATACCGTAATTATTAATCACAATATTAAATTGACAAGTTAGTAGTTATCGTACCTACATTATACTAATAGATATATGTTTTGAAAAATGAATGAAGTAAGTATCTATGTACCTATAGTGTATACGTATTACGTAGCCTGTTCATGTACCTATAGGAATGTATATGAACGTATGTATAGATATGTATTTACGGATATGACGTGAACCATTGCAAAATAACATTAAAAACACAATTAAAAATGATGAGTAAACGTGTTGGAGCTTATCCAAGATGTATATTAATTAGATAGTTTGTTTACTACCTTCTTAATTACTTAGTGTTTTATAAGCACTAAGGAGATCGTGAAATATCCGTTTTAAATGCAATATAGATTAAAGACCATAGTGCACTTTCAAAGTGCTAAACTTAGTTCATTTCATATCAGAAAAAGTGAGAATGTCCTGAAATAATTGTAAATTATCTACTAGTCAAAAAACGTCTACATTTCAATTCTTGTTGATTTATTCAAGGTTAATAAAGGGACAGGAAGTAAAGGAACTATACAGATATTGTAGGTAGTATGATTCGCAAATATCTTGGCAAATTGATTTAATTAATGGTAGAAATATGTAAATTTAAAATTTCTTCTCAATGTTTTGGAAACATAAAAGGGACATTAAAATTTTCGAGCGTTAAAGTTTCAATAAATATGATTTACGACATTATGATTACTTATGCAAAAAATATTTTTATAACACGAATTTTAATAAATAACCCCACGTTACAAGTAAGACAAATGTGCGCCAGTCAAATATGTCAGCAACCATAGCGAGGCGTCTGCGTCGAAAATAAAGTGGAATCCGTTCTTCTGCCAAAAATCGAGATTTTTTGTTTGTTTATTAGAACCTCGTGAACACTGAACAGCCAGGCGAGTTGTTGACTAAATTGTGTTTGTGTCTGTAAGGAGTTTGATTAAAATGCTTTTGACTTTTAGTGTTATTGAGATTTGTGGTTGATGATATGAAGTGTATCAACACCAAATTCATTTCATATGACGTACCTCTCAGTTTTATAGATACATTAATTACATTTCGTTGTTTCTAAGATAGAAAAACAAAACTGTTTATGGATGATCAATAAGTCGCGGAAGAATTCCAACCAATACCCGCGGCCCCATCATTAAAGCGGCTCGATGGAACACAGTGGGGTTTTAGTCGGTAAGAATCCGACATAACCCACGGCTCCTTCCCCTTCGTGGGTATCTTTGGAAGATTTTCCCACTATAAAAAAAAGGGATGATCAATAAACATACAAGCACATTTTCTTCAATTAATCTTCATACTTACTTCAGTTCATACATAAGAAGTCACATAATTTTATGTTGTAAGGTTTAGAGTTAAAATCGTTATTGAGTACCTAACTAAGTATTTAACAAATGCATAAAAATTTAAAAATGCAATCTTACCTCCAACTGGATCTGACTCATCAACGTGGATCATCTCGGATGATCTGAAACAAATATTAATTTATTAATAAATTAGTAATAAAAAAAATAATGCGTATAAATATGAGAAAAATATTATTTCACGAGAGACTACCTTTGTAAAAAAACGTTCTTATTGTATTGGTTACCTACCTACTTACCTGATTTCCATATTTTAATATTCATTAATTGTAATATTGTTGAAAATTAATTATTTCTCAAGTAACCATTCTATTCTTTTTCTCGTTTTTTTTAAATGCGTATAAAACAAAGAAATCAATCATAACCAGCCAGTGCACTGTGCAAACATTAACATAAGAAAATAAAAAAATTAAAAAGTAATTGGCGCCAAATAAGCATGACACATCACAGATTAAAAATACGCTTCATCAGACTTTCTACTACTACATATTTTCGTTTGAATATGGTAATTAACATTTTATTGGCAGTAGTTTTACCGATTACAACCTGACCCAGTGGCTTAGTAATAAAATACTGTGTTGCATTTACAACAATGTATTAAACTTGCTCTTGACCGACATATCAAATTTGTCTGTTTTATGTGCCCGTTTATTTAAACGTATGTTTTTTGTTTTTGTCAAATAATATTCATAACATTTAAAAAAGTATTTTTTTTGTACGTTTTTATTAGATAAGAAAATAAATTATTCATACATCCAACTATTTTACTGCGATCTTAGACATAATTATTATTGTGTCTCTTTTTATAGTTAGAGGCAATATTGTGGTGCACAAAAAGCTTTTATTGCATTACCACAAACAGGAGATGCCAACACAACAAACATGCCTACTGAAATAATTATAGAATCAAGGTCAAAGCTGCTTTGTTTGTATATTTTAGACAGACATTACAGTCACTACGTTATTTTATGCTTGAATTCGGGTCATCTATTTGGGTATCCAAACGGCTTGGCGCATTCGAATTATGAAGGCTTAAACCGCTTTAGACACAGATAAAATAAGAATGTGCAATTGGAATACAGATAAGAAATAATTGAATTTGTAAAGTCAAGAACATAAAAAGTAAGTGATTGTTGCAGGTTGCTTGGTTCTGTAAGGGTTAATTAATTATATCAGTTTCCGCTATTCCAGGTAGTGCATAAAATAATTTATGCAATTAAAAATTATCTGATTTTAGTAACTTTTTACGCATATTGCAAAGAGGTAAGGTATAATGCTTAATTTAACGATTGAATCGATTCAGAACCGTTAAAGTTTTCCGTAAATCGGTAAAAAATGTGTAAAAATATAATTTTTTGCTTCCAGAAGAATCATGGTTGTTCCGGCATTTTACGATTCGTGAAAAAGAAATAATCTGCGAGAAACGGAGCAAGGTCGGTATGTCAGTCGGTGCTCGTACGTGTAAATATGTTACGATTTTGAGTTGCTCAATCGTTATATTGTAAAAGTCACAATGCTGATGAAGAATGTACGTATCGATATGGTGAAATAAGACGACATTCATGCTACATGTACGTCTGTGGTAGTTCGTACATCTTGATTATATTCCAACATGCACATATTTTATGTTACGTTGTTGAAGTTATGTAAACCATTGTGAAATTACAGATGTGCATACATTCAATATGGATATATAAATAATAAAATTGCTTAAGTTTAATGTTATTGAGATAAACCTGAATGATATGAGTTTATATGGTTTAAATAGTATCTATAGGGGACTTTTATTGAAGTTGGATAATCACATAATTTGTTTTAGGCAGATAACGGATTAATTCATTATCTCTTAGTACTTTATCTCATAATATAGTAGCTGCACGCGGCTTTAGTACCTACTTACTACTTAATGCTAAGCGCAATTATAGTAGTTCCTATTGTTTACCCCAATTCAACCCTTACTCGATTTCTCGACAATAATAAATCGACATCATTCGCCGCATTATTACCTAGCTATATCAAACTACCTATATGGAACACTTTACATATTTTGTCCAAATTCCGACGTAGGTAATGGGCGTTTCAAAAATTCAGACTATTTTATATTTTTCTTCCGCATTTATTAATTGGATGTGGAAGTATGCAACGACTGCTGTTATTTTATTTGAGTAATATTAATGTTTGTACTAAAATCTTACTCTGTATCATATTTATTTTAATTGAAGTAGGTAATAGGTATTTATATTCTTTTTCATAATTTGCATACCCATCAATGATTATTCATAAACTTCGTGGAAACTTTTTCGTGATTTGTGCTTCTAAAAATATATAAATCAAAAAGACTGTGACAAAATATCATACCTTGTTTAAAATAATATGATATTACCTAAACAGTAAACAGTATGTTCACCAACGTACTTTAATCAAAACTACGTGTAAATCCATGTTTTAATCATGATTATTGATTATTTTATCTTGGAATTACATTGCTTATCTGAATTTATAACAATAAGCTATATTCACCTATATTTAGGTACAATGCACAGGTAAATGTTTAGTAAAAATTTGGACATATCTATATTTTCAAATTGTAATGCAGCTTAAAGATATTCCGATTTATTTTACAACAGAATCGAATAATTATTGGAATACGATACAATTTATATCTAATTTTGTGTAATAATAGTAGTTATGTCTAATTTTCTGGCAGACATTCATATTTCATACAAACAAACAAACAAACAAAACAAACAATAATCTTTATTTCCAAAAAATATAAGATGCATAGAAATTGAAAACCCTTGCTCCAAACAAACAATTCTCAAGGTTTAGTTAAGTATAAATTTATAATATTGATACCAAAATATGAAAACTATTAAAACATAATTGTTTATTAAAACTCTAATAAAGACATGAAACATACCATCGTTAAACCGATTTTTTACAAGTAGGTACATATTATAAGTACGCAGTACACTGGCCTATAAAGGAGTCAATGCCAGGGTGTTCACAAAAAGTTACCGCCAACAAGGCCCATAGAATGCGCTGCCCTGAAAACAGCCGGAGACGTATTGCCATACAAAAAACCGGGTCCGTATCCAGTTTGTACCGTGTTTTCCAGTAATCACTGTACCCTCTGATTTATATGCCCTCACGTCTTATCATTCGGCTGTAAAATACACCCACGTTTTTAGAAATTCTGACTTACATGCTCTTGGATGAATCGGATTGATATATTGGTCACAACGCCAACATATCGTTTGTAAAAACAAACAATTATTTATCTTACATTTCGTTTACAAGATGTTATTGAATTCAGAATTCCTTAAAAAAAGGTACAGAAACATGTTTCAAGTTCATTTTCCTGCAGTGTTCCGATTTATTGTATCCATTCTTGCTCTATCTATCTCTCCAATCCATCCAATAAATTTCCATAACTCCTTAATGAGTCGTTGTGCAAATGATTATCGTTTTAGTCATTATCTATTCTTATAAAATATATTGCATAACATAACACGTAAATATTTTGGGACACTGAATGAACTTTAAAATTGTTTACATTGATACGCTAGCACCCCGGCTTCCCCCGTACAGTGTCGTTATGTCATGCAAAACACTTCGAACTGCAAGAATAGTTTACGATAATATAAAGGACATACAGACAAACAATCACTTCGTATGTGATATTGTAATTTGTATGTTTGACAGGCTGTTCCTAAATCCCACGTGTCTACATTTTAATCTCGATCCCAATCCCAATGTTAAATTGGTACATGCAAAAATTGTCTTGGACGAAGTACGCTTTCTCGAGTCAAGGTGAAATTCTTTTATCGTGGGCGGTTGATTGTTGACTGATGGCCAAATAAATGGTGTATTATATTCTTGGTCGCCATTTTGGCTTCCGGTCTAGTGGCTATAGATATTGATGTTATAATTAGGGAGAAAAGGTGATGATTGAGATGCTTGATCAAGATTTTGAAGAATCATAGGTAACTAAAATGTGAAGATATATACAGAGGCATTTATGCTACAATTTTCGCTGCTGATCATCAAAACATCACTTTTCTGTCACAAGTGATGAATGACTAATGAGTCATCGAAGTTAGATATTATCAATAAAGGGTTTAACTATGTGGAATGACCTTGCAATTGTCGATAGAATACTTCAAACACGTGTATTCGTTATTTCGAGTTTACTTCTTATTGAGTTACTAAAATATGTAGCAAATTGTGTGTAAATTTTAATGAAATCTCCTTTTCATATTTAACAGTATTTTCTTCTACATATGTGACAGGATGCAATATGTGACATGATTAAATTTTATTCAACAACACAATTCCTTCTAATGAAATTATTCAGAAAGCATGCCTTAATTCATAAACTATGCACACAACGTGCTAGCCCGTGTAAAGGAAACCGCCGTCATCTGTTGTTTATGTTACATATTCTGTGGTGGAGCTGAGATGCATCTCAATGCACTACGTCAATTGGGATACGTCATAATCGTTCTCCATAATAGGTCGGCAGCTTCTGAAGATGACAAGATTATTTAATGTTTATGGAATATTTTTCTTTATAGAGGAAATCAACTTAATGAAGAGGGCTTGGTCTGTGATTTAGTTAGCGAGAAGATAGGCATTATGTTAGTTACGAATATGACTAATTTTATGGATATTAAAGATATTTTATATTGAAATGTACTGTCAACCAAGACATCAAGCCATTGTATAGAAGGAACTAGGTACATAGGAATAACCAGTGCTCCGTATAAAAGAGACATAATCAAAAATGAACGACTAAACCAAGGCCAATTGCAGAATTGGCATTCTATCAATAATTTGTGGAAAGATTATAAATTTTTCATCACCTCAATATGGTGTCTCAATTCTATGCTGTTTGGTGTACATATAATATAGTGACCGATTTGGCATATTCACAATGTTAATAGATAATTATTAGTGTTGGCAAGTCTTTTGTAAACATGCGATTTCATAATAGCTTAATGGGTGGCTTGTTAGTTGTTATACATACTTATCTTGAACATATTTAATTAGTGATATAGTGAGATAAAATGATACAGTTGCATCTGTATTGTTTGCAAAATTATTGATGTTCAGACATGAGAAAAATTATTCTTTGGATATATTTCTTTTGTTTCCGATTCAAAAACCTAAGACCTCTCATCTCTGTCTGTCCCTGTCTGTCATGTGCTTGTATGGTGATAAAATGTTATGTAGGTAACTTTTTTCAACCTGGATTATAATTAACCTTCGTAGTGCCTGTGTATAAAATATCATTCATAGATAGCTTATTTTACAGTTTAGTTCCTTATACTTAAGAAGTGAAGGAATTGATTCTGATAAAAGTAAAAATAATATTTCCAAATCTCATTAGTTACCTAGGTACAATACTTTTTAATGGCCTTCCAATAAAATTAAGTTCATAGTTTGTGTTCCCATTAGCCCATTCAAAAATGGAACAATTTTCCCACCAAAATTATAACCTAAATCACCTAAATGACTCTAGAACGCGGAGCTGGCATTTTCGCGAACACACCGTTCGCGTTGTCCCAAAAACAAAAACGGTGTAATGTTAACAAAATGTCAAAGTGACGAGAGAATATTTAACAATGAGCTCGAAACCTCAATGTCAAACCGGCTTAATAGAGCCCGGTCATTGAACCCTGCTTTCGAAACGAGTCGCGATAAGCCTTTACTTGAGACATTGTGTTCTTTTCCATGTTGCATTCGTTTTAAGTGCATATGTGTAGGTGTAAAGGAATCCACAACGCTGTAGGTCTAAACTCCCAGTACCTACATAAAGGGAGCTCTATATGGCTCTATGCATTATCCTACTTCTCTAATCTCTATAGAAAAATATAGTTTATTTTTCGGCATAAAAATGCACCCAGCGCATGCATTTGAAATTAAAGCATGCTGGGAAGCAGTCAGTTTCTTGATGCATTATCCCTGAATTGCCTACACGTTTAGCAGACTACGTATTCAAAAGCAGTTTTAATGGTATAAAATATCTTAAATTGAATTAGGTGTCTGTTTATATCATAAGTTCATATTATCAATTATTGTATTATCCTCAGTTATAGCTGTACTAACATAATATCTATACTTCAACGCTTAAATAGCTTGCGCTTTTCTAAAAATCATCATCTTTTTTTATGGCTCAATATAAAAAAGCAATATTGATGCAACGTTCCAATGAGCTGTGAAAGTGAAACAAACCGACACACACATATTTTCGATTTCATAATATTAAATCGAATTTGTTATCAACAACAAGAGTTACGTACCAAGCAGTTACTCCTTCACTAACAAAAAAAAAATTAAATCTCTATAGCTATGTTATTATTGCCCACTTCGAACGTCATGCACAAATTGTAATGTTTATTCATTGTTTATTATAATTTATATAGGTTATGACCGACCACAAATTGACCTTAAAGATGTGTCCGTCCTTCCGTTTCTTATTACCTTACTTAGTAATGTTTCAGCTTCGAATTATATTTAGTAATGTGCAGTATTAAGTAATATGATCAACAATATCCGTGGTTTGTTACAATTATGTTAGCATAATTAGACTTAAGGTAATTATATTAAATACTATGTAAACATTGAAATGTTTTATTTTCACACATAATAGTTTTTTACGTATTTAACTAGATATTTTATTTGTAAAGATGTTGACTCTAAAATAAAGTAAGATAAGGTCACAAATGTGATATACAATGTCATCTGACTAAATTAATGATATGAATTGTAAAATATTTTACTGAAAATAAATAAATGCCTAATAACTCGGATGACAGAACTACAAAAAAGCTAGTGCTAAAGCTAGAGCTTGTAAAATCAAATACTGTGCTGATAAGTAATACGTACAGACCTATTTCAAATTTAATTGATTTGATTTAACCGTGATTTACTTGAGTACCTAGTTCCATTTTTTTTCAGGTGACTTACTATATACGGAATCTCAATAATAGTTAATGAAATGGGTAGCTGTAGATAATAAATATAAATTAATAAGTGGTGCCACTTTACAGAGTTTACTGAAATGCAGACATACACAAGTGGTTCGTTCAGAAATAACTGTCTGGCCTTCTCACATTCCGATTGATACTGCAGTTTTTATATTGCGTTCAGAATCAAACGATTTTCATTAAAACATTTTAATATCCGTTGCAAGATTTTATGAATAGCCATTTCAGATTTTGAAGTCATAAAAAGTTAATAGTAGTATGGATTCCCGGGTACTGCCTCACTCTATGCTGCCTCACTGTATGGTACGGTGAGGACGTGACTTGATTGAAAACCCCGACTAAAAAAAAAAAAAAAAAAAAAAAAAAAAAAAAAAAAAAGTTTGGACTCTTTTCCCACTAAAGCGGCCACGCTGAGTCGATAGCACTCACTCCCGAAGCGATAGGATGCACGGTTCCAAAGATAGCTGAGGTGTGCAGATCGATTAACTCTTATCAAATATCAATTAGATAAGAGTTAATCGATGGGTCATTAATGGGACGCTAATGACCCACCGGTTGTTTGCCTATTCCTATTATCTATCGGCGTTCATATCTATTACTCATTGTGCACCTCGCTTATCACTGCTTTTGTATTAAACTTCTTTGTTACGACCTACCTCGCTATTCTAACCAAACGATGTATTATTATATTCAAGAAAAAATACGTCTAAAATCCTATATTTATATATTATCCTACTATATTATTATAATTGTTGCTTTTTTAAAAAGCGATTCGCTTCTGGCACTCGCCGGCCGCTGCCGCGGCACGCTCGCTTTGCTCGCTCGGCTCGTGCGTTGTTTATCAAAGTCTAACCTAACCTAACCTAATTGTTGCTTTTTTTAAAAAGCGATTCGCTTCTGGCGTTGTTTATCAAAGTCTAACCTAACCTAATTGTTTTTCCGGGTAATCTGATGTATCGAACTTTGTTACGGCAGGACAAGGATTGTAAAAGAGTTGATTGAAAATAAAACATATTATTTCCATATATTATTTCTTTATTTACACCCGCATTACACTACAATACAATTTAACAAGTGTCATATCATTTCTTGGTGAGTCATACGAAAAATTTGTAAGGAAATCTTCCAATCTCAGGCCTCGGAACTTGTAGTACAAATATACCACGCAATACTCTCCACAAAACGTGGAATAGATATCCTGAATTCTAGCAGTATTATAGTCCCACATGCGACAATTTCTTCTTAAATATTCCGCTATTACTATAATCGGTTTACGTCCGAAGGAATCAAAATATTCTCCAACTCTTTCGTGGTTGATATGAATAGCTACCCAATGAGAACCTGGCTGTGAGTCAGGGTCGAGATTGCATAATATAATAAATGCAGGTATGTGTATATGCATTGGCAGGCGATTCGAGGGGTACACGCTATACTGGAGGCTGGGGTGTATTCTATGAAGACTCATTTGCAGGTCTAATGTATTCATTTTTACATGTTTGACCTCATCCAATTTCTATCAATCATCAACCTAAACTAACATCATGTTATATTGTCATCCCAATATATGCAATATTTTTATATGTATTTATTTAGAAATGCAGGCCGGCCAATATATGCAATATTTTTATATGTATATTTATTGTTTGTAAGGAAATAAAAAATAGTAAATTGCATACAATTTGTTTTATTTAATTTTATAATGTTTCCCTTAGTTACATATACACAAAATGCATTAAGCATACATTAAGCAATATTCACTACAAACTGAAGTCCAAAGATAATGATTCCCAAATTATTCTCAATATAATTATAAGTACATAAGTGATTGCTTAACTATGTTCGTTGTTTTTGTTTGTGTTTGTTGTGTCATGTCTTGTGTATTAGTTGTTAGCTAAGTATGTTAATGTATTCATTTTTCGGAAATCCTTATAGATAAGATAATGATTCCAAAGTCGTGCTAGCCCCTTCCCAAATCTATCATATAAATATCCCTGCACGCATCCTTAGTATATTGTGTTTCGAATTCAACCACAGGTCAACACGTAGAAATTTATTACAAATAACAAAATGGAGGTAAGTTATTATTATTATTAATATTATTTTTAATTATTACTTCAGTAAAATCTTTATTTATTTTTATCTTGTTAAACATATTTTTAATTATATATGTTATGTTTCAGGCTTCTTACAACCTCAAAGATGTGGAAAAATGTTTCAAGCCCTATAATTATTATGATTTATCCGATGAAGATGAGGTTTCTAACTTAACAATAAATAAAAATAAGAGGACCAGTCGTTTAGATGACTTTTTTCTTCAAGAGCCTGTATACAACATAACAAAGGAGATATCGGAGGAAGATAGTGCAAAACACTACAGCTTTAAAAATTAGGTTTCTTCATGTGGTAGCTTAGTAATTAGTTTATCTACTAGTATAAATGAGGTAAGTTATTATTATTATTAATATTATTTTTAATTATTACTTCAGTAAAATCTTTATTTATTTTTATCTTGTTAAACATATTTTTAATTATATATGTTATGTTTCAGGCTTCTTACAACCTCAAAGATGTGGAAAAATGTTTCAAGCCCTATAATTATTATGATTTATCGGATGAAGATGAGGTTTCTAACTTAACAATAAATAAAAATAAGAGGACCAGTCGTTTAGATGACTTTTTTCTTCAAGAGCCTGAGCGGAAAAAGAAAAAGGCGAAACTATCTTCAATTGTTGGACGTTCAGTGAAGGAGGGATGCATTTCATATATTTCAACAGACAAAGATGACGGAAAGGATGCTGATCTACTAGTGAAAATTGATTTATATAGTTTAAAAAAGTTGAAAGAAATCCCGGTGTCGCAACATTGGAAAAATGCTGATATTCGCATTAAATATTATACAAAAAACGATTCTAACATAGATCTTCAAATAAAAGATATTGTATACAACATAACAAAGGAGATATCGGAGGAAGATAGTGCAAAACACTACAGCTTTAAAAATTAGGTTTCTTCATGTGGTAGCTTAGTAATTAAATAGGAAGTTTGTAAGGAAATAAAAAATAGTAAATTGCATACAATTTGTTTTATTTAATTTTATAATGTTTCCTTTAGTTACATATACACAAAATGCATTAAGCATAACACATAAATCTAAAACATAACACACATTATAACCTTAACTACTATAGTCTACAGTAACATTTCTTAAAAACTACAATTATTTTACATTAGTTACAATCAAACAATACATTTTAAATATGTAATAAACTATTATATAACATTATAGCAATATCATAATTTTACATGCGGTACAAATTTTGTATATACACACAGAAATAATAGTAAAAAGTCACTTAGCGTAATTTATAATGTCCCCAAGCCAATGTATCAATGTTGTTGTTCATTGTTCATAATACATCGATTGGTATCATTATATGATAAAGATGTTTTATTTATTTTTTGTGTAAAAATAGTGTGTTTGATTGACTTAAATCGAAGCATACTTCTTGAGAACTTTAAATTATTCCATTTCTTTCATAAAACATATAATATATATTTTTTTATTGCAAATTTTTAAGCATTAACCTATCATTTAGTGTGTATTTTTTATTTTTTTTAACTCTGTTGTAAGAACTAGAAATTCGACGCCATATACGCATAAAATTTCGTCAAAGTAAGGTTATTTTAACTTAGATTTTCTTTGAATTTTTCAATAAAAGTACTTAAATTGCCTCGAACATATTTTAGGATGTCTCAGTGTCTTTACTGTTGTATATTTTATAAGAAAACTTCTTCTAATTAATTTTGTGTAAAATACAAAGACACGAACGTCCCGCATGGAAAAAATTGAAACACGCCTCAGGTTATTGGCTATTAAACAAACTGGACAATGAATATCAATAAATTGTCTCGAACGCATTTTAGATATTGAATGAATCTTTAATTTAAGATATCATCACACATTGTTACTAATTTAGTTTTGTTAAACGAGCTTCTAAAGAATTACAGAAACAAGCCAAAATCACTCTAAAATCGATAGGGACTCTTAAGGGTCTCAGATATATCTAAAATACAAAATCCTAAATAAATCGGCTTATCATAAATTAATTTTGTTTTCCGTAATTGTATTGCGACTAATTAATGTTCTGAAAATATTGATAAACTATGGAATTCTGGTTTTGCAATCCAATCCTGAGCACCTAAAACTTTACCACGATTATCCCAGTGAGTTAGTAGTTTAACGTTTACTCTTTTTCAATATTTTCCATAGTCATATCGAAGACAGAATTGTTCATTAATTTAAAAAAGTCTTTTTCAAAGTTTGATGTAGCTAACGTTCTCAAACTAGTATTTAAGTCTATGTATTTCTTTAACCAAGAACTCTGTTTAAATTTTAAAATTCTATGTACTTTAATTAATCCAATTCCCATTTCAATTCATTGTTTTAAATTCCTGTAGTGAATGATGTATTTATTTTTATTATTTAAATTAGGAACTAATTTAGTTTCTTCAGTATTACCCACACATATGTTTTCAGGACATAACGAAAAGTCAGAATGCAAATTATGAAGTTCATCAGGATATTCCAAATCAACTTCTAAAACATAACCGAAATCAGAGTTATCCGACACATTATAATCTGTATTATAATCTATCCATTCGAAACCACCAACAGGAAGAGATTGAGTTAGGATAGTTCCTTTTTAGTTCTGTAAACTGATCATCATTAAGATTTTTAGCTAGTTGATCTAAACTACACGATAAAAATTTCAATGAATCTATGAATCTTAAACTTACTGATTGATTATTTATTGTTAGCAAAAATGTATTTTTATTTATTTATTTTTTTATTTTTTCACCTTCAAGAAAATTTCAAAAGTTCTATGTCAGTAATTGATATTTTTGGTTTATCGCATTCAAATGTAAATATTAATATAAAATACATTTTTTAACTAATTGTATTAGGTGTAGTTTGGGCAAGTGTATAATTCATATTTAATTTTAAAATCAAAGTCAATTAATTTTTCGAGAATGATGTAAATATTTTAGAATGTTTTATTGGATTAATTTTCAATCCAGTATTCGGTTAGCGAGCTTATTACAATATTAAGTACTATTTATTCTTTTGATTTATCTTTCCACCTTCCAAACAATATGAGATAAAAAATGTCAAATGATTTTTTTCTTAATAATAGTTTTTATTTTTTCATTAGACGTTTAAATTCAAGTTAAGCTTCATAAAATATGATCATATTATATTACAAAATAAAAACCTATGCATTAAATTAAAGTCCTGGCGAACCTGTGAATGTGCCAGCATCCTAAAAAAAAAATAATGAAAAACATTTTTGCTTATTTGCAAAAATCGAGCGGATGGTCTTATTTTGGGGTCGAGTTTTTAAAATTTTATCGTCGTCGAAAAAATAAATAGACATAATAAGAATATCAAAAGCAAAGAAAAAAAGTATGAGGATATCAAATATTCGTAAAAAAGGTAAGTAAATATTAATGCATAGGTTTTTATTTTGTAATATAATATGATCATATTTTATGAAGCTTAACTTGAATTTAAACGTCTAATGAAAAAATAAAAACTATTATTAAGAAAAAAATCATTTGACATTTTTTATCTCATATTGTTTGGAAGGTGGAAAGATAAATCAAAAGAATAAATAGTACTTAATATTGTAATAAGCTCGCTAACCGAATACTGGATTGAAAATTAATCCAATAAAACATTCTAAAATATTTACATCATTCTCGAAAAATTAATTGACTTTGATTTTAAAATTAAATATGAATTATACACTTGCCCAAACTACACCTAATACAATTAGTTAAAAAATGTATTTTATATTAATATTTACATTTGAATGCGATAAACCAAAAATATCAATTACTGACATAGAACTTTTGAAATTTTCTTGAAGGTGAAAAAATAAAAAAATAAATAAATAAAAATACATTTTTGCTAACAATAAATAATCAATCAGTAAGTTTAAGATTCATAGATTCATTGAAATTTTTATCGTGTAGTTTAGATCAACTAGCTAAAAATCTTAATGATGATCAGTTTACAGAACTAAAAAGGAACTATCCTAACTCAATCTCTTCCTGTTGGTGGTTTCGAATGGATAGATTATAATACAGATTATAATGTGTCGGATAACTCTGATTTCGGTTATGTTTTAGAAGTTGATTTGGAATATCCTGATGAACTTCATAATTTGCATTCTGACTTTTCGTTATGTCCTGAAAACATATGTGTGGGTAATACTGAAGAAACTAAATTAGTTCCTAATTTAAATAATAAAAATAAATACATCATTCACTACAGGAATTTAAAACAATGAATTGAAATGGGAATTGGATTAATTAAAGTACATAGAATTTTAAAATTTAAACAGAGTTCTTGGTTAAAGAAATACATAGACTTAAATACTAGTTTGAGAACGTTAGCTACATCAAACTTTGAAAAAGACTTTTTTAAATTAATGAACAATTCTGTCTTCGATATGACTATGGAAAATATTGAAAAAGAGTAAACGTTAAACTACTAACTCACTGGGATAATCGTGGTAAAGTTTTAGGTGCTCAGGATTGGATTGCAAAACCAGAATTCCATAGTTTATCAATATTTTCAGAACATTAATTAGTCGCAATACAATTACGGAAAACAAAATTAATTTATGATAAGCCGATTTATTTAGGATTTTGTATTTTAGATATATCTGAGACCCTTAAGAGTCCCTATCGATTTTAGAGTGATTTTGGCTTGTTTCTGTAATTCTTTAGAAGCTCGTTTAACAAAACTAAATTAGTAACAATGTGTGATGATATCTTAAATTAAAGATTCATTCAATATCTAAAATGCGTTCGAGACAATTTATTGATATTCATTGTCCAGTTTGTTTAATAGCCAATAACCTGAGGCGTGTTTCAATTTTTTCCATGCGGGACGTTCGTGTCTTTGTATTTTACACAAAATTAATTAGAAGAAGTTTTCTTATAAAATATACAACAGTAAAGACACTGAGACATCCTAAAATATGTTCGAGGCAATTTAAGTACTTTTATTGAAAAATTCAAAGAAAATCTAAGTTAAAATAACCTTACTTTGATGAAATTTTATGCGTATATGGCGTCGAATTTCTAGTTCTTACAACAGAGTTAAAAAAAATAAAAAATACACACTAAATGATAGGTTAATGCTTAAAAATTTGCAATAAAAAAATATATATTATATGTTTTATGAAAGAAATGGAATAATTTAAAGTTCTCAAGAAGTATGCTTCGATTTAAGTCAATCAAACACACTATTTTTACACAAAAAATAAATAAAACATCTTTATCATATAATGATACCAATCGATGTATTATGAACAATGAACAACAACATTGATACATTGGCTTGGGGACATTATAAATTACGCTAAGTGACTTTTTACTATTATTTCTGTGTGTATATACAAAATTTGTACCGCATGTAAAATTATGATATTGCTATAATGTTATATAATAGTTTATTACATATTTAAAATGTATTGTTTGATTGTAACTAATGTAAAATAATTGTAGTTTTTAAGAAATGTTACTGTAGACTATAGTAGTTAAGGTTATAATGTGTGTTATGTTTTAGATTTATGTGTTATGCTTAATGCATTTTGTGTATATGTAACTAAAGGAAACATTATAAAATTAAATAAAACAAATTGTATGCAATTTACTATTTTTTATTTCCTTACAAACTTCCTATTTAATTACTAAGCTACCACATGAAGAAACCTAATTTTTAAAGCTGTAGTGTTTTGCACTATCTTCCTCCGATATCTCCTTTGTTATGTTGTATACAATATCTTTTATTTGAAGATCTATGTTAGAATCGTTTTTTGTATAATATTTAATGCGAATATCAGCATTTTTCCAATGTTGCGACACCGGGATTTCTTTCAACTTTTTTAAACTATATAAATCAATTTTCACTAGTAGATCAGCATCCTTTCCGTCATCTTTGTCTGTTGAAATATATGAAATGCATCCCTCCTTCACTGAACGTCCAACAATTGAAGATAGTTTCGCCTTTTTCTTTTTCCGCTCAGGCTCTTGAAGAAAAAAGTCATCTAAACGACTGGTCCTCTTATTTTTATTTATTGTTAAGTTAGAAACCTCATCTTCATCCGATAAATCATAATAATTATAGGGCTTGAAACATTTTTCCACATCTTTGAGGTTGTAAGAAGCCTGAAACATAACATATATAATTAAAAATATGTTTAACAAGATAAAAATAAATAAAGATTTTACTGAAGTAATAATTAAAAATAATATTAATAATAATAATAACTTACCTCATTTATACTAGTAGATAAACTAATTACTAAGCTACCACATGAAGAAACCTAATTTTTAAAGCTGTAGTGTTTTGCACTATCTTCCTCCGATATCTCCTTTGTTATGTTGTATACAGGCTCTTGAAGAAAAAAGTCATCTAAACGACTGGTCCTCTTATTTTTATTTATTGTTAAGTTAGAAACCTCATCTTCATCGGATAAATCATAATAATTATAGGGCTTGAAACATTTTTCCACATCTTTGAGGTTGTAAGAAGCCTGAAACATAACATATATAATTAAAAATATGTTTAACAAGATAAAAATAAATAAAGATTTTACTGAAGTAATAATTAAAAATAATATTAATAATAATAATAACTTACCTCCATTTTGTTATTTGTAATAAATTTCTACGTGTTGACCTGTGGTTGAATTCGAAACACAATATACTAAGGATGCGTGCAGGGATATTTATATGATAGATTTGGGAAGGGGCTAGCACGACTTTGGAATCATTATCTTATCTATAAGGATTTCCGAAAAATGAATACATTAACATACTTAGCTAACAACTAATACACAAGACATGACACAACAAACACAAACAAAAACAACGAACATAGTTAAGCAATCACTTATGTACTTATAATTATATTGAGAATAATTTGGGAATCATTATCTTTGGACTTCAGTTTGTAGTGAATATTGCTTAATGTATGCTTAATGCATTTTGTGTATATGTAACTAAGGGAAACATTATAAAATTAAATAAAACAAATTGTATGCAATTTACTATTTTTTATTTCCTTACAAACAATAAATATACATATAAAAATATTGCATATATTGGCCGGCCTGCATTTCTAAATAAATACATATAAAAATATTGCATATATTGGGATGACAATATAACATGATGTTAGTTTAGGTTGATGATTGATAGAAATTGGATGAGGTCAAACATGTAAAAATGAATACATTAGACCTGCAAATGAGTCTTCATAGAATACACCCCAGCCTCCAGTATAGCGTGTACCCCTCGAATCGCCTGCCAATGCATATACACATACCTGCATTTATTATATTATGCAATCTCGACCCTGACTCACAGCCAGGTTCTCATTGGGTAGCTATTCATATCAACCACGAAAGAGTTGGAGAATATTTTGATTCCTTCGGACGTAAACCGATTATAGTAATAGCGGAATATTTAAGAAGAAATTGTCGCATGTGGGACTATAATACTGCTAGAATTCAGGATATCTATTCCACGTTTTGTGGAGAGTATTGCGTGGTATATTTGTACTACAAGTTCCGAGGCCTGAGATTGGAAGATTTCCTTACAAATTTTTCGTATGACTCACCAAGAAATGATATGACACTTGTTAAATTGTATTGTAGTGTAATGCGGGTGTAAATAAAGAAATAATATATGGAAATAATATGTTTTATTTTCAATCAACTCTTTTACAATCCTTGTCCTGCCGTAACAAAGTTCGATACATCAGATTACCCGGAAAAACAATTAGGTTAGGTTAGACTTTGATAAACAACGCCAGAAGCGAATCGCTTTTTAAAAAAAGCAACAATTAGGTTAGGTTAGGTTAGACTTTGATAAACAACGCACGAGCCGAGCGAGCAAAGCGAGCGTGCCGCGGCAGCGGCCGGCGAGTGCCAGAAGCGAATCGCTTTTTAAAAAAGCAACAATTATAATAATATAGTAGGATAATATATAAATATAGGATTTTAGACGTATTTTTTCTTGAATATAATAATACATCGTTTGGTTAGAATAGCGAGGTAGGTCGTAACAAAGAAGTTTAATACAAAAGCAGTGATAAGCGAGGTGCACAATGAGTAATAGATATGAACGCCGATAGATAATAGGAATAGGCAAACAACCGGTGGGTCATTAGCGTCCCATTAATGACCCATCGATTAACTCTTATCTAATTGATATTTGATAAGAGTTAATCGATCTGCACACCTCAGCTATCTTTGGAACCGTGCATCCTATCGCTTCGGGAGTGAGTGCTATCGACTCAGCGTGGCCGCTTTAGTGGGAAAAGAGTCCAAACTTTTTTTTTTTTTTTTTTTTTTTAGTCGGGGTTTTCAATCAAGTCACGTCCTCACCGTACCATACAGTGAGGCAGCATAGAGTGAGGCAGTACCCGGGAATCCATACTACTGTTAATAACGCAACTTGTAGTACTCAAAGAATTGATTGCATATTTCTTGTATTTTTGTAGACATTTTGTATAAATTTATATGTATAAACCTTGAAAATACTTCCTGTATTGAACATATTTTATTTTTAAATGAAATGTTTTTAGGATCAATCATCAATGGACAGGACAAGATATTTGTTAAACTGTATAAATTATTAAAGGTATACATAACAATAAACAAAAGGTATTCCGTTAAATAAGCTAAGTTCTCTACGTTGTCCAAACCACAGTTAATAAAATACTAGTTAGTTCTAAAGTAAAAAGTTTGCAGCGCTAATTTGTAAAACTTGCTCGATCGATTCAGAAATACGCCCACAGAAATACGCCATTCATGAGTGACATTGATTTTTATTATTAAACTAGCCTATTTTTATTACATAATTCAAGTTCGACGCGAATCACGGTAAAAGTAAAATACCAAGTGAATACAGGAGTTCATATACCATAACATTCTGCAAGGATACCAACAAGTAAGGATGGTACCTACTTATATTAATAAGCATGACCGAATTGGGTCACGCTTGCAACAGAGTTAATAATAATAGTATTTGTGGAGCAGTTTGGTTATAAATTTTCATACTGACTGCTGAAAATCAGCGTTAAAATTAACTGCTATACTGACATTCAGCAAATGCTGCAACACTTTTGGTGATGCGTCAACTTTGCGAACTAAAAAGTTTAACTTTCTCTCGTACTTTCCTACAAGTATCTAACTTATAAGTTCATCTTTCTTATGTTAATGACCTTTGTGCAAAGTTTCATTACTATTTGTGGTTTAGGTTTTAAACTTTTAATTTTTTTTTCGCAAATAAATACTCTACATCTCAAAATTAAGTAACTAAACCAATTTAAATGCACATTTAAACAAGCATTGCAGTGAGAAATGCGTATCTTCCAGTGTTCTGTAAGAATGATATTACCCATTGTATTTTGTATGTCGTGCAGATCGACATACAACAATAGCCATACATAGTATTATATTATCTCTGGCCATACATTATGTACCTTCAGGCAAATGTCGGCCTTGAGGTATGAAAGCACGATAATGAATTCGTAGTTCAATTATTGTTATAGTGAATTGGAATGTTCAATACCAATCTTTGTTTAATATTCACTTTATCGAGTTTCATGACTAAACTCTACCTCTAGTCACTTTAAAATAATGTTAGTTATTTATCTTTTCAATTTGCTTTAAAATATTGAGGTCAATAATTATTAGTAGGTTCCTAATAGGTATAATCTTATTATTTATCTTTCGTATTTAATAATATTTATAAAATAATATTTAGCAGTGCAATATTTTTAATTATATATTTATGAACAAATAATTACATCAGATTTAATAATCGCAATTATTTTGAATGTTCATATGAATAAATGATTTCATCATAATATTAATAAATTATTTATTGACATGTACAGTGTATAATATGTAGGTACCTTGCTATTTACTTTTTACATGTGTAAGCTTACTATTTACTATGTTAATTAATGCACTTAAAAAATAGCCTAACTAGGTAGGTATGTAGCTATATATAATATTATGATATTAACTAAAACATTATGTACATATTATATATCCAGTATATCTACTTCATAACTCTACCATTATCTCACGAACATTACGTAGAGTTAATTTAGTGATTATAGGTATATAATTATACCTATACGGTGAATTTCCTAATTATGTCATTACACCTATGATAAATTAATTTGTACCTAACTTAACAACTTCTTTTTTATAGAGAAAAACTAATTAACCAAAATATAACGAATGAGAAAAGAAATCTTTATACAAAATGTTATATAGCTACCCTATTTTTGTTTAATTTTTAAGATAAAAGATCGATGAGAAAGAAAAAACAATAAAAAATCAAGAGCAAGTAATTTTAACATTTAATCCATATTAGTTAACTATATTTAATACAATTATAAAAACAAAGTAAGTAGTTAAGGCTATATTAAAGTTTCATGTCAATCTCTCTAAGTATACCGAGAATACAAGGTATTCTATACATTCTAACGGTTAAAAGGTAACCGGGTAACACGCTGTCACACAAAACGGACATACATAGAAAGAGGTTTCACAAGCAACGGCCTCTCCCAAAACCCGAATGTAATGTACATCAGAAAAATTCAACTTTCGAACCATAAAAGTACACTCACCTTCTGCAACTTTATTGCATACACATTACACGGCGTCCACACAGTTTTAATGTTTTCTGAATCACAATATAAGGCAGCACATACACGATATAATAACGCACTGGCACAAAATTGTTTCGTAACACTGAACGCGACGCAAAACAAAAAAATAATATTGATGGAACGGTTGCGGATTCTCTTTTTGAATTTATTTTCGCGCTCTGCCGTCGCGTCGCGAGCGCTAAGCGTGACTGACGCTGCGGCCTGCGCAGGCGGTCGTCAGCGAATCTAATTTTATCGCGCCAGTAATACGAGATAAAGCCGTTCTTTATTGAGGAACATTTATATTTTTTGTTTGTTTTATACGTGAAATCGACCGGATAGCCTTTTCGTCCAGTACTAAGCAAGCATGAAGTTATGGTTCCTCGTCCTAATATGGTCTCGATAGGATCAGCAGAGCACTTTTTATAACTGAAAGAATGGACGGTACGAAACTTTTAGTATTTAAACTTAAAGTATTATAAGACTGAATTAATGCGAATGTTTATATTTTACAAAATCCAAAAAGTAGTAACGCAAAATCTTGAGTTTCGTCGTTTGTTAAGTAGGTATCTACTTAATAAATTATTTACCTTTGATCAAGTTATTTCAGAAATATGATTTGATTACCGAAATTTAAGAAACAAATAGGAGGTAAAATATCTATTATAGAACTCTACTAGCTCTACTTTACCTGCTGGTAGTACCTATAGTAGAGTTAGTCGTTATCTCAGATCGATTAAAAAAATTTTCTTACCTTATCTCAGCTACCGCGATACAAATATTGTTTATGTTAATTTATAGAGCTTTAATTCTATTAAGAGTTATTATAAAAATATTATACATTCAGGAATCTAGGCTAGATAATATCCGAAGGAAGATAGTCCGCCGATGTCATAAAAGTGTTTTGTTTTACGTAGAAAATTAGTCGTTACAAGGTTAATAACAAACAAGAATGTTTTAATAAATAAAGCCCTGTTCACAGAATGCGTGTTATTCACAAAATGTTTGGGATGGAATATTTATGCGTTGAATATTTGATATTTTCCGTAATAACAGTGCACAAAAATAAAACATTGACGCGTCTACAAGGTGAGCCCAGGCGCCAGGGACACACGGAGCTTTAGAATTATGAACATATAATAATATAATATTATAGTTATTGTGTTTGTTGGCTATTTGTAAAATTTTTGTGTATGAGCTCTATAAAAAATTGTAAACATTCGTTTATTACTAGTAATGATGTATCCGTAATATCACGTAATAAAATGATTCAAAAGAGTTTGGAAATCTACATCATGAGTAATTGTGTGTTTGGAGATTGAAGCCATTTTAACTAGTATTACACTGGTGTTTAAATCAAATTTCTTAAAATCACCATTAATCTTATGTTCAAATAAAATATTTAAAGATGTGATCGACATAGGTTATACATATTGTAATTAAAAAAAATAAACCAGGTAGGTGCTACCTGTACCTGGTGCTGTAAAGTACACTGTACAATAAGTACATATTTGATGAAAGAAGATTTTTTTAATAACGATTTCAAATTCTATAAATATTTATGGACATTTCTGAATGTCATAGGCAAATTGGAAGTTAGTAGGTATGACCGACTCATTGGAAAATAGCTTTTGAAATCATAAATCACAGATATTTAAAAGCCTAATAAAATATTACAATTAACATACCTAACAACATATACAAGAAACATAAACATATTTGTACATAATTATATGAATAGGTGACACATTATCATAAGAAAAACAATTACAAATGATCATAATTTATTTATCGGTAATTTAACAAATAGCTCGTTAATATAAAATTTCCTAATTATATTGACGTTTGATGCCGGTAATAACCGTGTGCTTAGTCAGACAGCCTTTTATGCTTCTAGTGATACGTCTGCCGATGCGAGGCGAATTCGTTATGACGGTAACCATATTTTAGTATTTATCTACTTGATGAATATAGGCTACTTTTAAGTTATGTTTATTCTTTTTGCTTCAAGTGGTTTAATTTTATATGGTACGTATCGCTCACTTTGTTTAAGTGTTTTACAAGTTATACCATAAACTAACAATCCTCCCGGGTTCGCCTGTAGTACCTATACCTTATATGCACTTAGGGATCAAATAATTTTTAAAATCGTCTCGTAGTTCCTGAGATTAGCGCGTTCAAAGAAACATAAGGGGCAGATGCATTATACATCTGTTTCACTGATCGATTTTCTTTAGGGACAAGTAGGTGATCAGCCTTCTGTGTCCTAAACGATTTCGTTATTAGTATAGATTATATAATTATTTAACACCAAAAGGCTTCCTTGATCTAAATTATGTATTAGCATAACAAACTTGTTGTAATAACATTGACGGGAATAAAACCTGTTAAATCATTAGAATCTCACAATTATAGCAAACTACATCAAAATTCGAATAGCACGTAGATAGGTACTATGTAGCTTTCATCAGAGGCACAAGGGCAGAATTCAAAGTATACTTCTTGGCAACGTGGTTTATCTTAAATCAAATCACTGTGTGGGCTTACAAATGGTACCAATTTTTTCCGTTGAGTTTAAAGAATTACGAGGTCTTCCTCAGATCTTTTTAGTGTAGAGAAGACGTTAGAAACATCATAAAATATCATTATTTCAAAATATACTACATGAAATAAATATATGCATCAACGTACGTAAATGCAACAGAAAAGGTCACTTGAAATCAATTACTTAGTTACATATTTTATCAAGCTTTTAAGATATCCTGATTTTAAATTTTAATCTTATTATGTAAATAAAATTAATAGTTAAGTATTACATATTGACATTTATTTATTGCGGAAAATATGATATGGAATATATTTAAAACGTTATATTGTGGTTATACTCCATATAAGGTTTTTGAACGAAAAGCTCAAATAAAATAAGCCGGTTGCTAGGCGACCGTATGTAAACAAATATCGTTTGCACGAATGCCTTTGCTTTGTTCGCAATAATTGTTTTTTCAAGTGGTGAAATTTCATTTCCTATTACAGATATAGTTTTATTGAACTCGGTCGGCATTTTAAACGGCGCCAGTTCTTTTGTTTTTAAATAAACTAAAAGGAATAAAATTTATTCAGACCCTTAATGTCAATATGGATCTGAACATAATGGACAAATTGCGGCTATTGAAAATAGACACGGAATTGCGACCGCAAATTAAAATGAAGCCAATGAGCCGGTATTACTTCGTTACGTCCACGAATCCGGGTGAACAGTTCTTTGTCTTTGCGTCGACAGCTGCTTGGCTTATAAGAAAGACGGGAAAAGCTTTTGAGCAACCAAATGAAGAAGACGACCCTAATGCTATCATTGCTGTGATTGTAGAAACCTTAAGAGAAAAAGAGATAGCTGTAGATTTCTCCTCTCATAAGCTGAAACAAGGTTATGGCGATCAAGTCAGCTATATTCTTAATGTCTTAGCTGACGAGGCGTTGAAGGCAGAAAATTTCGAATGGCAAAAACCTATTGTAGACATTCCTGATACAGAAGAATCGGTTGATGACGTTGACCAAGTTGAAGATGAAACAGAGATAACGCTTGACAAAGTTGAAGAAGAAATGGCCATTTATTCTGAAGAATCAGATGCTGAACAATTCGGTGATGTGGAAGAGAAGGAATCTGAAACATTAGGAAATAAAATTTATGATGAAGAAGCTTGGAAACTAGAGTTGGAAAGGGTAGCACCGGCTCTAAGGTTGAAAATTTCAGCGGATGGGAGAGACTGGCGTACGAGACACGCACAAATGAAGGTTTATAAAGATGAATTATGTGAGCGGTTTAAAACAACTGGTACACAACTAAACAAAGTTTACAATAACATTAATTCTGGCATGGAAAAAATAGCAGCCAGAGAGAATATCCTTAACGAACGATTCCAACCGCTAGTACGTAAGTACGGTATGCTGTTGGATGAATTGAATAAAGTAACCAATGAATATAAAGAAGTTAGTGTAGGAGTGACAGAGAGGCAAGAAATGCTTAACGAGATTACAGCTAAAATAGAGAATATAAAGCAGAGAACGGAATCACGAGGATCCTCAATGAACGACAACGCTCCATTGGTAACTGCTAAGAAAGCTTTGGAAACATTGAACAAGGATATCCAGGAATTAGACTTTCAAATAATCGTGCTTCTGTGGATGCTGATTTCAAAAGAGAATCCCAAAAGCAATAACTTCTTAATGAATTCCGAATCGAAGATGATAACGAAAGCAGGTTATTAGGAGCAATTAAATTCTATAAGTAACAGTAATTGTTTCTATCTGAACCCTATTGTTCATTCTGCTTGGTTTCATCTAGGTTCCAGATTATCATCGAGATTAATGCTTTATATTTAAATCGTCACTCGTCAGTAACCTGTGCTATTGCACAGCATGAGACGATCGATATTTCACAAATTTTTTAAAGATAATATTAATTATTCTTCTGTAATCTGAATATTTTAATTTTTTTATTAACTAATTCTGACGCGATCATAAATTTACAAATAATATACAATATTATTATCATATATGCGCAACGGTTGCGTTACAAATAGATATGATTAAGGAAATACAATACACAGATTAAAATAACCTTGATTCTTTCCGTATGCCTATTTTATAAAATCCAACCCTCCTGTCTTTGCTTGCTTTACTCTGATGAAATGTGAAATAATAAAAGTTTATTTGAGTGATATTTTTTTTGATATCTGTTTAGGCATATTATTAACTTTTACAAAAACTTACATTAGTAGAAGAGAACAGGATAAATAAAATTATTATATTTTGCAATAATTTATTCATAATTCTCAAATAATACGCAATACAACATGGATACATGTTTAAAATAAATCTTAACACAACAAGGTACGAGTGACAAGCTTTGGTTAAATGCAAGCAAAACGGCATATAAAAATATAATCAAATAATATATAATAATGTATTATGCTAAAATAGGCGATTAAAATTTGGTGTGAAAGGAACGACGAGACTTAATACTAATTTAAAAATCACTTAAATATAAGCTTTTTACACTTTCTGTGCGATACATTATGTAATTTAAAAAATACGTGTAAAAGTATGAGCATGCAAAAATAAATCTATGACCCCTGTGGGTTATTTTGATGATAATGTTATTATGTATAAGGTAATGTTAAAAGCTCAAATTTATTAATACATGTGTCATATTTGGGTATTGCTATCCAAAACCTACATAAAAACCTCATGTTCCATAGTATATCTTTCGTCAATATTGTGTTTAACGATATTTAAAACAGCTAATATCGGGACTAGTTAAACGTGCTATTTGCATTTAATAGAAATTTGCGATTTATCTGCATTTTCACATTTTTTGGCCAGAGAAAACATTGTGATGTTTTTATCTGATTTTTACATATTTTTGTTTTAGATTGGAATTCGAATTATAATGTCACGCACATATTCCTATAAGAACATGTAGTTCCTTTTATGCAGTTATTTTAATAAAAAAAAGACAATTTATCAACATCACTGAAATCAGTAGAAATCACTTAAAAGTTACTGGTAATTTCTACGATTCAATGTACATTGATTACAGTTAATCCGAATACAATTTCAAATAAACTACAACCTACGTTTTATTGTACTTACAACGTCTTGATATTATACATAATGTATAAACAGATAAAATATATTCATAATAATTTTAAAATTATAATTTATTAATATGACAATATTCTTTGACTGATTATTACATTACAATAGGTATATATAATCGATTTTAGTTTGTTATCGACAAAAACAACACAAAAAAATGCCACGCATAATCAAATTTATAAAATAGCGTCTATAAAATCAATATAAAACAATAAATAGCATTACACGTGTTGTTATATTAAATTCCCTGTACAATATTAATGTTAACATTTGCACAAATAATTTCAATTTTCGTAGTATTTTTACAGTGTTTCTGGTTATAAATTGTAGACCCGTTATCCAATTATAATAATTGATTAAATGCATAATTATGTTACTTATTGAAAAAAAATGCGAGTATATTTTCACTCTATTGACCTCTCTATGTATATCAAACATAATGTGTAACATACTTAAAGTTTTACTGACAATTTTCGTCTACATTTAGTTAAAAAAATATAAAAGTAATAATTTTCAGTTAGTTTATATGGGACTAAATAAAACTTAACCTTTAACAATTAAAACAATAATTTATCTGTACTTCTATTGTCTTATTGAATATTTGCATACGTGATTCAACATAAGCATTAACATTTCCAATAAATGACCAACAACTTAGGCGTATTTTAGTTTTAGACGTGACAACGTCTTATAATTCGATAGAGCCGGCTGCACGCACGAAAAAACATGACTCATGCGGCGTTACCTCGCTCTGAGGCGTTCCATGTAAGGCTTGAAGTGCAAGCGAGAGCGCGGAACGAGCGACAAAGAAGCACAATCGGACGTTGTCACGTTCAACTATCGTCAGTAAACCGACTTTACAGGCAACCAATTTTTTGTTTGTAATTAACGTTCATAAAATACAATTTTAAATACTTTAATCATTCTTCTGATGTAATAATAGACTCTTAGCCTCAGCCATGTAGGGCGAATCTTTCGGCGTTTCCAGTGACACGTTGTACTTTTTCTTAAGATCTTCCATGAATTCTTGCTTTAGGAGCGCTAAGCATCTGCAAATAAAAATATAACTATGTACTTATAAAAATTTACAAATATTAAATAAAAAAAAATGTGTGCGTGTACTAGTGTACACACGTAAGAAGTGAAACTTCTTTATGACCTTATTTTTCAAAAAATAATTTACTATATGCAACTTTACAGAAATAGGTCGAATCACGAGTGGTAGGGATAAGAAAAAGATGGCGCGTAACGGAAAAATGTCACGCGTAACGAAAAAATGTTACACTAAATTTTTTTCCAACGAACATAAAGAAGTTTCACTTCAAAATATCTATAATTACGTGAAAACATTGAAAAAAATCAGATGATTTTTTCATGAAGTGTTACATGGAAAAACATTTATTGTCAATTTTCTGAATTTCACCATACTCATTACACAACACTAAACTGAAATGAACACTAACTCACTCATACGCCCAATAAAAATGACGCATCAGGCAATACTGCGAAATGTAGCCTTGTACATTTCACTCATTATTGCAACTCCGCTACATGTTGATGCAACTTCGTTGTTAAACATGTTTACCACGAATACTTTGTTAACGCACTACGCAAGTAACTCACTGCACGACAAAATCATCACAAAACCAACTCACCACACAACCAACTCACAACACAACCAACTCAAAACACAACCAACTCACTCCAAACCAACTCACAACATAACTACAAACTCACATTCGATAATGCGGATCAGCTCTAAACGCAGTTATATCCGGTGAGGGTGCGTGTGGAGTGTGAACAACAAACGCATCTGGCAACACTGCCAATTTGTAGCCTTGCGCTTTTAGTTCCACGCTGTGTGATACCTGATAGAAAAAATATTATAATAACGTTAAAATTTTTCCAATTAACTCATTGAGCCCCGAACGGCCCGATCGGTCCACGACACAATAGATTTTCTATTGTGTCTGTGATTCCGGGGCCTGAGTTATTAAACGTAAATATTATATCGGAAAAGAACTCTCTACTATATAGAAAAAATTAATCGCCAAATGTGTTGCTAAGTTTAAAACTCGAGAACGGCTCGGCTATATATTATATAGGCTATAGCATAATATATATTTCGGTCATAATATCTACTTCATAAAATAACATATGGGTGATTATACAAAAATGGGGTAACTTTTGAGGATATTTTGTTTACTATATTTTTTATATCAGATTGTTACAAATTAGGGTGTATATGATAGCTGATCTAATGAATATATTGTTCCAAATCGGGCCAGCCACTTTTTTAAGTAGATTGTGAGATATTTTAAATTTTCTGGAATTGGCCTCCAGGGGACTGACGAGGCTAACATGGTACTGATAAAAAGCACAATTTTGTAATATTCTTAAAGAAATTGAATGAAAATTACTACAAATCTCTGTTTTAATAATGGCACATGTCTTTTAAGTATTAAAATCACTTAGTTACGTTTAAAAATGATAATTAATAATATGTGATACTGGGAAAAAACAATGTCTCAAGTTTCAAAACAGCCTTCTGACATTTAACGCTACGTGAATATTCTAACTCTCTTACCTAACTTTTACTACTTTGACTTAGTTTTACTTGATATTTCAAGTAATTCACAAACAATAGAAACAAAAAACGGCCAAGTGCGAGTTGGAGTCCTAACAAACCTATTTTTTATTATGTTTGTAACTAAAAATTTACATTTTTAGCAATTTTTCCTTTATCTGTGTAATAAGACGTTGCTATTTACCAAGTAGAAGTAAACTATATAGCAGTTTATAGTAGACTGTATACACGGGAAGCATCCTGTGTGTTTTTTTATTCCCTTGCGAATATTGAATTTTGCGGAAATTTGCAGTATTAACGGATGTAGGTATCTTTTGATTGCGTTGCGTTATAAGTTTGATTTTATTACAGCCCCAAGGTTTCTTAATCTTGAGTATCCAATATAAATTTCAGATTGATTCCTCCACGCGTTCCAAAAAAAAACGTCTTAACAGACAAACGGACAACAAAGTGATCCTATAAGGGTTCTGTTTTTTCCTTTTGAGGTTCGGAGCCCTAAAAATCTACCAATATTTATGTTAAAAGTACTAATTATAGTAAAATTAAAAACCAAAGTCTCGAATGAAAGTCTCATCTGAGTTTTCATAAGAGCCCCTTGACATTTTTATAATGTTATTAAGTATATTAATTAACTTTTATGTTATTTTGAGGTAATTTTACTTCACAGTAATATACGTATACGTATTTATCTGATAAATATAAAAAGCTATTCCCTGAAAGCATCAAAATCAATAATTAAAATAAAATAAGATCTTTTTTAATAAAATTATTAGTAGTTTGTTTCAATAGCTCTTTTCTTTGCTACTCTTTCTTAAATGTTTCTTCCCTAGTCAAATTCAGGTTCTTTTAGCGTGGCGCATGATGTTTTAAACTGAAATATAAAATAGAAATGCTTATACCAATAGCAATCAAGATAAAAGTTCTCAAAAACGACAGAATCATCAGTACTATGGGGTCGCGTCAGTCCTCTGGCACGATATCTGACAAAGGACTGATGCCAGCGGATTGATGAAAAGGGACTTAATATGAGGTTATAATCACAAATTATGTTTTTTTGCCTAATTTCTTATATCAACAAACTATATTTTTACAAATCATAGTTAACCATTTATAAATGAAAATAAAAATCGGATTAACAATAAAATAACGACTCACCATAGGACTGAAATGTTGACTGGCGCAGCAAGATTTTAGAGGACAAACACAACCCTAGCGCTGGTACAGTTATGACGGCCGTCAAAATATGCTGTGCACAAGTAACTTCATTACCAACATTAATACTTAGACAGGGATTTGACCTCGACTTGGTGATATTTAGCGAGAATTTCGAATTTAAAAAACACACAACGGACTGACTAGTGAAAACGATGACAAAGTTTAATTTTATTTTTTAAATAAAATGGAAAACATTGCGTTATGAAATTTGTAGTATATAATACTATGTACATCAAAGATTGTAGTGTTTTTGTAAGTTTTCTTAAATCGATGATAATGTTTAAACGATAGTCACTTGATTCTTGGTTTTCGGAGTTGTGACATGCCAAAGTACTGACATTTGAGGTATTAATTTTTTTTTTTATTCATTTGTATTTTAAATAAAGAAGTGAAATTGAGTGACCAAATAAAGGACGCTTCATTGTTTTAAAATAGATTGTTATTTGAATAAAATATAATAAGACTTTGTTTAAATTGGCTGATGACATCGAGTTACCCCATTTTTGTATAATCACCCATATAACAATAATAAAGTATCACCTTATTCCAACCGAATCCAGAAAACCGTGTGTCGTATTTGGGCACAGAGCGATGTACTACTAAATATGGTTCGTAATCTGATTGCCATTCTACCTGAAATTATATGCAACTTATATTTTTGTTTCAGGCTTATATTTAACAGAGAAACGTAATTTATAAATAAAATCCACAAAACAAAAAATTTAATACCTACCAAACTATTACTATTTATATCATAAGAATTGTACACAATAATTATATTATTACCTCATAAGGCGCAGTTGCATTAGCCCATCTCGTATAATTAGTGGCCCTATGCCCCCGGGGCCACTCACGTGCTCTAAAGGGCCCCACATCCCCCCCCGGGGCCCCGTGGCGTGCTAACCGTTGTAGTAATGCCGCTTTATACCGGGGCACGGAAGCACGGTAACGCTGCGTTTCAAACGCCGGTACTACTAGACACTGTTGAATTCGATGTAACGTTTAATATGTAATTTCACTAAAGCGCGTCACACACGGTGAAGATACTATAATATTTTATGATGATTCTCTATTATCAAATATTACAGTATCTTAAGGTATCCGGTATCAGCGTTCTGACCATTATTTTTCTTTTTGTCATTGCGTACTAAGACCCCTCTAGAACCGCCATCCTGTTACAAATGACCCGAAATTTTGTGTCAGTGTTCTTAACATAAAATATTAATTATAGTATCTTCACCGTGTGTCACGCGCTTAACATGTGTATGAAAGATATCAAATATTATGCTATGAGCAATGTAACGTGTGTGTAATATAATGAATGTTATAGAATATAGAACGAGCCCCGTGGTCGTGTCCCGCCAACCATTGGAAGGCGTCACTTTAAAAGGTTGCTTTTCCACCAATATTGTGCGAAGATGTGTAACGAGGAATGTATACGTATTTGTAAATAACCGCTAAACGCTTCAAACTTAATGTAGCGATACGATTGATTCTTTACCAAACACATTCCTCGCTACACATCCTCGCACATTATTGGTGGAAAACACAGATCACAGAAACTAAAGGGAGATATGGTTAGGGGGCGGGGCCGGTGTCGCAGCAATATGCCCAAAAAAAGAACAAGCTGTAGCGGTGCTGTATACATACGTCACTTACAATCTAGTGTGCGATCGAATACTCGCTCTCATATTTTTGTGTGATGACACGCACACAACGCGAAGTATTTATTGTTTTGATTTTGTTTACTGCAGTTGTGTGCGTAAATTTTTTATGAGACACGGTTTCGTACTCAGCGCAAGCGATTGGCATCTCTCTAGATCTCTATGGTGGAAAAGCACTCTAAGCGTGGTACACATGTGCAGTAACGCTGCGTTTCTAACGCTGATACTACACCGTGTGCATAATACAAAAAAAATATTCACTAATTCGGTAAAATAGAATTCAATAAGACATTCATAACATAATGTTAGCAATTCTTAATTTCATTATATAACAGGAATCCCTTACTGACCTGTAACAAATTAACCTATATAATGTATGTTGTTAAATAACATCAAATTTACCTTTTTCTGTGGATACGGGTTGATCAATTTAATAGCTGCCCTCAAGTGCCCATATAAACCTGCCATGGGCACAAAATCTGCGTCCATTAGGAACACATAGGGCGTATTCACATTCTCTAAAGCCACGTTACGGAGATAGTTCACTGGGTAATGTACCTGTAAATATAAACAAATTCTTTAGAACATAAATATTTTGTTTGCAGTTCAGACTTCAGGGGCCAATACAATCAAAAAGAGAGTATTCAATTCGATTCGAGACGTTAAATCTAAGGTAAGACATTATTATAATATTTAAACGTAATAGAATTTAATATTTTTTTGAATCCGTAAAGTCTTAAATTTTTTAGTTCCTTTTTTTTAATATTTATAAAATTTATTAGTTTATTCATAGTTTATTCATAACAGATTCCCGAACTGCGGGTAGTATGTTACTTACTCTGTGGACTGCAGTATATGCGTAGCGTAGACAGATGCGTAGTATGCGAACCGCGAATAAATTATCAAAGTAAACGCGGGTAGGTCGAAATTTTTTATCGATCAATCATAGTTCACGTAGTATTTGTATTCTCTTTGCATAGTTCATAGTTTCATAGTTCAGGCGTTTTGTTAACATGATAAAAATTATCGTCTTTATAATTAAAAACAGATTGTTTCTTTGTTTTTGTTCAAGTGTAAAAGTAATAGTGTGTTGTATAAAGTATTAGTGTTCTTCGATGTTTCTCCATACGTGTTGTGACGTAAAATACTGAAAGTGTGTTCCTGCTATTTTTGGTAAAAGGTATTGTATCTGAACTATATTAATAGACTGTTTAATATATCAACCGAATTCAAATCAAATTATCTTATCTATACTAATATTATAAAGCTGAAGAGTTTGTTTGTTTGTTGTTTGAACGCGCTAATCTCAGGAACTACTGGTCCGATTTGAAAAATTCTTTCGGTGATAGATAGCCTATTTATCGAGGAAGGCTGTAGGCTATATATCATCACGCTAAGACCAACAGGAGCGGAGAAACGCGAGTGAAACCGCGGGGCGCAGATAGTTTACAATATATTTAAAAATTGCAAAGCATCGTAAAACAACCAACGACTATGTATTTTGAGTTAAATGAACAAAAAATCTTTATTATATTAATATTTTTGTAATTTTCTTACCGAATCGTGTTTAAACACAAGATGGTATCCGATATTCCGTCGAAAGCTGAGCGTGTCGGACCAGTCTCGTATGAAGCTCTCAAATTTTGTCACTTCGCAGTCCGATAGATATATTGCAGCACTTAGGGGACCTAATTAAACATGTATCAAATATCACTACATAGTATAAAACAAAGTCGCTTTCTCTGTCCCTATGTATGCTTAAATCTTTAAAACTATGCAACGGATTTTGATGCAATTTTTTTTAATAGATAGAGTGATTCAATAGGAAGGTTTTAGTATATAATTTATTAGATTTGAGACAAAGCGGGCGAAGCCGCGGGCGGAAAGCTAGTTTGTAATAAATGCTAGTAAAATAAAATGTAGGTATAATTTTTATGAATTTTTCAATAGACTTCAAACAATTTAGTTCACCCTGTTAGTGGCTTGTATATTTTTTTACATTTATATTATTCTCAAATCAACAATAGCTTCGCAATGGGTTTCTTTTTAATAATATAGGTGTTCTAATATAAAAAGCTATTGGAATGTGCCTTTTTTATTATTTTTATTTTATTTCCACCATGTTTTAACACAGGGAAGTTAATCAAAACCAGTCCAGTAGCTTAAACGATTTATATTATAATATTGTATTTTTTTTCAAGTTATTCTACAAGTACATTTAATTTTTTTTTAACAAAGTATAGAAGCAAATTATAATACAAAACCTCAAATAAAAAAAACCTACCATCCCAATACTTCACAAGCCGCTCCAAAAACTGCAGTCTATCCATAGACAACTGTAATACTAGAGTGACGTCAAAACCATCGATACTAGAGTAGCTATAGTCCATGTAGTATAAGTGTGTGCGCAGTTTTACACGTTGTGCTGCGCGGAAACTTAGGCAGAGGTCGGAATGGTTCATCTAAAAAAAATATTGAGTAAGTAGGGAATATTTTTATGGTAAATTTAAATTTTAATGTGGTGGCATTTTATTGCAATTTAAAGTTATAGCATGAAAAAGAAAATATTACTATATATATTGTTTTTTGCATGCTATATTATTTATTTATTCATAGACTAGAGGTCCGCCCCGGCTTCGCCCGTGGTACATATTTCGTAATAAAAGGTAGCCTATGTCCTTTCTCGGGTATCAAAATATCTCCATACCAAATTTCATGCAAATTGGTTCAGTAGTTTAGGCGTGATTGAGTAACAGACAGACAGACAGAGTTACTTTTGCATTTATAATATTAGTATGGATAACATTATCGTATTTGCAGTTAATTTAAGTAGAAACAAAATGTTAATATAAGAATAGATATTGTAAGCCATGTCGAGAACTAAGAATGAATCATGTAATATAAAATACCAATCAATATTAAATCAATGCAATAGTACATATTATAATGATTAAATTATACCTTATAAGTAACAACTTCATTTTGAGAACATCTATGTAGCTTTTCACGTAGAAGATTCCCATCAAAATTAACATAGGATAGATGGATGTTTTTAAAATACTCGGCATCTCTGATCCTCACACTGTACTTACTTGGCGAGTTCCAATGAATTATCTGTAAGTTTGACAAAACAATATTGATAAAAACCTTGTGATTGATAAAAAGTTCAACAGTAGACTTTTAACTAACTGTTACATAAGTATCAATTTTTGTAATTTTGTATCCTCAAATCATAAAATATGACCTACTTGCTCTTTGTTGTGTACAAATATTGCTCATAGAAGTAATTCATCGACCACAAAAACTATAAAATAATTTTTTGCTTGCTACATAATTTTATTTCTATGAAACTAAATCATACTTCCTTCATGCATTCAAAAGACCAAGAAAATTTTAAAAACCTCATGTTTACTACTTTATTTACCTTGACATTATTAACATCTTCACCGTAACAATTTTTAGCCAGCGTCTTCATAGACATTTGTACATTGTATTGACAACTGATATTGAACACAAAACCCGGATTCTTCTTTATAATCGCGTTAATCACATCCTGATCGGCCAGCGTTGTTTGTTTCAACTGTTCCAGGTTCTCATTAACTGTTTCGTGCCACACTAGCGTCCAGTCTGTTACTGTCCTTAGCTTGTGCAAGTCTAAAAGCATTACGCCGGTGTTATAGCCGCGGCCTAATGCTGGCCAGCGTTTCGTTTTATCGTAATACCAGTTGCTTTCATTTTCCACTAGACCTATGAACTGAAAGTGGTTAAATTAGTGGAATTTCATTATTACCTAGCAAAAGGTAGATAATAATCGATTTAATGATCTTGTATTTATAACCAATCTTTTTGTTTACTTAAACTATAGCATTTCTGTTTCAAACAATTTACCTGATCATCAGTCATATTCCTAAACATGCTCCACAGTTCAGCGACATCACACAGAAATGTAAGATCCGAATCCAGTACTATAACTTGTCTTAAACTATCTGGCAGTATACTGGGAAACAGGAGTTTGACTAGCGCATATATCCCTGAATAGTGACTGTTGGGTATCCAACGAACTTCCACTAGACGTTTTTGGGCATTGTACTGGGTGTATTTTACTGTGAAAAATAAAGATACTCAGTGTAATACAATTAGTTATTTTTATTTAATTTTAACTTAATTAATCAGCATAATGTATTTTCAAGGCTTCTCTTAAGGTCCTAATGGTTTATTGATAAAATAGCAATGAAGATGATAAATGAACACTCTACAACCTATTTCTACTGAATAAAAATATAAATTAACAGATATATTATTTAACTGTCATTATAAGAAATTTTTTTAAATACTACCTGTCTATTAAATCTCGCCTTTCACTGTTATAATGTCCAATTATCCATAACAAGATTGGTCATACATTACCCCTCTACACAATATTCTTTACAATAATCTATCTGTTATAAAGTCCAACTATCTATAGTAAGGTTGAACATAACTCTTTTAGTCTAGTTGCAATAACTATAATCCACAACATAAAAACATACATACCATCAGGTATATCCCATGTATCAAACAGAGTACCAATAGTGTGTTCAGACATGCTATCCACTATAATATGAAAGTGTATCGGGTTCTGTCGGTGATGCAGCAAAGACTTCAACATGGGAGTGATATTTCTTGTACACTTGCCCATGCAAACTAGTGCTACATGCACCGTTTCACAAATTGTTCCAGCTACATCTGGAATCTAAAAGTTAGATATAACTCCTGTAATCTGTATAGTATTTGGTTTCATTTTGTATTGTATTCAGTGGTTAATATTGTTATGGTTTTAGCTGGTAAAACCATTTCATGTACCCTTGATACAGTCAAACACTTTTTTAAATGGCACTTATTCATGACCTATCTATAGGCTAATAGAACACTTATGCAATTCATTGGCAATTTAATTTTTACAATTAAATACGCAAAACAGACAACTTTTTTATACATTTTTTTTTTTGTAAGAACATGTTATTCAGGGACAGAAAAAAACACAATGTTCAACACACAGTACCGGGGCTTACAGCATAATTTTAAGGGTTATGAACCACTCATATATTATTCTTCAATTATTTATTACATACCTCAGGTACTGTGTATGTTATCTCGGTATCCACAGATATTTGTCGCATAACATTTTGAGAGATCTGAAGCTGCTTTTTAAACACGATATTTTGTGTTTCCAATATATTTATCCTTGATATCAACCACCAGTAATATATAACAGAAACAGCTATCCATAAACCAAGAGGCACTCCTAGCCAGGGTCGAAGAAATAAACAGGAGAAAACATTTTTGGACGAAAAATTCATTTTCGATTTAACATTGTGTAAAATCACTGGAATCTATTGAATCTAGATGATTTGTAAATAGGTTAATTTACATTTTTATAACTGAAAAGGGTAGAAAACATTACATGATATGAAGTTCATTTTATATAGCAAAGTAATTTTCATAATTAAACAGAACATGAATACAAACCATATGTTTAATGTTATGGTTCACTCAGATAATTCACCAACGTGATTTATTCAAATATTTTTACTACTACTATTACAAGACATTTGAAAACGATAATAATTTTATTAACAACATACAATTAATATAATTTTATAAACCTTAAATTGTGTATGTACTGTTTTCAAACAATAAATTACTGCGGAACGTCAGTGTCAGACGTCCGGATGGGTTGTCGAAATTGACAATATTTGACATTTTAATGTCGAATGAAGATCTTATGTGTGTTGCCATCTAAGGTTGCCATTGTACGAAAATATAATCTTCCAGAATAATGTGAGAATAATTATTCATATTATTTACCAAAAAAACTACCTATAGGACTTATTCTCAGTCTACTATTAGACCCATAGACCATTGTTTGTATTCCGTAATAATGTGAGAGTCTAGCACGCTTCAGCATGAACCACACGCGCATACAAAATCGGCATACGAATTGCGAATGCTACTGTGTTTAGTATGGAGAGTGGTTGCGATTACATAAATTACTAGCTCTGTGGTGCGATCATAATATGAATTTGCTAGTCACTGCAATTCACGGCGTAATCTGTCTGGAAATAAGAGGTCATATTAATACGGCCCCTGTAAACGATCTTACGCCTCTGAAGGTGTTCACTGGTGGTAGTAGCCCTTACTGTGTCAGACATCCCAACAACTACTTTGCCGAGGATAACATAAACATAAATAAACAACCCATAGGATATAATATGCCTAAGTAATTTAAGTAGTCATATTATATTTGATGATATTTTTATGTTTACAGAGAATATATATGTTTCAGATAAAATAAAACGCGATAATAGATAGTAAAAATTTATTATGATCAAAGAAAAAAATATAAAATAATTAATTACATAACATTTAAAATCTTAGTAGTAACACGTATTAAATAACAATACCTATATGTAATATTAACGTTATAATCTTTATATAAATATTATTATTTACTTATTAACTTTTACATAATAAGTATTATATCTGATAAAAAAATCCAATATTTAACTCGAATAGGAGCAAGTTATCATGTAGTATAATATTGGTGCGCCTGGTCATAATATAGAAAAACAATAATAATTATACGTTTGAAAAAATATTAGGCACATATAGTATTATAATTACATACCTATTACTTTGCTAACTACTAGTAGGCATATATTATCATGCAAATAAAGACTCAGGTAATTTTTAATCTAAAGAATATTTTAATCTGAATATTTTGTCATGACTTAAAAATAAACAATTTTAAATAAACTAAATTCTAATCGAGGTGGGTTGTTAATGTAAATAGTCTTAAATTGTCGCAGGAAATTCGGCAAACTAATTATTATCCATTATTTTTAATTTTGTACCTTTTTGAGACAGTGAGACTATTCAAATATTGAACATGGAAATATACTCAAACATTATTTTTGCACAATGAAACTGTGGTAAAACTTTAACAGTACAATATGTTGTTGTGATTTAACTTTTTTTCATAATACATAAAATAAATCTTGAACATAATTCATAAATTTAAAGCTACATAATAAGCTATTTTAGTTTATTTCAGTTTCACCGCTCCATTGGCTTGCTGGTGGTTGTTGATTCTGATTATACGGCATTGGTTGTTGTTGATTCTGATTATATGGTACTGGTTGTTGTTGATTCTGATTATACGGTGCCTGTGTGTCTATATTCTCACTATACGCTTGGGGTTGCCCGTATGTAAATCCTTGGTTGTCGTTATCCAAGTCTACTACTTTCACGGGCTCTGTTGGCTCCGGGCTATCTTCTGTTGTGTCCTTTTTGTATGGAATGGATTCATCATCTGAATTTACCTTGACCGAGTCATCTGGGTCGATTGCCCGCGTTCTGAAATTATAAAAATATTATCGTCATTATAAATGCTACAGTCCTTCGGTTGGTCAGTTCCGTTTTCACAGCTAGACCACTGTACCGATTTAAATGAAATGTTGTTTAATTTATTAAATTATTAATTGGCGCCTGGCGCTGGTTTTTGTAAAGAAAAAGAGAATAGGATAAATAATAAATTATTATATTGCAGTCACGATTCAATGTGCAAAGCGAGTGGAATGCTACCTATTAGTAGTACATTAATTTATAAACGTTGATAGATCATAGAACCTAGCTATTATCTATTTAATAATCTATGCTAATCATCCCTTGAATCATAGACATCAGGGAATTATATACATTAAATTCAATCAAACTTACTTTATATTCAAATATTCGTTCTCCTCCTTTTCCTCTTCCTTCCTTCGCTTGAAGATCCTCCATCCAATGCAAATCAGGACAATGACAATTGGGACCATAACAGCACTTATTATGCCCCATGTTGCCCCCAAAGTTCTTGCAGAATACTCTTGGTTACCTATAGAAGAAGTTTATGTTAATAGATAGGAAAATGTGCGGAATGAAATTGGATTTTTACGAGGTGTGTACGAGTTAGGTAAAGTTGAGAAAAAAGTGTTAGGAATATGCATAATTCGGAAATATAGAAATGCTAGGTTGAAATAAAACGCGTAACAACTATGCAACCATCACAAAAGATCCACCAGAAATCAGAACAAATTTAATATTATTTATTTATTTTGGAATGATTTTTAATATTATTTGTTAACTTATCACAATGAAAAAAAAAAAACGCAATATTGTGTTATCTTTAATTAGATATAAAAGTAACTCACCTCACTGGCCGTGTAACCCCATTTTCGTGTGTACTTTATGATAATATTGATAAGAAAGCAAGCAATATCTGCAGGTTGGGGGGAATTAAAAAACAAACACATCACATGACCGAGAAAATTTCTATTCCACCGAACCTTGCTATTCCCTGCTTTCTTATTTTATGGAATTTAGATACTTAAATATTAAACTATAGTGAAATTATTCTACCGTATCTCGGAACAGAAATTCTCTCTCTCTGTGATTTATAAACGTGTAAAACAATTTATTGAACATTCATTAAACATTTAATACTTATGTAACGACATCACTGGGAAAAATCACATCACGTTTAAAATTGTAAATATATCTCAAAATTACTAAACAAATAAGTGCATAAATTAACTAATTTGTGACGCTTAATAAATAAGCCAGTCTCCAAATATTGTCATTCACCTGGCAGTGTTAACCTAATGCCTATTCTATTTACTTTTATATCAGTGGGATTGTAAGTTTGTTATTTATAAAATTTTACACCATAGTGGATCGACTGCTAAATGTAGGTATTTCAGTCGTAGGTGGGTCAATAAGGGTTTCAACTGATTTTCCTCTTTGTGGAGGTAAAGTGAAAGTTTTGATTTCGGTAGGTGGAGCGCTCTTTGGAGGCTCTGGCAAACCAGAATTGTTGAATGTATTTCTGGGGCTGTTATCAGAAGTAGGGCTGATGGGTGGTGAGTAAATTTCTGAATACGTTGGGGAATAGTGCGACGATATGGGACTGAAACGACCTTCATATTTTGGAGAATATGGATCTTCGGATTCCTTTGTCGAGTATCCAGATTCACTTGGAAGGTTGCGACGTCCGGTTTGACGTGGTTTCAAGAATTCTATATCTTTAGCGGGACGCGTGAGAGTAGAATCTCTATTAGATTCTGAATCAGAAGGGGAGGTTATTGAGAGTAAATCTTCTTCAGATAAATCAAAGGGTTTCTCTGGGAAATCGACCTCTGGAGCGTTAGGTAACGGTTCATTTGTTCTATAACTTTTGTCGTAACCGCGACGTTTTTTCAGAGAGGATGGTTTATCGGATTTGTCACTTTTGCTCGAATCTGTGTAGCCTATACCAGAAGTGTCCCCGTCTAAAGGTTCACCAGGAGGCGCTGGTGCTGACCGAGTTACGGCTTTAATTGGGGTTTCCTCGGTGGGTGTATCAGGTAATTTGGGCTTATCAGAGTCCTGACTACGTAACGTGGATGATTTCATTGTGTCTGTTATGTTCCCCATTGATGCGGATCTAAGATTAAGTCGTGATGCGGATTTCGAACGCGGAATGTCCTCGAAGCGGAAGCCCTCTTTGCCTTCTGACTTTGGCTTGTAATAGCACCAGAACCAAAACAGGCAAATGAGCAGTAACAACGGTAGAATAATTGCCACTATGATGCCCCAGGTTAAGAATAACGTTCGTTGTGAATACTCCTGGTTACCTGGTATAAGAAGTTTTGTGAGAATAAATAAACACAAGGACCTATAAATTTATTTACACTTAATAGAATAATTTTAAATATTTTTGCAATAAGACTTACGTAAGCATTCAGTATAGCCGTAGTCAGGAAGGTTCCACCTGCCGTTGTCCTCGCAAATACGACGTTTGTCGCCGGTCAAAATAAAGTTTTGGTTGCATTCGAAGTTCACCTAATTAAAATAAAAAATAATTTAAATACATAAAAGGCCCCAGTCTATACAAACTATACTTCTCTATTTGTATATTATGTTACTCATAAAAATTGCCATAGGCTAAAATGTAATGAATAAAAACTTGGACTGCTAAAAAATAAAATTAATGAAGAAATTTTACTTACCCTTGTACCAGGCGTGAAGAAGAAATTACTCTTTCGTCCAAATCGAGGCGTTTCTAAAATACCGCAACTTATCACTCGCCTTGCATTGATCTCCTTAATGTTCGTCTAAAAATGAATATCCACATATTTTATTACTAGAAAAATAAAACTCAAATAACGTAACAAGGTAGTTTAGGAATCACGAATGAAGATACAATGTAAACAGACAGAATATTTAAATAATATGCAAAAAAACTATGCAGCTGCAAAAATGCATGTGCAATTTTGCTACGAGAGTTGATTATAAACTGAGTTTTCAATACGTTTCTCCATCGTATAAAGACCTTGAAAGAACACCATAATTAAAAGAACAATGGACATCTTTTGATATATTCAAGGGACACACGCAATTATTTACAGTAAACATCTCAACGCAATTGCATTAATAAAGCTATTTCGATTCAGTCTCCTATATCCAGCGAGTAAATTTCCATAGATCATTCCATAGCCTTAGCTTTAATTTATTTTTCTTAGCTTTACAAAAACCAAGAGTACCAAAACTCATATAAATTTACAATATAGGACTCATCACTCGACAATATACTATAATTATTATAGCTCATAAAGCAAGATGATGATTCATTCCGTTGATGGTATCACAAAAACGTTAACAGTTGAATACAATGACAACTTATTTTTCCCACGGGCCACGGATAGTATGATTTAACTTCTAGGTTTACATTATCTAGAAATTTTGAACTAAGTCTTGTTTTCTATTATATTTGCAAGCGGTATTAGTAAAGATTTAATTTAATATGTCTACTTACAATAGATGCCAAATAGTTCTTGGTAAATTCAGCCATATCTCTGTTCAACGTCATACCATAATCATAGCGACATTGATATGAGTCCTGACATATTTCTAGAGCTCTTGCAACATCCTGTGACCTATTTGCCGGTAAGAAGTTTGCTGGTTCTCGTATGAAATTGGGTATAAATTGATCATCGTTAAAATATGCTGCAGTCCGACCATATTCCCTCGTGAATAATGCTACACCTATATCCTTTTGCTCTCGATCAGAAAGCTGCCCTAAATAAGAAGAGAAGATTTAATATAGAATTTCAATGATTTATATATGAAGCTTAAACTAAAACCACATTTGTTCTAGATAGTCAAGAAATTTGTTTCGAATCCTGACGTGAAATTAAAAGGTTGTGGTTCTAGAACTCAAATATACTATTGTACTTCAAAGCTTTTAAGCTTTTAATTTTTATTAAGCAATTTTTCAAAGGCAGAAAACTTAAAACGTTAAGATCACGTAGATACAATTATTAAAACTTACAATAATGAGCAAATTCTCGATGCGCGCTCTGGAAGTTGTTCAAATCAACCGTCCCTAAGGTTCCATCTGGTCGCACAAAGTCGTCGTTTACATCTAGAGACCAATTTCCAAATAGGCCACGCGTTTGATTCTGCAAGAATTAGTTTGGTTTCTATTTTTATCATCATTACCTTGTGTATTCAAATAATTTTTATTCAGTTGGGTTTGTAACAGGCTAAGATATAATTTTTCATAAAGGAATGTTTCGTTTTCATTTATATTTAAGACTCACCATAAAGTTCCAAGGGAGATAAACTCTTGCTGTCATAAATCCTTTGTTTTCTACAACTTCTACTCCAGCACCAGAAGAGAACATGATCACGATTTCAGATTGATTGAGAATGTACATCGGTTGGTAGACAGTTACTCCTAAAATAATTAAAATATTCACAATACATTAATCTCAAGTATAACGAGTTAAGGTAATAGAAGAGTACAATATCAAATATTAATTACCTGGGAAGTACTGAACCCTAAGAGCAGGTCGGTCGAAGAAAATCCTTTTTCCATCAGCAAACACGTCCAATCTGTATCTCCATTGCGAATGTTGAGGACGCAAGCGCACCTGATAAATATAAAAACTATTTTATTACAATACATAAGTATAATATCACCGAACTACCGAACTACTACGTGTTCTATAAAATTTAAAGTAGTATCAGTAGCATGTTTTAGGGTAGGTATAAAAATATTTAAACAGTAAAGACAGACAGTGCAATTAAATTCAGTATATTTAAGTCGCGATTGCAAAATTGAATTAAATCTGATCAATCCATCAGTCCTTTAAAAGGAGTTAAAACATTGCTGGATCAATGAAGTTTAAAGGATGTGGTAAGCTTTAAAATGAAAATGAAGAATTTTGTTGGAGAAGTTGATTACCTCGATCGGGACTGAATTATTTGATGCTGATACAATAGATGTAAGATGTGTTGCATTAACAGCACCGTAGATATTTCTCGCCACTTGTTCAAATCGACCTTGTACGTCTAGTTTCAGTTGAGGATGATCAACCCTCACTAGAACGTATTCACCTGTGAAGAAATATATTGTAAGTATTATGTCAGGAAATGGGACGTTTATCCGTGATCGTGAAAAGTTAGACCGTGTCAGATTTCACTCTTATTTTCCATAGAAGTGTAATTATGGAGATAAGTTTCAAAAAATGCTTTGTACTTTGCACAGAGTCACGAAACGTCTGCATTCAATGTATCTTGTGTAAGGCTTAAGTTTACGGCTTAAAAATATTTTACCTTTTCCATTGAACGTGTATTGTAGATCGTCGAAAGTAATAATATGAGGGTCTCCGAAGATACCAGCAACGCCTGGTGACTGGTACGCCACACAGTCCTGGGAGGGACGACGCTCGAATCTGAATGTTATACAATGGTTGAAAATTTGAAAACAATTAAAAATAGAAAAACAAATAAGAATAAATAAGAAACATAATATATACCCTGAAATTTTCCAAGGTCAAAACTCAAAACTTTACATACTTACATTTTTCCTAGCTACTTTAAAATGTCATGCAAGGTCGCCAATTTTTTATTGCATTCAGAATATGTACGATTTAATTGTTTTTTATTTATCTTTCAAGTAAACATAACAATCTGAATGGGTGTTGTCTTGTCTATGATATAATATTGTCTAAAGTTCAATAATCTTTTTTTTAACCAATTTAATTACCTGAAAGTTTCGCAGCCAACAGCTTGCTCCTCTTGCCACATACAGCATTGATAGAACGGTATCATATCGTGGAACCAATGGGATAAAGATGGCACCTATGGAAATATTTTAAATTAATACATCATTTACCTAAACAGATGAAACAACAAGAATTCAATTGCTAAATACCTTGTTGGCTTCGTTGTAAGGAGTGAAGCCAAAGTCGTGCGACCTCTGAGGTCGTGAACCCCACATTTGATCATACGACAACATTAGGAAACCATTCTTATCGTAGCAGCATTCTTGACCTGAACCTTCCGGGCTGAAATATTTATAATTATTATAGAGAAAATCGGTAACTAACTATTTATTATACAATCATTACTTAAAGAATAACGTTTATATTAAGATTTAACAATGTTTCAGTATATTGCACGACAAAAAAAAACTCTTAATTTGAACATGCATAATATAATTTTAAATAACTATAAATATTAGGATTTGTTAATGGATTACCTTGGCGAAGCACTTCGAACACAATGGATTGCACCCCAATGATATCTGCAAGTCGGATTGGTATCCTTGTCACAATTAGGGTCTGGTAGGAATCGTCCCTTATCCAAGAGTGCATGTTCCAAGGTACAGGGACACACCCAGACTTGAGCAGCGAAGTTCTTTAAGAAACGATCGGTTCTGAGCCAGTTGTTACACATGGATTGGGCCCATCGTTGGCCGTGAAGCTTCTCCCACTGGGGAGCGAAGTACCAACCGAGTGGAATCGGTCTACTCCAAAGCACCCTGAATATATTTCGTATAATTTAGTTTCAAGAGTTCACGAATCATAAAGGAATATTTGAACGAAATAGTTTTTGCATTTACAAACATATTAGAAAGCTCTTATGCAATATTATTTTTCATTTATGTAAAAGAAGTTTACACTAAACTAACTTTGACCTTATAACCATATACCTAACAATATTGTATTAGTATGGGACTATCTAAAGTTTTAATTGTTTAATCATAGCCAATTAATTTTCACTTTACTTACGGCGATATAGAAACTCCTTTAAACACTTCCGGTGTCGTCAAGTTAATCTGGAGGAAACCGAACTGCATATCATTGTGCATAATGTTATCCCTGTTACGGAAGTTCTGTGGGTTGATCACATATTCCCCTGTATTGGAGACACCAGCTTCAATCATGTCTATGAACTCGAGTTGAGGTCTGATAGTAACCTCCTTGTATCCCCACAAACTTATTTGCAGCTGTACATTTAAGTTTGTTGTTAAATTGAAACGGTCCCATTTGATTCTTATTTCTGGCGGATATCTTTCATGGATCGCATTGTCAGGGAAGAATATTTTCTCAGTTGCTGTTGCAGGTGTTTCTATAAGTAAAAAAATAAATAAAAAATATTTCATCAAATACCACTTAGACTCTAGGATATTAATATGTAAATTAAAAATGTTTGTCTACTTACCAACAAAGAATTTTCCTTTCCACTTATACGGTTCGTTATTGATAGCAACTTCGAATCTAGCATATCCATTATGATAAAACCGTGGTTGCACACATACAGCTCGGTTCACATCAACCACAGCACCCGTTACTGCTTCTGTATCAAATCTGCATGTAATTCTATCATCAGGATTAAAACAAGGACCAGTTATGTTTACAATTGTTCCTCCAAGCATGTTTCCAGATTCAGGAGCGAACATTAGCGGCAGATTGGCACCATCTACAAAAAAATATCAACGAAATATTAGAATCTATTACATTTGTAATATTCTTTACAATATATATTTTGATGTGATGGATTACTGACCTATATCTTTATTACATGTTCCCATGAGAATATTTTCATCGATTCGGAATATGTGTCGTCCCGGAAAACCGTTAGCCCAGCCTCTTCCAGTTAAATCTCTTAGAACAGATGCTTGAGAATAGGGCTTATATTCGTAGCTTCGTGTTGCGTTACCGGCGTTGAAACCAATCTAAAATATTACCATGAATAATTAGCTAGTTCTATGTTAAAGGTGGAGTAGCAAACAAATTTGTTTTCTGTTGTTCCATACTACTACAACTAATCCTTGGAAGACCACTGCACATTTTTATGGTGTTTAGTTTAAATAAATTATCTCTAGCCACCTGTTAGATAGGAGGAGCCGATTTTTTTAAATATTAATATCTACTTACGTAAGCTGGTACACCTCCTTCTCCAGTAGTGGTATCACCACCAGCTTCAGTATGAGAACTCCAGTTAATTTCAAGGTAATTAAATATAGCATACGTAAAAACTTCATCGGTAGCTAAAACCATTTGGAATGTGTTCGTCTAAAAAGAAGAATAAAAGACATCGGTTACTCAAATAATTACTAACCATCAATAGGAAGTAAACTTCTCAATGAAGAGTTTCATAATTATTGAAGCGATAAAAGTCGATTGTAGTTTCAACTACTATAATATTATTTAAAGCGACATAAATTTTAAAGATCATAATGACTGAAAAAAGAAAGACAAAGCTATAAAACTTACCACAAACAGAGAGTTGTCAATACCTCCAGCGAAAGACATATTCTTCCAAGTAATTGTGATAGCATGTTTAGGGAAGAATGTATTCGAACCTATAACACCTTCACGAATATCCCATGTTATACGCTCTCGCATCTCAACACCAAGTTGATCTGTTCTTGTCTAAAATGAAATAAACAAAACAATTCTATAGTAATCATGTCTTCTAGACCTGAAGGATATGCAAAAAGAAAAGTTGATTACTGCTATTTCAAAACTTGTCTTTATCCATCACAGTTGTTGCAAAATGGAAACTTAAATGTTTAGTTACAGAGGCAGAAAGCCAAAGATTTGATTATTTCATAGTAACCTACAAAAAATTCTGGTAAAATTTCATACCTGCAAGTCCCTATCCAATCTGAAGTAAACACCTGGTCGCCTTTGATCCGGGTCTTCTGGCCTCTGACTTCCAATACGGCACTTGCTAAAGAAGATGCCAATGAAAGACGGGTCGTTAACATTAGGCCAATCTCGCACAGGGAACGAGAGGGGATACGTGTAGTGGTCTGGGGGGTCGCTGAAGTATATGTAACCGTTCATGGACAGCTGAAAGAAGAATTTAAATAACGTCAGTGTCTAATTCACAAGTAAAGAAAGGATGAATCTAATAAAATTCACATGGAGCCCTGACACCAGGACGGTTTCAATAGAAAATTAAGCAACTGACGTCGAAGTTACTAAATAACGTACCAAAATATAACCTATTGCTTTTCTGTCTCCTGTAGTTTACTCATTTGAAGAATAATTAAATAAACACAAATATAACGTTATCTAAATCTATAGTAACTAAGAGACTACTAAGATAGACTATTTGATACTTACTCTCGTATAGTTAAATCTAAATCCAAAGAAAGGCAATTGAAAGTTGAAGTTCTTGTGAATCTGCGGTGTCGATGTATGAATATCCCGCTGGTAATCACCAATGTTCTCACTACCACCCTGGTCGTAGAACCAATACAGGAAGTTGCCTCGGATCTGCTGCAGTCTCTGCTGTGTGATGACGTAGGGCTGCCCATTGTTTTGGTAGCTGATTGACGGTAACACTCTTCCGTCGATGTGAGCTAGAGAATTTAATATTTATTACGTTTTATAAATTTAATTATACCAGAGGTTGAGCAGAAGACATATTTAAATCATTATAGATACAGTAAACACCTAGTCTTTTAACACGATTGTGAAAGTAAATAAAAGTACAATTAATAACGTTTTAGGTGAAAATCATGTGAAAAAAGAAAATATATTTGGCGAAACAAATCGAATGAAGTTTCAGTGAAAGAGCTGTTAAGTATGATAATTAAATTTTAACTCTACATTATGTCCCAAATTCCAGATAGTCGCGTCTTATTTTTAATTTGATTATAAGATGAAGGAATTGTAATATGGAAACATTAGAATTAACTTTATGCTATTATATTAGACTAGGGAAAACCCCAAGTGTATTCAAGTACATCGTTAGAAAATGAACCTTGTCACATTTATAAATAGAGACGGCATATGTGTGACTTGTTTTAATAAAATAAGCATCCTATTGAACATAACATTCCGAATCAATATCAAAGCCAGTCACCGATAAATAGATAAGTTATCGATTTCATACAAAGCTGGCTTATTTGTAGAAATAGTACTTATCAACTTGCAGAATACAATTTAATATTTTATTACTTTCAAGTATAAAATTTATAAGTAACGTATAATTACCAAAAATATTTCAATATTTCCTTAAAATGCAGTGCTGTTACGTAAATCTACCTATACCTAATCGAAAGGGGGAACATATGTACATATAACTGTGAATATGTACTTTGAAAATATTACATTGTACACATTTTTATCTCTTCATGTCAAATGTCAGCCCTTCCCTACTGTTTGGTCCAGGAACAATATCACGATCGCCTAGATAAAATATCTTGATGAAAACTTTACTGGAAGATATGCAAGAATTGCTACGAGATCAGAATTTATTATAAGATCATCGTTTCTTAAAAAAAATCAATAAATCTAACAATTTATAAAATTTGGTTACACACTACATTCACATTTTACCTAATTTCTTCAACCCTTATCAATAATTCAAATGTTATAAGCATTTATCATTGTATCAATGAGGCTGAAGAAACCAAGGAAAGAGTTCATAATACCATGGACTAATAGATGATAATACTGAACATTGTAGTACATTTTCGAAACACTTGTGTACTTATCCATATTAGTAACTAGCGGTCCGCCCCGGCTTCGCCCGTGGTAAATAATATTTACGTTTTCTCTACATAAGAACCATCCTCGTACTTCAAGGAATATAATAAAAAAAGAATTATCGAAATCGGTTCAGCCGTTCTCGAGTTATGCGCTTACCAACACATTTTGCGATTCATTTTTATATTATAGATAAAGAAGATAAAGAGTTTGTTTGTTTACGGTAAAAGATGGCCATAAGCACAGGATAGAAGTACGTAATATGATTTAAGATGTGTTACTTTACGAAAAGGCAACAACGTGATTTGAAGGTACAACGTAAGTTTTCTTGTGAAGATTTGTGTAGGTAGTATTCAGTATCTTAGAATCAATAAAATCAGTTTTATTTATCACTTTACGAGTAGCCCAATTCAATTAACAATAATTAAACATTGATTGGAATGAATATAGGGATCCTATATATCAAGGAGTTGACTGCATTTTATTCCGTCTTCTCTAACTCTCTCTAACCATACTTAATATGTTAATGTGTTTAATTATTTTATGATGACTCAATCTGGGTGGTATTTGTTCTTTAAGATAAAGCTTGCAATGACTAATAGATACTTAAGTATTACGTAGAAACTGGGGAGTTAAATAAATAACAGGCCGTACAGGCGAATGTACTGCATGACTAACATATTCAGTTGTAAACTTTAGTAGTCGAAAGAATTTATAGCCCCTGTTTTAAATATATTACACAATGATTTATAAATCACCAGTGAAAAGAACGCATTTAGTTAGTTATGATTAGAGCCTAGAGATTAGATCCTTAAAAAGTGGTCTCTTTGACGATGTGAAAGTATTATGAAAATTAATTTGTCATATTAAAATTGAATAACATCTTTTCTTATTTAGGAAAGTTGGTGACATTGACATTGTTCATTGAAATAACGATAAGAAAAGAAAACTAAAAGGATATTTTTGCACGTGTTTTCCTAATTGATGATCACAGAGGTCGGGGGTCAGTAAATCATGAATATTGACTACTAATTTCACAAACAGTGAATAAGATGTTCAGTTGTGTAGGTACATTTCTCAATCTTGTAAACAGCAATAATTTACGATTGTGGACTGAGACGAATCAAATTAAATGCAATAATGAGCGTATAAAGTTACTACAATATATATTCATACAGCTTTATCAACAAGCATTGCGAATGACCTGATAATGGGCGCACCCTAAAGCAATTGATATGGCTCGTTTAATATTCTTATAAAATGCTAAAAAAGAAATGACGATATAGAACCGTAGGTTCACAGTAAACACCAAAGCTAATTAGGTGATGATAAGGGCCGAGTACTTTATCAGATAACAAATAGCTCGCATGAAATTTATAGTGTTGAAAAGAATGATTTCATCGTACGGTTAGCTCAAGGATCGTGTTTTTGGGTCAAATGAGAAAAGATTTAAGTTAGTTGACGTTAGATATGAGATTCGTCATCTAAGAAGACAAGTAGGCAGTTTATCAATGAAAAATTTTTATTAATAAAAAGGACTTAAATTATAAAATTTATTATATTTATATGAGCATGTACGTAATGTTGATTGCTTTAGTGTTTTTATGGAACATGATCTTTTCAAAATCATCTAATAGCGTAATAAGCATAGTTTTGGCTGTGAAAATCCTAAGGAATCAATTCTGTATTAAAAAGTAACCGTTCTGAAATTATTAATGAACGTAGTACTACTGACTACATCATCATCATTTGTTATTAAGCTTGAATGAGTCAAGCACTCCACTAACATGATTCATTAATTATAGTTAACAAGTGAACGTGACGATAATCAACTACTTTTTTCTATTATTAAGTCTTACCATATTCAGTGTTCGTCTGAGAAGTTGTACTGGGTATGGCCATTTGCCTCTCAATCTGGACATTATCTAAATCAACTGCTTCCAAGTTATTAGGCACATCTCCTATTAATTCATCTTCAAGCACTTGATATTTCCCACTTTTCTCTTGTAAATTTGAGTCCGGTAATATTTCTATGGGGTCTTCTATTGGGTCTTTTTGAATAGGACTTTCTGACTTATCTTCCACATAATTAACAGGCACTTCTTCGATTACGTCTTCACTAATAGTTCTTTCTGTATCACTAACATTATTTTGTCCAATTACACTAGCACTTAGAGCTATAAAAAGTATTAAAGCTAATTTAAAGTTAGCCATCGTTTTTCACTCACAACTTTCAATCACATTATATTGGGCTTTGTCGCTTATCTCACTGATAATTATTTGCAGCGACGACAGGTGGCGAGCTATTGTAGTTTGTGACTAGTCTTGGTACATTGTGTGCCCAATGATACGGCGTTATCGGCAGAGATATGATAAGATATTAAATAGGAACGTTGGGTGTGCCAAATTCTTTGTTTAATCCAATACCCCAAGTTTTTACTTGTTTCAAAATAGTATAAATTTTGTCAACATACCATGCTGTCATCATGTCTAACTGACGACAAGAATTTTAATTGATAGTTTCAGCCACTCGTTTCAGCGCTTTTGATTATTTTCTCTATTATTAATTAAGAGGTTTTAGTTAACTTATAATTAACTATAGCAATTTTATGACGCATCTTATAAGTATGTTATTACATGATATTTCAAATTGTATTACGCATAAATTGTTACATCCTGAAAAATAGTAAATGGTAGCTTTTTATCAATAAAGGTACATGCATGTGTTTTCTGTTTCAGTTTATCTGATACGATATCTCGTTTCATGATAATTTGACATTATTCAATGATTATTTTCTTCAAACTGATTACACAAGTCTTTGTACTACGTTGAAAATAAACTATGACTATATCATCGTCTTCATTAAAGCTGGTACTTCCTGTTCGGAAGTCTTCAGCGATTAATCATCGAAATTTCAGATATTTTTTCCGTTAATTCTTGGAATTCCTTTTTATTTTGAATGGATTTTTATTCTGATGTACATAATATCCGTAAAACCTTTCCCAAGATTGTAATGTTTCATACCAGAAATATGATGTCGCTGAAAATAATTACACTTTATTTTTTTTCAATATATATTCCTGGAAATTTCACATCATTATTATTTCCCAAAATAGACTAAATTATTTTACAACTAGTTATTAATCTTTCGTCAAGCCAAGCCAAGTTATTGGCTAGAGCCAACTACAAAAAGGGGAATGATTAATATCCAGTCTGAACTGCCAGCAGGTGATCAAATATGAATTACGTTAAATTATCATACGGAGCCTGTTTCTACAGTGGAAACAAATGATGATGATGGTGATATTATTAGTGGTCAATATCCTAATTTGTATAGTATTTGCTTGTAGTTTTATGTTTCTTAGTTCGGCAACTTCATTGGCATCGAGGTTAGAGCCTGTGGCAGTTCAAGGTGGAAACCCAGCTGTTAATTCAGAAAAAAATATAAAAAATAAATAAAAGCAGTTTCGTCTCTCGCCATCTCGCCTCAAACTGAAAAAAAATTGAGACGGAACAGTGTTCGCTCATTCATTTTTTTCGCAAGTAATTATTATTTAAGGTGAGCAAATTTGTACAACGTATTATGTGCAATTAATTTTAATAAGGAGAATAATATCTTGCAATAAACATACCTATCGCCATCTAGTTCTTGAATAAGATAGTTTTTCTGTTTTCTGATTTGGGAGTTGAGGCTTTCGTTTTTCTGGCATTTTCAACAATGTTCTGGGTATTTTTAGCTTCACCTATTCTTCGCCTGTATGTTTGTACACTTATCAAAGATCGGTCACACATGGTTATAATGCAATGAAATAATTTTAATAGTTAATCTTATTACTAGCTGTGCCCCGCGGTTTCACCCGCATTGATCCGATCCTAGGGTGATGATAACCTTCTATAGCCTATAACCTTCCTCGATAAATGATCTATCTAACACCGAAAGAATTTTTCAAATCGGACCAGTATAGTTCCTGAGATTAGCGCGTTTAAACAAACAAACCGACTCTTTAGCTTTATAATATAGTATAGTCTATAACAGTAGAAGAATATTAAAATAATAATATTTATTACAACAATACCAAGTAAGAAATACCCATCTAATTTGAAGTCAATTTAAAATATTAGCATTCTTAATATCAAATGACAAAACTCAGTTATCGGGTATTGGTTTGTTTGGCTTGGATATTTCCATAGAAATATTTGTACCTGTGGTCTTGTTATTCATAAAAAGTACATCTATTACACAGCCAATCTAATCTTAAACGTACTCAATTTGATTGCTTTTATTATCAACATTCTCCAGCCGTTTCCATTCGATGCAACAACGAGCGTACTGAGTGCAAAACAAACTACGCGGCTCCAATTATAAGTACTAATTTCCTATAATAAATACATCGATTGATACTATCGAAGTTATTGCTGTACATTGGGTTTTAACTAAGACATTCTACAAGACAGTTAAAGGAAAAAGAGCAATGAACAGTGGAGTGTTTGAAGCGGAAAATGTCTATTAGGTCAGGACAATATATGTATTCCTTGGATCTAATTGAGTTCGGAAATTTTGCAAGTATATCGGTCCTCAGCATTTAATTATTATTAACGACTTTATAGTTTTATTGAAAAAAAGTTTATTGAAATATGTGTTGACTCAATATGGGCATTTACAACCAGTTTCTCTAATTTATGTTAAGTTTATTTAAACTTAATACTTAAATAATTTTTTTTATATTCAACTGTATCTAAGAATTTCAATAGCGGTAACCAATACATATTTGACAACCTAGTTTTTATTGCAATAAACTTGCATCTCACACCCTGTAGAATAAACGATTCATATCTTATAACTCCAACTTCTATATCTTACTTCGACATAATATATGTTTAGTAGGTAATGTAAGCTCCAACTCCTGATTAGAGATACACAATAATCGAAATAGCACCTAATACCCAAACAAAATTTGAAAACTGCTTACAGTTTAAGACGAACAGCCAATAACAGTCTCTACATTGTCAATGTCTCTAAAGTAGTAAAGAGGTGGTCCCTAGTAAATTGGGTGTTTTAGTTAGCAATTTGCGAAAGTGAAGCTTCCTTTAGTTTGTATATGGGTGATTATACAAAAATGGGGTAACTCGATGTCATCAGCCAATTTAAACAAAGTCTTATTATATTTTATTCAAATAACAATCTATTTTAAAACAATGAAGCGTCCTTTATTTGGTCACTCAATTTCACTTCTTTATTTAAAATACAAATGAATAAAAATAATAAATTAATACCTCAAACGTCAGTACTTTGGCATGTCACAACTCCGAAATCCAACAATCAAGTGTCTATCGTTTAAACATTATCATCGATTTAAGAAAACTTACTAATTCACTTCAATCTTTGATGTACATAGTATTATATACTACAACTTTCATAACGCAATGTTTTCCATTTTATTTAAAAAATAAAATTAAACTTTGTCATCGTTTTCACTAGTCAGTCCGTTGTGTGTTTTTTAAATTCGAAATTCTCGCTAAATATCACCAAGTCGAAGTCAAATCCCTGTCTAAGTATTAATGTTGGTAATGAAGTTACTTGTGCACCGCATATTTTGACGGCCGTCATAACTGTACCAGCGCTAGGGTTGTGTTTGTCCTCTAAAATCTTGCTGCGCCAGTCAACATTTCAGTCCTATGGTGATTCGTTATTTTATTGTTAATCCGATTTTTATTTTCATTTATAAATGGTTAACTATGATTTGTAAAAATATAGTTTGTTGATATTAGAAATTAGGCAAAAAAACCTAATTTGTGATTATAACCTCATATTAAGTCCCTTTTCATCAATCCGCTGGCATCAGTCCTTTGTCAGATATCGCGCCAGAGGACTGACGCGGCCCCATAGTACTGATGACTCTATCATTTTTGAGAACTTTTATCTTGATTGCTATTGGTATAAGCATTTCTATATTATATTTCAGTTAAAAACATCATGCGCCACGCTAAAAGAAACTGAATTTGACTAGGGAAGAAACATTTAAAAAAGAGTAGCAAAGAAAAGAGCTATTGAAACAAACTACTATTAATTTTATTAAAAAGATCTTATTTTCTTTTAATTATTGATTTTGATGCTTTCAGGGCATAGCTTTTTATATTTATCAGATAAATACGTATACGTATAATACTGTGAAGTAAAATTACCTCAAAATAACATAAAAGTTAATTAATATACTTAATAACATTATAAAAATGTCAAGGGGCTCTTATGAAAACTCAGATGAGACCTTCATTCGAGCCTTTGGTTTTTAATTTTATAATAATTAGTACTTTTAACATAAATATTGGTAGATTTTTAGGGCTCCGAACCTCAAAAGGAAAAAATAGAACCCTTATAGGATCACTTTGTTGTCCGTTTGTTTGTTAAGACGTTTTTTTGGAACGCGTGGAGGTATCAATCTGAAATTTATATTGGATACTCAAGATTAAGAACCCTTGGGGATGTAAAATAATCAAACTTATAACGCAACGCAATCAAAAGATACCTACATCCGTTAATACTGCAAATTTCCACAAAATTCAATATTCGCAAGGGAATAAAAAAACACACAGGATGCTTGCCGTGTATACAGTCTACTATAGTTTACTTCTACTCGGTAAATAGCAACGTCTTATAACACAGATAAAGGAAAAATTGCTAAAAGTGTAAATTTTAAGTTACAAACATAATAAACAATAGGTTTGTTAGGAGTCCAACTCGCACTTGGCCGTTTTTTTGTTTCTATTGTTTGTGAATTACTTAAAATATCAAGTAAAACTAATTCAAAGTAGTAAAAGTTAAGTAAGAGAGTAAGAATATTCACGTTGCGTTAAATGTCAGAAGGCTGTTTTGAAAATTGAGACATTGTTTTTCCCAGTATCACATATTATAAATTATCATTTTTAAACATGTTAAGTACGTAAAATACATGTGCCATTATTAAAACTGAGAGATTTGTAGTAATTTTCATTGAATTTCTTTAAGAATATTACAAGTTATAGTTTTTTATCAGTACCATGTTAGCCTCGTCAGTCCCCTGGAGGCCAAATCCAGAAAATTTAAAATATCTCACAATCTATTTAAAAAAGTGGCTGGCCCGATTTGGAACAATATATTCATTAGATTAGCTATCATATACACCCTAATTTGTAACAATCTGATATAAAAAATATAGTAAACAAAATATCCTCAAAAGTTACCCCATTTTTGTATAATGACCCATATTTATAACTGTAAACATAGTCTTAACTTAAGGCTTTGAAGTCTTATAATGCCTATGCAATCCAAGAATAACGAAATACTTCGAATAACGCTGTTTTCCAGCTCAAAACTTTCCTACCTATTAAAGAAAATATTAAACAATACGTGCAAAGTTTCCGAACGTACGATAAAATCACATGTATAAACAGAGCATGTATAAATATTAGCGATCACTGCACTCCATGCAGTTATTCGCTACGTGTTGTGAGTATATTGTAGTTATACTATCTGTTGTATATTTCTTTTCCCACGTTTTTTGATCTGAACGAAGATGCCTTGCGGAGGATGTGGCGATGGTAAGTAGAATGTGAATACATAGTTTTATTTCAGGTTTTTTTGGTTTATTTTAAGTATGTTACAAATTGAAGACTTGATTAATTTGAAGATTCGAAATGTCGGGAATCGTGATAAATCTTGATTAAAGTATTACGGTATTACGGTAAAGTAAATGGGAGAAAAAAATATGTTTTATTGAAATAAAAAAAAATAAGTATTTAGGGAGAATTTAATGAAGTAAATCAAAATTTATTTAATTAAACTTATTTAAAAATTAAAACATTACGCATATAATTTTTTTAGGGTATTAGAAATTATACGTGAATTTAAGACGAAAGAAGGAGTTATGTACATATTATTAAAGCAACTAAAAAATTTTCAATCATCAAAAGTTCGACCTTTCGTCCTCCTTAATATTATTACTTAATGACTTATCATCCATTTGGTAAATTCAGGATTAAAATTCAATCCAATAGATAAGATATAGAATGTCTTTTTTTTAATAAATTAAAATATTTTTAAATTAAAGAAAGGATAAATAGACCAACTTACCTTCATATTCCAAACAATGGAAAATGTGTAAATGAAAATTATATACTCAATAAATAGTTTTTTTTTTACTTATGTAGGTACTTACTATGTAGTTAATATGAAAATATAAAATATATACGTACTTGAGAGATAATTTAAAGACTGTTGTAAAATTTATTGGAAAATTGCAATTAACTCAAAATTGATATAACAAAATTTGTTTAACAAAAAAAAACGATATCATCAAATGGATATTTTTTCGTGTTTTGAATAACAATGTACTCAAGTTTAGAAACTGTTTTACCTTGATTTACCTTTCTGGTCGTTGGATTAAATTTCAATAGCCCGAATTAGTTAGTAGCGTTTAGTAATTTCGAAGTACATAATTTGTATAAAATATGACCCGAATAATTCTTAGTTTTGTGTAAACTTTTATTATTGAATTGAATTAGAATTTATGTAACAAGAATTATTATTATCATGAAATCGAAACACCGTATATTTTCGTTTACGTTCGTATATTAATTTCTTATATATAAAAATGAATCGCAAAATGTGTTGGTAAGCGCATAACTCGAGAACGGCTGAACCGATTTCGATAATTCTTTTTTTATTATATTCCTTGAAGTACGAGGATGGTTTTTACGTAGAGAAAACGTAAATATGTACCACGGGCGAAGCCGGGGCGGACTGCTAGTCTTCTTATATATAAAAATGAATCGCAAAATGTGTTGGTAAGCGCATAACTCGAGAACGGCTGAACCGATTTCGATAATTCTTTTTTTATTATATTCCTTGAAGTACGAGGATGGTTCTTATGTAGAGAAAACGTAAACATGTACCACGGGCGAAGCCGGGGCGGACCGCTAGTTAATTATATTTTCTTGGGCGTGCCCAAGAATTTACACGAACAGACGTGATATAGCACTCAGGTTATTAATTAAATTTTAATGGATCGAGTGGATAGCGACCTATACAAATTTTATTTATGTATATGAATGAGCCCTCGCAGGCCGCAGCGGTCTCAAATACAGTTTGATACAATATATATTTTTTTATAGGTTGCAAATGCACCACAACACAATGCTGCCAGACTTGCAAATGCGATAAGTCCTGTTCCTGTAACTGTAAGCGGTCCACCGACGCTTCTACAGCCACCACAAAGAAATAGATTTTAATTCACAATACAACAATTCATCATTAATTTTATTATTTCATTATTTAATAAAATTACGATTGATTCATATCCTGCAGGTGTTTACTTCCATCATCCATGTAAAGATGTTTTCACGATAATTCATTTTGTTATTACGTAAGATCCGAAGTATTTACAATATTTATGTTATTGTATAAATCGAATAAATGTATCAGTTAAATTGTTGTTAATGTTTGTTTTATTCTTAAATGTTCATGTGTAAAAATAATTTGTATGAAAATATTCATTTTATGATGGGTGAGTAATCGAGGAGGGCGGGTTGGAAAACATTAGAATTATTTAGTTAAAATAAAAGACATGTTTTTATTATAACTTATACAACATTTTATTTGTATTAATCTACTATATAAATATAAGTCGGGTTTTCCTTCCTGACGCTATAACTCCAGAACGCACGAACCGATTTCCACGGTTTTGCCTTCGTTGGAAAAGTCTTGGGCTCCGTGAGGTTTATAGCAAAGAAAAGGTGTCTCTGGTGGCGAAACGGAGTTCGCCAGGTTTACTAGTTTTATATAAATTTATAATTTAACAGGAAAATACTAAACTAATAAAGAAAATGAATCTTCAGCAATTAATAATTTGGTTCTTTTCGTAATAATTTTCAGCATATTTGTTATAATTCAAATTTATTTCATGCAGGTACCTAGAAATCAAAATACATAAATTAATAAAAAGGAACATCAATGCAAAATTATTTACCAATTATCATGAAAATGATTACAAACCTATATTAATATTTTGAGAGTCACCGTCTTGATCACTGTATACACTGCCATAATCTGGATAAAAACCTGTAAAAAATGTATAGATAATGTATAGATAATAGATAATAATAAATAAAGGAAATGAGAGAAAAACAACTCGAACTGTGTACACTCGCCCCGTCTCTTCTCATATGAATGTGAGTTAATTTATGTGAAATTTTCAAATATTAATTAACAGTTATTTATTATAAGACGTGAAATGTAGCTAAAAAATCAAAATACTTTAAAATCGATTTAGCTGGAATTGAGGAGTAGCAAGCTTTCTTCTATATTTAGGTATAGATACATAGGTACTTAAAAAGGGCATGCCGCATCATTGATTCTATTATCATTTATCACCAGGGATTTGCTTCCTTTTTAGTGAACTATAAATTACTTTTACTGCATTGTGTTTATTCCTCAGAGAAATTGAATAATGAAATAAATGATGATTATAATTTTCTAAGTAGAGCGTATAAATATTTGAGTTCAAGGCAAGGACTGAATGTAGGTGTGATGCCAATTTACCATTGATAAAATCAAAATAGAGGCATTTAAACAAATATCACAAAATATATTATATTATTCATTATGTATATTATTCGCATCAATTCGATACATATATGTAGGTAGGTACCTACTAAGGAAATCTATGGTGCTAATATTTAGAAATTTTTAATAGGTACTTACTGTTATTTTGATCAAATATCATCATTTCATTAAAATGTATTTAACTATTCCAAATATTTTTGTTTCAACTGTCAAATGATCTCAATAATCCGTCACAGTCGCTTCTGATTATAATCCAGCATCAAAACTTCTTAAATAATAAAAAAGGTTTGTCATTGAATTGTTTAATGAATCATGACCGATTGATTTACAAATAAACAAATATATTATCCATCAGGTTATAGTGAAAACTGGATTATTTGTTCAAGTAATCGGGGTTCCAAGAAAAAGTAAAAAACAAATTGGTTTTGGCACGATCGAAAGGTTTTTTGTCTGTTTATAAAGAAAATTTCTAATTTTTAAAAGCTTTCCGCCCGCGGCTTCGCCCGCGTTTTCAAAAACAAACCCCATAGGCCATAGTTCCCGTTCTCGTGGGATTTCTGTCATAAAACCTATCCTATGTGTTAATCCAAGTTACCCTCTATATCGTGTGCTTTATTTCATTGTAATCGGTTCAGTAGTATTTGCGTGAAAGAGTAACAAACACACACACACATCCTCACAAACTTTCGCTTTCGCATTTATAATATTAGTAGGATGAGTATGAAATATCAGTAGGTACCGACGGGTACAGGGAGAAAATATTATAAAAATTGTTATAACTTATGCATAAACAAAACACTCATGAATTGTAACGTCAACATCTAATATAGAATGTTAATCAAATTTTATAGGTAAACAATTCTTATCGTATGCAATCTTATCTAGTAGGTACCTACATAATCTAATTAGTATCTTTTTAGTTTCTTACAGCTAAATAAACAATCAGTTTAATTACATAGGCAAACAACAATATTAAATGGGTAATATAATTTTGGAAACATTTCCATGTAGGTACCTAAACCTTCGATCTGCGTTATTCAACGTAACAATGAATTTTGAAACTTTTCTTTTCAAAGTGATCAAACTGAACCGATTTATTTGTTTCGTCTTAACATTCGAAACATTGGACAGATATATATTTATTTTTATTTTAATGTTTGTTCTTTTGTTTTAAAATGTAACAAAACTTTTTAATTTTCTCAAAATTTTCTTAAATTTACCTTATGTTTTCTAAAAAATGCAATTGGTAAATGTATAGAAAAAAACATAACAAAGAATCAAATGCCCTTAGCCTTGCAGTTCCGCTCGATGGAATCTTTACAATTTATTACTATATAAACGAATCAACGTAGATTAATTTTATATAACACTTCAGATTTTCAAGTAGGTAAATATACCAAATATAATACCAAAGACGCAACATGCCTGCTCCCTGTGAACCATGCAAAGGTAAGACTTTTATTTATTTTTAATGTATAGTTTTCTTGTTTGTAGTCTGTGATTAGATTGTAGAGGCATTTTAATCGATTAACTATGTATTATTATGAAATTCCATGATCTAATTAATTAGGTTCTTATTTGTACATAAAATAAATATAATATAATATCATGCGGTCATAGGCAAATTAAATTTTCTTGAATATAGACATTTTTGATGTTACTAGTACTTTCAACAGCTCATTTATTTATATCTAATAGTTACAGACCCAAATTTTGTATAGAGCAGTCGCAAAACGTCACATTTAATCATGATATTTAAGTGTATATTCCTTGTATTTTTTGTATTTCAGACACCTGCAAGGAAGGCACAAGCTGCAATGATAACTGCTCATGTGATACAAACTGCAATGACTGTTCTTCCCCTAGTGAGTTCTTACAAATTGCTCTAGATTTAGATTTCCTACAATTGTAATGCGTGAACACATAGATACTTATTGAACATGCGAAGATATAAATTATGAACGTTGTGAACATATTCTTTACAACTGTATTAATTAATAGTAGTTACTAATTACCAACGGATTTAAGAAATTTACGAAAGTAAAAAATAATTCTTAATCTAGGAATCAAACAATAACCAATACAATGTATTGGTTATTTTATCTCAGTTAAAATCAAACTATGTCATAGTTTAATTGTGAAAAAAGAGTGGGCGCTTAACAAGAGCTGATAAACATGGCATGTATTGATTATTGTTTGATTTCTAGATAAATAATTATTTTTTACTAAAAAGATCTATCTTGAAAACGTGTTTTTTGGTTTTTGCTACTATTTATTTACTTACTATTAAGTATATTGTCGGTTGAGAAGCTTCTACGATATCTCCGTTCATGCTTAAAGACAAAAAGAGACGACCAATTAATCTCACAATAATTTTCTTTTACAGATAGTTGCTGCTAATTTCATCACTGCATAACATTCAGGAAAATAAATAAACTATAATGTGTTTTATGGATTTTTGTTCAAAATAAACCGTATAGATACAATTTGCTGTATATTTTTTTAACCCTGTCTAAATAGAACGAGACAATTTGTACCTGAATTTAAATCTCAGTGTGCGCAGTATTTATTACATTTTTTATAGACGTCCATGTCTGTTCTTTTTTAATTGCATATTGTTAAGAAATACATCACATTTTCAAGCTTAGAAGAGAATGTATCATAAGATGTGCATGCGCATCTCAGGAACATCTGCTTCGAATGGAAATTATTTTTTATTTTATGTTGTATTGGATAGTTCATTCATGGTGGAAGACATAACAAGAGCGGGGACGTGGCTAGTTGGTTGCTAGAGGCTTGAGGTTTGTTTTCATAAAATATGGTCAAGAAAGAAGAGCAATGTCACAATAAAGTGATATCAATTCTTAAGCTTTAAAACATTTGGCTAAGTCATTCGTTGATCGACATTGAAAACCGGTGGTGAAGAAACCAAATAATGCCTCTGCCATAGCATCAGCGTCTAAGGGTTAGCTGTTCTGATAACTCTATAAATTTTACGTTATTTTAGTGAATATGCACAACAATTATACCGATTTAACAGTAATATTAAAAACCGAATGGAAAAACAGCCTTTTTTATCAAATGACCTACAACCAAACAACAACCAAATGAATACAATTAATCAAAACCAAATTCAAATTCTTGCCAGAAGATTTTGATATCCGCAAATGTTTGGTTATTATTAGCATCCTAACCTCACAAACAGATTATTAAAAGATTGACAAATAATAGGTAAAAGCTTTAAATATTCCTATACTGGGTGTCCCGCTATTGGTATACTAAGCGCGAAGGAACTTGTAGTTTTGCATACACTGATCACGTAAAAAATACTTTTAAAAAAAATTACGTCCAAATTTTTTTGCTAAATTTTTCCTGAAAATCCATGTTTTCTTCTCTAGCTTCACGCAGCCGGCATATACCGCTTCTCTAATATGAGCATTTTATCTATGAAAACATAATCTTAAACGATAGCTCACGTGCTGGTGGCAAAGTTGGGCGGCTCGCTTGTTATGGGTGTACACATAGAGTTTTAAGAATTCATCTATTTGAAAAAAAAATGCGTCTGGATTTTTTAAATTATTTTTTACGTACTCAGCGTATGCAAAACTATAACCTCCTTTGAGCTTAGTATACCAACAGTGGGACACCCTGTATAGGTACGAGGAAAAGTCAACGTTTGAGGTCCACGAATAAATTTTGTTAGATAAGAAAGCCGATGTGTTGAAAGAGGGATTATATGCAAATGTTTTCCTTACAGTTAGGTGCATTTTTTCTCATGCCTGTGTACTCGCCGTTTCTTATAATTTTTCAATGATTGAAATTGATATTTTTTTATATATATTTTCTGGGGAAGTTGAATGACAAAGTAATCTTACTTTCAATTAACATTGGGTATACACTACTGTTGTATAAAAATACCCTTTTCCAAATCCAAATCATGATCATCATAATTCGTATGCACGTGGTTCATAGCTTTATCGCAATTGAAGATATTTTATATATTTAATATTTACATAGTAAAAAGATATTTACACGGCTTGGAATCCGAGTTTCGACGGTACCTAAGTACTTAGCGCCTTTACCATGCCAACTAGAACTAGTCTATGTTTTTAAATACTGTGAATTCAATTTCATATAAATTGATAATATGAAATTGAATTCACAGTATTTAAAAACATATACTAGTTCTAGTTGGCATGGTAAAGGCGCTAAGTACCTACTTAGGTACCGTCGAAACTCGGATTCCAAGCCGTGTAAATATCTCTTTATAAATACAAAAAATACCTCTTTTGCCTGATGTACAAAAAAATGTCACATCTATTCTTATATTAGAAAGATTATTAAGAAGAGTTTGTTTGTTTGTTTGATTAGTTGAACGTGCTAATCTCAGGAACTACGAGCACCTACGTGTCCGATTTTAAAATAATTTCAGTGTTAGCTAGCGTATTTATCGAGTAAGGCTTTTGCTTTAATAAAAACCGCGGGGAACAGCTAGTTGTATTGTTACTAGTGTTTGTTTGTGTGTATGTTTGAACGCGATTATCTTACAAACTACTGGACCGAATTTGAAAATGATTTACGTTATAGTAGATACATATAATATTATATACTTATTATGTACGTGATGCGTAAGTAACCTGTGTAGCATAAGTCGGTGTATTTGAAAACGTTTCCATTGTACTAACACTAGATGTAAATTATTTAAATTTAAGATCCCTAAAAATAATATATAGGTAGTCGAGATGTATATTCTCATATTAATTATTTACTTGCTAAAGAATTTTAACTCTTTTAGACTAAACAACACCGTTCAATATTTCTATATTTTCATATAATTTTAATTCCATATCATAATATATTATGTAGTTAGGTAGTTTTAATTATAAGACAAGGGTCAAATATAAATAAACAACGTATAAGTTCAACAAAACTATATTAGGCAGTAAAATAGAACAATAGTAATCAAGAACACAACAGAAAAAGAAATAGGGAAGAAAGCTTCCAGGATCTTGGTGGTCCTAGAGCCGCGCTGACCTGCATCAGCTCTATCCATCTTGATTAACAGCAACCACCTGAAAATTTTAAAAAATAATTATTGTAGAAGATTATATTATCTTATCATAGAAGATATTATTTGGAGATGAAAACTTGATTTGGCTCTATGTACTGATACTAATATACTTTATAAATATAGGTATAAAATATAAATATATCTGAGTATATTCTTAATCTATTCTTTAGAATTAATTATTGTAGAGCGAAGATATTACCCTATCATAGCAGAGAGTATGTAGAGATGAAAACTTGATTTTAATAGTAAAAAATATTTTATTAGTTTCATAAAATAATTCATAAGGTAATAGAAGGTAATATTAGTTGAATCATACATATGGCATGACATCATGATAAATATTATATTATGATAAATAAAATAATTATTTCATAAGTTAAAAAGCTTTATCAAAAAGGACATAAATTATATTTTTGAATTACCAGAAGCAGAACAGTCGTCACAGCCCTTTTCTTTGCAAGCGCACTTGTCTTCACAGGCACCTTCTTGGCAGGTTTCTAGAAAAAAGAAATTTATTTACTTACAAGTTTATTTTGAAAAAAGTAAGAAAGCCGACACGCGCTTTTTAATTATAGATTTACAAGTATGTAATGTACATAAAAATGATACCTTATAAAAGTGGTATCTTCCTATACAAATACAAAAATATTATATTGACTTTTGAAAAGCATGCCTATTTATATACTTGACTTACCTTTGCAGGGCTCACAGGGGGATGGCATGATGCACTTCTTACAGTCTTATCTAAACTATGCAATAGCTTTGTTTGCACTGTGTTTTATACTAGATTAAATCTACAAAAACCATTCAAGATCGAGAGCAAGGCTGAAAAACTTTGACAAATAGGTAATGCTGTAAACTTAAGTGTTTGTGTACGTGTGAGTTGTACGTGTGAGGCTATGTGCCATTAAATAAACGTTTTTTTCTTTCTTTCTTTCTTTCTTTCTTTCTTTGTAGTTGATAGAGGTTGATCATAGGTAGGAATTATATTATAGCTGTTTTACTCCATGGGGTAGAAAAAGTAGAGCTAATGGTGTCTTTGTGATGACAATTAAATTTAATACGCATGTTGGTTATTTTTAAAAACAAAAACTCGATAACTCAGGTAGAGCTTATAAGGATTTTTGCGATAACGTGAAGTAGTAAGTTCTTACATACAATTTCGTACACATGAGGGATATCATTAAAATAATGAAATTGATTTCAACGTTCAAAGACTTTCATGGACCTATATATATTGACTTTCATGGATATATTCACTTCATAAAGTATATAACTACTTGGCTCACATATTTAACAATCCAATTTAATATTTCAATAGCGTCTAAAAGTTTTCACAAAAGATGTTTGACCTATAGTTAGATACACGTTTTTTTTTGTTACACAAAATACACAAAAGGTAGGCCTTAGACCTTCTGAGCCCATTCAATCATTTTCTGCACCATTAAACTATTTGATTGCACCGGAAAAATCCCTGAGACGCATCGCGATTTCCTACTTTTTTGCGACAAAACCTTCGCCTCTTCTTTGCTGACAATATTTAAATGTAAAATTAATTTTATCACCCACAATCTATTCCGGAAAACCGCTACGCAATGTCTACTATCTGCGATACTATGTCAGGTATAATTATTATTATAGTTTACAATTTCACCTCATCACATTTTGCCATCAACTAACTTCTTGTTCGTCTTGTTTTCTTACTATCTCTTATGGTAATATTATGTTCATAGTATATGTTTCTAATTAATGTTAAAGATTTCTAGAGGTATCGAAAAACGACCAATGCAACTTTCTTTTAACATTTTTAGGAACTTTTTTTTACGCAATAAGTCCCTTTTACGTTCCTAATACGTTCACGGTTTGGTAATTATTAGATATTCATCCAGATTGAGTTCATGTTTTAGTGCTCTATAATTGATAAGAAATACATTAATTCCAGAATCACACTCAATCCAACCATGCGAGGCCCAACCAGTCGAGTGTCTCTGCAAAAAGAAAAGGAGTTCCAACAGAATGCAACTGGTCTTCAACGCTGTCGGCATCATGGTAGCTGTATTGGCCACTTATATGATAATCAATACGGATTCCAAGTTATATATTATATTCTGGATATGTTATTCTGTGTTACGGAGACTTATGGTCAAGTCTAGACGGCATTTGAAAACGGACTAAAAGTTTAAAAGGACTCGATAATGTTTGTGGACTTCTGAAGTTATGTGTGTAACAAATTGAATAATATAAAAGACAGTAGTCAGCACTTAAAGTACTTATAAAACTTAAAATGTGTATCAAAGTAAAAATGATCGTGATATGAACCTGTGATAATAATTGTTAAAGTTGTGATTGCCCCTTCAGAAGAACGATTTAAAAAGTATTTTGAATGGTATAATGGTCAAAACACTTGAAAATATAATCGCTGCTGCTGCATGCTTATAATAAACAATTAAGTTTACCAATTAGTTTATACAAAGATATATATAACTATAGTTATAGATCGGTTTATATCGCACTTATATAATTATTCCACCAACGCCAATTATCTAAAGCACATCATACAGAAACTTCTAGTTTTTAAGACCTTAAGTTTATTTATTGTGTTAATATTTATTCATCGCTAACATGTTAAGTAATTTATTATCTGCTAATTTTTTAGGATTAATTATTTCTTGTACAGTTTACTTTCAAACGTTGTTTTTTTTTAGGATTAAGAATAGTGTACTACCTCTTAATTGCATTAAAAAGTTTTCCAATTTTAAGAGTTTTTATTTTTCAATTACGTTTTATAATTTTAATGATAGTCTCATAGTCTAATGTTATGACGTCGTCGGTCTAATGTGAAAATAAAAAATGAGAGAATATATTAGCAGAAGATTTGATTAATCTCTAGCTAAAGTCGTTTGATGCCGGTGATTTCCCTGGTTTTTCCCATGACACCTTCTTAAATATTACTATGCCTATTTAAAGTGCCTACACGTTTTATTTTATATTTTAATAAATCGAACAACATTGAACATGATGAATATTCAATAACATTTGTAACCAAAGATAACATAGAATGATTTAAAAGTTAGGCTGTCATTTACGAATAGAAAAGAGGAAAAATCCATCGTCACGACTTATCTTTTTTACTTACCTAATAATTGGCAACGCTAGGCTGCTTTCCTTTAATAAAAAATTATTACATTTTTTGCTTCTTCCATTTTATCGTAAGTATCAAACTAAGGGAAAAAACTTAACAAAATTTTAAGATTCAAGGCCAAACTCACCTCAAAAGGTCTTTGCTCTGAATTTTGTGATTCATTTCGAATAAAAAACCTAATTGCCGCGATGACGAGTAAATATGGCGTTGAAAATACCTATTTGTTTAACCATAATTTATGTTGTTTATTTTAATATTATAAAATATCATGAGATATAACCAGAAATGTTTTTGAAAGCAGGAAAAATCAACAAGCATGAAGCTTTCCTTCATGATTTTCTCAGAATTTTCTTGTAAATTACTGTGTGGAAATTCGGACAATCCGTAGTCCGTACTCAACAGTGCTAAAATCTGTCTGTCAATCTGTAACACTATAGCGGCTAAACCGATTTCGATTAACGAAGTCGCGGATACTACTAGTTTGAACCTATTACCTACTTTTTTAATTCATAATTCAGTGAAAATACATTTCAAATATTGATTAAATACATATTAAAAAGCCATGATGTATAGTTACATTCCTATTTCCTACGTACTTAGAGATTAGGCAAGGTGGGAGTAGGGACCGGTCGGCGTTTTTGTTTATGGCCACTTTATTGTAGCTTCAAGCTTCAACTTATAAGTTGTTTACCCATCTCGATTGCGCTCAGAGCTGATGATTTGTTTGTTTTTCAATTTCAAGGTCATGGAAAGTTTTGAAGTAATTTTCAATGAATTTTCAATGTGCGTTTGTGAAAAGCATTTTAATCAGTTCGAAATATTATATGATTGTTAATGATCATCTATTTAACAATATTCTTTGCTAAAAAAATATATGTCGTCAGAGAATAGAGAGGTCCTGAATTGATTATCTAATTAGTTACTCGTATTTATAAAATTACACCGATACGTTACATCGAACCTAGCTAAATATTATATTTTTCATTTTTCATTTTTATCGGTTTGTCGAGCCCCTAGTTCTAAACAAGTATCACGTAACATATTGTAGTATACAGGTGATACAGAATAGACTGTCGTTATAATATTATCTTTGTTTGTAAAATTGCAACAAAATAAAAAATATACCTACCTATATTATGATTTATTATCATTCTCCAATCAATTAAATTATACGCTCTAAATTACAAATGAAAATATATCATCTCTCAGTCTATATCAAGTGAAGGAACACCGATCGTCTGATTCCCCCACGAAGCTCAGTTATTGACCCGACTTGTCTGTGGTGCGCGCGCACTCTCTCTGCAGTCTAGAACCATCCTAGCCTAGAACCAGCCTGCACGCGATGCCGGCTCCTTGTGATTCCTGTAAAAGTAAGTTATGCAACCTTTTTTCTATAATTTAAAAATAAAATCAGAATTCGAAATTCGAACACGAATTTCCCGCCAGCGCCTAAACGCAGTTTTTGTTTTTTGTTTTACCTACCGGCTGCCAGGCTTTAGGTTTTGATGACGCAGTAGCTGAAATTATTTATACTTACTACTTTAATATTATATAATATCACATTATTAGTTTTATAATTAAAGCTCAGTATCTAAGGTCAGATTGCAGTTCATGTAGTTGTGTGCCAATTTCGTCAATTAAATAAAATTTTATAAAAATAGTTTGCGTATAGTATAACAAAATTATTACGTATCTTTTGTGATTAAATAATATCGAGAGCGCTAACTAGATAGTGCGTGTGCATAAATAATTCATGTATCGATCCTTCTTTTCTTTATAATTATAAATTATAATCCACACATAATAATAAAATACCAATTAAAATTAATATATCAACTTATCATACTAAAAAAAATTTTTTGAGAAATCTCGAATATGAAACCTAAAAAAGTTTGTACTTATGTATCAAAAGCAATATTTTTTTTCTCCAATTAAAAAAAAGTCGGTATAATAATGGTCCTATTGAAGTTAACAAGGAGGTTGGTATAATATATTTCGACTAAAGTAGAGTTTCATTCGTAATTATTTTTGAAATATGGATTACCTTTTTCAAATAAAACAACATAGATCCAAACAAAATTAAAGATCAATGATATGTAAATAAAAATATTTTTATAATTTAATTCATGTATGCTCCACGTCGGTCAATCAACTTAGGTATAATATCTAATAAGTAAATAGAATCAAATTTTCTCAAAATATGCAAATCCTAATTTCTATTAATAGAATAAACCAGTCACGTATAGCTTTATTATATAGAAAATCCTGAAATGCTTTTCCTTACACGTATCAGGTACCTATTTAGTAAGAGGTCATTTACTTCAAATTAAATATAAATACAGGTCTACGTATTAATTAATTTTATTCAAAAATGTAGATAAATAAATGTGAACATAGAAAAGCTCTTTATAAATCTTGCTGGAATTTGTTGGTGTCGTCTATCAGTTTTAAGAAAAGTGTATTGAAAAAAATATTTAATATTGTATTGTATAGAAATAGTTTTGTATTTATTTGGTGTAAGCAAAAAAAAATGAATTAAAATTAATATTTTGTTAAATGTTTATACGCCCTAAGTACATGTGTTTTCTTTACGGGTTGGTATTCATAATTTATTACAAAAAAATTAATTAGCCTAATTAACTCTTAAAGAAGTGGTATAGGTACGCTACATTTTACCACTGTGAAATGGCTCATTCCCATGGAATGTGGGAATTCTTTTTCAATTCGCGGCCCATGGGATGGGACTTTCATAAAACAAATATTTCATTAGTTTTAATAACTAACAAATCCTTAAATTGCATTTCTATTCAAATCAACGATGTTAATGCATAAAAAACAAAGAATTGTTGTGCTCTTTGTTACTTACCTATACCTAAGTTATGTATCCTTATTTGTACTTTTCTGTGGTGCACAATAGAGAATTTTTGTTTGTTTTTCATTTTAACTACCTTTACAATTTACATTATAAATTATACCAATTTTCACGTTAACGATTTACTATCTTTGTTGGCTAGTTAATATTCGTATAAAAAGATGATAATTGATAAAACCCGAGTTAAGCAAGGCGTAGAACCGGTCCACATCCCGGCTTAGTAAAAATAGAATAAATGATCGGTATATCATTAAACTCAACTCGATTGCTACTTTTTGTTAAGGGCTTGATGTATGAGTTTTTATAGCCTTGGGACGGGCAGTCCTAAGCCTTGTAGCTTTATGAAAAATTTCGTTATTTTTCCTCGTAATTCGTAATTCAGATGCTTGATTTTAATAAAAAATATCTTTGTTTTAAAAGTCAGGTAATCATCTGACAATTACAATACACCTGTTTCGTAAAACCTTAGTTTCTGCGTCTTTTATCATCATTCTAATTCTACTAAATTATTATCATTTCTCTGTCTCAAAAATAGTATATGTATATGTACTAACCAATTCTAGCACTACGCTTGTCCATTATTTATTTGAATTTGAGATAGTGAAAAAGTACAATGTATTCAATAATGTTTGTGTAACAGGTACATGCAGCGGCGGGAAGGCCGCCTGCGGGGCGCAATGCACCTGCGGCCCCACCTGCGCGTGCGGCGATGGTGAGATATAAAATTATTCATTCAATAGATCATCATCTACAATAATATAAACGGCTACGGTATATTAGGCAAAGTGAATCCTAATTAGAGTAAAGTTTTTTTTCTGCATTCTTTTGAACTCTGAAGATGTGTCATTTTAAATTGTAGATAAAGCAACACTGTTTCTAGCTACCTAAATATCGAATATAACTCGAAATTATTCGATACAAATTTTTATTTCTATTTTGCAAATTTTGAAATAATTTCATGTTCTTTGTTTCAGGCAACAAGCCATGCTGCCAGGGTGGCAAGTAGATCTTCACTCTCAACAATTCTAAACTGTATCGCAAAGTAAATCTATTTTAATTAGTATTCACAAAATTAGTATTATGGAAAATATATAATGTAGCTGATATTTAAAGAATCTATACTCTATAGCCTAACGAGAAATGTTGTGTCGTCATGAAATGAAACAAATATGTCTAGATGTATTTAAATTTATTATAGCTTAATGTTTAGAATAGTTTTTGCTTATTGGCTATTACTATATGTAAGTGTTAGTGAAATTTTATTGTATTCAATGTTTAAATCTAAATATATTCTTGTAATAAATGGTCTCTAGTACTTCTAATACTCATTATTTTAAGCTATAAATGTATGCGAGCACGCACACACACATAATCGTATGAGTGTATGAATGTAGATGTAATAAATAGGCTCAGAGAATTCGTGTTTTATTTATTACCCTATACCTATTTCTGTTAAGAATAGGTTTTGAATGCCTATAGTTCTCACTGGCCGAATAAAATAGTCATTTACAAAAAATGTGCCATATGTGACCGTAGGTAGGTTATAAATTGTAATATGTCTGTCATGTAATTTTTTTCTAAAATATATCAGTTTATTCTTCTTGATTTTTTTTAATTTAACGAAAATTTATTTTTCTTTCATCTTGTAGCGACGACAATCTTATATAATCTATATATTATTACTAACTTTGCTTTCTTTGGGTAGAATGTAAGATTTAGGAAAGGGTGAAAATAAAACACATAAAAATTCAAAAAATCGTTCATTTACGACAGTTTGTATATAATACGTGAATACATTACATTGGAAGCAACGTATGGGACTCCATGTTTTAAACAACTCTTATTTACTTACTCTACGTATATAGGAATTTATGTTTAGTACAAAAATATACGTATAACTAACAAATAAACGATGCAAATCAGATTTGAAATACATAAAAAGATTAGTCACAGCATGTTTTCATAGATCAGTCTACATTCCATGCGATTTACAAATAACAATACAACATTAATGTTGCCACTCCAAAAAACTCTCACGACACGTAAGCTTTGCCAATTTAAATTATAAAATAGAAGATAAATTGAAAAATCTAAGCTAAGACTTCTTAAAATCTATTTAACTACATCGAATATAATATCTGTTATATTGAAAACGGACATTTTAAACTTTAAAATCTAATACACAATACGATGCATTTCTAATACACTATTTTATCAAAAAATAAGTTCTTCAACATGAGGCCGGCGCCTTAAAATATAATAAATTTTCTCGTCACAAACGACACGTTATAACGAATATATAATTATTTCATTCAACTGGACACAAAAATAAGCATTAAACATCTCCATTATCGATACAAAATATACTCTAACAATCGAATCCCAGACTCAACAAATGCACATCGTCACCACTACACATATATTCTATAAATACTACCAAAATGGTAGAAACTTCAACATGGCAACATTGAAACGTGAAATAAACTTTTCATAACTTAATAAAGATAAAAATACTATGCTATACGTAACGTTATTGTAATATTGATCAAGACGTTAATCACTGAGTACACAAATTAGTTTTTAATTTTTCATAGCGTTTTCCATTTTGGCGGGAAAAGCGATTATGGCACCGACTCTTCCTCCGAGCCATCGTCCGAGTCGTACACGGGGGCGCCATTTTTCATTTGTATCACGGATTTCTTCCTGTGCCTTTGCTCTTTTTGGTCTTTCTCTATGTATCTGTAAGATAAAAAAACGTGATGAATGAGAAAATGAAACAATAATAAATATACAACTTTCTTCGTGGATACATTACAAGTGTGCAATTACTATTTTTCATATCAGCTATAAACTATTAATGAATTAAAATTATATTCATAAGAATTATATCAAAGGTAATTCAATAAATTAAATTCATTCAGGCTTCAATAAATTGAATTAAATTCACTTATACCTAGAAGCTTATGCTTGATAACATGCTTTAGAGAAAGTAGTAAAGAAAATAAGGCAATCCTGATATTGCCGTGATCTTTATTTTTACTGTTTGTTGTTTTTGATTAATTTTTATAAATATATTTTATTTAGTAACCATTCCCATTTGAATATTACCTTGCACTTATAAGCGGATGTAACGCACTTTTAAGACTAGTGAATATAAACGGATGCGCTCGTTCCTGTTGATCGAGGAGCGCCTGCGCAGCCGCCAGTGGATCAACTTCATGTTCTTGATCCTCTTGATCTAGATCTAGATCTTCGCGTCCACTCGGCTCGGATAGTGAGCGGGTCAAGGGTTTGCTGCAAGTTTAAACTTTTAATAAGTATATTTTTATAGCATTTTTATTCGGTTTCTAAACTGACGTCATGCGTATCTGATATTTATTGTAATCGAAATTAGAGACGATGAGTGAGTGGTTAGAGACGATGAGTATTCTTATGGATATTTTATCATATTACATTATCCACATGAAAAATCGGCACGTTCAAAAATAAAAAGATCGAGGGCATAATATTACAGTTATGTATATCTGCCAATCCATACTTGGCCAATAATCACCCGTATCTACCGCAGATACATACGAAGATATACTTAAGATGTAAGTATGGTAACAAAAATTATGGTAAAGATGGTTAATTTATAAATAATTGATACAATTTTTTTTAAATCCATCAAGCCCCGGAATCACAGACACAATAGAAAATCTATTGTGTCGCGATCGAATCTGGCCGTTCGGGGCTAAATGGGTTAATTTTATGTGTCTACGAATGTTCATATAAAATAATAAAATTGTTAAGTAATATGTTTCATATGACCAAAATATAAATTTAATAATAAATAAAACTCACCCACTACTCTCTTCACTATGTTCCCCTTCCCGTTGTCTGGTGAAGTCTGGCAAAGCTCTGGCACAACAGAACGCGTCCAGCCAGTGCGAGCGCACGTAGATGAATGGCCGGATCACGCGCATCTCTTGCTCTCTGTGCGTAATGTGGGTACTTTGAGAAATGGGCTTGTGTATTTGATTTAAACTTTAAGCAGTTTCAATGGGATAAATTCATAATTTAATATTTCTAGAACGAATGCTGATAATTTGTTGTTCAGGCAGCTAATTCTATAAATAATTTAAAATAACATTTTATAGTACATAAACTTTCAATTATTTTACGACTATCAAAAAAAATTCTATCGAAGTGTTTCGCCTGAAGCGATGTTGTGTTTTTAACATCTCCAACGCGTGTAGCGTTGTACATAATATAATATACAACGGAACTAAGTTCCTTACTCGACTCGATAACGCACTGCATCCGCTTGAAGCGCACGCTTCTATGACTACCTATACGTATTATTTGATTATAATAAACCTCTCACCTCACGCGATAGTGCGCTTTAAGCGACTTGAGCGCTCCCTTGTACATGGCGCTCGCGAGGAAAGCGCTGGCGGCGCGGTCGAAGTGCTGCGCGAGCGCTGCAACCCCGTAGCCCAGCGCTGCGCCCGCTAGAAGGGCTCGCTGGCGGACGCCGCTGCGCGACCAGCGGTGGAGGGGGCGCTTGTTTGCTGCTGTAAGAGTCATATAAATGATTAACCATTGATCTACTATATAAAAATAAGTCGGGTTTTCCTTCCTGACGCTATAACTCCAGAACGCACGAACCGATTTCCACGGTTTTGCATTCGTTGGAAAGGTCTCCGGCTCCGTGAAGTTTATAGCAAAGAAAAGGTATATCTGGTGGCGAAACGGAGTTCGCCCAGTTTTCTAGTGTATAATAAAAAAAGACGTGTGTCACTCGGGGACTGCCGCGGTAAAGCTATTGCATGCTATGCCTTCAAGCCACACCTCCGCGCCCGTCCCCGTGGGGAGCGTGAGGTTTATCGTTACGGAATTTCTCGATTCGGTCCCCGCGCTCAAGGCCCGCGATAGAAGCTATGCAATAGCTTAAAAATCTCTAAAAATGATCTACTGTTACTGAACAATATAAAACATTTTTTCAACTTACGTTCATCATCTTCCTCTTCGATTTTGTCCTCATAAATGAATTTAACTCCCAAAGTCCTGCAATAGGCCATCAGGTGTAGAGGGTCCACTTCTGACTGCGGCTCGTGAACGTATATCGCACCTGTAGAAGTATGAAATAATTATACAAGAATTGACAATTATTACTTATGAAAACTACGAGAAACAATAAAAATATATCTATACTAATATTATAAAGAGGAAAAATTTGTAATTATGTAATTTTGTATGTATGTATGGTTTTCACGCATAAACCTCTCAACCAATTTTGATGAAATTTGGCACAGACAATCTTTAGACCCTGAGAAAGAACATAGGCTACCTTTTATTGCGAAATATGTACCACGGGCGAAGCCGGGGCGGACCGCTAGTTATCAAATATAATCTACTCACATAATCTTTGAAATAAAACATTACTCCTTTAAAAAACCGAATAGCAAAGATCCTCGAGCCTATTTTTATTTGTTTATTACATTTATTTCAATTAACAGACAATACATCGTACAGACCCATCAGATCAGATGTCTAAGATTTTGATTAAATTACAAAATAGAGATTTATCTAAAATTTTTCATCAAAATACTTACCAATACTAAAATGTATGCCCTTAGACCTGGCATAGAACTGATACTGATGCATGGTGTGCAACAGGGCTAGCGAGTCGCGACGTCCGGACAGACAGACCAACACCTTGTCACCGGGGCGTATCATGTTGTACTCGTGAATGGCCTGAAATAAATAAACAGGTATAATTAAATTGACATCTTTTTTTTAAGTCAGAAGAAGTTTGTCAGAAGTTAAACTTTTTTGGCAAGATTCATAGTTACCAAAATCGTCGCCTTATTCCATGACGATATTGCCATGACGCGACCTTGAAATTTTACTTATTACTTACTTATTGAATGACTAGATTTCCGCCCGCGGCTTCGCCCGCGTTTTCAAAGAAAAACTCGCATAGTTCCCGTTCCCGTGGGATTTCCGGGATAAAACCTACCCTATGTGTTAATCCAAGTTACCCTCTATATGTGTTCGAAGTACCCTCTAAATTTCATTGTAATCGGTTCAGTAGTTTTTACGTGAAAGAGTAACAAACATCCATACATCCATACTTACAAACTTTCGCCTTTATAATAGTATGTAAGAATATAAGATAAGATTTAAGGTACATAATCGAACACAGATATGTAATCGTAAATCGTCGCCGTCATCCGGTTGAATCTGCTATTTAATTAAATGACTAGCCCGTTCATTGCCTCACCTCAACGGTGGCCTGCCACACGGCGCGCGGCGGGCAGTGCCAGCGCGCGTCGTCGTCGCACGTGAAGTCGCTCAGCGACGCGTCGCTGCACGCGCTGCTGTCCGACCGCTCTTCCCCACCCCACGCGAGGGTTGAACTGCTGCTGTCGTGGAAAATACACCTTATGTACATTGAAATACAAAAAAGACGTGTGGCACTCGGGGACTGCCGCGGTAAAGCTATTACATAGCATGCCTTCAAGCCACACCTCCGCGCCCGTCCCCTTGGGGAGCGTGAGGTTTTTTCGTTACAGAATTTCTCGATTAAGTCCCCGCGCTCAAGGCCCGCGATAGAAGCTATGCAATGGCTTAAAAATTGTTTAAATGTGCCTACGCATGCATTAGACACAATTTTCTCATAAGCGAATCAAAACAAAACTCTGCCTACGTGTCTATTAGGCAGAGATTTCTAGTATGCAAAACATTTCCCAGGCGAGGGCTGAACTGCTGCTGTGATGGGAAAATACACCTTATGATCATTAAAATACGGTATAATTCATAATGGCGCAAAAAATTGTTTAAATACTGCCTACCCATGCATTAGACATAATTTTCTCATAAGCAATACATATCAAAACAAAACTCTGCCCACATGTCTATTAGGCAGAGATTTCTAGTATGCAAAACATTTTGAACGTTATTGCCATCACATAAGGTGCTAATTTGAATTATTTTTTATACAACACGGGTAGAACATTTTTATTAACCTAATGCATAAAAAAAATTGTACACTAATCCTATTTTTTTTTTCATAACAATAGCGTGCCCGTGAGGCGAAAATACGTTACGCATGTTGTCCTGCAGAAAAAAAAATCAATATATACTTACCTATCACAATTTAAGGGAAAACAACAAGTAGTCACGTAATTTAAAAATATCATCAGTCATCTATCCATCACATTTTAAAAGAATCTATTAGCACATACTACAACTACCTACCTCCTATCATACTGTTCCTCGTGGGAGACCCTCTGCTGATCAGTCCCATATCCACTGGAGCGGGAACTGCGCTCCGAGCAGCTGGACGACGCGCAAGACGATCTGCTGGAACGCTTGGAATCTGCTGTTGTACTTCTGGAATGTTCCGTGTAATTTATTTAGGTGTAAATAAGCAACATAAGGAAATGATGAATTCGAACAGGTGTTTTGAAATAAGTTTGATTCTTTGAATCATCTGGATGAAAAATGAAATTAAAAAAAATGTGTGCGTGTCCTAGTGTACACATGTAAGAAGTGAAACTCCTTTATGACCTTATTTAAAAAAAAATTACTATATGCAACTTTACAGCAATGCGTCGAATCACGCGTGGTAGGGATAAGAAAATGATGGCGCGTAACGGAAAAATGTCACGCGTAACGAAAAAATGTTACACTAAATTTTTTTCCCACCCCGATAAAGAAGTTGCACTTAAAAAATTATTTATTTCATCAAAAAACACAATAACAATACAAATTTAACAATATTAGAATTTGCTGTTGCTTATTACACAAAGTATTAACTATAACCGCCACACTAAGACAGCTTGTGTCGTTGATGTTTGGAAGATTAATCTTCTTATATATAAAAACTAGCGGTCCGCCCCGGCTTCGCCCGTGGTACATATGAAAAATAGATGTTGGCCGATTCTCAGACTTACCCGATATGCACAGAAAATTTCATGAGAATCGGTCCTCCCGTTTCGGAGGAGTATGCAGACTAACGTTGTGACACGAGAATTTTATATATAAGAAGATATATCTTCTTCTCTTATATATAAAAATGAATCGCAAAATGTGTTGGTAAGCGCATAACTCGAGAACGGCTGAACCGATTTCGATAATTCTTTTTTTATTATTTTCCTTGAAGTACGAGGATGGTTCTTATTTAGAGAAAACGTAAATATTATGTACCACGGGCGAAGCCGGGGCGGACCGCTAGTAAATAATATAATTAACTACTTTTGTCTTTTACAGTACTTCAGGGGATTTTTCTTTGTTTTCAAATTAAAAAATAATTATGTATGACATGACTTGAAAAGTGCAGCTGCAGATTAAATAACTATATATAGTTAAGGCACATTATGGCTCATAGCTCTTATTAGAAAAAATTAAACTCAAAATGAAAATTACATTAAAATCTCAATATTACAAAACTGAAGGAGTATTTACCGATTTTGTCTCTCATCATCAGGCATTTGAAGCACGACTCGTCCCGAATCATCAGTGCAACTCTTTTGCGGACCAAAACACACAGGCACTCCTTCTATAATGTCTGGTACTTCGTTCTTTTCTGCCTTTGGACACATGCGGAGTCTGCCTTGGAGCTTCTTTAACTTGTTTGTTGTGGGGTCTGATGATGTACGCCATTTTACTGGAAGGTTGTAAAATGATGGCTATTAGTGTTTATTTCAATACGATATAGAAATGAATGATGAATCTTTAGGGGTTAGTAAAATATATTCCATGAATTCAGGATAAAATATGCAAAGTATAAAAATATTGTACTGCATGTATTGGGAAAAACAAAATCACGGAAACAAAATGTAAGTATAAACCGAATATTATGTAACAACAATGAATAGACTGTTATCATACCATATCGGGACAGACCAGAATATATCTAGTTACGTATTGCCGGATTCCAGATTAAATATACTATAAAATAAATCATTTTCAATATATCATGCTCTTCATAACATCTTTGTCATTTACAATAATCGCTTAATGATTCACGAGCATTTTTATGGCGGTTGACACTGGGACAGTATTATTCATTCACTTTATTTTAGCAAGATTGATTAATTTCAGCTTTAAATGCAGACTCTACATTTGCAGATTACTTTTATTACAAAAATAAAATGGAAACTCACCAAAATCTAAATATGAATCGGAATCCGTGAATGTCATGTTAATGCCACTATCTTGCGAACTTCCAGAGGGATTTTGGCACCAATTTTTCTTAATGCAACAGTGTCTGCACACAGCATCAACGCAACTTATCTCATCGTCTGATAATTTATTTGAGCTCGACGACTTTGGAAGGTTCGGGGAATTACGGGAAGTTGTCATCACTTGTATTATTGTGTCCGGGGTTGATGTTTCACTAGAATTGAACGAAATACTGTTAGGACCAGAGGCTTCGTGAGATGGAGTGCAGTTTGCCGATTTTGGTGGCGAAGTCGGCGAGCGCTTACACATCTTGTCATCGTCGTCATATTGAGAAGGAAATACGGGACTAGTGGGACATTTTCTCAAAAACTGCGTCGGGTGAGTCTTCTTAAGATCCAATCCCAATTCAGGTCCAGAACCGATTCTTTGTCTTCCCGGTTTAGATGGAGAATTTCTTCGCAAACAAACACCCGAATAATCAGGTGATATCATTTCATCAACTTGATTCACGACTTCGCGAATCTCATGCTTCACTTCTGAAGCCATTTCCTTCGACATGCCCATTAAATATTCCGCAACATCTATGATTGATACGGAATTCTTATCGTTCTGACTAGATATAGAGGTTATACTCGCATTTGCCTGTTCAACGATATCTGAGTTTTCAAGGATATCATCGACTTTTGAGATCACTCCACGTATTTCTGACTTAATCTCAGTTGCAATTTCCCTGGTCATTTCCTTAACGTAAGTTTGCAGATCTTCTGATGTTTGCGAAGTTATGGATGTAGTTGGCGATGTCCGACCGACCTGACTGCAATCAGATATCGATGTGCTACTTTGTGTACTGTACGGATACTTTGAATTCGACGAGATCATGTTATCTTCCAATGATTGTAGATCTGTCTGACTGCCACAATTACAAAAACTATTCGACTGTTCTGTGTTACTTGGACTCATTTCATTTAATCCGAGATTCAACTTTGTCTGTGCGCTTAGAGCTACGGGCGGGCTATCCGATCCCAAGCTGTAACATCTAGATCTGACTAACGTAGGCCTCGAACTCTGAGGGTTTAGTCGTAACGGCGAAACCGATTCGCCAACAGCAAATTGTACTGGCTGATGGGTAACGGTTACATCTTCTTCTTTTGTACTTTCTCTCAAACTTGATTCTCTTGAATAGAACTTTTGTTTCTGCTTTAATCTGAATATTTGACAATCATCAATAGCTGATAGACTGAAGTGTCTAGGAGAAGATCCCAGTATAGGTGATGAAGTATTGGAACATCTTGATATATTATTAAGACTCTTTCTTGCTCCCGTGTATCCGGACGGATCGAATGGCACAATATGTTTAACGTTTGCTGACCGACCGAGAAGTAGCTCATGTGCCTCTTTGGGTAACATGAACCACCTCAAGTAATCGACCTTTGGATTGAAATTGACTTCTGGTTCAATCGCAGGGCATTTCATTGCCAACTTTCTAGCTCTACTGAATAAATTACGTGCGGTCTGCAAGCACTCTGTGTAGGTTTGTGGGAATATTCCTGGTCCTAAAACAAAATAATGAGTTAGTTACTTACTTTTTATAGTGCATGTATTCTAGCATTCAAATTAGATTTTTACCTGATACACGTCTCTCGTGTGCTGTTATTTTGCCGTCATGGAATCTCAACGAATACAATGACTTTTTATCTCTCAACACTGAGCAAGTATGATGTCTCCATTGCCCAGTTTCCGCATTAACTGCATATTGGGGTAAAATTTTCCATCCTTCAGTAGCTACCATTTTAAGTGCTTCCAATACGAACGCTAATTCGTGTTCGGACATAAAGAAAGGAAGAGATATTCTGCAAAAACCAGGCCTGAGAGGCTCGTTGTGTATTGGCACTTCAGGCGACTTGACTACACTTAGCTTCCGCACCCTTGCGATTTCTTTTTGTCTGAAACAAGCAATTCACTTGAGTATTTACGTTTTTTATTACAGCACATTGTGATTAATGAGTTAGGTGTACTTAGTATGATAAGAATACTTAAGATGTAAAACTTACGCTTCAACATCCAGTAATTTCTCATATTCTTTTAAGAGTTGTTCGTCTATCCCTAAGATATCAGATCCATAAGACAGATCGCTGTTCAGTCCTCCTCTTGCTTGTATTCCAAAGACGTCATTAAGAACTGCACAGACGAAGTTATGATGAAGGAAAGTGCCCCTTGGGTGCTTGACCATAAGTGAGAATATTGGTAATCGCCTCACTGTTGGCATTTCACTGCCCAGTAATATTAATTCTGGAATATTCTTGATGTGAGAAAGAACTTGTCTGGAACAAACGAAAAATAAATAGTTTAGATTTCACAGAATTAACTATACCTAAAAATATTCAAAGTTGAGGGTTCGGAATCGTTTGCCAATTGCATTGATTTGATACGTTCTCTTGCCAACTAAGTTACCTCCTTTTTGGTACCTAACGATATAATATTCAAAGATTAACTTTGGTCTAGACTACTATTTGAATTGGATCTAAATCTAGTTTGAGAACTGCCACTTCCATTTCTGAACATTTAAAAAAAAAACGTATTACAGAAATATAATAAATATAACTTTGACAAAGATCATCTCTACCAAAGATAGACATTATTGATGTTTTGTAAAACTATAAAACCAATAAAGTTCTTAACAATATAATTTTCACATAACAATTTTTCATTAAATATATTACGATAATGCTACAAGTATTAAATTTCTTGATAAAAATAAATAAAACGATCCACTTAAGGATATTATAAAGTCAAGGACGCTCAAAAGTTAAAGCATACTTATTGTTTTCACAATACATTTATTTTGAGACTTAGGTACACGTGGGAGTTGTTAAATAATTCATTATTTGGTATATTTAAAACATGACGCCGCTTGGTAAGGCTTGGTTAAATATTGCGGCGTCGTTTGTATGCTAATTTATTTAAATTGATTATTTTATGACAATTTTATGGAAGCTGCCTACGATGTGTGATACAAAGAAAAAAAATGGTGATTGAATATCTCAGCTCCACTGATTTTTTATACAATATGGACGGTAATATTTATTTTAAAAATAAAATTTAAATTAGTTTTCTTAATAAGTTCAATTCGAGTTTAGTTATTTGAATAAGATAATTTGGTTGGTATTATTCTTAGATTAAGGATTGGTCTCCGCGCGCGCGCTACGACGCGCGCGCCGAGACCAATCCTTAATCTAAGGTATTATTAATTATTTTCATTCATAAGAAATAGACCGAATTTCTAGACATATTTCTTAGCATTTTGAACGTCACTTAATTATTATCTTCTTCTCTTATATATAAAAATGAATCGCAAAATGTGTTGGTAAGCGCATAACTCGAGAACGGCTGAACCGATTTCGATAATTCTTTTTTTATTAAGTATATTCCTTGAAGTGCGAGGATGGTTCTTATGTAGAGAAAACGTAAATATTATGTACCACGGGCGAAGCCGGGGCGGACCGCTAGTTTATAATACAATTTCTGTAACTCCCACGCTACAAAGCCTACGCATCTAGAATCTTCCTCTCAAACTTGAATAACCATTGTTCCAAAATACACATTATCCAAAATGACATTATCTTTCATATCATTATCATCTTAATTCCAAACAAAAGAAGGGAATTAGTTGAGTTATCTAATGTTAAACTAGGCGAATAATTTGGAAGCGAGTACCCAGTGGCATTTCGCCAATTCGTACAAAGGCTTTGAACTATTTTAATTAAAGTTTATTCATGAATACCCTGTTTATTGTAGTTAATTAATTGTGGTTATTACTCATTTAACATCGCCTTTTGTTAATCTAAATAATAGACCTAACAAATTTAATTAATAATTATTTGTATTGAAAATTGAAAAACAATTTTCATATAATAATCTGATTTTAATGAAAGGTAATATCTATAAATTCAACTGTCATATAAACGTTATTTATGATGTTTTCCAATAAACACCATATGATAAAACTATCGACAAGGTTTTTCCTAATAAAGCTAGATCTAGCCTATTGTGTATTGTCTATAATAAATCAATTTAAGGCGGTAATATCTTATCGATACTGCAGGCTTCCTCCTCTCTCAAGCCTTGACGAGACCAATAATTAATTGTTTGACGCATGAATCCGGAGAAACGTTGCATGCATCAAATTAGTGATAGAATGGTATAGAATGTGAATTACATTGGTATCTTAGTTTTCTTGTTTACGGCGCCATCCGTGTTAAAGTACTGTATAAAAACCTTGTCATTATTCTAGGTAGGTAACGAATACAATAAAAAATAAATGCAAACTATAAAATTTCGCCCACCTATGTTATTTAGTATGTACTGAAAAATGTATCTAAAATAATTTTGAACTATCGTTCCAAGAGCAACTGGTTATCAATCGATATTTTTTCTAGCAAATTTTATTTACAAATTATAACCGTCATGTATTATGATATCTTTGTTACTTTACGCATTGTTTTTCTTTATTTTTATTGGAATCTAATCCAAGTTCAGTTAGCTTTGGAAAGCAATCATTCACGACCACATCAGTCTAATATGTATGTTTTGGTGAAACTTAATCGCTTTCACATGTTCGTATGATCGATTGCTTTATAATAACAGTTTTGGTGATGCTATCATATTGCATGATATTTATTAAAATGTATATGTATATATATAAGTATATATATTTTTATTCTTACTTTTTTTTCAAAGGGGTTTTCTCAACAGTTAAAAAATGTGTATAAATAATCGTTTTTGTAATTTATTTACGCCTAGTTGCAGCCGGAATTGCTCGCTTGGCATCTGAATAGTACTAGGTGATATTTGTTTTATGATTGTGCAAAAATCGCATCTATCTGTTGCTCCACTTAAAGGAGGACAAAACAACAAACACAAATACACGTATTTATTTTATGATTTTTTATTACCTTACATCAGTTCTGCTGACTTAAATATACTTAGATATATTTAAAAAAAAGGAGAGTTATAGTAATTAAAATTGTCTTATATTTCTAAAATGTTTCGTGAGATCATTTTCTTAACCCCGTGCTTTCTGAAGATACTTCGACGAAAACGAAAACCAAAACACGTGTAAAGTGAGATTACATATTTGCAAAAGTTCTTTCTTCACAAATACCTACTTGAACCCAAGTTTGCATTTAAATACAATATCTAACCACCGTTAAAGCCAAGTGCTATAAGCGAAAGAATATTCCGAAAGGCACATAAAACTTTACCCCAGCACATTTCTATCGTCCTACATGCAGATGCAAATAAAACCGCGAATCAGAATAACAAAGACTTTATCGTTATAAAACAACGGTACGCTAATGAAACGATGTTACAACCGAAATAAATGTGCAGAGACAATTTATACCTCTGTCAAAGTTACATGGACCAAACTCTGCCCCATTTCACAGAATGTACCTAAATCATTTGTTACTGGAAATGTTTTATTGTGCGAAGGGAGAAACTAGGTTCCGTTTGTATGTACAGCGTTGGATTTTAACTAAAGTGTTTGCGAGGATTTCAGCCAATTCTCTATTCAAACCTAACAGACGAAACCAAACATTGTGCTATGAAACTAAGTGATAAACATATCCGTTGTAATTGCAAATTTATAATTGAAGAATTAGCACCCAGATTCGTGTTAAATATTACACTATTTGCGTGAAAATCACCAACCACAGCGGCAATCTGGACGTTAAAAACATACATTTAATCGGGAACTGGGACATAAAAACAGCTAATTCGCGTTAATCATATCACAGATCGGCTACAGATTTATTGCCGTCTAGTTTCGTCAAATTCACACATCAAAATAACATCTTATAGCCGTCACCAAGGACGGTACTCGGTCGTAAATCCAGAAATTACATCAAAGATTCGCCCGTATCCCCTAGCAACCGTATTGGGGGCACAAATATATTTTTCGTGTATTGTTAATGAGTTTAATAACCTGGCGGAAATGGGACAGGGAACTGTTTGATGGTTTTAGATTTATGTCACCGAATCTGTTACACAATATTTTATTTTGGTTGTTTTTCTGCTTTCATTCGTACACTACATATTCTCTTTTCTTAACGTAAGTACATTTCTGGCTTTCTGGGGTTTTCCGAATACGCTGCAACTTATGGCGTAATTGTAATTTTGCAAGATAGGTGACAATAACAAACAATTTTACTACTAAGCCACCCGAATAGTAGTTCATCGATAAAATAAACAATGTTTTATTTACAATAAATAATATCGATAAGGCTAACCTCTATTGTATTTTTTAAACAAGACTGCGTGGGTTCATATCAGTTTTACAAAAAAAACAACATAAACTCAATGCAACGTTTCATAATTAAATAATCGACGTAAACTAATTAAAACAGAGTATTGTTTTGAAACAAAGGATTACTGATATCGGTAAACAATGCCCTTGTCAGTGCGCAGATATGCGAACAATACACATTTACATGATTATATACTTTCATATAAATACTGAGTACATATATTTAGGTAATTAAACGAATTTTAAAGACTTTCGTGACAGGCCTAATGCGTCCGTAAAAAATTATCAACAGCGTGACATAATTTAGGTTAAATTTTATAATTCGACTATATTTTATATTTAGGTCGAATTTTTCAGTTTATTTAACTATTTTCAAATTAGTAGGTACTGGTAGATATTTTCATCATCAGACCATATTTGCTCCCGCTGCGGAAACACAGGTATCCTATGTTAATAAAAATTAAATGATCAAGAAGGTTAGGCCATAATGCACCACGCTGTCCAAGTGAAGTTGCAGAAGTCATTTTATTTGTAAACATAGCCAAAAACTACCTCTCTTACTCAATAGTCGTCAGAAAGTAAATTATTTTATAAATGGTTGCCTAATATTCCAACTAACAATCTAACATAACATAATAGAACAGTACATAATACATTTTGGCACCATAATTGTGTCAGCTATATTGGTAAACACCATAATTGATCACGCAATGTCGCCGTTCGGTCTAAACATAGAGTTCTAGATCATTCTAGAATGTTCTGGACTAGTATCCCAGTGACCTACTTCAGTCTGTGCATTGTGATCGCATTTCAACCGATACATTACAATATAACGCCTTTAACCAACGATTGACAGTTAGCAATGGCCGCCCATAACTTTGCTAATTTATCTTTCAAATAGAGAAATAGCACAGATGCGTGAAGGAATAAGAAAAACAAAGATAAGTTATAAATTACATTAGTGGTGCCAAGCGAATTATTAAGTCAATACATTTGATGTATTTTTTAAAACATAAAACACAAAATCTCATGTACATTTTAGACAACGTATTGAATCTGGCAATTTGAAACACCTACGCTTAGAATAATTTACTTTTAGCTAGAAATAAGGATAAAATAAGATACTCTCTGTTCAGATTAAATAAAATAACCTTTAACATAATCAAGCCTACTTCGACGAATTTATTATTCCAAGGCCATCTCGAAATCTCTATGGATACAGAAAATTTGGGATGATATAGAATATTATCCCTTATATTTCGAGATGTTATTTCTTTGTCAAATTGGGAATTAAATAAGTTATAAATAAACCGGTAAAAAAGATATTATTAAAACAGGATTTAGGATTATATAAATGTACTAAGGCCTACGAAGTCATGATAACTAATAAAAAATTGTGATTGTAAAACACAGTACAACATATAATTATCAAATATATCTTTGTATATTTGCCAAACAAAAAACAACCGTTTACCCAAATTTTACCATTTAACACTTTGTGTAAACACATTGTATCATTAATTCATCGAACACGTCACTCATTTATCAAAGCAAGTCTTCAGGAAATGGTTTTTCCCGCTTTCAGAGGTTAAACATTGGCGCCAATAAGGTAATTGGTAACCCTGACGATTTCCAGGACTTTAATAGGTCGGAAGTTGATCTAATAGCTTCGGGAAGCTGGGAACAGCGCTTAAGGTGATGAATTAATTTTTCTAACATTTACGGCTCTTTTCAAACCTTCGTAATTTTTATATTATTAAAGTTGTCGTGATGAAAATTCTTGACAAGAAAGTTCAATAGTAACACAATACGTCTACCGTTTTAGAAACATGATTCCATGATATTTTCTCGATAGAAAAAAAATACAAAGTTATCATTGTTATTTTTTTTTAATCTCTGGCATCTTCAAAATAACAAACGTAAAGTTACGACTTTTTGGATAGTAACTATAAAATATACAACCTATACGTCTACCGTGTTAGAATTTTGAAATATGCGATGGTTTTGAAATAAACAAGAAATACTTGAAATTAGCGCGCGACCAGCCAATATAGCGAGAGCCGCCCTTTACCTTCCTACCCCGATCGCTGCACGAGTCATTCCCGCTACGGCTGTCACACGGGGAACTTGTGTCGCTCGCGCAATCGTAAAAAAGGGTGACAACACGATAAGACAAAATGAGACAAATGGGGACAATAAAGAAAATAAGAAGAAGAAACATAAAGGTTGGAGGAAAAAGAATGCTTACAATTGGAACAAATTAATTAAGTAAGTTGGTTTTATTTTAAATTTGATGATAATTGTATTATAGACGATGTTTGATATGTACCCCTGTTTTAAGTACATAACGAATGTGTAAGATTTTTTCATTTATAACATAAATAATCTTTTCAGAAATCCGGAATCCAGAAGGAAAATAAACCCACTGATTGTTCACAATGTGAATCCACTCCTTCGTAAGTACCTTTATTCAGTCAAAAATGTATGTTATCAAAGCTCTACTGGTTTTATCGCATGATTCCATTTTTAGCAAAAAGCAACAAAGTACAAAGAAATAAAAAATCATGGTGAACTTAGTGGAAGTATGGCGGACACAATATGGAACAGGAGCTCATTGGAGTAGTATTATATTTAAAAAAAATACGAAATAATTTCAAGAATTACATTTCTTAGAAGGTGGTAGATAAGTATGTTGTATAAAGAATTTGATGTTGATATTTATTTCATTTATACTTATTACACCTGTGCGGGAAATTGCTTAGTAATAAAACAGGTTTATATTCATATTTACATAGTAATGTAAGTTTTCATTTCGAAAAATTTTGTTTAAGTATATTAAATTGAGTTCCTGGGTGATCTGGAAACACAATTGGGCCCGGAAGATGGCGCTGCAGTCACTCCTCCTAATGACATGAACCGATTTGGATGAATATTTATTGTGCACATTTCATTTTTGTGGGATGATTGGTTGATTCGCTTTCACATTAGCTAATATTATGTATTTTTGTTGTTAGAAAGTAAACTTAATTTAATGTTTATAATACATTATTATTGGTATAAATAAGCCAGTGTTCGTCTCACATTGCTGTACCTGCCTACCTACCCTACCAGGGCCTAACTTTGTTCTGGCTATTTTATTTTGATTATTTGTAATGAATAATTACAATTATAATAGAGTGCAAAAAATAAATACATGCGTCAATATATTTTGTGTTTTTTTTAAACAATTTTTTTATTTAAAAAAATATCATTCCGATCGCGGCTTTGCCCGCGTGGAATTAGATTATATCGTGAATCCTGTCTTATCCCACAGAAGTGTTCAGTTCGGATAAAAAGTATCCTATGTGTAAATCCAGGCAATTAGCTATATTTTATCAAAATTGGTAATGTAGTCTTGACGTGATTAAGTAACAACTAACAAAAAAATATACAAATTAACATCCAAAGTTTCGCATCAGTTTTACTGTATTAGTGATATCTTCCACTCTTGACTTTGACTGAGAAGAATTAGGGTTTATAACTTCTTTCAGAAATATTACCTTTCATTTCTAGGCATGACGTAATATCTACGTCAGCATCAAATTCTATCTAAATCCATTCAATAGTCCGCGTTATTGAGTACCATTTCATTTTTTCAGAGTAACAATATTTTTTGTTATTTTAAAGATTATTTATAACCTGTATTATTTTGTAATAAAGTAAACATTACGAAATAATAATAATTATTAATAATGTCTAAGTAGTTGTTAAAAAGAAGATTATTTGTTTATAAGCAAGAAAATAAAACCAATAAATCAACAATTAAATATATGTATAAGAATATTATAACTGTAATATGACGACTCCATACATGTTTGTCCCGAGTCGGCCAGCGGCAGCGCGGCGAGTTTGCAAGAATGACTTCGCGCACACCCGCGTTCGCGATAGCGAGCTATTAGACTCCGCCCGCCAAGCAGTAGATTTTTTTTTGTGTATCGTCTTAATACAAAGTTCCTTTACTTGCTTGTGCAAGTTCCGCGTGTAACTATAATTATCATTAACGATAATAATTGCATTATCAGAGTTCCTTCTTTTATCCTTCTGCTGAATGGAATAGATAAAGATCTAGCTTTTAAATTTATTTGTTGATCAGTATGTAACTATCGAGTGGATAAGAAAACATTAATAAACAATTACAACGATATAATAAATTGAATTACAAGTGTCCCACTAACACATTTTTATCAAGCATTCGCTAAATACCAGGATTAAACATCTATTTAAGGCATGATTGCAGATTAAATAGATTAAGACAACGGCCTTGGTGAGTTTCACACGTAGACAAATAAAAGATCAATACTATACACGCTCAAATAAGATGTTCACTTAGCAATGGCACAGATTAGAGAATAGTTATGGCGCCTCCTCATCAGTAAATATTAATAAGTTTAACGTGGTATGGCTAAACGGTGATGATGCATGACATGCATGCATGAAGGTTTATTATATTGACATGTAGTAAAGAAGTCCAGGGAAATTAAGTGATAGACCTAAAATCTGCGGAATGTCTAATTATGGGGGTTCTCTTAAAACATAAAGACACGTATTATAATGAATTGATCATACATATCATATTATAGTATGTAACACACATAATAATATATACCATCATATCATACGTGTAACAAAACATAACTTGTAGGATATATCCGTAGTGTTTTTATGAAGAAAAGATGCGGAGATGTTAAAGAAATTTTCCATGAAGGTGGACGATTATCAACTTTTATATTTTGTCAATATTCCTCTTTTTGCGTTGTATTGTATTTATAAATTATTTAAATTATCATCAGAACATACAAAGAACATAAATCTTTGATTTGCTTTTAAAAGTTTATTATTAGATAGAGTTAAAATAATTATCATATTGTTCAAATAAAAAACGAGTTCTTAAAGTAAACAAACGTAGTGCATATGAAATGAGGTAACCTAGTAACGATTAAAAGGCAAATTTAAATACAAATAGTTAACGAAATGGCTTCTACGAAAATAGATAAGCATAAACATTGGATTCCGTACTAATAAAATGTTAACAGAATTGGGTGCGAGCCACAATATTTCTCCTACTATATAAAAATAAGCATACGTTTTTATACAATAGGGCATTTTACACGTCTACTAGACAAAGCAATTTTTAATGTATAAAAATATGAAACAGAACATTACATTATATTTAAAATACTCTTATGAAATATTACGTTGTTTTCCAGACGAGTTCTAATGACCTTGATATATTCTGGTACGAGTATCCGATTTTCCGTGTGATAAATCGGTCCAAATGTCCAAGAAATTTCTCTCACACTTGGACCAATTTAAAAATTTTAAATAGCCGTTTTCTCGGTCGGCGTAAAAATAATACATTACGTATGAATATTTTATGCAACTAAAATAATATATTTCTTAAATAATAGCCTTATTACAGCAAATAATGCTGATGACGTATTTCCAACGTCCCATTTGGCTTAATAAATTGTGCCAAATGGCGCTTGTGGACATGATTCAACTCTATTATCTAGTGTATTTCTATCAGCATGATAATGTTGTTTCATATTTAAATAAACTAGTCTTTAATTTTGTACCATAATTTGTACGATGTGCAAAGCACTGTTGAGTAATTAACCTATAATATTAAAATACACACAAAAAGACATCTTTTATTTACATTTTATTCCATTTTCTATTTTGGTTAAAAGATGCTTAGGTACATGTGTGCCAAAAAATGTTAACATTTCGCATTTATTCTATTCAATGTTCACAAAAATGTTCATGTTTTATTTGATAAAATAATGGCTTAACGTTTGCTTACAGGTACGAAGTAATCTCTGCCAAAATTTTAAACGTGTCTTAAACACGTTTTATAGAAATACGTGTTAAATCCATTATTTACGTCACATGACTGATTAAGGGCTTGGTCTAGTAGTGCAAACAAATGCATCCTGTCATCCTATATGTAAATAATACAAATCTGTGGTATTTGGTACGTACCACTTAAGTGCAAAATGGTGATTTTTGGGTATGAGCGTTTGAAAGTTTTCACGGTTGCTACCCTGTTGCTACAGATCGGAATAAACACTTGAGTAAAACAAATTTATGATATTTAAATGTCTATTATGTTCAAGTTTTGAACACTTACAAAAAAAATAAAAAAAATGTTCTAGTTCAAGAGTAATTGTTACTTAACATGTTTGTACCAAAAGAAAAAATGTGAAAATGATGTGAAAATGTCTAAAACGTGTGTACTTAAGTGGATTAGAGCATATTTATTTGTACTCTTAATTAGTATTTATTCCTATTTTTACCTTAATGGAAAGGATTTTTCTTTTTTTTTTCGACGGAGACAATAAACAGACATTAAAAAACAAATTTTATGGGGAAACGTCTTCCATACAAATGGATTTAACCATATATAAAAACAAAAACGAATAGGAGTGTGATTTGCCACAAATAAGTACTCATAAAAAAGTCAGGAAATATTGTGATTTTCGTGCAATATGCAATTCTCTGATACTCTCTCTACAAAGTAAAATCCTAAAAGTAGTGTGTGTGTGTGTGTGGTTCAGAAGTCACGGTAGTTCGCTTGCCTGCCGTGCTAGATGCTGCGGGATCGATCCCATCAACCGACATGTACCAATGTGTCTTTTTCGGATGCATAAGTAGATTCTCTAATAACCAGAGATACATCTTCTATAACAAGAAAACATCATCATTTCTAATAACAGGAAAACATCGTGATGGCAACCGGGATTATGGTCTGAAATCACCAACCAGCAGTGAGCAAGCGTGGTGATTACTGCTCATGTCTTCTCCTTGTGAGAAGATGTCTTTAGTCTTTACCCTGCAAATAGTTACGAGCTGGATCCAGACAAATGAAATTTGTTTGTAAAACGTACCACTACAACATTAATTCATAGTCGTCATCACTGTCACTGAAAGTCATAAGATTGTTTCTAGTCGGACCATGAGACAATGATTTGAAATAATAATATCATAAATTGGATCACTTATTGGCAGGAGATCTAAGATATCTTTGAATTTCAGAGCATCGATATTGATAGGCTCATTAGAGGCCAATGGCAAAGCCACTTCGGAGAATTCTATTTTTTCTCAGTTCTCTTAAACCAGAAATACAGAAACTCTTCATTTTCACTCAAAGAGTATTTAAAATCTACGTCATTAGACTTTTCATACATCAACCAGAAAATACAGTTCTAACCAAATGTAGTTTTGTCTGTTGCAGTATTTCTTTTGATAAAATGAGTAGGTAGTCAATAGTTTCGAAAATGGAAAGAAGTCAGATTCATTAATTAATTTTACATCATGGCGATTGCTGGTCATTTTCATTTATCTCGGGGAACGGAGATGGTGCTGTTTCTTTTTTGAATGAATCTTTCAATATCTGCTTAACAGGCATGATATTATACCGTTTTTGACCTGGAAAACACTGAATATAAAATAAGCTACTCTACTTCTTCTGCCAAACGGTTAATAAAATGCCATAAGCATGATGCGATTTCATCCGCACCTCTTTGAGCTATTCCTTCATACATAACATAATGGAATGTTCGTTTAGTAGTAACTTTGCGGATTTTTAAATTAAAAGTCCAAAGTTTCTTTTATAAAAGGCTACAGATGCAGTTAAATTTGGAATCTGTAAACAAACAGCTTTTATCTTTTAGTTTCATAGTGAAATGTTGCCATAAGCTCCGATTTTTCTAAATCTATTCTAATCTGACATGAAAGAATGAATTTGAAGAGACAAAGAATCAAACCTTGTGCATGTAGGTATCGTTATTTGGCTTTTTAAACGTTTACCAATCTTTAAATCGATTTAAAGATAGGTAAACGTTTCTGAACACACTAAGTCTAAGAGATCTTGCATCACATGCATGTTTCTTTATAGATAATAGGCTTGAGACCTAATGTCTGAAGATTTAAATTATGTGCCAAATAACGTTATATTTAAGTAAGGGAGAACTCAGAGAAGACCTGTTAAGTTCACAAATAATTTTATTTGATTTGGTACAAATAAGTTAAGTGATGATAATAATTATTCAAGTTTGGTCTAATTATGTTAAGTGCTCTTACGTTGTAAATGGCCGTTCGTTGAATTGAGTATTCGTTTTACAAGTCTATATTAAGTTATATTAATATATTTGTATCAAATAAAAATATTTTTTTTTGTACTTAAGTGGTTTTGATACAACCTATTTAAGGTATTTCTACTATCAATAGGCTTATGTGACATAGACCAAACGAAAGAGGACCTTTTTATCAGTATAGATGGCCAAAAAACAAAAAATGGCCATTTTTGCACTTACGAGGTATATACCAAACACCACAGAAATGTACTAAGGGAAAGTTGCTCCACTTAATTTTTAAAAATTAAATCATTCGTATGCATAATTTAATATTCGTAATAAGTACCAAAAATGACAATTTGAAACAATTTTCGTGAAAATTACACCGGGTGATTTTTTTTTATCAGTACACAAAATTTGCGAATACTTTCTATTGATATCTTCAACTTCATGTTTATATAACTGATCAACTTTTACAAAGAAATTTGGACGAAATATAAAAGAAAATAAGCTTTCCATACAAAATTCATAACTCTATACATTTTTTTCGACCTAAGTTTCTTAGTGAAAGTTGTTCAGTTTAACTAATAAAACAGATAAACAAATTTTGTATATAATAAAAAAAAATGTAATGTTTGTGTTAAAAAATTATAAAATAGAAAAATACGCAAATGAAAACAAAAGATAATTATTTCTGACTAGCTTCCGCCCGCGACTCCGTCCGCGTGGATGTCAGTCTTCGTGTCTTCTACAGATTTATTATATTATGTGTAATATATAGATTTATATTGATAAACCTAATAAATCTTTTGCTAGCATTCTGATGCTTTATCGGTTGCACTGGATTTATCTCTTTTTTTTCAATCGCTTGAATGATATAGGATGGGTCCTTGATGGGCATCGAATGCTGAAGTCTCGAATCAATCAATTCTGACAGTAGGCAATTTATGTAAAATCTTGATAATGGTCCATCATTTTATTTTGCCTAAACGTTACATACTTTTTTATATATTCTATTTTTAACGAATTATTCACTCTAGTCCAAACAGCAAATAAGCAGACTTCTGCTTCTGCAACGTTTAGTTGTCCCTGAATTTAGAAAAAATAGTCATGATTCTTATCTATGACAAAAGTGTTATTTTTTGCATTGTATTTCAAATATTATTTTTTTTAACCGCATCTTCCGCATTCATGTCTTTTGCCGGAATTAGACATTTAACTTCTACTAGTCCCATTTTCCCTTTTTGATATGGGAGTGTATAAAGTAAATTTTTTAGATAAGTATTTCTCGTTATACTTTTAAAAAGTTATTATTGTCATTTTGCTCATTAGGTAAAGTAATTTCGATATCAGTTTTAAGTTTTTTGATACCTGCAATAATAACGTCATAATCGCCTGCACATACTTATCGATTACACCCTTTATACAATCCACCATCCACATTCATAATGTTTTCCTGTCCTCCTCTCCTTTACGCTGTTCACCGATACATTTGAAATGAGTAAATCTGCTACCACTGAAGGATGTTTCATTGTGATCAGCAAATTTTCACCACTGTTGTCGATTATTTGTTTTTCATTTTTAATCAGCAATTGGGAATCATCAGTTTTGTTTTTTGCAGATTGGTGATGTACCCTAACAATACGTCGAAAAGGGAAAGCATCAACGAATTATCGTTTTCGTCCTCTTTTTTGACGTGACAACGTCTTAAATTAGGTTGCGACTGGGAGTCACTTATGAAAAAGCGTAACGCTCGGTAACGTTACGATGAGTCACCGAACGAGAGAGAGGCCCGCCGAATGCCTTGCGTCTCTCTCCCACTCAACTATGATCGAGAAAAAGACGTTGTCACGTAAAATCTTCGCCCGTAAAACCGACTTTACAGGCAACCATTTTTTTATTATTCGCTTCTCTGTTACTTCTGTTTGTTTAGTTCTCAACACCCACTGAATTTTCTATGTTATTGTGATCTTCCATTACATCTGAGTTTTGATGATGTGATGATAATCCATTCGTTTTAATATTGGTACTTAGAGTTGGTAGACTAAACTAGAAATGGCGGACTAAATTTGTCAGCGCGTCTGTAAGATCAGAATATAAAACCAACATCCTGTATTTAAGTTACAAAATTAATAATCAAACAACATGCCGCTACGTTGAAAGTGACTAGAAGAAAAAATTAAAACACCTCGGATCAATTTTGGAGTAAACAAATCATTTTCCCCGTATGGGGATTTCCCCGGATGAACTTAGGAAGTTCAAGTTCTCAATACAAGTTTATATTATATTTCGTATTTCTCAAACGAAAAATAAACATTTTTGGAACTTCAAAAAAATTATATTATAAGAAAATTTATGAGCTTACTTTAGTTTTAAAGAAATAAACATCCCTTTACTGACACCCCGTAAAATAAAGAAATTGTTGCCAATCACCTTTGTAATCTATTTGGTTTCATTAACTTTATGTTCGAAGATAATTTTTTTTCTAGTAGTTACACGCGTATTTTTTTCGTTTATTTTCCATATCGAAATCAAATGTTTAAAAATACGAATTGCACAAAACTAAGATAAAAATAATCAATTAACAAAAATATTAAATTTAATGAAGTAGAGCAACTTTCACTTCGGTATGAAGGAAAATCGAGCGTAGAGCACACGTCAGAACGCTCCGGCCCAAGGAGCGCGACTAAAGAAATTCGCTAGGATTTTTCCTAATGATTTTAAATATTTTTTTAATATTTATAGAATTATCAAAATTAAAACAAAAATTTTTTAAAGGATTAATACTCATTGGTCTTCAACCAACTCGAATAAATTAATGGAAAAAATAACTTTTTGCAGTATTTATCAATAGATTTTGTAAGGCAAAAAATGGGAAATTTAATGAATTTATAACGTTCTAATTAAGAAAATCATAAGTTTTTCGGCAATTGTATTCAGCAGTTTTTAATAACGACTATATAAGGATAATAATGCGCTGATCAGATTGTGTAAATTGTAATCGGTTGCAACGTAGTGAGTGCACAAACTTAGCTCGAAATGTCTTTGGGGGAAAGAGACTTATCTCGAAGGCCTGATTAAGGTAACATAAAGTAACTTTATAAATGTGAAAAAATTCACGCGCATTGCGTATATAACACTAGTTGATAAACAAGAAAAAAAATTCAGTTTATCATTTCATTAGCCGGGAAAAAATTGTCAAATAACTTGTTGAAAACGCAATTTTGCTAGACTGCAGCCTTAACTAACGATTTAATTTGTAGGTTAATTGCTTCACTCAAATCCAACTATAGTCCTTTCCACCTAAGATGATTTCTGTGACACATCGATTTTTGACACGTGTAGAGATGTCTTTATTGAAATCGTATCAATTGTTTCCGATAATCGATAATATTTTATATGGAAATGAAATCGATTTGAATAAAGTACCAAAATTAGTTTTTTCGGCATTTCGCCAACAATTAAATAAGGAAACTTAGCAAACAACAGCAACAAAAAGTCAACAATAACAATTAGTAACAATAACAGAATACCACGTAAAGTATCAATTTATAAACATGCAACTTGTATACAAGGCTGACGCACTCGTACAGACGATTGACTCGATGACAAACGATCACAAGATGGGCGCCGATTATATGATTTCCAACTCTATGATTTTTCAACGATCCATTTCATGTACACGAATTGCGTAGGTATTATATTTTTGTGTTATTTTATTTTATTTATCATTATATTAAACTAAACAATACTGTTTTTGATTTATAAGCTTAAGATGTTTCATTTTTATATTTTTGGTAATAATGCCGCCATAAAATAAAAATATTATGCACTAAAATTATTTTGGCGTTTTAAACATAAAATACGTAATTCGGAACACGATGAAGTGTCACAGGAATCATCATAGGTGAAAAGGACTATAATTCCTATCGCCTTGCTATGTGTTAGTATCCAAGTATGTTTTTCTTTACCCCGTAATTGGACAAAATAAACTGAACCACTTTGCTGATGAATGTTGACTGCTGTTTTATCTTTCTTTTTAAAGGAAACTAAAGATTTTATATAAAACACTTTTTCAGTTTTTAGATTTTTGTAAACTCAATTATCATTATCTATTTTATTTTAAACGAGTTCATTGATAAGTTTATTGGTATTATCAATGTTATATATGACTTTTTTTCTCCTTTTTCCGAGAGTAAAATTTAAGATGTACTTACAAGACGTGTTAGACATAATCTCTGACTTACATGCATATATATGTACTTAATTTACTTATCACACTTAGTGACGTCTTATACTTAACTTACTAATCACACTTTGATCTTAACTAAGTCCTACTTCCTACTAGTATACATAATATTATAAATGTGAAAGTTTGTGAGGATGGATGTGTGTGTGTATGTTTATTACTCTTTCACGCAAATACTACTGAATCCCACGGGAACGGGAACTATGCGGGTTTTTCTATAAAACGCGGGCGAAGCCGCAGGCGGAAAGCTAGTAACACTTACATATATAACTTACCTAGTAATATGGTCCTGTCTGTCCGCAATCGCTTGTAAGCCAATAGCATCTCGTAGCTGCATGACTATCGCAGCCCGCACAGCTTCTGTACTCCTTATCTCTTCTATTGATTCGGATAGTGCCTGAATACATTAATTGGTTAGTATTTAAAAGGTATAGGTATAATAACTATAGGTGAAGATAATTATAAAACGATTGATTGATATTACAAAGTCTTTTAAAATTTCACTCTTTTTAAAAGTTCAATTGTTCAGAGCCATTAAGTCAACCTTTACACTATCAAACTGTACCTCAACATCTCGACAGTACATCGGTGAATCCTTAAACACGTCTCTCTTGAAGACACTAACGTACGGGCCTTGCACGCCTCCCACGAACTTCTCACAATTGAAGAAAACCGCATCCTTCTTCACCATTCCCTCCTCCACGCCTGGAAACGTGGGATTCATATCCAGTACTGATGTGGGAGCCACCAGAGTATAATCCCAGAACGCCCACGCTCCATACTGATGTAGAATCAACGTCGTGGCAACATCATCAGCCAATACTCCTGTTAACTTCGAAGCAGCCGGGAAAAACCCTATCAAAAGCTTCCCAGAATCCGATTTTGTTTGCAATTTATGCTCCAAGTTGTTCAGGTCGATGAACCCTTCCTTCGTTTCTGGTATCTTGATTATCTGTGAAGATAACAGCTATTAGTATTCGATATAGTGCGTGCATATTTGCACATCTTTTGGCTTTGTTCGTTCCCTTGCTATAACGGGTTGAGAGTTCTTGGATTTCATATTCAATTTATATATGGATTCAAAGTCGAAATATTTCATATTTTGGACGTTTCCTTTCGATCTATTTAAATATAGTTGAATAAAAAAAAAATAGAACCAAAACGTTTATTAATTGTATAATAGTTTTGATAGATTATATATTTACAATGATAACATTCGCAAAAACTCATAATTCGATACAAAAAATAACATCAAAAAAATACTATGAACCGAAAGGATACGGCAGGTATACAAAAAATGCATGTATGACATTAGCTTCTGATAAACTATGCAACGAGATGCCTCTTTCGACTTGTCCAGTGTTCTAAATTCAAAAAACATGATGAATCATAAATTTTAAAATAGAACTTCTTTTTTGTGACCGATCCACGATAATTTTAGCCTGAGAAAAAAGTAGTGTGTAGCAGAAAAAACTCGCAAAAAAACTGTCCGTCGCTAAAAGTATTATGCATGTATGGCGTCTAAGGAAAATGCTAGGGAAATAAGCATTCTTGAATGAACTATAGGTATTATTTACAAGGTGCACAAAACGCGTTACAACCAAGGTTATACAAATGAGATTTGCATTTTAACCAGATTGTGTTAACAATGTCGTCTTTAATGCAAAAAAGCGCATGTTTAAAAAGATATACTTACATACAAAGTGCATAATAATATATAAGACAAAAAGTAACATATATAATTATAATTTGATTTAAGTTATCTATGTAACAAAAATGAATCGCCAATGTGTAAAACACGAGAACAGCTCCACCAATTCGGCTAATGTTTTTAACGTTTTTGTTAAGACACATGGAAGGTTTTTCTGGAGAGAAAACAGGTAAAAGGGGCAATAGGGCATAACAACGTCTGCTGGGGTAGTTAGCTTAATAAAATATGCTATATATAGCTAATTTGTTTTATCTCAAACAATATTACTCGCTATTAATTCTAATACGTTTTTAGACTTCGTGTTATTATAATTTTCGTCTGTACTTACAGTGTATGCCAAAATTGAAAGGTGAACAACCGTATAAATAGATTGTATCGCTAATACACTATGCAAGCTATTACTCATTTTATAAGGCTTCCTTGAATGGACTTGCTTATGTATTTAATATTAATTTGTTCGCTGTTACATTCTATGTAAGGGAGTATTCATGATATTATCAGGAAAGGAAACCAATTATGTACTTGATGTTTTAGACACATAATATACTTATTAAATATCAATACTTTGAATGTCCGTCATTAATTTATTGTAAAAGAGGAATCATTATCTTATTAAAGTACTTTATACTTTAAATTATAATACGCACAATTTTCATCAAATAACAACATAATAAAACGAATGAATAAACTAAGAAACGTTTGTTTAAGAAAACACACAAACTAAATGTTTACAAAAATATTCCAACAGCTACTCCATGGTTTTCATTACAATTTGTCCTTGTTGAACACGGAAGTACGAAACCAAAATAGCACATGTATATCTACGACTTTCGTGACCGACCGTCAAAATAATGGTCCACTCCTACGACCAATGGGTCCCTTAGCGCTCGCTCAGTGGATATTAACACGCCACTTAAAAACATGACTTCATTTTAGTATATTTTACGTATAAAGATATGCCCTGTGTGAGTGTCGAAGTGTAATAAGCATCTGGGAATAAGTCTTCTAACGAAAACCGAGGAGTTGGGAGTACTTTTTGGGAGTTTGAAATAAGGCTTACTAAATAATTGTCGTGTATTGTATTATGATACCTATGATATTGTAAGTGTTATTTTCAGCACTTAGCATTTTCATAAAAAAATATTTAATAAGCAAATAAGATATTTTACTTCGAACGCAAATTCATTACCTTCTTCAAGAGTCCGTTTGAAAATATATAAGTAAAAGCCAGAGTATTAGAAAATCGTGAATCTAAAATGAAACTGTAAAACCAATCTGGAATCCCATTTTGCGCAGTTCATATAAAATATTTTCCATTGAATCTGTATTAGAGCTCTCAGTAAACTGGGCTATAAAATCGTATTGCATTTCACGGTTATTATCCAACCGTTTATTGATATAACACACTCAATGAATATTCTAAATATTTCTTAATATGCAAGGGAAAAAAGATTTTCTTAACATTTGAACACTTTTATTAAAATAAAGAGGAAATAATAAACAAAGCTTCTAAATATTGTCTTTCTTTCATATTGTAAAAGAAAGTTCGACTCATTGAATTGGCCGTGACTTCATCTAAAGACTAAATGTATGAGCCAAGATTGAAATACAATAATTTCACATGGCTGGAGCCATGTGAAATTATTGTATTTGCAACGTACTACAACGCCTCTTTGTGGATAATTTTCTGTATAGTACAAGTGATAGATACATATTAAACCACACTTGGCCAAGTCTAGCCAGAATGAAATCGTGAAACAGAAGTGAAATGCACTCCCTCGGGAACAAAATATCGACACAACATCAACTGAATACAAAAATCTGCGCATTGCTTATAGAGTACCTACCCACTAGCGAACAGACCGTGCATTATTCAATAACCGAGGCAAATGGCAAATGCACTTATATTGGAAAACTAAAATCATACTCGTGTTGCATGAAAACATTTAAATTGCTGATAAGGCGAAGGAATTTGCCGTATTGACATTGCAATGGTTACGTAATATTATGGCTGGACGTGACCTACGGTTTGCGATAAAGCAAAATTGCAATGGAAAAATTATTTGTTATTCGATACTGTTAGACGTTTAAAATAGATTTATCGGAAACGTATACTAATCAACAAACCAAGGGATATTGGCTTTGCAGGATATTTAGGTACCTAGTGACTTCACCAGTACTTCACATATTCCATATACCGATACCGATACCAATCTACATCTTATAGATACTAATCTAAAAGATTTTTATTCATACGTGAATTATGATAACCAGGAAAATACTACAGGAGTATCTGTCTTGGTGATAATTCTCCATACTTAGTAATAAGTCGTTGGATCAGTCTTCTATTTCGTACATTTTAAAATTTTACACTGTCCTGTAATTTTAGCAATGTACTTGGCCCACTTTACAGTAACCAAAAATTAACAATGTAGATAAAAAATATAAGCTTCATAGCTGCGTACAGCGTAGCTAGTATGCGTGTTCCTAGATAATATAGATTGCAAATATTAATGTGTTCTGACTTCTGACATGATAATTCATTGTACTTTAACACGTATTCTGACATGTACGATTACACATTTTAACCTACTTATTAAATATCTAACACCTTCTATACAGGCGAAAAATACAGGCTTTATCACGTTGGAATGGTTAATCTACCTACTGGTGTGAAAATTTAAAATCAGCAAATAAATTTTTCAGTTTATGCATTACAAACATACAAAATATCATAAAATATTGCAATACTTCTCGATCTTTTACTCTTAAAAGCGTTGAACGCATTTTAAAAGACCTTTCAACTACCCTAGGTACCCTACCACCTAAATGTTCATGGGCAGTGGTAATCGCTTACCATAAGGCGCATAACCAAGGCTGTTGACCACTCCATAAAAAAGAAAAAAAAAACAAGCAACAAAAGTTGATCTACTCCACTTTACCTAGCTTACCATCCTTCCAAGGCGCTGCTGCCTATCAGTCTCCTTCAAGAAAACAAAACACAATCTACAATAGCTAATCTACTCATCTTTCCCACCCCCCATCTTCCAAAGACGCTGCTGCCTATCAGTCTTCTTCAAGGACACAAAACAAAACACAGTCTACAATTATAGCTAGTAACCCCTTACCTCCGAGCCACACTCCTTCCACGGCGCGAGTTGCCTCTCAGTCTCCCTCGAAGACACAAACACGACCACCTGCTGCGGACGCAACACTCGGAGGAACCTCGCGAGCGACACTCCCAGTGCCACTACATCATCCTCGCTGGCTCGTACCACTTTTCGTATTATGTCCTTTGATTCCGTTCTGTAAGAAATGGTTGAATTAAATGATCGTGTTTACTAGACTTAATTGGCTAGCTACAGCTTTTCTTAGGAAAACAACTGATGTAAAGAGCATTATTGCATCCGTATTCATTATATTTTTTCATGATTTGGCTTTTAGACGTGTTTATTACATTTAACAAGCACATAAATACTATATATTGCTGATTAAGTAGCTACTACAATATACGTTATCAAATATATTGGACACGCTCTTACAACCGAAACAATAATTTAAATCAGCCATGTTTATTGTATTCATCTAAAGACTAAAAGTTATGCGCAGATTTATTAAAAGAAATGCAGTTAGTATTAAACATTTGAAACAAAGCATGAATTACAAAAGATAAATAGGTTCAAAATTAACAACAGATATAGAAGTCAGACAGAAAAGTAAAATTGAAATCTCTCTACAAGAAGCAATGAGCCGCGGGCACACTCCCCTGGTTGAAGTCCGTCTTTCGAATTCAAATTCCGCCCACGGCTTTGCCCGCGTGTCAAAGAAAAACCCGCATGGTTACCGTTCCTGTGGGATTTTCGGGATAAAAAGCCTATTCTGGGTCTTCAGCTACCTACATACCAAATTTCATTGTAATCGGTTCAGTAGTATTTGCGTGAAAGAGTAACAAACATCCTCACAAACTTTCGAATTTAATATATTAGTGGGATCTTGAACTTACCGGAATATTTCCGTCTGTCCAGAGGTGACAGACAGCGCGGTGCAACGCGTCGCATGCGTCGGTAGAACATCGCGCGCAATGTATTCTTCTATCCACTGCAACGCTCGACCAGACCCGCTGTAGTCGCAGTATACCACTGTGGACAAAGGAAAAGAGTTAATGCGTGTGTTTTAGTAGAAATAATTGTATACTTGGGTAGAAGATAAATAACTGTCCGTTTGGTGATCTATAATTTGAAAATGTTGGTTGAAAAATGATTAACCATACCGAGACGATAACAAAGGTCATCATGTGTCAAAACTGCAGACATTTGCATGCATAAGCAGCTCTTAAAAATAAAAGTAACAAATAGTATCCTAGCTCATTACAGATTCTCCATAGTTCCATACAAAGTATGTCTCAAAACTTATATCCAGATAAGAACACACTTCAAAAAGGATGCCTTTAGGCTAAGAAAATCAAGCCCGAATCTTTAGCACGTATCTAAAGCCGCGTATAAATTAAGCGCGGCAAACCATCGAACATAGGCGCGCGCGGCGGCCGCGCACTATGTAGACGGCATCGCCGCGCGCGGCGACGCGAACATTGCCGCGCTCGAACGTGCCGCGGGGCGATCCGCTCACTGTCGGTTTTTGAGACCGCATCAAAGGAGCTTCAGGCGTTCGCTCGCGCGCCGTGTGGACGGTTTGTAGTTTTGGTGATTCGGCTCGCGCGGCGTATACGTAAAAATGGACAACGAAAAGTGCCGTTTACTACTACAATTGTATGGCGCTAATGAATTTTTGTGGAACAGCAAATCCTCCCAATACTACAATAAATACCACAATTAAGTTTCACGCCATATAGCGATCTATTTAGATATAATTTTTTCATCCACCAACGCCTTTTTCTTTTATTTTTTTTTTACAAATAAGATGGTGAATCACAATGAAAGCGGCAGCCGCCCGACCACGCGCGTCCATACTCAAGAGTGAACACTGAACTAACCGCCGCGGTCTGTTCGTGATGGATCGCCTGCCGCGCGCGGCAACTACGTTCAACATAAAATATATCTACATATTGGCTCGCGCAGCAAATGAACGTCAACTCTGGTCGAACATAGGCTCGCGCGGCTGCCGCGCTTAATTTATACGCACCTTAAACCTTACAAGTAGAAGATGTATAGACTACAGAGGTGTATTGAAAGCAACAAAGGGAGGTAAATGAGAGCCGCAGGGCAGATTTGTGTGCAGGGTGAATGAACTGTGCATGTCAGACAGGTTAGCTGCAGTTAGGGTTGACAGTTTTGTTTTTTTTTTTATAATACGGAAAGTAAAGGGCTAGCAAAGTTTTGAAAATTGTATTAAAATGTTTTATAATATTAATAGACGCATTGTTCAATGTTTTGATATAACGGTATAACTGGGAAAGCATGAGGCGCACATGTTCCAAATAAACCAGTTATTCTTTTAATTATTGTAATTTTTACGAGTACCTATTGATTAATAATGGACAAATCTAATATAATATTTACGAACATTAACAGTTTTGCAACCACAATGTTCATATAAATTATAAACCCTTTCGTAAAGAACCCACAAATTCTTTTTTCGTCAATGGTTATTTTCTCAGACAATTTACTCATAGACAAGTTCACTGAAACTCTAAAATCTCCTATTCACTGAGTTATTATTCACAATGTCACATCAAGTTATCAGCCCTAATAGTGCAGTCAAGTGTGTGCCGTATTTATAATACGGTGTAATTAATGTCATGGAACACACCTAGTGTAAAATTTCCATTAGAAGATTGGATACCTATCCAAACTATACTTGGTGACGTCATTAATTTTAATTGAGTTCAATATAATATTTTAGGAAACGCTAACGAACGTTGTCTTTGAAACTACATATATTATATTGCTATATATTATCTACCTAATAATTAATATAGATAGTAAATACATAATACCCGAATAGAATAGCAATTATAAAAGAATAAGTAACTGAACGATCACTTCAAATTTTTCTTTCTTTTTTTATTATAACGAAACAAATATAAAAGCTTGTAATAATTATACAAGTGCATAAAATAGAAACAAAAACTTCGCATTTTAAGAAAAGCAGTAATTTCCAAGACATTTTCGTTAGCGAGAATTCTCGTGTTCCACATTCAACGAATTCATAGTACTTAAAAGTTTTATATAACAAGACAGTATTTAAAAACATTTCATTTCATATCTTTTATGTGTGATTTAGGGCAATTTCGCTCATAAAACAATGCGAATCGGCCATTTTTCATCGTGCTGTCACATTTCTAGAATTTTGCGATTTTAAAATGAAGATTCTATTTTTGAATGCTATTTTTTACGACGCGAAGTAGGTTAAAAAAAAAAATAAAAAATATCCCTTTTCTTGAAAGTGGTGCACAGGCAAAAAAGAAAACTAAAGATTATTTTTTGTCAGAATTTTACAGATTATTAACAACAGAATTGATAGCCAACCCTAAAATATTTTATTTTTTTATGAACAAAACAAAATAAATACAATAGAAAGCAACTAACATAAATGAAAAACTGAGTCATCAATTACTAATTAGTATGTATATGAACTTGACTAAAATTTGAAACCAATACATTATATTTTACTTATTGCGTATCATGGCTCGGGGTGAATGCACTCAGGCCAAACAGCTGATTGAAGCGCGAACATAATATTTTTGTCGATATAAACGATGTGGACATAAAAATATATTATATCGTAATACATATTATAGGTACATAATAAAATCTCTTTTTCTTATAATTAATAATACAGATAGCTTACTCTTATAATTATACAGATACATAGAATACCTACAGCCTTATCTAATGTTTTATTCATAAGAAAAATTACCAAAGATTGTAATATAATTTAAAATTTAGGTATTACGCAAATTTAAATGTAAATTTATAGAATAATTATGTTTTTTAAAACATGCCATTTCCTTATGACTACTGAATTTACTACTGTTTTAATTTACTAAATTTGGTGTCTAATCATGACTTGATGTTGCTAATTATTATTTGCCCCAGAAATAAAGCTTGGTCATCTTTAAAGAAGACAAACACACACTCATGGACTTAGTAGCCCTACTGAGGCTACTGCACTAAAATACCATTGTATAGTTTACTAGCGACCCGCCCCGGCTTCGCACGGGTGCAATGCTGATACTAAATACACTACAGAAAAACTGTAAACGTTGTAAGTATATAAAAACATAGCGACCCGCACCGGACGGCCGCGGTACCGCTGCAAACGCTACGTCCCGCAATTTTTAAATCTGTAATATCTTCGAAAATATTCACTTAAATCATACGGTGTAAAGGGCCATATAGATCTATATTAAATGAACAATGTATTCAAGGTATTTAATTGGTTAAGGATTAATGCTGTATTGGTTAAAATCGCTTCGAAAATTAGCCATTATTTGTCGTAAAAAGTAAATGACAAAAAAAGTTATTGTGGGTTATCCATAAGAGATAGACATATACCATCGCGGACTTTTCTGTAGACCTTTTCAATGTGTATAATACTTAGTACATTATTTTGATAAAACTCGTAGGGTTCAGCCTGCGTTTGCAATGTACGCGGAAAAAATGTAATTTTTTACGACATCACATTGGAAACCTCGAAAAAAACAGTACTTCTCCAGTATTTAATGGATGTTATTATACATATAAACCTTCCTCTTCAATCACTCTATCTATTAAAAAAAACCGCATCAAAATCCGTTGCGTAGTTTCAAAGATTTAAGCGTACAAAGGGACATAGGGACAGACAAAACGACTTTGTTTTATACTATGTAGTGATGATACTATGCTAATACGATATTTTCCCATACACGCATACATTAAAGTGATCACCCCATTTTTGAAATAGGTTTATTTATATAACTGAAGCTCACTGAACGCTCACTATTTGCCAGGTTACTGGGTAAATCGGGTATTAACTTTGTAAACACATTGTATGCAAGACAAATAATTGTTTTTATGTAACGCACACTGATATCGTGTGTGATTTGAACGCGATTTGCGTAAAAAGATAATAGTATAAACAAGGAAAATGTACATTTAGTTGATATGTGGAAACCTTCCTCGTGTTGAATTCGAGGGAACCAAGTCCATCAAGTAGATTTATTTATGAACATGAAAATCTATAGGTTTGTTCGAAACTAGAAATGGAATATACTCCTTGGTGTCCCCTGAACACAGATCACAGAATGCCCCTGAAGTTCTGAAACACCAATTTCAATTATGAAATATTTATGTATATACCTATAATTTAGAAAGTTCTCACCTAACTTACATGTTCTGGAACAAGAAAGTAGAGTTAGGCTATTGACAAACAATAAAGATTAAGGGTGCACTCACACCCATCAGTCACCGTCACGGCACGTCACCGGACAGGATTAAAAAAAAATATGTATCAATAGTTCTAGTATGACTCTGTTCCCACACGACAGTCGCCGGCACGAAATCTATCAGTGACGTCCCCGGTCAGGCACGTCAAATAATCTTTCCATACATGTATCATACTTTTATCCCCACTCACCCGGTGCCGTCACGTCTCAGTTCAGTCAGCGTCGTGCTACCGTCAATTGCTACATGTTCTCTAGCGTGACACACGTCTAATCACTCCCTAACCTGATGTATGTGTTCAATGATTCAGTCAAACCGGCGACGTGACTGACGGACAACATGACGGTGACTGGTGTTTGTGGATACGTACACAAACCGTCACCGATCAGTCATCGGTGACTTGACGGTGACTGATGTGTGTGAGTGCACCCTAAGTATATAATATCATGAGAAAAGTTCCAAACTGTACCTAGTCCTAAATTAAGATATAAATAATAATTTTGAAATACCTAAACCAAAAACTAAATGAAGCTATGGCTTCTTTATATATTATTATAAGCAGTGCTTTAAATATAAATAGTCGATTTATTTATTTTATTGTTTCCTGTCCTTGACAATTTGTACGTTTTCACAATTTTTAAGTGCAAAATTCAAAGTTATCGTCTTGACCACAAGGCTTTTTACCATATATTATGTCAACTTCCGTGGATAAAATCTGTATATTTCCGCATTTTAAACAAATACATATTAATATGTATTTTTAAATATTTAGTTCTCATACCATTTTGATTTTTCATTTAGCATTTTTTTCGCCTTGTCTGTCCTGAGAGCATGAGGGTTCGTTGCCTGTTTGTAATAAAATCTACCAGGAAAGAGAATATTTTGAGTTATAAATCATCACCAATAAACGATATAGAATAAGGTTGTTATGTAAAATATTATGCTAAGTTTTACGTTAATAAATTTTGAATAGTTTTCATTTAAAAACACTCCTGTGGCTGCTTAACCTCACTATAACCATAGTATACAGAGACTATAACGTTAGCTACTGTTAAGTATTCTATTCTATAACCAAGATTATTCTCTGATTAAAGTAAATATAGAAAATGTTATCTTTGTAATAACACCACTTCAAGAACCCTTAGAGATAAATTATAAACAAATAAGATTAGATAAATATCACGTATATAATATATCTGTAATATGTTTTGGCTATAACTACTGAGTGTACAAAAATAATTTATAAAATAGACAATGGTATTAGGAATCAGAAATAGAGAATGACTTATTTGGAGTATAAAAGCTGGTTTAATGCTCTAAGTATACAGCATATTATATCATGTAACACTGAAAAAATTATGTAAAAATAAATTTCCTATGCAAATGCTAACATAATTATCTTGTCAATAAATACAATTAAACACATAATAAGAAATAAATAAAATCGCTGCTATCATATGTGTTTACTACAAACGACCTTAATAAAATTGATAAGAGCGCCTTGAAATCGTAAAAAAGAACAATAATAAACACGTATTTTCTCTAAAGGGTTACAAAGATTATAGAACTAATCTCATAATACAAAACAATGTTATTACTAAACAGCTTATTACAGTTTTTACTTGCATATACTTGGAGTACACTTTTCGTAGTTTTTATAGTACACTTTTCTGTTGTAAGGTGGCGTTATAAATCTTCAATGGGTTTTGACCACAGAACAGTAAAGTAGATAGAAGTGTGATGTGGGCGTGGCCCACGTGTCAATGATAAGTTTAGATCACCTAACTTGCTCTCAGTTGTGTGCAGAAAAATATTCGAGTCGGTTGTCAGCTGTCAAACCTTTTTTCCATATTTATTCATTAATTAGGACGTGTTGTTCGGTATAAAGCGTGCAAAAATGATAGCAGACGAAATAATATCAGCAATGAAGGCATTTCATACCGTCGGTAAGTCTTATTTTAATTTATTTTAATTATATTTTATGTTATAACTTCGCTTGTCGTAATTTGTCAAAATTGTATACAAATATCTAGTCAAAATGAACCTTAATCCATAAGAAATTAGTACTATTATAGATTGAACAGCAAACAAGACTTTCTGGAATATTATTGCAATAAACAAACGAATTTCGCTTTAGTGATGCTTGTGGTGCATATCGACAGTATCGATACTTTAGAAAAGACAAACATTATAAATATTAAATTTTATTTTATTTTTCCTTGGCTTTCATTTGTCTAATTTATTTATAGATTTCCCAAAGAGGCTAATTTAAAAGAGAAATGGATAAATGCAACGTGACGAGTTAACTGGATGCCGAACAGTACTAAGCGGTCTAACAAAGGCCACCGATACATCAAACCTACAGCAGTTCCAAGATTTAAAATAATGCATATTTTCTGTTTGTATTTTGTAAATATAGATTTATACTATTCTATTCCGTTTTTTATTTAATAATAATAATATAAAAAGACGTACTTAGTAGTAATAAACTTACTCCAAAATGTGACGCATTATACTATACTCATATAAAAGAAAGAAAAAAAAATACACAAAAAATATTTATTTGTGAATTATCTATAAGAAGGCTGACATCCCTCAGAGCATAGCATCAGATAAATATCAAGTTAATGTCATTAATGTTGAGTGACACAAATTTCAACCTTATCTCTATGTGTTGCGTTTCAAATTTATATCTATCGAAAACTAACGCCCTCTGTTGTGGAGTAGCTGAATGTTTTCGAATTTGGAATTTCTGTGCAATGAGAAACAAAACAGCTAATAGACACTGGTTTTCATACTAATTAGACATTACAGCACTTCTATATGTTTTTACTGTTCTGTGGTTTTGACGGACTAAGCGCAAGCTAAATGAGTTGCAATATTTGTAAAATTTAGTTAATAAGTAGGTACTGATTAAGAAACTGAGGAACTACTTTTTAATACAAAGATTTTTGTCAATTTCAAAAGTCTTCATTATATGCTTTTTGTTCTAGTTACTAATTTTAACTGATGTAATGTACAATTGTATATGTATACTAGCGGTCCGCCCCGGCTTCGCCCGTGGTTACATATTTACGTTTTCTCTACATAAAAACCATCCTCGTACTTCAAGGAATATAATAAAAAAAGAATTATCGAAATCGGTTCAGCCGTTCTCGAGTTATGCGCTTACCAACACATTTTGCGATTCATTTTTATATATGTAGAGGTATACATATATGTACTTATATAATAATATGAAGAATGAAGATATCGATTTAACAACCTAGCCGCGTCTCTGAATAATAAACAAGACGGCGAATAGAAAATATTATATGCCTCTATTGGAAAAGTAATTACATTTTTCTTACGGGCGTAGTAAATGTTTGTAGAAATTGAATACATAGTCATATTATTATTAAGGGAAAGTGAAAACGATCGTTAACAAACAGTATTTTAACTTAATTTAGTTCACAATATTTCTTATGCATAAAAATACATCCTGAATATTTTCCTACATAATTTTTAGTGATAAAATATTACAAAACTTTATCATTTATTATCAATAAATTTTTAAAAACAGTTATAAATCGTCAGTAACTTGACCCGCCAGCCAAGAACGACAAATAACCTTGTTTTTGCTTTATGACATCTTCGTTTCGTATTAAAATCGCATAATTCTTATATAGCTAGGAATATGTGCCAGCAAAATGCGAGCCTGCTCCATTATTTATGGAAAACTATAATATTTGCAAAAAAACCAATACACGTGCTAGATTCGTAGTGAAATCTGGTATAAAATATCTATAATATTATGTTAAATTCAACTTATTTAAGGGCACAAATTCATTTAGATTTTATTATGATACTAGCGACCCGCCCCGGCTTCGCACGGGTGCAATGCTGATACTAAATACACTACAGAAAAATTGTGAACGTTGTATAGGTATAAAAATATAGCGGCCCGCTCCGGCCTCCGGCATCGCAATTCGCACGGGTATAAAATACATAGCCGGGCGGCCGCAAACGCTACGTCCTGCAATTTTTAAATCTGTAATATCTTCGAAAATATTCACTTAAATCATACGGTGTAAAGGGCCATATAGATCTATATTAAATGAACAATGTATCCATGGTATTTAATTGGTTAAGGATTAATGCTGTATTGGTTAAAATCGCTTCGAAAATTAGCCATTATTTGTCGTAAAAAGTAAATAACAAAAAAAAGTTATTGTGGGTTATCCATAAGAGATAGACATATACCATCGCGGACTTTTCTGTAGACCTTTTCAATGTGTATAATACTTAGTACATTATTTTGATAAAACTCGTAGGGTTCAGCCTGCGTTTGCAATGTAAGCGGAATAAATGTAATTTTTTACGACATCACATTAGAAACCTCAAAAATAACAGTACTTCTCCACTACTTAATGGATCTTATTATACATATAAACCTTCCTCTTGAATCACTCTATCTATTAAAAAAAACCGCATCAAAATCCGTTGCGTAGTTTCAAAGATTTAAGCGTACAAAAGGACATAGGGACATAGGGACAGGGAAAGCGACTTTGTTTTATACTATGTAGTGATGATGTGATAGACACATTCCCACAAACTATAATACATATAAAACAAAGAATCATGCCACAATGTACAAAAAATAATAGTTAATTTTCAGATAAACATCAATTGCACGCCTCATAAGCGAAGCGTTGAGGTGGGTACTACTGTCACTTCGCGCAAAACATCTGATTTTTCAAACTTAAAATGTCTTTATGTATCATACATTGCACTTGTAAGATAATACATACACACACATATTAAGAAAAAACACTATTTTTAACGTTCATGATATTTTTGATGTCATTTTTGTTATTTAAACTAGTTAAAAAACAGTTTAAAAAAGTTCTGTCTTGGACGTCCGTGTGTCTGTATGTGCGGATCCATTTTCTTGTTAACACGATAGCGACCGAAATACTTTACTAATCGAGTCTTTTTTTTTCTCTTACGCTTGAGTATGCTCAGGAATAGAACCCTTTCATTTTTCAGGGTCTGATTCGATGTGGTTTAATTGTTATTAAATAAACAAAAATAATAATTAATAAATATTTATTAAAAAAAAATTATGAGGCGTGCACTTTTGGATTTTCCAAATTATTTTTTTTTACTACCCTAGCGCATTAAAACTTTTTAAAAAAACTCTTTGATTTTTCTTTGTTCCTAATTATAGCCTTGTTATGAAACTTTGTGATCAATGTTCTACCATTGAACACTATTACAAAACATCACGATTAACTGTGAAAATTTACGGTTAAATATGTAAAATCAATGTGCTGTGTTGTTTTCTCTATCAATACATTTACATAAATACATATCCAAATAAAAATATCGTATAATTAATACCTACCTAGTAAAGTATCTTACATAAGTTTAATATTTGCTGAATAATCAAAATTCTATTAAAACAAATAAATCTTAAATCGCATGTTTCATACGCGCCAATATAAACAACCAAATATTATTAACGCTTATTTATATTTGTTTTGTTTGGAACAGATTGTATTTATTTAAGGATTGTGCTTTTAAATTTTTCTCATATTTACATTTGCATCGATATTTAGTTACGATGAAAAATCATTCGTTTGAAGTCTAAATAAATATTATTCAATCATTTTCATGATTTGATAACATAATGTTTATCAACGTAAAGGTCATTTGATATTCATTTATATTAATTTTACTGGCACGTGTATATTTTTTTCTTATATCTACTAATAACTATTTAAAGGCATATATATATTTTTTTTTAATCAAAGGCATTTGTCTAGTAGACACTACCGCGACCGTAAACGTGTAACCATATTGTTATGATTTAAATGTATACCGAGTCGTTTTCAAAATAATTGTACATTACTACAAAATGTTTGTCCCCCTAAAAAACCTTCGAAAAAAATATGGTTACGACTGAAATAAATCATTGTTAACGTTTTACAGACTAAACTTAAGCATACTGCATATCATTTCTGATAAAAAGCAATGAATTGCGATTCAAATTCTTACATAAATTTCATGTGAAAATAAAGTAACAAAAAAAGCTCCATACATTTTTTTAATGTCCCCTATGTGGACGACAATGAAAACCAATATTTTTATCAGAATTTTTGTATGAAACTTCCTATTTTTTTGTATCATAATTAAAAAGCAATGTTTGAAGTGTTATATCTGATAGATTAAACTATTTAAATTACCTTAAATAAACGAAGAATTACATATAATAAAAATGTCCCTATCAATCGTTACAATTTCGTGACACTGATTTATTGACATATTTAACCAACTTCTTGTATCACAAAGAAGAAGAATCTAACTCTAATCATTGGCAACACTGGTCATGTTACGAAAAGTAAGGTCACATTAACGCGCCGCCATTTTGTTCGTCGTCCAGACATGGAAGAAGTCCAGTAGTGTGCTGTGCAAAAAATTTAGTTACAATTTCCTAACGACGTATTCTCAACAAAAGTAAGTACATTTTGAAGAATTCACCTACCGCAATTGTAATATACTTAAATTATGACTAGAGTAATAGATTACACTTTCAATCTAATGGTAAATGTGATTATGTTTTGTGTAAAAGTATTTCTTAGGTTATTTTTTACATGTTACTGACGAACAATTTCTTGACATTTACTGACGTCAGTAAATTGTAGACGGTAAAGCTGTGGTCTCATGTGTAAAGTATGAAAATAAGATATTAAAATGTGTGTTAAATTAATGTAACGAATAATAATAAAGGAGAAAAACAATAAATCTCTCAAGATTATTTTTTTGTAACTACAGGCCATACTTTTTTAAACCATGATGTAGGGTTAGTAAAGTCGGGCTTAGGGACTTGACTTTTCCTGGGATCTGATAACTTTTTTATAGTGAAAGCGGATCAGTGAGTCTTGGCCTCCAATTTTACAAGTGGTTTCTGATGGGATAACGCTTGCCTTATTGCATTTAGTGTTGATCGCTTTTCCACCCACACGAGTGATGCTTACTTTTGTTTTTATTTTTATTCAAAATACATATATCCAACAGCTTTTTTTAGTTTCAGAATGCCGCTAACCGGTGCCGAACGGCAAAAAAATACATTGAAAAACTAAAAAAGCAAAACCTTGAAAAATATGAAAAGAAAAGGAAAAAACAGCTCGAGAAAGTGAAACAAAGACAAAGAAAAATATCAGATCTTAATGACAGTGAAAAAGAAGCTCGAAGACAAAAATGGAAAGAAGCTAATGATAGAAGAAAAGAAAAGGAAAAGCAAACAGAGAATTATAAAAATTGATTGTTTGTTGATTATTTTGTAACTAAAAATATATATTTTTTTTAACTAGTGACTTCTTACTTTTTTATATGTAATATTACCTTATTCTGAATACAGCCTTACTTTTACAACTTCCTGACATTTCCTAACGAAACAGTTTACTGACAATTTCGTGACGTACAAATATTTTGAAAATGACCCTACCATATTATACATAAACACAGTTTCATGTACAAAAATACAAAATGCAAACCATTGTTTTATTTTTGTCATTTATTTTAAATATCCATAAAAATACTTCACCAGAACAGCTGTTGTTTTGTGGAATCTTCCGAATATATGAGGCCATTGGAATATAAATAAAGGTTGACTGAATATTACCACAGTATTACAATATTATTTCCTATTGTAATACTGTGATATTACGTAATTGATATTTTTTAAAGTATAATATGGATTATGGATAATATGTCACAGCAAAAATCTTATCTGGGAATCGAAATTAGAATCTAAATTATTATTTATTATATAAATGGTGATAAGTTATATTACGATGGTTATCATTAAATTAATATGTATTTATTAAGATAATCTAATCCTATCCGATTACAATTGAAAACACATCTAAAAAGTAATAACCACTATTTTCTAGATTGTAGGCAAACTAAATACCTAATCTAACTCAGACTGAAAAACAAACATTAAATATGGTGTGTAAACTGTAATGTGATAAGATAGAGTTGTTTACAAATGTCTCTTGCGTGGTATAATTATACAATTTTTGAATGAAATCCTTGTTCATTAAATATAACTGTAATTTATATGTATTGGTTATTGAAAACTGTACACGTGTAACGTTTCTTAGTTAAATAATATTATAATTCATTAAAACATGATGAAAACACGCATCTTGTTTTATTATAATTATTATCTATTGTTGTCAAGTGATAACTGAAAACTCTTCAATACAAATATTTGTTTAATCATTATAATATTACCACACAAACTTACGTAAAGTAATATCGTATTCCAAAACAAATTTAACATCAATTTTGCATTAAGTCCGTCAAAACAAGTCGATAATATTTTCATTGTGTAAATAGTGCCCCAGTTAATCCCATTACGTTTCAAGCATAAACAGATAAATACTCCATTATCCATAGTCAAAAGCCCATAGTTTAAAACCAATGACATCATAGTTAATTCGTACGTGCGGTAACAGCACATGAGTAGAAAGACGGAACAGAGACTAAGCTTCTTAAGAACGTGCAAAATTGTTACCTATTTTGGTAGGGTTGTCACAATAGGTTAAGACAAATTAAACAAAACTACCTACTACAACCCAACCTAGGTATGTACACACTTACAATACATACATACATACTTACAAATGCTAAACTTGTAATAATAATGAAAGGTAAAAACACACCATGTACAATTCTCATCTTATTAAAAAAGGACCTAATAAAATAAACGCAAGTAGGTACTTACTTGAAAAAGTAATAATCAAAATATTTACTCACCTATTGTACTCCTTGAGATAGTTGGTGTATGATATATTTTTAGTTTTTCTACTATTATTCATACACACAGTACAATAAACAACCATTTTTGACAATGAAATATTACGTTTTATATTAAAATATTCAAACTTGCAAGTTGCAACTAATAAAACAAACAACGTGCGTCGTATCAACCCTGAGACTGTCCTCTGCCTGTGCAAGCGCAAACCGGTTTTTTCCAGAATCGCTGCGTACGCGACAAGCGGCCAGAGTCACACACACATGGCCCCGCGTACTTGTAGTAGTGCAATCGATTCTCGCGTTTGTTTGAAGCTTAGTCTCTGTTCCGTCTTTCTACTCATGTGGTAACAGTGAATCTATTGAAATGGATTAATAAAAATACTAAACACCATCAACACTGGCCTTGAATAACACGTGGTTTTAAAAATAAACGAGTCGTAGGACGCGCGGCAAACCCGTTTTGGGCACGCGTTGACATTTTTATTTTTTAACTTCCAAATCCAAACTATGTATGCGGGCAATGGTGTTCTAAAATAACTGTTTTGTTAAATATACAATTCCAGACCATTACATGAATTAATTAAATTACTAAAGTAGTCAGATAAATTGAAAGAAATATTTATTTATGACAATTTTTTTGATTTAATTCAAACGTTTCATAAGAAGGCATATTTAATGCAAATGAATAGAAGCGTAATCATTCAAAGCGATTCTATTATCATAATAAAAAAATAGTCAAAACAATATTCATCGTGCCTTCTTTAACATATTCTTAGCAACAATTTCGACCTCAAACCGAGACATTATGAAGATGTATGAAAATACTGTCTGTTTTTTATCTGTGCTTACAAAATGGCGCGTTTACCGAATTACTAGCACTGACAGATTTATAGGTTATTTATTGTACAGGCGCGAAACTGTGCGCTTTGCATTCTAACCACGTGTTTACACGGCTGATTGTGGGATGTTCGTGATCTAAAATATATCCCTGGGTCAAAGCCAATCTCATACGCACGTGATACAGAAATACGATTCGGGAATTGACACTTTTAACTTCTACAATTTCTGTGATTCACGCGCCAATGTGAGGTCTACATAATTATTATAATACGAGCTGACCCGGTTAACGTTGTACACACTATAATTATTAGACCTACCGACTATAGACAAAAATTTCATACAAATCGGTAAAGCCATTTAGATGGAATAAGATTACATTAGTTACCTACATACAATATTATTGTGACACGACCATGGCTCGACATAATATTATTACTGTGGCACGACCTAGGAATTTGAGTAAAATTAAATCGTAAATAATCTCAATTAGCTGTTATTTTTCTTAACGTGAATATTCAATTTATAAAGCATCTTGAATGTCTATAATAATATCTTTAGTATGTAATCGTAAGGTTATCATCATCCTTTCTAACAAAATAATAGAACCGAAGCATAATAGCGTCCATATTAACAGTGAACCAATTAAATAAACCACACGAACCATGAAAGTAATTTAAAGTATCTATTTTTAAATAACCATTACCTTGAAATTTGCGAGAATTACATGTGTGTTTTCGTTATCAAATTGTTGCTTGGATCGAAGCTATCGCATTTTATAATCTACTAGCGGTCCGCCCCGGCTTCGCCCGTGGTACATAATATTTACGTTTTCTCTACATAAGAACCATCCTCGTACTTCAAGGAATATAATAAAAAAAGAATTATCGAAATCGGTTCAGCCGTTCTCGAGTTATGCGCTTACCAACACATTTTGCGATTCATTTTTATATATAAGAAGAAGAAGAAGATAAGATTAATGCGCATAAGTATATTTTGTAAATTTAATAGTTCAGATTATTTGAAGCATGTTCAAATGTACTGAAGGCATACGAATATTTAGACCGTTTTAAATTTTATCTTTTTTAATATTGTTACATACAATAATTGATTAATGGCGCTTCCTGTTTGGCAACAATATAGATCTAAATTGTACGAAATGGTATGTAATAGCATTGAAGGCAATTTAAAAGTCAGCTGTTTTATATTATACTGAAATGGAGTCTAGCCACAGTCTAGAATTTGTACTGGCAGCATACAAAAATAAATTACATTTTTATTCAATAAAACTGAATGAAATTTATGGATCACATGCTGCCTTTTAGGTTTTAGCTTGTGTAGGATAAAATATTATAAAATTGAGATCCATTTGTATGAATTTAGCGAAGTGAGCTCGAGCAAGAGGTATTTTCTGCATTTTCTTTTATTCTGCATTTTTTGTAGTTTAGTATTATATTATTATCTGTGGCCATATATGTAGTATACACTAGTGTTTATGTTGTTTTAATTGAATCCTTCTATTATATCAAATCACTACATAGTATAAAACAAAGTCGCTTTCTCTGTCCCTATGTCCCTTTGTACGCTTAAATCTTTGAAACTACGCAACGGATTTTGATGCGGTTTTTTTTAATAGATAGAGTGATTCAAGGTTTATATGTATAATAACATCCATTAAATAGAGGAGAAGTACTGTTATTTTTGAGGTTTCTAATGTGATGTCGTAAATAATTACATTACATTTTTTCCGCTTACATTGCAAACGCAGGCTGAACCCTACGAGTTTTATCAAAATAATGTATGTACTAAGTATTGTACACATTGAAAAGGTCTACAGAAAAGTCCGCGATGGTATATGTCTATCTCTTATGGATAACCCACAATAACATTTATTTGTCATTTACTTTTTACGACAAATAATGGCTAATTTTCGAAGCGATTTTAACCAATACAGCATTAATCCTTAACCAATTTAATACCTTGAATACATTGTTCATTTAATATAGATCTATATGACCCTTAACACCGTATGATTTAAGTGAATATTTTCGAAGATATTAAGGTGATGAATTAATTTTTCTAACATTTACGGCTCTTTTCAAACCTTCGTAATTTTTATATTATTAAAGTTGTCGTGATGAAAATTCTTGACAAGAAAGTTCAATAGTAACACAATACGTCTACCGTTTTAGAAACATGATTCCATGATATTTTCTCGATAGAAAAAAAATACAAAGTTATCATTGTTATTTTTTTTTAATCTCTGGCATCTTCAAAATAACAAACGTAAAGTTACGACTTTTTGGATAGTAACTATAAAATATACAACCTATACGTCTACCGTGTTAGAATTTTGAAATATGCGATGGTTTTGAAATAAACAAGAAATACTTGAAATTAGCGCGCGACCAGCCAATATAGCGAGAGCCGCCCTTTACCTTCCTACCCCGATCGCTGCACGAGTCATTCCCGCTACGGCTGTCACACGGGGAACTTGTGTCGCTCGCGCAATCGTAAAAAAGGGTGACAACACGATAAGACAAAATGAGACAAATGGGGACAATAAAGAAAATAAGAAGAAGAAACATAAAGGTTGGAGGAAAAAGAATGCTTACAATTGGAACAAATTAATTAAGTAAGTTGGTTTTATTTTAAATTTGATGATAATTGTATTATAGACGATGTTTGATATGTACCCCTGTTTTAAGTACATAACGAATGTGTAAGATTTTTTCATTTATAACATAAATAATCTTTTCAGAAATCCGGAATCCAGAAGGAAAATAAACCCACTGATTGTTCACAATGTGAATCCACTCCTTCGTAAGTACCTTTATTCAGTCAAAAATGTATGTTATCAAAGCTCTACTGGTTTTATCGCATGATTCCATTTTTAGCAAAAAGCAACAAAGTACAAAGAAATAAAAAATCATGGTGAACTTAGTGGAAGTATGGCGGACACAATATGGAACAGGAGCTCATTGGAGTAGTATTATATTTAAAAAAAATACGAAATAATTTCAAGAATTACATTTCTTAGAAGGTGGTAGATAAGTATGTTGTATAAAGAATTTGATGTTGATATTTATTTCATTTATACTTATTACACCTGTGCGGGAAATTGCTTAGTAATAAAACAGGTTTATATTCATATTTACATAGTAATGTAAGTTTTCATTTCGAAAAATTTTGTTTAAGTATATTAAATTGAGTTCCTGGGTGATCTGGAAACACAATTGGGCCCGGAAGATGGCGCTGCAGTCACTCCTCCTAATGACATGAACCGATTTGGATGAATATTTATTGTGCACATTTCATTTTTGTGGGATGATTGGTTGATTCGCTTTCACATTAGCTAATATTATGTATTTTTGTTGTTAGAAAGTAAACTTAATTTAATGTTTATAATACATTATTATTGGTATAAATAAGCCAGTGTTCGTCTCACATTGCTGTACCTGCCTACCTACCCTACCAGGGCCTAACTTTGTTCTGGCTATTTTATTTTGATTATTTGTAATGAATAATTACAATTATAATAGAGTGCAAAAAATAAATACATGCGTCAATATATTTTGTGTTTTTTTTAAACAATTTTTTTATTTAAAAAAATATCATTCCGATCGCGGCTTTGCCCGCGTGGAATTAGATTATATCGTGAATCCTGTCTTATCCCACAGAAGTGTTCAGTTCGGATAAAAAGTATCCTATGTGTAAATCCAGGCAATTAGCTATATTTTATCAAAATTGGTAATGTAGTCTTGACGTGATTAAGTAACAACTAACAAAAAAATATACAAATTAACATCCAAAGTTTCGCATCAGTTTTACTGTATTAGTGATATCTTCCACTCTTGACTTTGACTGAGAAGAATTAGGGTTTATAACTTCTTTCAGAAATATTACCTTTCATTTCTAGGCATGACGTAATATCTACGTCAGCATCAAATTCTATCTAAATCCATTCAATAGTCCGCGTTATTGAGTACCATTTCATTTTTTCAGAGTAACAATATTTTTTGTTATTTTAAAGATTATTTATAACCTGTATTATTTTGTAATAAAGTAAACATTACGAAATAATAATAATTATTAATAATGTCTAAGTAGTTGTTAAAAAGAAGATTATTTGTTTATAAGCAAGAAAATAAAACCAATAAATCAACAATTAAATATATGTATAAGAATATTATAACTGTAATATGACGACTCCATACATGTTTGTCCCGAGTCGGCCAGCGGCAGCGCGGCGAGTTTGCAAGAATGACTTCGCGCACACCCGCGTTCGCGATAGCGAGCTATTAGACTCCGCCCGCCAAGCAGTAGATTTTTTTTTGTGTATCGTCTTAACACATTTAAAAATTGCGGGACGTAGCGCGAATTGCGGCGGTACCGGCCGGCCGCCATTGCACCCGTGCGAAGCCGGGGCGGGTCGCTAGTAGGTATATTATAAAAGAGATGATACATTTTTAATTTTTATACGTGATCATTATTCTATGAACGTTATTTTAGTAGCAATAACAAATATATTTACCCTAGATTTGTTACCCAATGCATTATTATTTCAAATTTATTATTACTAAATGTCCAACAACTCAGCTATTTGAAGTGTCTTGTTTACAAACAAGGTGTTTGTAAAACGCGCAACTTTCCACGAAGAAAATGTTTACTATTCATTATTAAGATATATGTATTATACTTACTCATAGACAACTCGTTAATAAACTTGTTGATATATTCACAGTTATTTGGGGAAGGTAAAATAATATAAAATAATTACGCAGAATTGATACTGTTTTTTAATAAGACACACAATATCACAAAATTATACCTACTACCACTACCAACTACTACTTGTATACGTAGTATATTATTATTAGTCTGTGCTACTACATATAGATGGTTCTTAATTCTTATCATAATATATCAATATTTTTTCATATAATAATTTCATAGTTAAAATTAATTATTTTATATCTCTATAAATCCGTATAGGAAAACAACTTATAATAATACTGGTTAAAACTAAATACAATGTATAATTTGAATAAATAATATATTGTGAAAATAAACTTGGTTTACCAAATACATACAGTTAGCAGAAGGTCGATATTTAATCATTGCTAAATTTAAATAATAAGGCTGTATTCACACAAATACTCGATAATTTAATTAAAATAATTAAAATTTGGATTAAATGTGGCAACAACCCAGTCCTCTAATAAATTAGGATTATGTAAAAACAGAGAAAAGGGGAAGAAAACCTACAATGTGTGAATGTGTAATCTGTTGCTGTCTTAAATATATTTAAATCCGAACCACATAGAACCCAATATACGCTGCTAATCATGATGATATTATGTCAAAGAATCCATAAAAATATCATCTAACTAAACACAGACTAAAGTACCTTTAGTTCACGCAAATAATACCATCAATTTGTACGATAAAACGCTAGAGCTGTGACCAGCCCCCTATCAACGATTGATCATAAACTTTATGACATTTAACGATGTCATAAGTTGTGTCGCTTGACATTGACATTATTATAATATTACGACTTGACGACGACCTATTTTGTTCTTTTATTTGTCCCCTTAATTTATGGCATTCAGGGTTCTTATATCGCGTATGAAAATCACATAATTATTTTGTAACAATTATCTTTATTGAAGTGAAAATTCTTTAGGCACGTTGAGAGTAAAATTTCAAGGTCGCGTCATGGCAACTCCGTCACGTAATGGAGTGAGGCGACAATTTTGGTAATTCTTTGAATCTTGCCAAAGAAGTTTCACTTGTGAAGTTGTGACACGTGTGTTCGGGACACTCTTTTGCACGCCTCATAAGCGAAGCGTTGAGGTGGGTACTACTGTCACTTCGCGCAAAACATCTGATTTTTCAAACTTAAAATGTCTTTATGTATCATACATTGCACTTGTAAGATAATACATACACACACATATTAAGAAAAAACACTATTTTTAACGTTCATGATATTTTTGATGTCATTTTTATTATTTAAACTAGTTAAAAACAGTTTAAAAAAGTTCTGTCTTGGACGTCCGTGTGTCTGTATGTGCGGATCCTTTTCTTGTTAACACGATAGCGACCGAAATACTTTACTAATCGAGTCTTTTTTTTTCTCTTACGCTTGAGTATGCTCAGGAATAGAACCCTTTCATTTTTCAGGGTCTGATTCGATGTGGTTTAATTGTTATTAAATAAACAAAAATAATAATTAATAAATATTTATTAAAAAAAATTATGAGGCGTGCACTTTTGGATTTTCCAAATTATTTTATAATATTTTCTTTTGAAAATAATTCAGATAATAAAAGTTAATTATAATAAATTATACATTTCTGCTATCTATAATTAAAATCCCTTTCTATACACACGACCTTAATTCTTTAAACATATTGCGACGCGAAATTCCTGAGTACAATAAACATCAGCTAAATCAATTATTGTAACAATTGTTCCACATTGTTTTGTTTGTCCTGTCGTGTGATAATAACCACTCGCAAAATTGATCAAGGTGAAACTATGAAATGTTTATTAATATACTAGTAACGCCCGCGGTCCTGGCCGTCTTACATTTTTAAATCTTTTTTTATGTACGCTTTTCTATGCCCCGCGGGGTACTTACTATGATATTTTTGTCTATAATTACAGGATGCAATCTATTAGGTTAAGTTTTTCATAAAAATGTCGATAACAAACGCGTAATACATATTAGTATTATGTGAAGCTTATATCGTGCTAAATTATATTATTAGTTCCTGATAAGATAGCCGATAGGCTCTGCGGTCTGCCTATCAGAATAACACATAAAAACACTTTGCGACCCACCTTCCCAAATTTTTAAACTGAATAAAAGTGAAATCATTTATGTAAGATTGTACCTACAGCTACGACACAAACATTCTTGAATTAAAAACAATTTTAGTATCAACAACACTCAAAATCAAAACGCACAAAACTATAAATAGATATCCTTTATATAACCCGTATTAAATATACAGTTTTATAAACGATTCAAGCACAAAAAATCGCTTAAAATCGTGTTCAAAACGTTGACAATGATAACAGATAATCCCAACAAACCGGTATGGAGCCGGCGGCCTTGGGCGGTGGAATGTATGCCAAACACGTGTGATCTACCGACCGACTGCTCAGCCTGTATCGGCATTAGTATAACCACTGAGAATATAATACTTTACTAGAAGTATAAACTATAGTAGTCTTTGAACGACATATTAGACCATAGAAATATTTAAGTTATATAAGCTTTACTTTCTTGCTTTAGGCGGGGGCAGATGCACTATTCATATATCTGTTTCACTGATCAATTTTCATTAGGGACAAGTAGGTGATCAGCATTCTGTCTCCTGCCAGAAAGAGACATTTTTTTTTTTCGTTATCTCCACCGGTAATTGAACCCAGGACCCACTACCAAGGATGCGGTCATAATATTTTCGTAATCTTTAAAATATAATTTCCGAGTTATGGACTTCTAATAAAAATACATTTTTATTCACAAACAGATTTTTAATCAGTCACTGAATTAAATATTCCGCCTATTTGTACCGCTCCAATGTGTATTATTATTGTTTGATTTTGTTTTGTTTTGTATGTGTAAATAAAGTGTTTTTTATTTCATTTATTTATTTTAAATTCATGTGCCTTGATATTTATATTTCTATGGTCTAACCTAACATGATAAGGAACATACAAGATAAATCCCATATTAAAGACTTATTAAAAAAAACGAGACAACTCTGTCAAGATAAATAGGGTCGTTAGTTCGTTACAATGTCCTAGACCTAAACCCAAGGTTCAACACAAAACCAGTTTGAACTAGATACCAGTTAGCAACAAAACTCAAACATTAATAGACAGAGCGTATTCGCTAATGTTTCTTAAATTAGCACTGATTATATTATCGCTTAATAGCTCTATTCAAGGCTATGACGTATTTCCTATCAATATTTATAATGCAATTTTTGTTGTTAATGTACGGTGTACCACATACATAATATGATTAAGTAGTCGTTGTAAATACAGTATGTTGCTTTTTATTTTTATTACAAAACTTGTAAAACAAATGAGAGATAATTTGATTTCAATTTCATAACATGATCTTTTATTCTCGATATCGTCCTATACAACTGAACTAGAATTCGTCCTATTTTGCCCATTCATACCCAAATACTTACATTGCTTAACAATCGATCTAATCTAAATTAGCTTGTAAAAATTCCATTAAAACACTTTCTAGTTTCTACCTTAAGGGCCTCAACCTACTTATTAACAAAACAATACCTGATTACGTCAAGACTGTACCCCCCCCCCCTCTGCCTCCCTCTCTGGTGTCCCTTTTATTGAGCACAAGCGGAACTTGCTTTATCTTTGAATGGAGTGAAATTGCTTATGCAACAGATAATAAAAAGTCACGATAGCTTGGGATTTATTTGAACTTTTAATCCGATTAAAATGTAAGCTATTTGTAGGACCCTTGTGAATGTTGTCTGCGGGTATTTTTTAATAAAAATATCAACAAGTTTCCTTTTCCACTGTAGCCACGTAAAGGTCTCAACTTTTCATTATAAAAGTTCAAATTAAAACAACATCTCTTGATACAAGAATTAAATTACATCTTGATCCATGTTACGTAGATCGACATAATCTCTTTCGCGAAGATGCAAAGAAGAAGCAAAGCGAAGGCGTATAATAGAATCTGTCTATGAATCCAAATGCTACCTACTGAATTGAACTTGAAGGAACTGTACGTAGGCGTTAGGAGTAGGCGTTATATCTTAATACAATATGTATATTTCTATTTTTAACATTGGGGACATAAGTTGCATTGCCTTTTATAGAATGTTTCATATTTATAAAGAAAAGTCTATAAGAATCAAAGAAGCTTAATATAGATACTGAAATAATTAAGTAGTTGAGCTTTCTTATGAAAGCTAAAACACGTGATTAAAAAGATCACTGTATTTTTATGCGCTGTATTAAATAAAGGTGCAGTAGAGATGATATTATTTTCTTATTTATTTATTTCGTTAAGGTATGTACTCTACAGTCTACACCATAAGTCATAAAATATTGATAAGAAAATGTGCAAAAATTTACATAAATTTCGGTAGACGACCTAGATAGATCTAAAGTACCTACACAACAAGGTAATTCGGTATCACAATGTCATCTAGATAAAAATAAACAAGCTTTGGCTTTGTACAATCAAATGTTTAAACAAAGGTTCAAAATGTGAGATACATTTAAAATAATTATTGCAATAAATAATAAAAAGAGCACCATTTAAAACATACCTAGTTAAAAATATATACTGTTCGTTTTAATTCCGGATTAAATATTAATTATAGCAAAAGCACAAACATTTTTAAATAAACATACCTAATCAACATTACAATATATCATTCATAATTAGAGGAAAAAGGAAGAGCTACACAAATAAGTAGAAAGCATACAGACGCGTACATTTTAATCAATCGTACTATCGAATGATTTGCCAAGTTAGAAAATATTGGCACAGTGCGCTAGGCCGCTATGTCATCACTTTGAAACAAACGTCAACAAATCAAAGCAATGCGGGTATATTTAAGTATCTATATAGAACTAGAGGTCCGCCCCGGCTTCGCCCGTGGTACATATTTCACAATAAAAGGTAGCCTATGTCCTTTCTCGGGTATCAAAATATCTCCATACCAAATTTCGTGCAAATTGGTTCAGTAGTTTAGGCGTGATTGAGTAACAGACAGACAGACAGAGTTACTTTCGCATTTATAATATTAATAATGTATGGATTCTTGTCACAGTGTTCGTAACTGAGAATAACTCCTTACCTATTTATAATGACCCTAATAACGAAGTAACTATTCTCTAATCTGTGCTAATACATCCTTATAAAGTAAAGTCCCATGTCCCCTAGTGGGGTGCATATACATCTGTTTCACTTATCGATTTTCTTTAGGGACAAGTAGGTGATCAGCCTTCTGTGTCCTACATTTTTTTTCTTCGTCTACACCGGGAATCGAACCCCGGACCCCTTGGTGCTACGCTCACGCGTCAACCACTGTACCAAGGAGGCGGTCCTAATACTTATACTTGCCTTATATTCTGCCCTCTATGGTTATTCTGTCAGAACAACGTTGTTTCAGCTAGTAAAATTATAAATATGTATAAGATTACAAGAAATACGTGTGTTAGCAAAATAAAGCTAAGATTAGGTAATTTAAACTCACGAAGGTCAATGGAGTTGTTGAAAACATCGCGATTTGCGGATTATTAATAGCGCTGCTGTAGTTTTCCAATGTTTATTTTGAATCAAATTTAATTTATTTCCCCATGATAGCAGCAGATCCATTATGTAACATCTTATGTGAGATATGTGTCAGATTAATATTTCCTTAATATTGATTTAACAAAATAAATATTCGTGTGAGAATGAGTAAACTGATGTTACTACATAGGATTTTTTTTTTCAAAAAGAGAATGTGTAAACGTCAGCTCATTGTTTTTTTTTTAACAGACAATTTATAAATTGCCAGTGATAAGTTCTAAAAACTATAGATACACTAGTGGTCCGCTCCGGCTTCGCCCGTGGTATCTACATGTTTAAACTTTAAACTATCCTATCTCTCAAGTTGGATCGAACTGCACATGGTGTGCGAATTTTACTATAATCGGTTAAGTGGTTTAGGAGTCCATTGAGGACAAACATTGTGACACGAGATTTGATAAATAGCACCATGAATTACTATCATAGAGCTATCACAGACTATACACGTATTTTTATTTTACTGTGAACATTACAAAAAAGTTTACATGCTCAAAACTGAAGCTGAAATGTTGGTAAAAGTGCAATGTCAAGTGCCATAACGTCTGAATGGGGAGGTTGACGCCCACTCAACGGCACTTGACTCTCTTAACATCTACGTCATTGTTGTAAATTTTAAATGAATATTTTTTACTGAATGTAATATTTTTATTTTGTTATGTCCTCATCTTATAATAAGATGCTAGAGGCTAGGGATAAATAAATTTAAAAAAGCAGATAGGTACCTATACATTACATAGGTAATAGCAACAGACCAGATAAGGTTAAAATACTTCCTGCACCTACAGTTTATAATAACAAGATAATAAAATAGAATTATAAGGATCTTTATCCGGAAACCACGCGAGCAAAATCGTAGACCTACAATTTAAAGAACTATGACTACTTTCAATTAATCTATCACCAGCAAACAAAATTAGCCACAATACACTCGCCAGCGATAAACAACTAAAACACCTGACCACTACATCTAGTTTTCCTATATCAACGACCAACGTATCGAAATTCCTTTACAAAAATAGGCCAAAGTTACTACGCATTACGCATGATGACATCAGACGCATCCCTCTATCGACCCAGCGTACGGAGCCCTTACGATCAGGGTCATCTTTGTTTTGCATGCCTCCCTCTCTGGTGTATAGCTGCGTCCCTTTCTCTCGGCCTTGGAGGTCCCTTCCGGGTTTTGGAGCTGGGAATTCTGGGCCAATGTGTTATATAGAATGAATGTCAGAGATGTGTTTTGGCGAGATAACAAAGAGGCTTTTGAGTGATTATATTTATTTTGTAAGAATTAGAACAATTTTAAAAATATTTTTGCAATGTTCATGCTAACATATTATAGTTAATAACTTAGTTACCTAATTATGTTAATAGTATCGTTCTATATTTCTAAAATATGCGTTAATACAAAGCCTTTTTCCTCTTTGATATTTAGTTTGATAACAAAGATATTATTATACTAAATACTTCAATTATTGGAGAATCAGCAATTCAGATATCTTATTACAAATAACCATTCAGTAGATAAATTATAAATAACATACCAACTCACAGCTTATTCTTGGATTTGAATAATCCTAAAACGATTCTAAATTTAGACATCGCCTATTACAGCACGTTATTATGTCGTCTATCATATAAGAATTTTGAACATCGCAAATCTATTTTATCTCATAACAAAAAAGATGTGTCCTTGGGTCCAATGTCTGGTTTTGTTTTGGAGGTTGACAAGGCTCAGAGGGTCATATTATACAAATTGATCAGTAAAGCAAGTACCAACATCATCTGCTTCATACACTGTGGTGCGAATTGCGATACAGGTTATCTATGTGAGATCAATTGAAATATGCTCCACAATTTTGCAGATGATTTAAAAGACTTGAGATAATCAAATCCCACATCAACTTTCATAAAAACCTTCCAGCCCGAATTTCATCCATACTTAATATTATAAATGCGAAAGTAACTCTGTCTGTCTGTCTGTTACTCAATCACGCCTTAACTACTGAACCAATTTGCATGAAATTTGGTATAAAGATATTCTGATACTCGAGAAAGGACATAGGATAGGTTTTATCCCGGAAATCCTACGGGAACGAGTTTTTCTTTGAAAACGCGGGCGAAGCCGCGGGCGGAAAGCTAGTATAATTCGGAAACTTTGACACATCGACCACACAATGCTTTGACACAATCAATACAACGGAACAGCCACATCTACATATAACCCTGGATGTATGCCAAGTGGAAATGAAACATTCGATTATTCTAATACGCAAGTTACACTGTCACACGGAAGATTCTAAATGTTACCGAATAAAATAGCTTGAGGTCACGACTCACGACAGAAACAATGGAAATTTTATTCAATACCCAAATAGATAGACATTTAGTTTCGATTTTTAGCCTTCTTTTGGAATATAACCAATAAAACAATCTAGTATAATAAGAAAAAGAAAACAATTCATTGAAAAAATTATTAGTATTACGACAACAGAAATAAATTGCATTTTTATTTCCTAGAACGCAGCACGTCCTTTACCTGACCTATATATAACCTTACCTATTTTTATGTGCAACTCATTACCGAGGAACAATAAAATATTGTCACGTATTACGATTTACGCTTCCAACGTGTGTTTTTAAATCAATATTATAACACGTTGTTGTAATGATTAAATAGGTACATGATGGGATTACCATCATGTCTTATGGCAGTATTATTTCCAGTGTGGGACAGTGATGGCGCTAGACGACCTATATAGCGCTGTCATTTTTCCGCATTGGCAATAATACTGCTTTAATCATGGTACGGGGGTGTTCCGTGTAAAAACCGAAGAAAGTGTTATAAGACTGTGGTACAATAAAGAGTAAATAAATAAATAAAGGGCCATACCAATGGAAGATTTCACCCACAAGTACGTGCCAATACAATAAAACTTCCTTGAATTGACCAGCACAATAATTAACGTTATAACGATTTAAATCCCTTCGTAAAGAGGCTGGCAGAGCTCCATCTGGCGCCTTGTTACGTGATTTTCCGCACCGATCGATTTGATTAATTTAGACCCAAACAAAACAAAGATATAACCTAACTTGGCTTCCTGTCAAATCGTAATAGTTTTACAGCTCCACAATAGTTATGCTTCAAACATAAATTGAGGTAATTAAGTTACGTTTATTGACATTCAGTTCTAATGTACCAAAATAAATTTAAGTAGACCAACATTTATAACTATGTCAAACCATATTTCAATAGAAGCTATGTAAAATTACCTAAAATAGCAATTAAAATAGGCATTCCTTGTATCTCTCATAAAACGAGAAGTGTCTTCAATTCGTGCCGTTAATATTATTTTAAAATTTTATTCTATCTCCTTCCAATTATTGTTATTGCACGCCTCATAAGCGAAGCGTTGAGGTGGGTACTACTGTCACTTCGCGCAAAACATCTGATTTTTCAAACTTAAAATGTCTTTATGTATCATACATTGCACTTGTAAGATAATACATACACACACATATTAAGAAAAAACACTATTTTTAACGTTCATGATATTTTTGATGTCATTTTTGTTATTTAAACTAGTTAAAAAACAGTTTAAAAAAGTTCTGTCTTGGACGTCCGTGTGTCTGTATGTGCGGATCCTTTTTCTTGTTAAGGGCGCTTGTGCACTACAAGGAATTTTACTGTCCGGCATTCCGATTTTTTACGGTCCGGTGTGGCATGAAAAAACCGATGAATTGCTTGTGCACCTGTCCGTCTTTACTCGGATCAGTGCGGTACAGTTCAAGGAAGTTTGGCGGTATAATGCTATCATAAATGATTGTTTTTGCATTTTACAAGTAACGAGTAAAAAATATAGAAGGTGAAATATTATATTATTTCGTTATAATAAAAAGTAAAGTTCCGTAAAAGATTTAAAATGCGTGTTTCACTTATTTATTTTAATCGGTGACGAGGAGCTAAAGCTATTCCAACTTGAACTTTAACTTACCAACAATTACTTAGATAATAATTATAGGTCAATGCTTGGTCAATGTATATAAAATAACAATACCGACTTCTCAAATCTCATTGCCAACTAAAAGAAAGTAAAACAAGAGCTTGCTTTCAATTGGCATATGCAGTAAAAACAGTAAAATCCAAGCAAGTGGGCATTCGAAAACAATTATACCTACAGCGACTCGTAGACACAAAAAACCATCCGGAATAGGGAAAAGTAAAATGTCGGACGGTAAAATTACGTATAGTGCACAAGCTAGTATATAGATTAATTGCGTGCCATACCCATCGAGATATATGTATAGAGGGGTTATTCCAAACAAAAACATTGCGCGCGGCCAATGTGGTGGGGTACGTGTGGAACGAGCGAGGCGTGGCTTCAAGTTCAAAGATTAAGCAATGCGTGCAGATGCGACACATTGTGCAATCTGTTTACTCGGTACTATCTGGTGGTACTGATACTAGGGAATTAATAAAACGATGATTTTATATTAAACTATGTATTTTAATTTCCTTTAAATAATATCAATTTAGTAAGCTTTTGTCGTTTTGTGTAGTAATCAATAGTTTTATCAGTTTTTGCTTCATGATGTAATCGAATTTTGGAGTATTGGTTTATAATAGCCCTACTTAAATGGATACGATGATTCAATGTTGATGGCGTTTACGTATAAGAAACTCACATTTTGAAAAATCTCACGTGAGATTCGAGGATGGGGGAGGGGTTGAATAAATTCTCACGACATCTCACCAGGGGGGGAGGGAGGTGCAGAAAATTTTAAAAAACACCTTACGTAATTTATGGATGCCCCCTTACTCGATCACAATTTTTGTAACTTTACTATAAACGGAACTACATTTAAAAATATACTTTATTTATTGAGTTATAAGGTTGCTTCCATTCTGTTTATTTACATTCTCAAAAACATCAATCGCCGCAGAGGTGGCTTGCGACAAAGGCGGCTTGTGTCAAAGGCCTCAGCGATATCATTTAAGAACATAATATTATGTACTTACTTTAGGCAAACTTGTAATAAGATCTATTGCACGCCTCATAAGCGAAGCGTTGAGGTGGGTACTACTGTCACTTCGCGCAAAACATCTGATTTTTCAAACTTAAAATGTCTTTATGTATCATACTTTGCACTTGTAAGATAATACATACACACACATATTAAGAAAAAACACTATTCTTAACGTTCATGATATTTTTGATGTCATTTTTGTTATTTAAACTAGTTAAAAAACAGTTTAAAAAAGTTCTGTCTTGGACGCCCGTGTGTCTGTATGTGCGGATCCTTTTTCTTGTTAACACGATAGCGACCGAAATACTTTACTAATCGAGTCTTTTTTTTTCTCTTACGCTTGAGTATGCTCAGGAATAGAACCCTTTCATTTTTCAGGGTCTGATTCGATGTGGTTTAATTGTTATTAAATAAACAAAAATAATAATTAATAAATATTTATTAAAAAAAAATTATGAGGCGTGCACTTTTGGATTTTCCAAATTATTTTACTTTCTTATTAGTCCATTTGACAAGGATATTGGGTAAGATACCTATTGGAATAATTTTATTATTATGTATGTAGTATGTACCATGTCTGGTGCACTACATACAAAAGACGATTAATGCCATCCGTCTACCAATAGATGCCGCTAAGTGTATCATTTTAACCAGCAAGAAACAAAATTAGATTTAATTGCAATTTCATTGCTTTTTATAATTTTTTACATACTTTTGTAAATGGAACCTACCTATTTAATTTAATTTTCACTCGATTTTAACTAATTTTACAGAAAAGTTTATATTCAAAACAACGCCATCTCATGAAACTACTATAAACAAGTTATTCTCCTCCGATTTGGCGATGCTAAACGAATACTAGATGGCACTAAGACGTTTTTACGTTACTTTTCACGTTTTTAACACAGACTAATAATAATATCACAGACCACAGACTAATAATAATATATGTACTACGTTTTTAATACATAACCTCATTGCCTTTGCAGTACCTATAAAAAATATTGTAAATGGGATAAAGCCGTTATTAATTATTACTAACTGCGTTCCTGTAGCGGCTTATATTAGGTAGGTACCTAGTGTATTGATCGTTTTCATACGAAAAATGAATTGTCGGAAAACTTGCGAGATTGTGTGAATATTTGATTGCAAGATCTCATTACAAAATAATATACATTATACAACCTATACTTAAACCGTAGTAAGTATATTATTTCTAGTCACATTTAATTATAAGTATATAAATTATAAATAAATATATTAAAGGACAATATTACACAAATCGACCTAGTCCCACAGTAATCTCAATTAAGGCTTATGTTGTGGGTACTATAGTCTGTCCACTATAAGCTGAAATGTATAATCTAAGGGCGTATTCAGAAAGAAAGCTTGAAACTTATAACAACAAGTTTGTTGAAACTTGTTGGAACTTGTCGGCGCCGATCAGCGCTTATAAGCGCATGTTCATATTATATTTTCCTGCGCGGGTTACCAGCGCTTATAAGCGCCGATAAGCGCTTATAAGCGCTTATAAGTTTCAAGCTTTCTTTCTGAATACGCCCTAAGACTATAAGAATTGCTTTTTGACAGCTCGACGGGTGATACCAGAAGTGATGTTCAAAAGATTATCGATTGTGATACCATTTCAATTATAAATTAAAAATATTATCATAAATCGAATCAGGTACGTAAATAATAATTACAACGTAAACGTACTAATAAGATATGTAATAATAAGACCACATATCTATGCATTGTATGTTAAAACTAAACTAAACTAATATTTTATTATTTATTGGTTTCTATCTTACAATTTGGTTGTCTTTACGTTTAAATTATAAATAGAAGAGTTATTCTGCATCGGATATATTTTACAGAGTATTTCTATCGATTATTATAATCTATCGACCCATCATTGAATAATTCTGTGTAGACATCACTAAGTGGGCGGGACCTGTCCATGAAGAACGATAATTATTTGTATGACATTTTAACATAGACAATACAATCCTTCATAGGCGTGAAGCTGTCAAAAAGCAAATATTAAAATGGACAGAGTATAGACGATGATAAATATAATTTAATATTTTATAAATACATATATATAGATAACACCCAGACCCAAAAACACATAATCAAGTTCATCACACAAATATTTGCCCTGACCGGGGATCGAACCCGGGACCGTCAGCTCAGTAGGCAGTTACTTTACCTCTGCGCCAACCGCGTCGTTAAGAATATCAAGAAATCATCATAATGATAATAAATCGAAACTAAAGTTAAATACCTACCTACGTCATCTTGTTTTATTTTCTAAATAATCCTATCAGATTACCTTTATATGAAGTATGAACCAAAAAGTTTTGAGATTTAAACCGTAGAAAAGGTTTTGAATGATCCTTTGCGTTTTTTTTCTTTATGCGCCTAAAATTAAATATTTCGACATCGATTCCCATAAGAATGAAGTATTTTCCCGTTATAAAAAGTAGCCTATGTTCATCAGGTAGGTATAATTTTTGCTTCGAATGGTGAAATAATTTTTCAAATCAATCCAGTAGTTTCGGATCCTATCCAATACAAACAAACAAACAATCAAATCATTTCTGTTTTGTAGATAAATACGAAAGTTACTCCGTCATAGTAGGACAAAATAGAAAATAGTGGGACCACGAGAAAATAGGTATTCCCGCACGCGTCTGAACCGATTTTGACGGAAATTTCGATATACATACACGGTACATACCTACGTTGAAAAAGGACATCTCAATTTTGTTGCATAAATATTAGTTGGATTCAAGGTGTAGGAACAGGGATTGAATAAGGCACACGGTTGAAGCCGTAGAATGAAAGTTGGTAATTTATAAGATTAATTTATTGTAAAATAAACTACTTCATTTTACTTAAACATATTCTATTTATCATTCATTGACTTATCATAAACTTTTGAGTCTAGTTAGGTACTAGTACCTATTATGTGAAAATTTTGAAAAAAAATGTTTTCTTTAGGAAATTATTAGCATTAATTACCTTGTCTTGTCATTAATTTATTTACCTACTTGGTAATAATCGGTCGAACACTTGTTTAAAGTTTATTTTCCTTGTCTTTTCCAGGTAATCTAAATTATTTAATTTTTGCAGTAGGTAATTAATTCATTTCGGCTTGAACAGACAAGGCCATTAGGTGAAGCGAGATTGCCAAATATGGGTGATCTGTAGATTGCCGTCCTGCTGTCGAGCGTTCGCGGTACGGACGCCGCGCTGTTGCCGCACCGTGCATTTTGTATGAAAACAAACGACCGGCCGTGCGCCGTACGACAAACGCACAGCTTCGGCACTGTAGCGACTAGCGGTCCGATACGAAACGCATAAATTGAAAGAGCCATAAGTGTTGGAACAACATTCCACCACCATTTAACCAGTTTGACAAATATTAATAATTTTCGTTTCCAATACCGGAGACATATTTTAAAATCCTGTTCTAACCCTGCATTTGTATCGAATTACAGTTTACACATAAACTTTAATTAAATATTTATTTTATTTACTGGTTATAATATAACATAACATTATATAGACCGTTATTTTCTGCCTATTTATCATTATAATAATTATAAACATTGTAAGTATGTATATGTTAACGGAAATGTATGTAATTCCTAAAATCGCATGGAAATGTGTGAAATAAATTATTTTATAGTACACATTTCCTAAAACATCTAAGATATTGGAAGGCACGCGGGACGAGGGGTATGTATGTCGCAATCGGATTGTATAATCCGCCGAATTACAAACGGCCGGCATTTTGTAATATGCCGAAAATTCGTAATCAGAATTTTTTGGTTTGGATAAGGGGGTGGGTTAGGTTAGGTTCGTGTTTTTTAGAACTATACAGAAATAGGAGCCCCACGAAGTGGGGCTCCGTCGGCTCGCGACCGTCTTTTTGTAGAATGTTTGAAAAAGACGAATTTCGGCATATTACAAAATGCCGGCCGTTTGTAATACGGCGGATTATATAATCCAACTGCGACATGTACACGGGGACAGCAGGACGAGGGGACTGATTACCTTAAGGACGCTGTCACAAATCTGCGTTACTCAAATTTAGGTATTTAACGTCGCAACGTGGTTCGCGGGACATCACGCTCACGTAAACATAGCGCAATCCATTTTATAGACCATCTTCATACTTGATATTTTTTTTTTATATTTTTATTGAAATTGATTCCAGAAGATTACTGGGAACTTTAAAAAATTCATTTTGTTACTTTTATTAGTAGGTACGATCCTTATAAGTATTTAAGTGTATTCAACCAACTTAAAAAAGTGGGACTATTTTACAACAATTTGAATATGAATTGTATTATTGTATACAATATCGAAGCTTTTTAAGAAATATATAAAATATTTTTTTAAGAATTATTATCATACATAATATTATGTTACCGGCAATATATTAAACCCGGCATTGTGTGCAATTCTTGTAAATGTAGGTATGTTATTCCGAGAAACAGTCGGAATTAAATAAATTAAATTCGTCACATTATCTATATCTTTAAATCTGAACTTTTCCTAAGTAGCAAACACATTTGCAAATGTGGGTGGTTTTTGGGGTAGCTATTAACCAATATGAGGTCAAAACTAAAATCCAAGATGGCGCCGACGAAAATTTGACATCATTTCGTCATGGGTGTCATTTTCATGGTTTTTGGGGTAGCTATTAACCAATATGAGGTCAAAACTAAAATCCAAGATGGCGCGGACGAAAATTTTACATATTTTCGTCATGGGTGTCATTTTCATGGTTTTTGGGGTAGCTATTAACCAATATGAGGTCAAAACTAAAATCCAAGATGGCGCGGACGAAAATTTTACATATTTTCGTCATGGGTGTCATTTTCATGGTTATTGGGGTATCTATTAACCTATATGAGGTCAAAACTAAAATCCAAGATGGCGCGGACGAAAATTTTACATATTTTCGTCATGGGTGTCATTTTGATGGTAATTGGGGTATCTATTAACCAATACGAGGTCAAAACTAAAATCCAAGATGGCGCCGACGAAAATTTTACATCTTTTCGACACGGGTGTCATTTTCATGGTTTTTGGGGTAGCTATTAACCAATATGAGGTTAAAACTAAAATCCAAGATGGCGCGGACGAAAATTTTTCATATTTTCGTCATGGGTGTCATTTTCATGGTTATTGGGGTATCTATTAACCAATATGAGGTCAAAACTAAAATCCAAGATGGCGCGGACGAAAATTTTACATATTTTCGTCATGGGTGTCATTTTCATGGTTATTGGGGTATCTATTAACCAATATGAGGTCAAAACTAAAATCCAAGATGGCGCCGACGAAAATTTTACATCTTTTCGACACGGGTGTCATTTTCATGGTTTTTGGGGTAGCTATTAATCAAAATGAAGTCAAAACTAAAATCGAAGATGGCGCTGACGAAAATTTTACATCTTTTCATCACGGGTGTCATTTTCATGGTTTTTGTGGTAGCTATTTACCAATATGTGGTCAAACTCAAACTCAAACTCAAACATTCATTTATTCAATTAGACTACTATTTAGTAGCACTTTCGAATCGTCATTACATAGTATTTTAACATTTACCACCGATTCGGAAAGCAGTATCTATGGAGAAGAATCGGCAAGAAACTCCATAGTTGCTCTTTTAAATAATGTCAATAAATTTACATAATATGTAACTTATATCTACCTAACTACATAATATGCCAAAGAACTGTCCTGTGGTTTTTACGCGACAACCCTCCATGGGTCTTTATCGTCCATATATTCCTGAATACTGTAGTACGCTCTCTGAACTAGTACATTTTTTATGTAAGTTTTAAATTTAGTACTACTAAACTCTTTAATATTATGAGGAATTCTATTGTATAAGCGTATACCTTGACCCATAAATGAATTTTTAACTTTAGCTAATCGGAAAAATGGCATTTCAATTCTATTCTTGTTCCTTGTGCCATAATCGTGTCTATCTCCTACTCTTGTGTGTAAGTCAGAGCTTTTGTGTACATGCAAAATATTATTAAATATATACTGTGATGGTACAGTAAGGATACCAGTATTCTTAAAATGATCTCTTAGTGAGTCCCGAGCACGTAAATTATATATAGAGCGAATGGCTCTTTTCTGTAAGATAAATATAGTTTCTATATCTGCAGCCCTGCCCCACAGTAGAATTCCATAGGACATAATGCTATGAAAGTAGCTGAAATAAACCAATCTGGCCGTATCTTCATCGGTGAGATGCCTTATTTTTCGGACTGCATATGCAGCAGAACTGAGCTTACCTGCAGCGGTGTTGACATGGGCTCCCCACTGTAGTTTCTCGTCCAATGTTAACCCTAGAAATACAGTAGACTCAGTAGGATGCAATACCTCCCCGTTCAAGGTAATATCTCTGATCAACTTTTTTACATTAGGAAGTAAAAATTCAACACAAGTGGTTTTTTTGGCATTTAATAATAAATTATTGGCAGTAAACCATTCAGATATGTGTAAAAGAGCACTGTTCACTTCGTCAACATTCGGTCAAAGCTAAAATCCAAGATGGTGTCGACGAAACTCTTACATCTTTTCGGCATGGGTGTCATTATCAAGGTTTTTGAGACAGCTATGTAGGTATTACCAAATCCCCAATGTAACCGTCGATAATTAGGTATATTTTTCTTACTCCTTTAAAGTAAACTTAAATAAAATAACTAAAACGTTAACAACTACAGTTTTGTAGAAAGTCTTAAAAAAAAACAATTTTAAAGAACATTGAAATGCATATGCATTTCAATGTTCTTTAAAATTGTGTATTGTGTTTTATATTACATTTCTAAATTCTAAATATTAGAATTTAGAAATGTAATATAAAACGCAACTCTGTGGCAATCATCATCTGTGTTTATATTCTGACAGATATTATTAACTTTAAATATATTCGCTAAACTTTTTTTAAAATAAAGTTTATCTAAAACATTTAAACGAAGATAATAAAAAAAAGAACGTGTGTGTCGAGAAAACGTGTCAGATTCATAGCTACCAAAATCGCCGCCTTGCTCCATAACGCGACAGTATTACCATGACGCGATCTTGAAATTCGACGACCATCTTGGATTTTAGTTTTGACCTCATATTCGTTAATAGCTATCCCAAAAACCATGAAAATGACACCCATCACGAAAAAAGTCAAATTTTCGTCAGCGCCATCTTGGATTATAGTTTTGACCTCATATTCGTTAATAGCTAATGGACAAATAAATTTATTTCATTTCATTTCATTTCATTTCATTTATTTCATTTCATTTCATTTATTTCATTTCATTTCATTTCAGCTACCCCAAAAACCATGAAAATGACACCCATGATGAAAAGATGTAAAATTTTTCGTCGGCGCCATCTTGGATTTTAGTTTTGACCTCAAACTGGTTAATAGCTACCCCAAAAACCATGAAAATGACACCCATAACGAAAAGATGTACAATTTTCGTCGGCGCCATCTTGGAATTCAGTTTTAACCTCATATTGGTTAATAGCTACCCCAAAAACCATGAAAATGATACCCATGACGAAAAGATGTAAAAGTTTTGTCGGCGCCATCTTGGATTAGAGTTTTGACCTCATATTCATTAATAGCTACCCCAAAAACCATGAAAATGACACCCATCACGAAAAAAAGTCAAATTTTTTGTCGGCGCCATCTTGGATTTTAGTTTTGACCTCATATTGGTTAATAGCTACCCCAAAAACAATGAAAATGACACCCATGACGAAAAGATGTACAATTTTCGTCGGCGCCATCTTGGATTTCAGTTTTGACCTCATATTCGTTAAAGCTACCCCAAAAACTATGAAAATGACACCCATGACGAAAATATGTCAAATTTTTCGTCGGCGCCATCTTGGATTTTAGTTTTGACCTCATATTGGTCAATAGCTACCCCAAAAACCATGAAAATGACACCCATGACGAAAAGATGTACAATTTTTGTCGGCGCCATCTTGGATTTCAGTTTTGACCTCATATTCGTTAATAGCTACCCCAAAAACTATGAAAATGACACCCATCACGAAAAAAAGTCAAATTTTCGTCGACGCCATCTTGAATTGTTTTACCCCACCAATCTATTCAACAACCCATAAAAAAGAGCATCTGAAAAGTATCAAATATTTCAAATCACGAAAACGACAGTGCACGCACAATAATCTTTTTCTAATTCGTTTTATTTTTGGGACAAGGAGCGATACACCCGTCCTTCCAAGAGCGCTTCTGAGCGCGGTCTGACGACCCGCGAGAGCAAAATGTATGAAGAAATCAAGAAGTATTTTTAATTTAGCTAATAATTGAAATAAAATTTTGATTTAGATACAAAAAAATTATCAGAATCTATAAAGGACTATAATATATCCCTCAATAATTTATAGGTAAGAAGATAGATTAGGCTTTTAATTTTCTTAAAATTGTACCGTTTTAGACCCCATTTTTTTGCATTTTATGCGATCATTGTGCTGGGAAAATCGTATTTCAGCGACAATTTTGTATGACGTCGTACAATTTTTATAAGATGATCGTAGATCTGAATATATTATCTTTAAATTAATATATTACTTTGTTCTCACGTGTAATTGCTTTGAGTTAAAATGGTACCGTAAAATAGCGTTTTTTGTTAAAAATCGGTAATAGCACCCTTAAATAAATGAAAATTTGATTTGATTGAATATAAGTTGATTTAAGAAATGTTAATTAGTAAGATAATATGAACATATTATTATTATTTTACGGTAAGACTGTTACCCGATTGTCTCAATAAGTGCTAAGTATAATAAAAAAAAATAACAACGTGTTTTATTACAGAAATCATTTACTTTATATACATTTCCTAATACGATATTGGAATTATATATAATTCCAAGGAAGATTATACATTTACTAGGATATGTATGCATTAAATAGTTTATTAAACAATATTTTATACATTTCCCAAGTGGCATCGGCATTGTACACATTTCCTATTAGTTTGAGACCCATTCGTTAAAAAGTCTTCAAATAACGTTTGTTTTATTATCTCGAAACTGCAATTAATAAAAAATGAAAATATTTTTTTTTTAATAATTAATAAAAAATATCCTGTCCAGGATTTTTCCAGTCAAACCATTTTTAATACACTTAATTTATTATAAAATTGGTCTCACTCTATTATCACGCCGTTGCATTTCGACTTATATTCGGATCTTAGACCACTAGGATTTGTATACAATTCCTTGATTTCATACATTTCCGGTAACATATACATAATTTTATTTATTTACATTAAGTATATACATAATTACATACTGATATTATATCTACCTATACATAATATATTATATATGTATATATATGTATATCATGTTTTAACTGATGTATTTATTTATTAGTATTTATCATATTAATAGAAATATATCTTTCACATAATATACTCATGTTAAATTATCATTATATACAATTCTAGACTGAAACTCCAATAGTCACTTGGGGTCACTGAAAATCAGTGGTGGTGAGGTATTAATCACCTTGCCATCATATACTGAGTTGGCTCCATTTGTCAGGTCACTCACTGCCACATTACAGTTCTTAGGAATAAGATTATTTTTATTTAATTATTTTTCTTTTTATTTCTTTTTGTTTTTCCTTCGTTTATAAATGTATCTCGTGTTGTGATCTTGACAATAAATGTGTTTTATTTATTTATTTATTTAATGTCCCTTACTGCATGCTTTTCATGCAGTTGTCCGCACCATATGTATTGTGGTCTTTGTCCATACACACTTTCTCCAAAGCCCTGCTTTGGTCTTGTTTGATGTATAAGCTCCTGTATATTAGTAAAAGTTAATCAAATATTTAATTCTTATTTCTTGAAATTTGGTATAGTATTCTTTGTGTGATACAAATCAAAACCAACAGTCAGGTTAGGTAGACTACAATTTACAAAACTGGCAGGGTTGCCATGCAATGGTTGGTGGTTAATGAAACACTTGACTCGACTGTAAGCTTGTATTGAACTGCTTAAACTGTAGAACAACAGGACTATATATTCTAGACGCACACATACAATAGATTACACACTACACTGTAAACTGTAGAATTAATATTAAAGACATAGTTCACTATATATTTTGTAGTCTTTGATTATTTATACAACAGACTAGAAATAAATACTATGTATGCGATTATACCTATTCTAGCCATCCATTTTAGTGTTCCTTAAAATTAAGTACATCTTAGTCAAAGGACAACTTATTGTGTGTTTGCCCGTAATGCACTCATAATAATTTTAAGTTAAATGTTTGTCATTCTTTATGTACCAAACACAGTCACGGCCACGGCGCTCATTCCATTTTACTGGTATTAAAACAGATGAAATCCTTCATGATCCCATATCCTTCTTAGTAGCAAATGTAGAAATCCCTTTCTTGTGTCTACAATGTTTTTGTGGAGAATCGTATTTACATTTGGGATGGATTAATTCTTCTCCTCTCTTGAACAAATTTGTTATTGCGAACGTAAGCAATAAGTCTGTAATAAAACAATCTTATATTGGGTTACAAATCCCTAAACCAATCATTAAAAATCATGTTTGTAAAAATTTATGTTCAGAGAAAATATCAGTTTACCATATAAAGCTTATTTTCTGCCTGTAGATTCTACATAACACTTATTTTAGCACTTATTTTTCAACAATTAAAAAACGAAAACAAACAAAGCTTCTCGTTTTGGTTTTGACAGAATCTCGTAAATAAACTGAACTAAATACCAGTCATAATAATGTACAGTGCCACAAACTTATCTGACCCGGTGGCAAAAACTGGAACTACGTGCCGCCATTTTGAAATGTCACATTTTCACAGACTTTTCATACGGAATATTTTGTTTATATAAAAGAAAGCGACATCAGTGACACTGTCACCGGGTCAGATAAGTTTGTGGCACTATATAGTCCTTTTCACCTATGATGATTCCTGTGACACTTCATCGTGTTCCGAATTACGAATTTTATGTTTAAAAAGTCAAAATAATTTTAGTGCATAATATTTTTATTTTATGGCGGCATTATTACCAAAAATATAAAAATGAAACATCTTAAGCTTATAAATCAATAACAGTATTGTTTAGTTTAATATAATGAAAAATAAAATAAAATAACACAAAAATATAATTACCTACGCAATTCGTGTACATGAAATGGATCGTTGAAAAATCATAGGGTTGGAAAATCATATAATCGGCGCCCATCTTGTGATCATTTGTCAATCGAGTCAATCGTCTGTACGAGTGCGTCAGCCTTGTATACAAATTGCATTTTTATATTGATACTTTACGTGGTATTCTGTTATTGTTACTAATTGTTATTGTTGACTTTTTGTTGCTGTTGTTTGCTAAGTTTCCTTAGTTAATTGTTGGCGAAATGCCGAAAAAACTAATTTTGGTACTTTATTCAAATCGATTTCATTTCCATATAGAATATTATCGATTATCGGAAACAATTGATACGATTTCAGTAACCGACATCTCTACACGTGTCAAAAATCGATGTGTCACAGAAATCATCATAGGTGGAAAGGACTATAGGTACTCTGTGAGTCAGCTTTGTCTAATTAAAAATCCGAGTAGGTACAAAATATTATGTTGACAGTTGACAGTTGACACTTGACAACTGTCAAGGACTTGAAAATAAAAGGTACGTGTACATATATTTACATTAGTGCCATCTAGTGGCTCTGGAAGGAAAAGAACATCAAGTCTGTGTTTAACGTGCCATCTAGTGTGTTAAAAGCAAAAGACTAAGAGATATAATCGAACATGTAGTACGTTATTTCCCCACTGGCGCTTTAATTGCGTAAATTCATAGTGCAACTTTTTTTGTATGGAGTGCACCGTCTGTTGTATACGTAGTATATTATTATTAGTCTGTGGTATGTACTAATTAAATCCGCGAATAAAAAAAATTTTTAGTCGTGAATATAGAAATTGGGTCGCATTTTTTTAATCCGCGAATAGTGAAAACACGAATAAAGGAAGCGCGATTAAAGAACTTTTACTGTATTAGTTTCTGTGAATGTGTTTATTTGTAATTGTTGTGCATAATAATTTATAAATCCTATTGGAACAACTGTTGATTAACCTTTTTTTAATAAATAAAAATAGGTAAATAAAGAAATATTACTTAATATAACCTACCGTTTTACTTTGCGTAGTCGGGTAAAAGTATAAATATTTAGGTACTACACCATGGTAATCTTTCCTAGTAGATATTGTATATACATAGTTAAAAAAATCCAGTTACATTTTTTTAACAGACTCATCGATAGTGTCACGTCTGTGCTGTTAGTCTATGAAAAATGGCGCGAAACGCAGAACGCGTGGTGATTTTTCGCAAAATGATAACAATATTAGTAAAATGCATGACTTACTCATAATAAGGAAACTTACTGGTGAAAAGTCACTCCTCGGGCTTTGTTTGTATTATGGGAACTGTTAAAACAATATCTAAGCAAACACGAAGGCATTTTGAACAGAGCAATAACACGTGTTGACGCGGCAAGCGGGGAGCACAGTCCGACACAGACTAAAGAGACTTGTGATTCTTACCTCTAGCTCGTGTTAAAGAGAGTGTAGTAGCGATCGCCTCTCTAGTACGTAGTACATTCTATCTCGATGGCCATACCGGACCGTAAAAAATCGGAATGCCGGACCGTAAAATTCCTTGTAGTGGACAAACGCCCTAACACGATAGCGACCGAAATACTTTACTAATGGAGTCTTTTTTTTCTCTTACGCTTGAGTATGCTCAGGAATAGAACCCTTTCATTTTTCAGGGTCTGATTCGATGCGGTTTAATTGTTATTAAATAAACAAAAATAATAATTAATAAATATTTATTAAAAAAAAATTATGAGGCGTGCACTTTTGGATTTTCCAAATTATTTGCAATTCTTCTCATATAATGAGTATATGCGATAAAATATCTATTAACAACGTTAAGTTATTCTTCGTAATAATGTGACAAACAGAGATGAAGTAAATGCAGATAAATAAACATTAATGGACGCTTGCCAATATTATCATAAAATATTTAAGTGTTATATGAAAAATACATAATCTTTATAAACTCATTAGCTGATTCAACACAGCTTGTTTCCTACATTATTCATCACTATAATTATAAATTTATGATAATAAGAACGTATATATAGATAATAATATTATGTTATGTTTGCATATTTTTATATAATACTAGGTTTCCGCCCGCGGCTTCGCCCGCGCAGTCAAAGAAAAACCCGCATAGTTGCCGTTCCCGTGGGATTTCCGGGATTGCGTCATTTTCCGGGGATAAAAAGTAGCCTATGTCCTTTCTCGGGTATCAAAATATCTCCATACCAAATTTCATGAAAATTGGTTCAGTAGTTTAGGCGTGATTGAGTAACAGACAGACAGAGTTACTTTCGCATTTATAATATTAGTATGGATAGTATGGATTGTCGTGTGGCCATAGATAATACGTCTAATTTGTATGATTTTATAAAATTATCTCAATATATTCAGCATATATGCAAAAAAATGCTTAAATGACACCCGAGCTAAGTATAAACCTATTCTATAAGCGATTTTTTCAACTCAAACTCAAACATATATTTCTCACATAAACCACGGGCAAAAACTACAATCTACTATTTCAACTCTTTAGAGGTCCATTTCTAAAAATACTTTATTTGACCCTTCACCTTTTTCAATACAAAATTCATTCAAATCCGTATCGGTTCGTTTCGTATAAATGATGTACTAGTTCCGATATTATTAACAGAAACTGATACAACTAGCACCCTTAACAACCTTTGGTTTACTCTAAAAGCATCGTAAGTAAACATAAAATATAAACTAGCAAATTAAAATAACATTGGACGTAAAATTGGCAAGAGCTGAGCAAATAAAATGAAGACACTAAAATTTTACCTACGTTTGAGGTAGGTCATCAATCACAATGTTGCATTATGTCTTTTTACTACAAGCAAAAATAACAGGTCAAAACCGATGTACAGCTTCAGATTACAGTTGCATATTATACCTGGACGAGGTGTCCAAACAGACAAATTAATTGTATTCATTCGTGTAAAGAAACTATACAGATATGACTTGTATTAGATACTGAATAAAAATTTCAATGAATGCTTTACCATTATAAGCACCGACTACATTGAAAGAGCTCTGTTTATATTCAACTAAAATATTTTCCAAGAGACCACAACTCACAAACATACACCCAGCTACGGTATTTGAAATTTTCTTAAAGACGTGGTTAATTCTCATGCGGTATGCCGGAATCCAGAATAGAAGCTAAGTCCTAACGTTCCTTGAAAATTCTCAGTACTACTTACTGAGAATGTACAAAAATATTTGCGCACAAACGTAAATATTATTATTATAATAGCAGAAATACGTGATTGCTAAGGCAAGCTATCAATATCAGAAAATTAGCGTTTCCTTTTTAAACATAAACATTAATATGACACCGGCTACTCAAATTAACTTGTACTGCGCAGTCAATGAATGCTATTCATTATTAATTAGCTGCAGTTTTACATTTAATTCAATTGTATATTGTTGCTTTTGTTTAAAAAAATAAAGACCGACGTCATTGGAAAAGGATACATAGTTTTATCCATATTATAACCTTTCCGATTGTTTTACAAGTAACACAATAAATTTTATCAATCGCCGCTGGAATGGTCAGAATGTATAGTGGAAAGTCGTACGTCGTTTTGTATTGTAAACTATGGCCTCGAATTTCTATGTCGAACATTCCTAGCGCTACTACGCATTTAGCTATCGTGTTTCATAGATAGGGAATAAAACTGGCCCAAGCAGATTCCTTGCGGTACCCCGTGGCTAGTCTATTACACGCTTCATTGCTATTAAACAAATCGAATTAATGCTCTGAAATATTTTGTTTTATTTATTTAATAATAGATAATAAACCTCTGCTTTCATCAACCCTTATTTTTTCAGTCAGCGTTTTAGTTAGGTAGCTACTTTGATTTTTTTTGATGTTTAGCCTAACTACGACCGTTCTTGTTGAAAGAATGCACTATGTCCTCCTTTATAAAATACGTAATTTTTTTCGGGCAAATGAAATCTATCCAAATCTATAAAAGTTAATGCCCGACGTATTCCTTAATACTCAAAAACAATTCAATTTTCCTCCTTTCCACTTACAAGTATGAAATTTTACATACCAAATTCTTATAACTCCGCAATTACCCTTCTGAAACAATCGTATTGAGGCCACTCATGAATCATAAAGGGAAAACAAAGTGACACAACATTTAAGTAGGCCGTTCAAAGGATCAAGATTGATCACAATACGCTTTGTTTATCAGCTCGACCACAATAAGGACAATGTTACTGATGTTTATGCAAAGTATTTAAAAGAAATACCCATTTTTCATTATAGAAAGGATATGTATGAAATTGGAATGCGACATTTGAAAGCACAGACCTATTTTCAAGATAAGGATAGGTATGAAATTTAATGCTGATAGGTACTAAACTACTAATTAGACCACAGATCACAGAAACTAAAGGGAGATATGGTTAGGAGGCGGGGCCGGTGTCGCAGCAATATGTACAAAAAGAGAACAAACTGTAGCGGTGCTGTATACGTACGTCACTTACAATCTAGTGTGCGAACGAATAGTCGCTCTCATATTTTTGTGTGATGACACGCACACAACGCGAAGTATTGTTTTGATTTTGTTTACTGCAGTTGTGTGCGTAAATTTTTTATGAGACACGGTTTCGTACTCAGCGCAAGCGATTGGCATCTCTCTAGATCTCTATGAATTAGACAGTTACATCTTTAACAGACGCAAAGGAAATTGCTGAAAACAAGGATATGATTGTGTAAACAGCATCGTATGAAATTGTACCTAACAACGCATAATCTAACGAAGACAGCGAACTAGCTTAAAGCGTGAATTTATGCTATAAAATCTATTTCTAACATTATATTACAGAAGCGGCAAAACATTCTAGAAAACACTATGTAATTAATAAAATAACATCGTCTCGTTAACATCCTCATATCACAATTAAAGCCTGGACTTTAGCTTCCTTATCGCTCCATGAATAATGCAGTTTGCGGTTGTATACTCAGTAGGTGTAATTATTATCTGTATTTTGTACTTGTGCTATTTATCTGGATATGAAATAATGTTTTTTGATCCTAAACCACGCAGAACTGCGAGTTTTATAACAGTTCAAGTTGCCTATTTCTGCATAAAAGCCAAAAAGCACAGATAACTAAAAAGCATAGACAAATAAACCTACTGATTTATAACGAAATTTATTATTGTAGAAGCACAGACTAATAATAATATACTACGTATACAAGTAGTAGTCTGTAGTAAGTAGGTAATACATTACCTCTAAATCAATCTGCATTTATAGACTCATTGCAATGGAGTCATACATTTCATGACTCAATTATGTGGTGCTTAAAAATATTTGGTACATTTCATATGCATGCATTTGCACAGAAAGGTCAAATCAAAGATTCAATTATAAATCCAATTAACTGGAAACCGGATCGTAGTTACTTATTTGTGAAACAATGTATTGTGTTTTTAATATCCAACTTACCTACTTTATTATAGTATGAACCTATAAGTAGGTACTAACGTTAACAACAACATTTAAATTATATTAAAAGATTTTGCCACGACTTATGTACATCAAACATATATAATATCCAAAATCTCTTATTATTCTTTATTTCTGAATGAGAAGGAGACTAGAACTTCTTGCATTGTCTTCCTATTTTAAATAAATAAAAAATTATACCTTATATAAAAACTTTCTAGTAATATCTATGGATGTTACTAGAAATTCGCAATTAATTACATTATGCAATGCTATTGTGTAAGAATAATACACTTTTTATTCATAGCAATACTTAAGTTTTCTGATGAATCATCGAATCTTATTACATCTGTACTACAGATTCATTATAAATAATATAAATGGAAGAATTACATAATCGTATTGCAAAGAGACTACCTACCTATTTCATTGTAAAAATGTGTGTTTTACTGTAAATTTACTAAGCGTTTCTAGTTTCTACATTAAATATTTATACATTCAAGTTTGCGTCCTTCAGTCTCTCCTTTTAAATCTCTATACCTAAACATCTCTTAACAAAATAAAAACATTAAAATAGGAGGTGTAGTCATTTCAGTGAATTTATGCTCTGAATAGAAGAGAGCCTTCAAGGAATATAATAAATTACTTAACAGAAAACAGGGGCAGTTAAAATAAAATGCAGACGACGCGCCGTCGCCTGCAGCTGGTTATAATATAATCTCGACTGCATCCTCACAATAAACAGGAAGAAAGGCCTTGTATAGTTTCGTAGAACCTTGCATTATTCAAGAATCGCGCACAAGAAACGTAGACCGCCAGCCGATGTATTTATTAACCACTATTTTATTTTTCTTCTAAAATAAATACACGGAGAATGTTCAGACAATTTATGTTAAGATAAACTGCTGACAGACTACCGCAGTGCAATTTACGTTTACTCTTAAATTTCATTTGCAGAAAATCATGGCTTGCCTTTCCAAGTTTGTGTGACCGGACTAACATTTTGAGTCAAACTGAGACGTAGTTCGTAAACATTATTAACGTAGTCTGTCATAACTTTCAAGTTTATAGTTGTGTTGAATACGTTTATAAATTGATGCTATTTTAAACTGTAAACAATATTATACGATTCCTAAGCGATCACTGGAACCAATCTACAATATAACCGTGTATATTTGACAGCAAACATACTCATAAAACCTACAAAAAATGAAAACGTTTATCAATATCATTCCACACGCGTCTAGATTCACTACACCTGAACAATACGCCGTGAGAAGACACTTCACAATTGGGTGATAAACACAAAACAAAGGCAGCTACGTCAATACTTCAGGCACGTGTTCCGCATCGGATAACAAGCACAGATAATAAAATAGTACAAGAAGTAAACAAGCTCATAAACTGATAACTACTGAACATTACCTGTGGTTACTGTCATACTTTAGGATTTACATTACCTCTGTTCGAGCGTATACTTATTCATACTTTAGGATGTAACATAACCTAAAACTGAGCACAACTTACGTAAACAGTGTTTGCCAGATTCTGGAGCAAGTTCTAACCTAACTTATACCTTTAAAGGCTATATCTATTCTTATATTTTATCAATAAATTTTAAAACCTTCCAAATCCTATAAAATTACATTAAGAGACAGTGTCGTATGACTACTTTTTCTGGATGACTTGTTTCACTTCATTATGTTATTAAACGCAGAAATTTCAAAGCATCTAATCACACCTTTACCATCGCATGTGACCTATGTGTGAATGTAATACACAATACACATATTATAGTATAGTATAGTCTATAATAATCTGAACGGAAGCCAACAAATAACAAAGGAAAAGTAAACCTCTTACAAAGTAAATTGTTATTCACTAGCGAACATGAATGAAATATCTTTCTAGCATTCAACCCACGTTTCTGCATGCCCTTAATGTTATCATGTGACTTCTATTCCCAATAAAATACATCTCGTCTATTATTTTAACGTCTTTGAGTTTCGACTAACACTTTATGACTTCCTAATTAAGAAGGAGCATAAATAAGTGATTGATGATATACCTGCGGTAGTATCCTTACCTATAAATATTAATTTAAAAGACTCTATACTGTTTATTTCAATATTTCAATAAAATATATTTACCGTTTATTGCATATTGAAGCTAAAACAATTCAATCACGGTGTTCACGATATTGCATTTATCTCAAATTGAATACGATCAAACGATAGCCAATCTTTATTGGTATTCAATTGATTTATCATAATTATACACACTTTAATGTTTGTACGTGCATTGTATGCAGTATAACCCTTTGCAAAATGACGTCACCTTAGTGGTTGATTTCCTACTGAATAGAATTTTCTAGACTTTTCTATGCATGCGTCATAACAATTATATTAAAAGTGAATAGCTGAACTTTTCCATTATTAATTATTATTGTCTGAGTGATAATGACCACTTGAAAGATAGTTAACAAATCCTTTGAGTTAGTCCACCTATCTATAGAATCTACAGATTTTTTTAAACATAAAATATATCCAAGACACGAAAAATATTAAGGTACTCGAAATGTCCTTTTACAAACACCTACAGATCCTTTAAAATAATATAGGTAAGGTCGTCTTGCCCATTAAATTACGATAATGTGGGATTAAAATGAGATTAAAGTCTCACCAAATACGTAATACGTAATTGAAATTCTAATTTAGCTCTATAAGTTTATGAGATTCTCAAGTTTTTATACTGACGTGTAGTTTATTAATAGTTTTCACATACATGATACTCATATAGATGATTACGTGATTTAGTTTGTGTACAGCTTATTTACGAGATGTAGATTGTGTACACATTTAATCATACTTGTATAAGAAACAGTGAAAATACTGATATAATTTAAATCTAAGATACATAAACCTATCAAGCTCTATAAACACGTCTGCTTCATTCAATACTGAATGAAGCAGACGCTAACATCATTATTTTGTAAAAATTGAGAAGTATGTTTACATATTACAAGTTTATACTTCAAGTGCTTCAAAATAAATGGTTGTTTATACGTCGAATATAAGTTCCATAATAAAATACATTACATATTACTGACACCTTAATAAATACATAATATTAACATATATTACGAGGCCTCGGAGTGACACAATCTCAACTTAATCCTACGCACTGCAAATAATAAGGCCAATGTTTTATAACGGTTTTCTATATGTAGTGGAGGTTAAAAAATAGTAGTCAAGCCACAGTTCGACTGTGTCAAGTATCAATCAGCTCTGAACTCACGCATACGCAAATCAAGTGAAGTACAACTTGAATATGGTTACAATTTCCTTAATGTGCCACATTAAAAAAGTGTCCAATATTTTTTTCATTATTTCATGCAGATTCAGACAATATTTCCGCAATATTATATATGTAATATGTGATGTCTAAAACTCAGTAATATACGACCTATCTCCTTCTATGAGAAGTCAAGGTTATGAAATGAATATTGAATAGTCAATAAGCTAACGATCACATCAGGGGAGGAACTTTCTAACAGAATCAGTGAGATGTTCAATGACTATGGTAATAGTGCTAGGGAGAGACATTGTTTTGACAGGACTGAGGAGCTTTTATTTGTATCCAATAATCGTATCAAAAATCATAGCAAATCTCAAATTTACTTGGGCGAAACCGCCCCAGTCATTATAAAAAATATTTCCGCTTTTTATAGAAGAATCGAAAGAATTTGAGGCTATTTCAAGTCATATAAATTTAATATAAAATATGTATGAGCATGAAACTAAATATAAAATCAAGCATTACAAAATATTATGTTATTTTTCGTCAAAAAACAAACCCACACAGCATCCCACTGTCTTAGATCTAAAATTATAACCTGATTCTAAACCAATTGTTTACATACTGGTGATAATAAATGACGTAGACGATAACATTTTTGAGGCGAGACTTCCTTTGTATCATTAGCGACATTGTTTTAAACTGATATATTTTCATATGTTTTGACTAAAAATCAAGTTAAGTTCCTTTTCTGATTCATTGATTATTCATAATTGTGTTCTATTCCGATGAGAAGCAGATATTCTAGTGAGAGTCTAGTGAGCGCTCTATACCACTTGGTTTACGAATTTTCTTTTTATTTATATAGACTTTAATATTATATCTTTCATCTGACTCCCGTATAAAGAATAAACACCTATCCTATCAAGTTCAAGTATCAGTAAATTATCACGATCGTCGAGACCTTACTCCTAAAATTCTATAACACTTGATACAGAATTGAAAATATTTAAATTTCCCGAGACTATTAATTAAGGGAAGTGCAATATTCTAGCAGTAAATTGGATGCAACAAGTAAATTTGAAATAGTATTTAGTATAATTTACAAGAGACTTCGATTTAATGGTTCCCTCGCGAATTTAAAACAAACACTTGCCAAATTGCGAGTTTACCTAAATTGCGGTTTTGATGCATTATTATAACGTTTTAAGCGGTTAATTAATTACAACATTATTTATTCGTATAAAATGATGTCTACTAGTACCTACAAATTGTTAATTTCGACGAAGTAATAGGTTACGAATATGAACATGATCGCATTATGGATAAAAAAAAATTAGATGTTTATTCTGAACCAAATCTGATGTAACTTATCGAACAAATTATCGTAATAAAACTGGCTAACTTATCCCTTTCATTATTTCATCTTTCTTGATAAAGCATACGATTATGTTCAATTCGTGTAAGACAAACAAAATACTCCAAGTGTTAACTAACTAACCACAATACCGACATGCGGTTAACCCTGAGTAGCATTGAAACGGTAGTAACTTTGTATTACAAATCTATGAGTATTTAAACAATAATTTTCTCACAAGCTTATAATAACGGTTGTTTATTGAGAGTACAAAATTATTAAGGTTTACAGGAAATTAAAGTTTAATCAACTACCTAAATAATTATATTAGTTAGAAACTATAAGCTGCAGCGTGGAAAATATCAAAAAAGACGAACAACTCAAAACAGTACTAACCTTTGGCACAGATTACTAAATAGTTAGGTACCTAATATTATCTACTTTAGAGATAGACGATATCCCTTTGACAAAATAAGCGGACGATATGCTTACAGTTGTACCACTGCAATTAAATATAATGCTGATTATTGCAGTTAAATATAACGAAATATAAAGATCGATGACACTTTATAACTCCATCTCCCCAGTAAGTATCATAAATCCTAAATATCACAATAATAAAAACCATAACGTGACGTAATCCTGCTTTTGCGCGCTTAAATCATGTATGGTTTCAACAAGGTTCGTAACGCACCTGTCTACAACGAGGTCAGAAACCTGTCTAGATCTTAGATGTTGGAAAAAAATAATTAGCGCTTTTAATTACTGCTTGGAAAGACATTGAAAAATTATACGTCTAGATATGTGATATTCGCTATGGTATTTGATAGAAGGTATAAGTGAAATGAACCGTAGTTGTAACAAATTTGATTTTAATAAATTTATAAAAGTTCACGTTAGAAGGATATGTATAAATATTAAATACTAAAAAACTAAGTAAATTTTCACTTTCACGGTGAAATTTCTAAAAATACCGCCATTGCATATTTTTTTTTTTTCTATACTACATAATATTATAAAGCTGAAGAGTACAGCTTCGATAACAAATTTTATTTGAGTGATAGATAGCCCATTTATCGAAGCTATGGGCTCATCAGATAGATTTTCATATTTAGTGTGTTGATATTTTCAAATGAAAGAATTTTAAGTAGCGAACCAACACTTCCTAACTCATGTCACATGAAGGTATATGTATATAAAATAAATATTATGTACTACAAAGTAATGCCTTCTGAGAATCGTACTTAATTACAAACAATTAATTCTTCTGATCAAGCCGATCAAGGGCTATTATTTTATCATTAAACCATTCACCGTGTCTTTAATTATTTTAATCTTTTCCGCTAAGCAACTTATAAATCTAATTACATAGTTTATAGCGGTTGACCTATGTCATAGACTTACTATTGACTTGTTACTTGTTATAAATGGTGTTAGTGTATGTTAGTAATTGCGTTTTGTAGTTTGTAATATAACAAGTGACAATATAAAATATAATAACAGAAAATAATGTAATGTGACTTTTTTTTTTCAAACGCTTTTAAAGATCTTATACATTTCAGACAATATTCGTTTACAAGTATTTTGCAGAATAGCAAGCATTTCTATTTTCTGTTGATTTTGTATGAAACTAATACTTGTATATTTTATCACACAAGTATATTGAATATTCTTTTGAAAATAAATGTCTCTAAACCTATATTGGTTCTAACTATATAATATCATGGTATAGATTACGACCGACGTGCAATATTTATGTGTTGCGGAAATATAAAACAATAGATAGAGCTTTGGTTTAAAACAGCAAAGCAGACCAATATTTTTTTTAGCAGAAAAATAAAGCTCAAAAGCTCTAAATACATAATTAAAATCTGTGTAGGTATCACTTTAAGACCAACCTAAAATCTTCCAAACACATACAACAAATACTAAAACCTCCACGGTCCATACATCAAACTAGGCATGAACACTTGGACACAATCTACATGAACTCATACACGTGTATACCGTGTCATGCAAATGCACATCTGAAAGTGTAATCTCGCGCCAAGGTCGGCCATTTTGTGAAACAAGTACCTGAGAGATTAACATGTAGGGTGAAACAATATTTGAATATAAGAACTTACAGGTTTATTTTTAGAACAAACTAGCGGTCCGCCCCGGCTTCGCTCGTGGTACATATTTACGTTTTCTCTACATAAAAACCATCCTCGTACTTCAAGGAATATAATAAAAAAAGAATTATCGAAATCGGTTCAGCCGTTCTCGAGTTATGCGCTTACCAACACATTTTGCGATTCATTTTTATATATAAGAGAAGAAGAAGATAGTAAATATAATTATGTATCCCTATATTTTTTAATACTAGCTGCGCTTCGCGGTCGCTTAGCGTAATGATAAATAGCCTTATAGCCTTCCTCGATAAATGGGCTATCTAACTACGAAATAATTTTTCAAATTGGACTAGTTGTTCCAGAGATTAGCGCGTTCACACAAACAAACAAACTCTTCAGCTTTATAATATTAGTATAGATTTTTCTAAATGATATAACTATATTACATTATTTTATTCATGCAACCGTTTCCTTGTGAATATTATTGCCGGAAGTTCTCACACGCTCTTCTTAGAATTTTCTGAAGTCGCCTACGCCAACATTTATATTTGTTTTTGCTTCGTTTATCTCGTATAACAAACAATGCCTACCTTATACTTTTTATATAGGTATATTACAGCTTAAAAAACAATATCATCAAGTCCACTTAAACCATTGACTTAAACATATGATTTTTCAGTTGGTCAATGCAAAACAAAAACTGCATATATTATGGTAATTTGCGCTTATTTGGCTGTCATGTGCCAAATAAGCGCAAACAAACCGCTATGAAAGACATCGAAAAATTATACATCTAGATATGAGATATTCAAATAACTAAACCACATTAGTCAATAACTCATAATAATGCTTAATAGAAATATGTATATGAAATTAAATTATATACCTATTATTAACAGTCACACAGGCTTCACGTCGTAGTTACAGAAATCTTTTGTTACCTCAAAAAAAAAACAGATTTAAAAGCTCGCTCCGGAAAATTGTTCTAAGATCTCGAAGCAAATGTCAAAGGTCGGCATCATCTTGAAAGGCCCTTTAGTATTGCCATAGTATAAAGACACAAGTAGGCCGACTCCCGGTGTTTAGAAAAGCACGGTACATAAACTTTCGTGGCGCAGGGTTGTCAACGGCGCGATTTACCTTTGTTCGAACTTCGAAGATAACTTACTTTTCTCTTTATACTATGGTATTGTTATCCCTTTGTACTCCGCCTACGTACTTCTGCCTCGTGTAAAACATTTCAACTTGAATTATTGTTTTTCACTTGACGAGGGTGTACGAGGAAATTATTTTATACAAATGTATTATTTATGTTATTTCATTCTTATTTAATTGTAAGGATTTTGTAATATAAAACGTTAATTCGATTGGTATTAAATGTATGCGAACAACGCATTCGGCATTTATAAGCTCTATAATAATTAACGATGAAATATTTATGTTGTGTTAACTGTTACCTATAAAAAATAATTAAAATACCATTGTTTAACATAATGTAAAAGATGAAGAACCATTTATTTCTAGAAAACTGAGAGCCACTTCGCCCTCTTATTTTACGCAATTACGAGATGTTTTTATAGAAGATTGTTACATTATGTACTTACGTAATTATTATGTAAGTATTGAATTGTTTATAAAATTAATTTCTAAGTTTATTCATGTACAAAGACATATAAAACATCGTTTACTAACGTTGTTTACTAATAATGATACTCATACACATATAAGTAATGAATAGCACTCCAAAAACAATTGAAAAAAAAACATTCTGTATTTAAACATTCTAAAAAAAAAACTATGATTGATGTTCCAAATTCAAAATATTCGAATCGAATACATCACACGAAATTTTTAAACAGCTAAATTGACGAAGATTATTCGCTAAGTGTCCCATTCGACGAAATGCATTAGACGAATGGGGTCAAGTATGTCGACAGGAATGTGACGGGTTCGTGCCAAATGTCACAAAAATGGCCCACGTTGAAGTATTGTTGTTATTGTAACATAATACGTGTATTTGATTAGTAACTGTGTAGAAGTGTAGATAAGTATGTTGAAATATAGTTTTGTGTTATGGTTAAATCTGAATATGATGAAGTTTCAGTTTAAAATGACAAATGAAACTGAACTGACGAATGAACTCATGAAATAATTGTATTTTCAGCGATCCTTGATAAGTTTAGGTACAAAGTTTGCATTAAATCTGTCCGTATAAAGTATACGTAAGTTCTTCACTTTGACCCAAATGGAGTCTAAAGGACGATTACATACAAATATGAAGATGAAGCTAATCCATACTAATATTATAAAATATGCGAAAGTAACTCTGTCTGTGGCTAGCAAAAACGGCTATTTTAGATGGAGAAGAAATCGATTACTTACCAAATTATTCGGAAGTTCTAACAAAATTCAAATTTAAGTGTTTAAATAGGTTCAAAGAGTATTTTAATGAAAGGTCAAGACTAAAGGGCATTTGGTACAAGAGCATACAATGTGAGCCTCTTCACATACCATGGTTTTATAGCAATAAGTTTAATAGATGCGAAACTGTAACCGCTTTTCGACTTCGTTCCGGACACGTACCGTGCGGAAGTTTTGCTTATCTCTTGAAAAAAGCTGACTCGCCCAACTGCGAATTTTGTCATAAATATGACGATATCCAACACTTCCTCATGGAGTGTGTCCGGAATGATGTTAAAAGAAAAGACTTATTGACAAATTTTAAAATAAATGTTTTGAATGTCGGTGCATATCATAGCATCCTAGCTGCACCACACTCTGATGCAGCTAGAATGCTATTCAAATTTAAATTTAAAATATAGTTAAGATAGTTTCTGAAGTGTTAAATATTTGTATATAAGGTACGATGGGATTGGCATCGTCCTTTAGGACAAAAATCCCTTAATAAAAAAGATTAAAAAAAAAAAACTCTGTCTGTCTGTCTGTTACTCAATCACGCCTAAACTACTGAACCATTTTTCATGAAATTTGGTATGGAGATATTTTGATAATCGAGAAAGGACATAGGCTACTTTTTATCCCGGGAAAATGACGCAATCCCGGAAATCCCACGGGAACGGGAACTATGTGGGTTTTTCTTTGACTGCGCGGGCGAAGCCGCGGGCGGAAACCTAGTACATAAATAAATATGCTGACAATGACTTAATTGCATGTATTCGCTAAATTAGTCCTTTACTATTCTTACTTAATCATCTCTTTATACAGTCTACATTATATAAAATCGATATTAAAATAATAGAATACCTAACATATGACTTTGTCTATAATTAAGACAAGACGCAGAAATATATCATAACATAATGTATGAAATATGTAGCTACCATCTCGAATTTAATATGGAAATAAAATTAATTTGGTAATAACAAAGGCTGTGTAACGTTTCCTGTAAACAGGCCGTGCTTGTGTGAGCTATAAACTTTACGACTGCGATAAGACAGCTGTAAAAATGAAGCTATGAATATTTTTTTTATTTTTTTTGTAATAAAAACATTGCGCTTTTCGCAATACAAGATGTTTATTATTGAAAAATTAGATTAAATAATTATATCATTATTGAAATTACAAATAACCAAAAAAGTGTTATTGCTTCCAAAATTGTACCATGAATACGAGGCTTTAGTGAGTTGTTAATTCCTTGAAATAAAGAAGATTTAAGGCACATATGCGAACATTTGTTTAAAATGATAAGAGGTACTTAGGTAACTACTACCGAAAGTAAAAATAGAAAAATCAATAATCAATCAATTTCCATATCTTTTATTATGACAATTTTGCGACATCGATCCTAAGAGGAAAATATTTCCCTTTATCTGTTACATTGGTAAATCTCTCAACATACAATTTTCGTGTTTAATTTATTTCTTACCATTCGCTCTATAGTCGTAATTAATTAAATTACTTTGCAAACTTTCATCAATATAAAATAACGCAAATACAGTGAAGTGTAAAATGCTCTAGATAAAGAAAATGTTTAGCAATGTCGCCATGATGGATCGCTAGGACGGCAAATTTTTGCAACTAGCAATCATAATTGACAGCACAATAATTATTCCAAATGGTGACGTCAGCCATAGCGTGACTAAATTAAAAAATAAAACATCATCCATCATACTTTGACTGAGTTCATTAAACTTAAGGCGGCAGGCTGTCTGCCCGTCACCTCTATAAATAAATAATGTTTTCGCGAACAAAAAACTGTAATTAAAACAGACAGGAGTGTTCTATGTCGTTTGATGGTGAGGTTGATGAACTGGTTTGTAATTCGAACCAATTGGTGGGTTAGTGGCCCTATTGTAAGTATCCTGTAGGGTGGGACCATGGGATTTCGAGACAATGGCTTCAAGTGTACCGTAAGATCACTGTTAGGACACTCAATTGCCTGTAATTCCTTGCTCTTTTAAGTGGCGTAGTATTTGAGAGTTATATCATGGAATAGACAATTAACTCGTATTTTTATAGTGAGTTACAGTCGATAAATCTGTTATTACGGTCTTGTATCATATATAGAGATAGGTATGCAACGTATTATTACAATCTAAAAAAACTAATTTATCCAGTTTCGCCGGTTGTTGTGGTTGACTTTTTGCCATTGTTTTAAACGTCAATTTACGCCCTTTAAACAAGTTAATACAGACACAACGATTGAATATAGGTATATGGCAACACCTGAAATTATTTGTCGAATATTTCATTATTTATCGAAGATTTTTTAATATATCTCTAATTACCAACCTTAACCCCAGTAACGCATCAATAGCTTCACAACAATTCATTAATTATAAATCGGAAACTAATGAAGGCCACATACTTATATACACACGAGCCTCTTTCGATCGGTCATTACCCGACTTGATATTTTATAAACCTTATCAAGTTGTTTCGACCGTTATCTTTTATAAATTAACCATAAAAATCACATTTAATTGACACACATTCATTTACTTATGTTATTAAATGCATGCATAATCATAGTGTAGTCTGTATTAACTATTATAACGTTTTGAGATAAATTGACTAGATTTTGATGAATAAAGAATTATATGTTTTTATAACATAAAAAGCCAAACTAAAATTAAATTGATTATTTTGGAGCTTTTACTTCATTAAATTTAAAAAGTAAAAACTTCAGAACTGTACCAATATTTTGAAATGGCCGTGTCGGAAAGTTAAAACAAAAAAATCTCACAATCGTAACAAACAACTGAATCTCGAATAATTATTTAAAAACATCGACTGACACACTACCTATCTGAAATCCGATAGTTTAAGGCGTTACCCGGCAATTTCAACTATGTTCAACCTCTATAAAGTCTGGTACAACATAAAGCACAATACCGAAAAAAATATATAAAATAGGATGGTCTTTGATCTTTAATTGCTCGCGAGGAATTTTTTCCAAAGTTAATAGATTTCTAGAAAAAAAATGTGCCGTGGTCATCGATTTTTCCGCAAATACTCTATAAACTTCGTAACCTGCTGACTTAGAGCTCTGAAAATTTTATGTTTAATAAATTATCAGTTACACAACAGTCCCTGACGAGGATTTTTTGTTTCACTGATTGGTATCTTTTTAAATACAAAATGCGAGGAAAAAAGAAGGTGCAGCGGGAGAGGTTTGAGATCCGTCAAGTATGGTCAAGGTTATTAGCGCATGTATAAGCCTTAAATATTGCCAAAGATGAGCCAAGTTATTTCAAAATATTTGACGCTGGCAACACGTAAAACATCCGTACAACAACCTTTGCTCCAGTAATATAGAATACTACACACGTCAACAATTTTATTCTAAACCTTTATCGAACTTAAAATCGCTAATTAGTAAAATAAAATTCTAATTTTATACTAGAACGTTTGTAAAAATGCTTGTTCTGTAAACAAGTAAAACTTTATTTAAATTACTAAATACAGTTAGTATTGGCAATTTGCTTCTTATATCAACAGCTATTATAATATATTCTGTGCTTTTATGCTTACTTTGGTACTTACTGAATATAAATTTTGATAGGTTTACCAATTAAGTAATCACAAGAACGGTTTTAAATACCATTACGTTTCGGATAATAAAGAGTAGTATTTTTAATATCTATTAAAATATACCTAGAATTATTTTATTAATTTCAATGGAAAACAATATAAGTAAACCGTAAACTCTAAAATCGTTCATGTAAATAATACCACGGCTAGCCAATTGAGTTTCCTAAAAACGAATTAGGGTTCAACCAAAGTCTAGACGAACTCAGTCTAGAAGCATAAATCAGGTCATTACCAAACCGCTGACTCACCGAATGCATATGATTTATTTACCTGCAACAAAAACGGTTCAGTTAATAAAATGAAAAGAATATTCAACACGCTTCCACACATTTATTATTCATTCGTGAAATTACTTATTTGTAGGACATTTTTTTACGTTAAAACAAAACTCATTCATAAAAATAATAACATATAGCTATTGGAAGAGCTTTGTTCTAGCGATAAGTGCTTTCAAAGTTTCAATGATCAAATTATTATAAAATACAGAATCCCGACTAATATCCCTACTTAATATTATAAATGCGAAAGTAACTCTGTCTGTCTGTCTGTCTGTTAAATAATCAATCTTGTAAAGCAAACATTAAAGCTTAGGTCACATAACGTTAAAGACAATGGGTAAAACAAAATAAACAAGTAGCAGAAACCTATTTGTCTTTTTGTTGCAAATCGACATATCGTTTAGAAAATACGAGAAATCGTGCAAATTAGAAACGTCGATTTAAATTATTAACAACTTACTATTATTGTTGATAATTTAAAAAAAAAATAGAATAAACTTCGTTACATAACAATACATATGTACATACACATTACATACATAATCTTATTGGTAATTATGTCAAAGTGTCACTCATTATCTGCTTTTAATTGAATGACTGATCCATTGATATCAAGGTCACTTGGCTGATAACAAATAATATTATAAAATACGTAATAAATTTTCACCAACAAAACAACTTCTAATTTTAGTATTTAATTAAATTGCGTGAAGGAAACCACTTGGATCTGTTTTCGACCGACAATTTTTGGGTAATGTTTATTTCACGTCGGTTTTTTAATAATAAACGTCTGAATAGCCCTTTTCAAGTACCTACGGTATAAAAGAATTTGACATATACCTAAAACTAAATTTATAGTCCGGGATACATCGCCCATTTTTGCAAGTGATTACTATCAAGCTAATTTTTCGTGAGTAGCTTTATTTTGATGAGATGCCCAATAATTTCATGTACAAAACTCTCGATTGTGGTAGCTACCAGAGGAAACAAGGATAAAATATTTTGATTTGATGGTTCTCAAATATTAATTACTAACTGAATCTTTTTTTTGTTCAATCTCAAGATAATTATCTAAATTATTCGAAAAAATATTTGTCCTACAAAATCTATGGTTTGATCAAAGAGTCCCCCTTTCCAATGTGTATCGATAACGAAGTCATCATAAATGATTACTAACCAGCAGATTTTTTTATTTTCACTTATTTAATACTTATATAATTCAACAGACATATTGTCCTACAAATTGCGTAATAAATATTTGAGAACCGTCAAATCAAAAATTTTTATCCTTGTTACCTCTGTAAGCTACCACAATCGAGAGTTTCGTACATGAAATTATTGGGCATCTCATCAAAATAAAGCTACTCACGAAAAATTAGCTTGATAGTAATCACTTGCAAAAATGGGCGATGTATCCCCGACTATTAATTTTGCAGCCACTTTTTTGAGTAGGGGATATATTATAATCAAATAAGTGAAAGAAAAATTATAATCCATACTAATATTATAAATGCGAAAGTAACTCTGTCTGTCTGTCTGTTACTCAATCACGCCTTAACTATTGAACCAATTTGCATGAAATTTGGTACAGAGATATTTTGATTCCCGAGAAAGGACATAGGATAAGTTTTATCCCGGAAATCCCACGGGAACGGGAACTGTGCGGGTTTTTCTTTGACTGCGCGGGCGATGCCGCGGGTGGAAAGCTAGTTAAATAATAAATAAATAAAATAAAATATCCTTTATTGAATTTTTTTGAGTACATTAATGGACAACAAAGATCCGTTACGCAAAGGAAAAAATAAATATATACAAAAGTTACATAAAGATACCCCAAAATGCAGTAGCTTAGTTAACTCTTTAAATCATAAAAGGTAACAGTAAAACAGTATTTTCCCTGTAGATAAAACCTGTTTGCGACGCCTGTATGTCTACAATCGCTAATTTACGCAATTACATGTAATAAGGCAACAACATGATTTACATAAAAGGCACATTATTTTCAACATGTCACGTCTTTGCAGTCACGAGGTATTTTAATGAGTGGAGAAAAACTTCCCCGTTATGTACTGATTTATCTAGTTTTAGGACGAAAGAGTTAACCCTACCGTATTGTTTCACCATTAAAAAGATCTGGAATCAAACTTAGGTAATAGGTTGTAGGTATCTACTGTATTATAAGCAACGTTATCTCTGATCTATGTCAAAAGTGTCTGAATTATCATTGCTATATCATCGTATCTTTAACCTCCAGAAAGTAAAGTTGTAGTAATATTAGTAACTTTTAGTTCTGTGGTCATGTAAACTACCATTACCATTACCAGCCTTTGTTTGTCCACTACTGGACGAAGGCCTCCTCCAATGCACCAAAAAAGCCCAAAACTAATATTGCTGAATTATTTTTATAAATAAAATAAACGTAATATAGCTTTTACGTATATTTTACACATATTTTACAGCTATTTACAGTTACTATTTATCTTGTTTAATGTAGGTAAGCAATATGTTATTACTTATTACATATCTGATACAGTACAATTTTCAAGGTAACCTACCTGGTAGTACCAATAAAATATTCTTATTACTAGACATGTTAAACTTCCTCAATAAATAATAATCCTAGTGTCTATTATTGACATACATACTAATGTTTAAATAATGAAGGAAGGAAGCACAATGACTTCGCAGATAAAGTCTGTACCTTTGCCAAATATAATTTGGCGAACACAGCTGTTCTGATGGCATTGCCACAGATAATATAATAAGTACATATTACCACGTATTACGAACAATATTTCAACTACTAAACATCTTTAATCCGTAATTAGGGTTATCAGTAATATGTCTCTTTTACTCATTTATTATTTTACATAAGCAAGAATGCGACAAAACAATAACAACAGCTATATGTATGACCTTTTTATTATAGTTTTACTTGGTAAATAGATTAAATTAATATATCTCGCGGTTTTAAGCAAAAAATAGGTCCGAGTAAATTTGAATGCTATTTGGTATAAAATTTGATTTAGAATCGAATCACCATATTAACAAAGCAAGAGGCAGTAGTTGAATTCAATTATTAACTCATCAGCAGTTGCTGAAGTACTAGATTTAGCAAATAATTTAATTCAACGGTAAATGTATGTTTTATGTGTATTATATGTGTATTTATATTATGTATTTACAATTTACAATGTTATATGAAAAGATAAGGGCATGTTTACCAGTATCAGAGTACATTTTCCAAACACAAATATATTTTCTACCTATAGTTCACGTTTTTTTTTCTTTAACACTAAAAATGGCAACACATCCTGTTATTGAACGGATGACACCAGCGTGTATTTAATCTTATTACTTTGTAATTAAGACCAAAAGCGCAGTTCACTTCATTCCCTTGAGATAGGATAGTAACTCGATAGTCGATACGCAACCATGTTAGCTAACCTTGTGTATACTGGCATGAGATAACACTAGGTTTAAGTTATAAACAAGAAATATTGATGTGTGTTTTCAGTTATTGTAACGATATATTATTATGCTGTCCTAGAACTACCTAGCAACCTTGTTGCCTTTCTAAGTAGCCTTTCGTTAGAAGGGAAATCAAAATAATATTTGATAGGTTAATTTTAATGTATGTTTATAGTTTGTGCAATCTAATAATTTATAAAATATAAATAAACAAAAAGAGGCAAAAACCACTTAAAATTGCTATTTGATATTACTTGCTATAATACCTATGTAAGTACTAGAAAAAAAACGTTCAAATTTAGAACTCGTTATAAAACTAAAATTATAACAAAAAACAGTCTAACAACCTATAATAGCACTATTTATAAATCGATGCCACTTGCCAGTCCATTTCAAATCGTATCATGCGCTAACATCGTTTGAATTACAAATTACAATCTCAATGTCAAAGTGGCTTCTATCTTCAACGTGCGAACTGCGATCCCATTGACTAATAAAAATGTGTACACGATTCATTTTATAGCGGAAAGCTACCGATGTATAGTGTACAAACAATAATTATCATTATGGTAATGATAAATGATGTACGAAAATCTCTATGGTGGGATAATGACTGATACATATTATGTAGGTATTTAATCTACTATGTATATAAAAATAAGTCGGGTTTTCCTTCCTGACGCTATAACTCCAGAATGCACGAACCGATTTCCACGGTTTTGCATTCGTTGGAAAGGTCTCGGGCTCCGTGAGGTTTATAGCAAAGAAAAGGTGTCTCTGGTGGCGAAACGGAGTTCGCCCGGTTTGCTAGTTATGTATGATTTTAATTTCATAACATTTAAAGCCTTTCAAGGTCTTATTTTTTTAAGAAGTCGGTTGACCAGGGTCCGCCTGGAATGACCCGAAAATAAAACGTGTCACTCAGAAAGAAAGTAAATTATTGAAATTTTCTAAGTGTTCGAGTTTATCCATTAGTATAAAGATGTGCCAAATTATAATAGCTCAATGGCCAAATTATGTTTCATATAATCCATAAAACACGGCAAAATACCAAAATCAGCGTTATATAAAATAATAAAAAATACTACGTAGATTTCGCGCCAACTCCACCTCATAATTCAACATAATTCCTACGTAGTAGAGAGAACATTTTGTAATCAAATATTCCGCCAATTTGAATAATGTCGTTCCAAATTTGTGTCCAACGTCACACGTGTTTCCAAATTGTCAATTTGACAGTAATCCAATATGGCCGAAGCAGGATCATCAAGGATGCCGCATGATGCGGTTATAATTAATTTAAATCACTGGCAGGTTTAATATACCATCCGGAATTTAAAGTTAAATAATGCATACCATAATATGCTATGCTATATGCATTTGCATTAAGCAGCAAGCATTAAGCATTTGTTTAAAATGCAGTTTACTCAAACTGCAATTTTCTTCCACAAGTTTTCATCTCTGGTACTTACCAGAGATGAAAACTTGTATGAGTATTCACTATTCAGTAGGTACCATACACTTTACGTATAATACATGCAATATACTGTATACACATATCATTACTTAATTTATTTCTATTAACTTTCCGACCACGCTATCTAAAACTTTTAATTATATACTAAAACCTTCCTCGAAAACCTCTATCCTTTGGTAAAAACTAGGAGGATGTATTAAAACTTTAATAATGTATAAATGAACCACTATGTACTATTCTATACATAAAGTAGGTAATTATATTCTATGCTTATATTCTATAGTAATATAAATTGTTGAATAAAATAGCAAATAGATTTACTCAACTATCACCATGCCAATAATAATTATGATACATATACATATTGTTAAATGTCAACCGCGTTATAATGCTAATGTAAGCACTTCCTTACGAGTTACGACGCATTTCATTAAAATACGGTACACAGCAGAGGCGGCTCGCCCTAAGGAGCGCTGGTGCAGTGAACTCCCATAAATAATTATAATAAAATCATACTCCTTAATTTAATTATTAACATTAATTATTACTATTTAAAATCAATCGTAATCTTTTAAACTACTGTTAATACCAATGAATATATCCATCATTCCATCATCCCATACACCTGTATAATACCTACTGTATTATGTAACGCGCGAAGCGGTGCGCTCACGATTGCGCTCCAATGAAAAAAGATTTAGTACATTTCCTAATACGAAATCCAATAGGAGTGAAAGAGAGGGTTTTGCCAGAGCCCTGCGCGTGAAACAAAAGATTTTCTATGGAAAAGTAGCAAAATTCGGTGCGCCGCACCCGCAAACGTTGCCGGTTCGTTTTTACCGCCCGGCAGGACAGCGATTGCGACGTTGCCAGTTGCTACGTCTATAATATAAACAAACACTCGACTCTCGAGTCAACTTCAATGCACGCGCGCGATTCATGCAATTTTCTAATTAAAATTATAAAATACGTGTTGAAATAGCCTGTACTTATCAGTATTACTTGTGAGTGTTAAAATGAACAATAATTATAATGTGGCGTTCATTAAAAAGTGTGATAAAACGTTACAAATTCGGCTTGAATGTAAAGCTAAGGGACCGCCACGGCCTGAACTTGATCTTACGCAAAAATGTACGACAAAAACGAAAACATATACGCGTGTGTTTAAATCTGAACAATATGTAAAAAAAACCGTGGTTGTGTGGTTGTGATGAAAGCAACAACAGATATTTACGAATGTCTTGTCGCTTTAAGTTATAGATATTTTTGCACACCAAAAAGAAAGACGTATGTAGGTATTTCCTTTATAAGTAATTTTTTTGATAAATGTACTGCTTTACACCATGTATTTTCAGTGTTTTATTTCAAGTGAACACCCATAAAATTTTGTCACGAGCCGCCTCTGGTACACAGTAATATGATAAACATAACTGTTGCACATTTGTCAACATTTTTAATTCAATAAAATGAATATGCAACGGATGTTTCAGTTGACTTGTCCCACGATATTATTTATTTCAATTCGTAATTCGCGGAATACGTTTTTAAAGGAACATACCTACCTAGGTAGTAATTACAGTATACAGTAACTTATTCTACACTGGAAAATTTAGTTCATATTGTGTAAAGACAAAGACAATCCATACTAATATTATAAATGCGAAAGTAACTCTGTCTGTCTGTCTGTTACTCAATCACGCCTTAACTACTGAACCAATTTGCATGAAATTTGGTATAGAGATATTTTGATACCCGAGAAAGGACATAGGATAGGTTTTATCCCGGAAATCCTATGGGAACGGGTTTTTCTTTCAAAACGCGGGCGAAGCCGCGGGCGGAAAGCTAGTCGTTATATAAATAACGCTGTATAATAGAAAATAAATATTATAGAATAACCTAACCATATTACCCAGTTAAATGACGATATAAACGCACCTGTCAAAACGTAAACGGGACACCAGTAATCAAAGACCGTAAAATAATAACTACATAAAAGGTATAATTCCAAAACTCCCAACCAGACTTTTTGCTCCAGACACGAATCTGGCAATACATCGAACCTGTTTTTTCGGCGCGGTGAATGCCTTTCTCCCTGGTTTTTTGTAAGGCTCGCATGTCAAGTTGAATAACCTGAAGTATTTTTTGTCTTCAGACTACGTCGCTTGTGTAATACAATACGAATCTTAACTGGGTTAAGTGATAACTATTTGTGTACGAATTTCTATTTATGCAAAATTAGCGTTTCGTATTAGAATAATTTTTAATAATAGCTAGGTACCCATTAAACTTGTTCATTTTTAGCGTTCCATACTCAAAGAGTAAAACAGGACCCACTTACTAAGCCTCGGCTGTCTGTCTGTCTGTCTGTCTCCGTAAACCGTGATAACTAGAAAGCTGAAATTTTCAGAAATGATGTATTTCCGTTGGCGCTATGATAAAAAATAGTAACAATTAAAAAAAATAATATTAAGAGTGGTCCTCATACAAAAAACGCTAAAAATTAGTATATCTACAACAAACGTGATTTTCTATTTTCACAGATAGTAGGTACGGAATAGAGGTCCGCGCCACGCCGGCGTGCCGCCGCCGAGAGAACCCGGCGCGCCGCCGCCGCCGCCGGGTCACAGAAAAATTGGCGCCGAGTTCAAATTTTGCGCGCAAACCATGTGTCACGCACGCGTTGTTGTCTACAACACGGCAACGTCGCATCGATATAGTAGACAATGTCTACTATATCGATGCCAGATGTTTTACTCCAAAAGCTAGCCAAAAAACACTCCAATAGATTTATTGATGAGGATGACGACGTCGCTCAAGAGTGTTGGAGATATTTGGCTACGGCTAACCCTTCAGATTTAGAATAGAATAGAATAGAATAAGAATTTATTCGCAGTAAAAATCAAACACATAAACAAAAAAAATACACAAGAAAAAATAACAGTTTACTACGAAAAGGCTATGGACTCAGCATATGGTGGAAGCATGACTAAAAGGCCAGTGCTTTCACCGCTGTTTTTCAGCCATAGCCTGTTGTAGCCACAAATGTCACACGAGTTTATACAACAAAAATTTTGTTATTAAAATAAAAATATACAAACTAACAGCATTTCTTATAAAACAAACATGCAATACATTAGGAAAACAGGTAAAACAATAAAAAATAAACAACAAAAAAATGGAAAATGAAAGGAATGCAGGATAATGTTTTATTCCGTTTCTACCGGTGGGATACATCGATACATCTTATATTAATAATAATTAATCAACCACACAATTATATCTATAATAGCCAGTTCATTCATACCCGGGTGAAATAATTACTATTGAAGTAATTAAATATGTAAAAACACAATATAAAATATATATATATATATATATATATAAATTACCCATCCATCAACTAATTCACTGGGCACTGCTCTTTTTGTTTTATTAATAAATAGCTTTTTAGTTTAGCTTTGAAAGTACCAAGACACCTTGATTCGCGTATAGGAGGAGGCAGGTCGTTCCAGCATTTACTAGCCCGATATTTACCACTATTTAAAATAACCGAATTTAAAACTACCTCTAAATGCAGCTGTTTTATACTTAGGTATTCGAAAAACACAAGAGAAAGGCCTTGATTTGCAGAGCTCTTGGCTTCGTGACCAAGTTAATTTCTCATAGAGGTAAGGCGGTGAATGGTTATTGACTTATTGATTTAGGAGATGTAGAGGACAACATTCTTAAGTTCTGGGAACAAAAAAAAGTTGTTTTGCCTTGGCTTGCCGGATTAGCGCGATCGCTTCTATCTATCTCAGCTACAAGCACGCCAAATGAAAGGGTTTTTTCTGTAGCTGGGCTAGTCTTAACTGCGAAGAGATCGCGTCTAAATCCTGCAAAAGTTAACAAAATTATTTTTATCCATGATAATTATAAACATGATTTGTTACAAATCAGTAACATTCATTGCTATGCAGACGACAGTACGGGGGATGCTCTTTATCCCGGCCGTGCAAACACCTGAAAGGAAAGCCTCAATGAGAGTCGAAACAAACTTGTGTCTGAAGTCGAGTCTTCTCTCCAAGAAGTCTCGGATTGGGGCGAACTTAATCTTGTCGAGTTCAATCCCCTAAAGACACAGGTTTGCGCGTTCACCGCTAAAAAGACCCCATTTGTCGTAGAACATCGGTTTAAGAGTACTCCCCTTAGTATATCGCTGAAAATCGGAATCCTCGGAGTTGAAATCTCGAGTGACGTTCAATTCCGCAGTCATTTGGAAGCGAAGGCTAAATTAGCCTCGAAAAAACTTGGTGTGCTCAGTAGATCGAGACAGTAGCCGGCCGGCCCACCGACTTCAGCTGTACAAGGCTCAGGTGCGACCGCATATGGAGTACTGTTCTCATCTCTGGGCCGGAGCCCCACAGTATCAACTCCTTTCTCTTGACCGCATCCAACGTCGAGCAGCTCGAATTGTCGATGACCGTAGGCTTTCCGATAGGCTCGATCCACTGTCAGTGCGAAGAGACGTTGCGTCTCTCTGTATACTGTACAGAATCTACTTTGGGGAGTGCTCTGAGGAATTGTTCCACCTTTTACCAGCCGCACAGTTCCACCACCGGACCACACGCCGTAAAAACCAGTTCCATCCGCACCATCTGGATGGTTGGCGCTCCACCACTGTCCGCTTCACCCGCAACTTCCTTCCGCGTACGGTGAAACTATGGAACGATTTGCCACCTGCGGTGTTCCCGAACAACTACGACATTGGCGCCTTCAAGAAAAGAGCTTATTTGTCCATAAAAGGCCGGCAAAGCACCTGTAACACTTCTAGTGTTACAAGTGTTTATGAGCGGTGGTGACCACTTAACATCAGGTGGCCCACCTGCTCCTTTGCTTGCTCTGACATAACATTGCCAATAAAATTATTGGCAATGTTTATAATTATCATGTTCATCACTATATAGTTAAGCTACTTGATTTTAATAAAAATAATTTTTTTATTAAACTTAAAGAGAGATTTTTCTACTGCACGCCCACCCCGTAATAACTTTAAAAATAACTAGCCCACGCCGGCGACGCCGCGCCGCGCCGGGTGCCGCACCCGGCGCGCCGCCGCTGGGCTTTTGGACTGCGGCGCGGACCTCTAGTACGGAACCCTTCATGCGCGAGTCGGATTCCCACTTGGCCGGTTTTTATTAATTCTGGGATTTAGCATATGAATCCAACTTACTAGATGGACTAGCTTGATAACAAGTGGCTCTAAGAAGTAGCTTATTTAAGTATCATTTAGAATTAAATACTGTCTGGTTACAATAAAAATTATACACATTTATGGCTTGTATGTATTATTATTATTAACTCCTATATTATAAGCCAGAAATAAAATATCGAATGATAGTAGGTACTTGTATACAAGGAAAAAAGGGTTTTGCGATGAAATACCAACACAATGCAAGTGATTAAATTCCTACCTTGACAATGAACCAAGAATGCAGATTAAAGATAAAAAATACAGATGCAAGAAACAATGCTTATGTAACATGATATATAACTATATGCGTGAAGGGGCTTCCACACTCATCGCCAAATTATTGAAGGTCAACGCGCGATTATTTCGTATAATCGCGCACACCCATATCGACATTGTTTACATTACGAACACGTATTTTTTGATAGTGGTTATGTAAATTTCTTTAGCTATTTTTATATCTTACGTTATAATATACAGCTGCTACGGGTATATTTTTGTGTAGTAAGTATTAATAGTACATATATTATGTCGTATGATGTACTTACCTAGAAATAGAAATGATGAATGGAAAAAAACTAACAGCATTTTTGTATAATATTATTACCTACCTTGTTATATTGATTAATATTTATTAAAAATAAAATTTCTGAATTAAATCACATCACATCGCACTACATATTTGCAAACAAAGGTAGGTACATATTCATATACCAATGTATGTATCAGATATATTGAATTTTCCTTATCTAATATTCGCGCTATAAAAAATGTGGTTCAGTAAAACGCAATTTAATCAAATGGATACTGTAAATAGGTACATACATAATTTACTAGTTGCAATACAATAACATTATTTATAAACAGGTGTGCTATATTTTTAACAAAGTGGGACAAAATTAATTGTAAACAATGATACGTTTAGTTAACCTCGAATTATTTATTGCTAACAGCTGTAATACGGAAACGAGTTAATTTGGTAAAACTGTACATTATAGGGCGTGGAATTTGGGGGTAGTGGGGGGTGGAGAGAGGGGGGGTGGGTACTAGGAACTTCCCCTGTAAAGGGGGGGGCGCGAAAATTAATAGTTTTCGAGATATTTACAAATTAAGTTTTGGTCCGCCTAAAGCAAAGGGGGCGCAAAGTAAGGACTTAGAAAATTTTTGATCTAAAGTGAAAATTGTATAGGAATCATAAAATACATAATTTTTATTCAAAACGCTAAAATAAGCATGTTTCGACGGAGCCCCGCTTCGCGGGGCTCCTATTTCTGTGTAGTTTTTTTTTTAAAGAAACCTAACCTAACCTAACCTAACGGCTAACCTAACCTAAACTAGATTTTTTTTTTGCGCGTCGACGGAGCCCCGCTTCGCGGGGCTCCTATTTCTGTGTAGTTTTTTTTTTTTTAAGAAACCTAACCTAACCTAACCTAACCTAACTTGATTTTTTTTTTGCGCGTCGACGGAGCCCCGCTTCGCGGGGCTCCTATTTCTGTGTAGTTTTTTTTTTAAGAAACCTAACCTTTTTTTTTTTTTTTTTTTTTTTTTTAGTGGGGAAATCTTGCATAGATACCCACGGCCTCTGGGGAAGAGGCCGTGGGTTATGTCGGATTCCTACCGACCAAAACCCCACTGTGTTCCGTCAAGCCGCATCAACGACGGGGCCACGGGTATGTGTAGAATTCATCCGTGACCCCATCAGAAGAAACCTAACCTAACCTAACCTAACCTAAAGGCTAACCTAACCTAACGAATTGAGGGTGAATATCTCCGCCATTTTTGATTTTAGAGAAAAGTTGTTCCTATAAAACATGCTTATATTAGCGTTATCTTTACGATAAAACAATAATAAATAGGTGTTAAAATGACACCAACTCCATCAAAAGTCCTGCGCCCCCTTTGCTTTAGTCCAACCCAACTAGCTTTAGTGTTAAAAGGTAATCTAGTAATCCGAATAATCGGACGATTAAATTATTTTATTCATCCGGTAATCGGACGACTAATTTATTTTATTCATCCGTTTAGCGGACTACTAGACACTTCGATTAATATTTTTGTTAAATTATAAATTGCGAATATTAATAATTTTATTTTATTTAATCTATTTTACAAAAACTATACTTAATAATAATTATTTTTAATGTTGTTGTTAAAAAATATACAAATTTCATAAATAAAATTTAAATTATAATATTTTTTTTTGTTAGATAGAAATGTTTTACCTGAAATGAAACGCGTTTGACAATCGCCGTAGGTCAATTTGACACTGTCATAACAGTAAGTTCGCGTTTCAAAGATAAAATGGAGTAAAATTTTCCGATTTTCAAAAATTCGTGACTCAAAAACAAAAAGTTTTCGCGCTGTGAAATTTCAGATTTAGGTTCCATAGGACAATAGCTAACCACAAAAAAAATTACGACTCTCAACTCCACGCCCTATAATGTACAGTTTAGCCGTTAATTTTTCTAAACAATACCATTTAACAAACCGGCGATGAGCACAATTAATTTTGTTGCGTGTTTAATAGCTGTGTTTTACCTGAAAATAAAACACATATTAAATACTTACCTATATTTGAAGCTTACTTCATTGAGAAGGTACCTAGCTTTTTCCGCCTATTTTTCCCTCTCTTTCCGTTGTATATATGCTATCTCTCTCGCACACCTCTCCACCAGGTGGCGGGGCGCACGATAATGTCGGGCGCTGGATGTTTTTCATTGAGTCGAAATCCACAACAGGTGGACGTTAAGTGTAAGCTTCAAATATAGGTAAGTATTTAATATGTGTTTTATTTTCAGGTAAAACACAGCTATTAAACACTTGACCGTAATTTGAAGCTTACTTCATTGAGACCTGTTTGTTACCCACCTGGTGTACAATATATGGACGCCAATGTGAATTTGAATACATAAGTAATTACTTATATCTTTATTTGAAAGAGTAAGGTGTGCAGATAGTATACCTACCAATAAATCACAAAAATTTTTATATTATATAATATAATAACAATCCCAGATGAAAAGTTAATCAAATAAGAACCAAAAAGTTAATCATAATGATTAAAAGTATTAGAACTTATGAGATTGGTTCAAGCGTACCTTAGTTAACCTTTTGGGCTTGAAAAGTTAAAGTTACTACAATTTTCACTATCTTTAGCGTAAATCTGCGAAAGCGCCAGTAACGACTTTCAATTACGCATTTAGATGTTACTTACAAAATGAAGCAACAGCTGATCCCGACGAGGCAAAAATACCTCAAACTCAAACCTTTATTTATTCAATTAGAACTCTGTAGAAGCACAATTGAATCATCTTTACATAGAATTACCACCTGTCTCAACTCACACAGTTTTAACCCAACCTGCTACAAGCGGACAAGAAGAGAACTTGGTCCTTACTTTTGGGGTCAGAAATAAATTTAAAAGGTCACCCCTTGAATAAGGCAATAAAATATCAAAACAGGTAAACGGTTTTAATTATAATACAGATTTTTAACATCAAACCAAACCGTGCGGTATCTATTAATGTTTAGAGCCAACGCCACCAATCATAATCTAAACATGGCTAGTACTTTCAGTACAATGCATGAATTATTTATTTAAAACTGATAGGTCATAAACTCTGTACTGGAAACAAATATACTGAACTTAACTCTTAAGAGACTAAAATGATAAGGAGCTTATCTGTGTCCCAAAACTGCAATTACTACAGCCAAGTACGTTACTTTTAATCAATTCGGTTTTAAGATATAATTATGATTTACATAAGAACTTATATACCGAAAGCCTCGGGACTACATAACGTGACTTATCTTCTTATATATAAAAATGAATCGCAAAATGTGTTGGTAAGCGCATAACTCGAGAACGGCTGAACCGATTTCGATAATTCTTTTATTATATTCCTTGAAGTACGAGGATGGTTTTTATGTAGAGAAAACGTAAGTACCACGAGCGAAGCCGGGGCGGACCGCTAGTTTATAATAATAGTGTTTGTGCACAACACTAGGCAGTCAACAGCTATATGAACGTCAGATAGGAAAAGAGCCAAATTTATCCAGTCAGTAACAAAGGATTTTAACTATAGTTACTTTATTCTAATTCAACCAACTACTACTAGCTACTCCGTATGTCTTTTGGATAGACGGAGGCAAATAGGATTTTTATTCCAACTATATCATTTGATATTTTGAAAATGTACTCCACATTTTCATACCGTCAGAGTCATTTTGCAGATTATAGTGGTGCAGCACTGAACACTGTCTATTAGGTGGCTGATGCTGCTGACCGGGCCTTCAGTTCCGCTTTCCAGAATACCTTCACCCTTCTAGGTGTTACTACTACTGAAATAGCGGTACTCTATCGCGTCGTTCAGGTCTCTAACTGACTAGGATTTCTCATATTATCGTAACAACCCTCGCTCGTTCTAACGAGGATAAATTATCGCCAAGGAATTCTGCTGCAGGATAATGGCAAGAGAGATTATAAGCTTAACTATGCAATATTATGTTAAGGAATATGGTGGGTTTTGAATACTATCGTCGTCTGAAAGTATCTCCTTTCGATTAACTGCATTAAGGATGCAGATCTGATCCCATCTTTGTTCCGTAGGAATGCTACGACAGTCTAAACGTTACACTGAACAAAGAAAATTGCCCTGAATATAGTCGGTTGTTCCAACATCCGTAATATGGCTAGCCTAAGGTTAGTTATCCCTTGATTGTAACTGCTACCAATGGAGGCATTGCTCTTGTGTTGTCCACAGTTGTGCGAGTGCAAAAATGAAGAACTGAGCTCGTGGGGAGCTATGTCGAATGAATCTGTGTTAAGATTATGACAGTATAGGACAGTTAGCTGTGGATGCGAAGACAGGACATTACTTTATTCATCCGTAAACACGCGAGGCAGCCACGGACAGCGATATAGCAAGAACTAAACTAGCAAAGTTTAGTTCGCTTACCAGACTTTGTCATGTTTTAAATGCAGTATATCCTCTGAATAGCATTGCATTTATGACTATTGATAAACTTAATTCACCCGTAAACACGAGAAGCAGGCACGGATAGCGATATGGCAAGAACTAAACCAGCAAAGTTTAGTTCGCTTACCAGACTTATATTTTAAAAGCCGTATAGCCTGTACATTTCATTTATTGCCCCCCCCCCCCCTCAAAGCAAAGAAATGAGAAGTCATTTGGCAGAGCTTTCTCGTTAAGGGTAGGGGTTCCAAGTAATATCTAATAATAAGAGGCTTTTGTTTGGAAAGATTGACTTTCCGTTATTTATCCTCTATCCTATGTAACTCAACAGTCAGTATTCTCAGCATTCGTTGAGTACTTAAACGTTTTACGTTAATAGTTGTATATAACTTTATTATACAATATAATAATCCTGGTGGGATGACAAAAAACTTGTCTAACAAACGATTATCCTAATCCCTCAGCGATTTATTGTTTGAGCCCCGAAGAAAAATCTCATGGGTGCAATAATGAGGTCAAATGGGTTGAAAAACGAGTCAAATAAATTGCCTACAAGACCGGGCAACTAAAATAGGCCTATGAGAGGTCAACTATACGTAATCAATCGTCATTTGTTACATTCAATCGCTTTGCGATTAAAAAATCTCTTCCGATGTTTGTATATGTAAATTGGTCGGCTAGTGCCATTTAATTACGATACCAAACATACCGTTGACACAAGGCTTGGTGACAATCCTCGAAACCACCGCCACAAATCATCTGCGAGATGATATTTGATCCGACTCGCCTTCCTTTGTTGTGATTAGGCTTTGCATTGGTAAATACAATTTGTTCAATTCCAATTTCCATAATTGGTAAACCAATGGTGGTTTCCTGATTCCTGAAGCGTAAACTTTTAGGATACGAAGTATCAATTTCATGCGCCCATTATTTGACGTATCTAACCTTTATTGTATTTATTAGGTCATTTACTATACTGCCCACTGTGAAGTAGATTTCAAAACCTTTTTCTACCTACCTTAGAAGAGTGAAGATCCGATACGGTCATATCCAAAACTTCTTTCGTGGGTCCTCGTTGACAAAAGCAAATATCTATGATCATTTTAATGATCAATCCTTTGTATATTTGCACCAATCGCCATTAAAGCCCCGCGAGGGCTGATATATATTTGCACCATTTCCCCGTGGGGACGGTTGTTATCAAAGCCCCGCGAAGGCTGATATATATTTGCACCATGTCTCCGTGAGGTACTGTTGTAATCAAAGCCCCGCGAGGGCTGATATATATTTGCACCATTTCTCCATGAGGGACGGTTGTAATCAAAGCCCCGCGAGGGCTGATATATATTCGCACCATCTTTTCCGTGAGGGACGATTGTAATCAAAGCCCCGCGAGGGCCGATATATATTTGCACCATTTCCCTGCGAGCGACAGCTGCGCGAGGGATGTTTGTAACTAGAAATAAGTAGGGCCTGCCAAAAAATGCTTAAGAGACACCCTGCGAGGGTGAATTTGACCTGGCTAACCCCTGCGAGGAGTAGTGGCCACATTTATGTATTCTGCTTCGAGCAAGAATACACCTTAGTGCTAATATAAAAATAGCAGTAAATAATCATTTAAATAATATAGCAATTAACAAGGTCCTTTAACTTATTTTCCAATGTTAGCGACATTTAATAAATTCATAATTCAAATCAATTCACTAAATTTTAAAAAGAACTTCGATTCATATTTATTTTTGTTCATGCAATCGATGTAACATTTAGTTGCTTTATATCCGTTAACATTCCTTACGAACGCAACCATACCGTCGTAGGACGTTATATTTAATTGCACAAAATAATCTCCACTCACCCGCAATTTTTTACTTTTTGTCAAGGTGTACAAGTTTATAATATTATTCTAAAACGTTAGAAGTGAATTGTAAATCCTTTGAAATAAGTGTATCTAAATCTAATTTATATTAAGATATCTCGATAATTATTATACGATAACCCTTTCAGCACAAGTTCAGTAAACCAAAGAATTTAATTGTAAAATTTTGGTACTTACTCGTTTTAACAAAAAAGTTGCATCATTTGAACATAGGAAACGTAATTTTCAATCAAATTAGCCGTGTGTAATATGTCTATTTTCACATAAAAACGGATCAGAATAATACTCATAAAAGGACACGTATAGACTACGGATAGTTTTGAATGTGTGGAACATTCATGGTACGTATCCACTATACATGAGCGAATTCCATCATTATTCAGTTGAGCGGTAACTCCCGTACGATTTATAAAATAAAATCACAACATGTTCTGACATGTCGTGACTTCTTGGAGCTGACTCATCTCGTTCGATAATTTTTAGTAATAAACTATGATAGGAATTCCGAACCGTTCCTAGCGATAACGACAATGTAATAAAGTCGTAGCAATGGATTGTATGCCTGTAAAGCTTTGAGTTGGCTCATATCCATACTAAGTATTAATTGTAATTTTTCCACGAAAAATTCACTTGTACCCTTGTAATAAAAACACATTATTAAAAATGAAATAAAATATTAAAAATATCTATATACAAGAGAGGGTATTTGATATATCTAGTAATATCAAATAATCACAAAAGTAATATTAACGATTCGAGTAAAGCCGAACGGTAACACCGTTAAAATAGCTTTACTCACAGTATTAAAAATTCAAATATTAATTAGTACATATTGCATAATGAAATATTTCAAAAGAAAAGTTACTATTTCAAGTAAAATGTAACGGTTGTATCGTTAATTTTAAATATCTTTATTCATGCTATTAAGTACTTAAGCATATTGAAAAATAAACTATTGCTGAAGGATTCATTAAAAACCTCAGCATTTTAAATAAAGTCCAACGATTATACCGTTGACTTTAAAGATTTTTACTCATTTTTAAGTAAAATATTATTAGAATAGATGTAAAAATAACTCACTGTACCGATCCGACGGGATACACTTTTTAACACTTTTAGCACTTGCTTTAAGCAATACTTAATACTTAATAGCACCAAGGTTGTAGTCTTGTAGACAACCTTCTCGCGGCGGAAGCTAGACGCCAATGAAAAACATCCAGCGCCCGACATTATCGTGCGCCCCGCCACCTGGTGGAGAGGTGTGCGAGAGAGATAGCATATATACAACGGAAAGAGAGGGAAAAATAGGCGGAAAAAGCTAGGTACCTTCTCAATGAAGTAAGCTTCAAATTACGGTCAAGTGTTTAATAAAATTATATCATGCATTTTTTTCTATTATTAAATATAATATTATTAATTATTATTGTGTAAAAAATCCTGAGATTTTATTATCTAGGTATATATGTAATAACTTATTATATAGGTAGGTACTTAATATGCAAATCTTTTTTATGCTAAATTATTGTTTTCTATTTATTTAAGTATGTACCTAATTAATAATATTATATATATATATATATATATATATATATATATATATATATATATATATATATATATAAATTATTAATTTCCTACCTTTTCTGCGTCCAAATGGACCGCAAAATGAGTTTCCTTTGCCAATAATATTGTCATCGATGAATTTGATCAACTTCGCTAAATCTTCTGGTTTGTGCCCCTGGGACACGATCCATCTTGAGGGCAAATCTTCTTGCATGGATTCCGATTTTCCTTTAGTGCCTCTAGATTTTTTTAGAACACTTGTCATATTACCGTCACATTACACAATATGTTTTAGGTGTTCATAAACCTAATTTTTCTATCACTTGCACTGGTTTACGAAAAAAAAATACATAAAGAAATTCAAACACGCGCGGTACGTATACAACACGAGGTTATCTTATACAGCGAATGTAAAATGGTGCACAGACTTGATTACTTGCACTCAGTACTACGCTACGCTACGGAGTACGGTGTGATGTCGCCGTAACGACGCACATCGCCGCATAATCAGTGTTGCTATTTCAAATATTTTCTACCAAATGGGAGCTTTAATTTGGTTTAGTGAATTTTATTTATTAAACGCATAATTAAACGTTAGATACGTAAGATAGAGTATATGATACAATTTATATTTACTTTTCATTTAATATAGAAGCATAATATTCTAAGTATTGTAGTTTTGAAGTTAGTTTAACATAGTAATTTATACGAATTTTTTTTCGATATTCCCGCGCTTCGCCATTATAATACATGTAGCTTCTAAACTACTACGATGACCACTCTAGAACTTTGCATGAAGTTTTAGAGTGGTCATCGCATTTTGCATAAGCCATTTATTTAATGATCTTAAAAAAATGTAAAAATATGCAAAGTTTGTAAAAAATGACAAAGAAAACTATTTTTTTTTATTTTTCGAAATTACAAAATATATGAGGTTAAAATGGTTATATATTATTGTGGTTTATTTTTCAGTCATCAATTTATTTAAAAATTCCTTTTCTTGAACTGATAATTATTACATTCGAAGTCTCGCATGCCTCGCGCTTACTGACATCTTCAAAGACCTGTATTTTTTAAAATAAGCTTCTAAATGCAAAAATATTTCGATATATATACCTACAGGCATAGACGTATAAAAAAAGACAGACGCCGTATTACGAACAAACAACGTGAAGCCACCATAGTAAGCTAGCGATCGTGTAAAGACAATAAACACGCACACACTCTCACCATAGTAAGCTAGTCGGCCGCCATTACGTCGTGAACTACCGACTTATTAACTGCGTCACTGTTTCACAAAAAATATTTAAAATGCCGTCTTGCGCGGTTAAATGGTGTCGCAACAGTACAATTTTAAATAACAAAACACAAGGGATTACATTCCACAGGGAAGCAAGTTATTTCTTTTATGTTTTAATGACAAAATAATTACGGTAAAATTTATAGAAAAAAATACAGCCGCCATTGTCATCAGGACAGCTGTTGCCATGGCAACATAGCACACACACATGGATGTTTCGCCGCCATTACTAGGCTTCACTCAATGTTTAAGCGATATACCGTCCGTCTTTTTTATACGTCCATGCCTACAGGTGTAACATACTAAAATCTGAGACTAAAATATAATCGAAATCTGAAGCCTGACCCAATTACACATTAGTTATTTTAAAATAATAGTTTAATACCAAAATACGCAAAGAAATTGGTATATGTAACTATGTACTTACTACGATTTATAAATTCTAAAACATTTAGATTTAACAAAAAGACTGTATTTTCCCATTAGTCAATTTTGGACTTCCCAAACCATAATGAGTGATGAATACTATTTTTAATAGTTGCATATTGGTGCAAGGTTACCATAACAACCAGACTTGTTAGATCGTTTTGCACATTTTATTATATTTACTTCGAATTTTTTGCATGACCACTAGAGGTTATTAAATTTAGACTATTACAATGATGAAACTACAAATATCCAACGAGCAAGATAGAAAGGAAGCACAGAATAGGGAAAGGAAAAGGCAATGCGAATTGGAAAGAAGATCTAGGATCTTCAATGCACGGAATCGAAAAATTGGTGTAAGCTTTCATTTATTTACTTTAATCAAAGGCAAACATAACAATGAATAAATAAAAAATGTTGTGTGGTTTTATGAAACCACGGTAAGTGAAACTATTCGAACGGTTCCGAACACTGCTTTGTGTAGCGCATGTCGCGTGACGGTCGGCTGCCGAGTAGGTATACCTACCTACTCAGCAGCGGCCAGCGATACACGCGACATGCGCTACACAGACCAAAAAGTTTGAGACGATGTAATAAAAGTTTCACTATAATATTGTTCATAGAGAAAAAAAAACCAAAATACCCTACTTTGATTATTCACTATAAAATAACAAAATGTTATTAAAATCTGATTGCCAATATCGAGCACGCAATGCGATTCCTTGGATTGATATTCACGAACTTCTCACAGCATTCGAATTTATTATGAATAAGTTATTCTTCTCTTTCCGTTTCAAATTTATTTAAAGTCTTTCTGATCTCATTGCCTAAATTTTGAGTGTATCTTTTAAAAGGATCTATGACCTTAAACGTTTTTGGTTTCTATCTGCTCAACAATGATATTGCAAAAATTTTGGCGACACGGAAATATCCTTCACGGTGTCTCAAATAGGCACATGCTATAAACGCGTTGTTCTGACTATAAATATATTATTTGAAAAATAAATGAACCTTATACACTTGACCTTAAATTTTGATGTAACTAAAGGATTTCTCATAAGTACCTATTTCACCAATAATCTACTCGTTTAAATGACCATGAACAGCAAATATACCTAATAATGGTCAAGTAATATAGTGATAAGTAATGGATAGAGTACTATATTAGTTTAGTTAAGTATAAGAAATGAGGCTTTCCTCAGGTTGACCTACCGTTCCTGGAGCGCCAGGTGGTCGAGAAACGAGCTGAACGAGAGGAGCAGGAGCGGAAGAATCTCGCTTTCGCTCAGCAGATGATAAAGGACAGCAATCTAGCCGTTGTCCTGGAAGCACGGGAACATGAGGTTTGGATTCTTTAGTCTTCATGATAGAGTATAATGGAAAAAGGTTCTACATATAATTTTAAATACTTAACTACATGTTTCTTGTACAAAATTTAGCTTATACAAAAATAAGAAAATAGTAGCAGTTACGCAACATATTAGTCCGGGATACATCGCCCATTTTTGCAAGTGATTACTATCAAGCTAATTTTTCGTGAGTAGCTTTATTTTGATGAGATGCCCAATAATTTCATGTACGAAACTCTCGATTGTGGTAGCTTACAGAGGTAACAAGGATAAAAATTTTTGATTTGACGGTTCTCAAATATTTATTACGCAATTTGTAGGACAATATGTCTGTTGAATTATATAAGTATTAAATAAGTGAAAATAAAAAAATCAGCTGGTTAGTAATCATTTATGATGACTTCGTTATCGATACACATTGGAAAGGGGGACTCTTTGATCAAACCATAGATTTTGTAGGACAAATATTTTTTCGAATAATTTAGATAATTATCTTGAGATTGAACAAAAAAAAACACTCAGTTAGTAATTAATATTTGAGAACCATCAAATCAAAATATTTTATCCTTGTTACCTCTGGTAGCTACCACAATCGAGAGTTTTGTACATGAAATTATTGGGCATCTCATCAAAATAAAGCTACTCACGAAAAATTAGCTTGATAGTAATCACTTGCAAAAATGGGCGATGTATCCCGGACTATATTATAAGTCGAGTCATTAATTATTTCAAATGTTTAACTACAGACAAATTATGTGTAATTTTAACCTTTTATTTTTAACGACACTGTAATAATTAACCAACATAATTACGGTTCCCTACCTAACACTACATATATTAATTTATAACTCAACAAAGCAATTTATTATTCACATTCCCTTTATATTTTTGTCATTTAAATTATCCAAATAAACATGCGAAAGTAGATACCTTCCATCACAGGAGCGACGTCGCATCAACGTAGAAATTGACGAGTTTCGCCAAAAGTACCAAAGGGCTGAAGACAGGCGGGAGTTCGATCTGAACAACCCTGATGTGCTGAAGATGCAGCTGCCTCCACGAGCTTCGGATGGCGAGCCGGTGGGCATGTCCAGTGCTCAGAAGTAAGTTTAGGCTGTTAAGATTATATTCACCATCATCATTCTGTCATTCCCTTGTTTATAGGATGTAGATATAACTTTTTAACTTTTGTAATATGATCCTTGTTTCTTAGATTAAAATCAATACTTGTCTAAACTCTTTTTACATTCTGTTCGCAATATTTGCAATTAATTATGATTAATTTGAATTAAAATAATACAGCATTGATCAGAGGCACCTTCTGACGAAACTGACCCTTATTAAAAAGTTCGAATAAAATTATTATCATGATATATTCACATATCCTTACGAAATATAAATCTATGGATATAAAGGTTCGAAGGCGAAGACTTAGAATACGAAGAGCGCAAGAAGATAATGGCCGAACAGAAGAACGCGTGGCTCGAGCAGCAGGTACAAGAGAGGAAGGCCGCTGAGGAGGAGCGGAGGAAGGCGGAGGAGGCTTATATGGTGAATATTATGTAGGAATAGGCTTGGAAAAAGAAAGAGAAATAGAATTGTTTGGGAATAAATATTCTGGAAAGGACTGTACCTTCACGAAGGACAATAAGATATTAGTGATCTTGCTGGCTAAGTTTTTCTAATGAATTATGGGACGACTAAAGCTTCTAGAGCTACATTTTCATACCTAAACTACGAGTTTCGATTAAATTTGGTACAGAGATATTTCACACAATCTATTTATTTACTGATGGGAGCAGTGCTGATGTAGATAATGCTCAAATAAATTCAAATAACATTCCAATTGATAAAAATCCTGGAATCCGTAACCACTGTAATTGTTTTCAAATTTTAATAATTTATTAACAGATGGCAATCAAAGCGAGAGACGCTCGCGCTGGAGAGTTGGATAAAATGGAGAGGGAGTGTCGATACCGGCTTGGACAAGCTAATCTCAGATACAATGAGGCTTTGGTATGTTTTATTTTTAAAAAGGCAACTAAACATTAAGATAAAGCTTTGAGTATTACCTACTCTCAAAAAGTTTTCTTGAGTAGTTAGATCATAATTAGGCTTTTATATTGTAGAAGATTTTATACTAATTGAAAACTAAATACAATAACACTCGCTCAAAATTATTGCGTTTTTTCATAAACCTAGTAAAGAACAGAAACGTAAATAAAATTACAAGAGCGAAAACACCGATGGCCACACTATCTATATTCATAGAAGTCGTTTTTTACGTAAAATAATTTTTGAAACAGGCAGCAGAGAAGAAGCAGTTAGAAAGAATAATGAAAGAACAAGAAGAAGCCGATAATACAGCAGAAATGTACAACAACCTGACGTCAGACATGCTCACTGAAAACCCTGATGTGGCTAAGAGCGCGCTTGGCAAGAACAGGTACATTTTGTATATTCTATTTGTATTTCAAATATGTTTTAAATTTATTTCGCAGTAGTTGATGAGTCCAAGCATCTTATTTCGTTATTATATTTACGTCAATTATTTTAAAAACACCTATTTAATTCAGCGTAATAATATCAATTTGGCATTAGCGAAACGGAATGCATTGATAACAAACAGCATATTTCGTTATTTCAATTTTAGAACACTCGCTTTATTAAAAAGCCGTTTGAATTTGATTTTTAATTAATTTATGGTTCTAGAGCTATCGGTTTCATGTACAAAGGGATGAATCAAGAGGAACTGAAGAAGTTTTACGCCGCACAAAAGGAACAAATGGCTGCGGCAAAGGTACTTTACCAATTTACTTTTTATATTGTATATAAATAATGTAATAAATAGACTTGAATTCGCACACACCATAAGAGTAATTTTCCTCATAATTTATTTCATTTCAATGTACTTGATAGGCAAAACGTGAGGCGGAAGAAAAAATGGAGGCTGAATGGCAGGCGTTGGCTAAGTCTATACAACGTGAAGTTGCGCGCCAAGATATCGCAGACCAGAGAAAGAGGAGGTAAAATTAATTGCATTTTCTATAACAAACAACAATATTGCTCCTACATCATAAACTGCTAAAGTATACCAGACTCGTCAATAAATAATAGGCTAATTTGTTGTAGCATATAATTTTTCGTTATACGAATTAATTTCAATAATCATTACTCAGGGAAATCGCCCGTCAGTTAATGGAAGAGAATCAGCTAATGGCTCTTCAACAGAAAGAAAAGGAGAAATATTACAAAGAAGTTGTCTACAACAACACACCTACGGACGAATATTATTCACAATTTAATACCACTACTAGATAAAATGTTACCAATTTTGGTAAAAATATTCGTCTGGCAACACTATAATTGATATGTCACTACTCACTACCAAATGTGTTCAAAATTATGGTTTTTTAATGTCTTATTATTTACTTATTAGTTATTACATTTATAAATTTTAATTCACTTCATTATTTTCACTTTGTTTTTGTGTTAATAAATTGTATATGGCAATAATCATTTTTTTACATTTTTCGTCTGTCGACCAACACAAGAAATAATCAGTTTTTCTTGACTATAAAATGAGGTATTTAACCCTAGAAAGATAGTCTGCATCAAAATGACTCCTGCGTTTTCGAAATATAGCTGTATCTTTTTAAATGTCGCGAATCCATAACTGTGCTTATAGGACATTTCACGAGTCACTGAGAGCTACCCTATGGTATACGTTTCAATAAAGTAGGGTTGTTGAGGATTCCTCTTCCGCTTCCTCATAATGAGGAAGTTCCGCAATATTTTGGGTTCCTCTACCGTTACCGCATCCTCAAAAATGAAAATAAAAAAATCCTCTTCCGCTATCGCTTCCTCAAAATTTAGAGGAAATTTATGAGGATGCCGATCCGATCGGGCTGCGAATTTACAAAGCCTATTTAAACTATGTATTTGAGTTACGAGTCGGACTCTACTAACGAACAAGAGTAGAGTCTTACCGCCATATTTATATACCTATGCGCCTAACACTTATCTCTAAACATAATAATATAACATTTTCTCTCGTACTCAGAAGAAACATATTTTACCAAATAATGTTTGTCAAAAGTGATTTTAAATTAAAAAACAAACAAGTTGTTTAAGCTTACATAATAATATCTAAGTACCAGTTAGTTTTTTTTTTTGTGGAAATCGCCTAATGTCGCTTCTGGCACTGATATAGATTGGGTTTTTTCTGTGGGTTTTTTCGAGTAATATGCATAAACAAAAGCTCATCTGAGTCCGGCTCGTGACTCAAATAGAATAGTACCTACCTACTTACAGGCTTCGTAAATTCGCGATCGGGCTAGCTAACCTCCCCTAACCTTAAACATCAATATGTAGAGACAGGAGAATGGCTTATGCTTTAATTTTTAATTTTAAAAGTTTTTGTTTTTTAATTTTGATTATAATTTCCTATCATCCTCATCCTCATCCGCTTCCTCTTCCGCTTCCTCATCCGCATCCTCTTCGTCAAAAAAATATCCTCTTCCTCATCCGCATCCTCTAAATTTGTGTGTGAAAATTCCTCTTCCTCCTCCTCTTCCTCATAATCACTTCCTCAACAACCCAACAATAAAGTTAGAGTAACCGATTTTGAAATATAACGACTACGTGAGTCAAAATTACGCATGATTATCTTTACCGTGACTTTTAAGATTTTGACTTCTATGGTAGTTTGAATATTTTTAGCTTATTTTTACTGTATATTGTGACTTATGTTAAAAATTTATTTTTATACATATTGAAGCAAATATAGAAAACAATTGGGGATAGAAAATTGGAAGAATATTGTATACTAGCCGCTCTTATGCAAAGCGATGAGGGTCCCTGTGAAGAAACCGATAGTGAAGTAGGAGGACCAGGAAATTGAAGATGACGAGCAAAGTGACACAGAAGAAGCTTTTCGCGATGAGGTACAAAGCAAAGATGATATATTACATTCAAGCAAAAGGCGGAGTAGATGCATTAGACCGAATGTGTTCCCTGATGTTCAATAGTAGGAAGACAATGAGATGGCCAATGGCTTTATTTTATGGAATCAATAAAATTGCCTGCATATTGCATATTAAATTTATAGCCACAATGTTAACAACAAAGCACAAAATCATTTGAGTGAAAAAAACATGAAATATAGAAGCATGGAACTGTCTTTTTTTTGCTTATGCGTGGGTGTTTAGAATCACCAGCTTTGATAAGATATTTCATGATAATATCTCCAATTTGTTGCCAAATGAAGTATCTGGTACATCGTAAGAAAGTACTGAGGAGGCCTTCAGTTAAAAAAACGTATTTACTATACTTTTTGTCCTTCTGAAATATGACGAAAGGCAAATGCCTCCTGCAAAAACTTTAACATAGTTATATGTCGTGAGCATACGTTGATATGTGCTAAACTTGTTTCTCACTATTTTTTTATATAACTATATGTACAACATATATATAACATAAAAAAAGTCTGATAATTGTGGTCTGATAATAAGTTTTTATTAAAAATAATACGTGTTACAAGAATTGTAGATTTAAAGCAGACGTTTAATGTTTTCGTTTTTTTATATGTATAAAAATAATTAAAAATAAATTATTTGTAATATTAATTATTCTAATATAACTGTAAATATATAATAACTTACAATTTATAGAAAAAAAACAATATAGTACCGCGACTCAGAGCTAACTAAAAAACATGCGTAAATTTGACGCATGACTATCTTTTCCGTACTACTCAATATGATTATCTTTCTAGGGTTAAATAAAACATTTATGGTAGAATAAAAATATTTATTTCCGGTAAATAGTTTTAATAAATAGTCGATCTATTAATGACAAATAGTTAAACTAGACGCTCGATTTTAACGCAAATCTGATTTGCTATTATTTGGCACAACAAATGAGATCATTTTGTATCACATACACGTTTTTAAAACATTTTGGTTTGTATTAAATTCTACTATTACAGTGTTGCTAAAGCACAAAATATTTGGAGTATAGATTTTTATAGTACCTACGCGTCACGTAAAAAGAACACTGGAAGAATCAAGAAAGTAGTGTGGGTTTGTTTGCGGATGGATACAGTTTCACGCGAAAGAAATACATATTCCTATTATCTTATTTTTGAACTAGGCTCGGGACTCGTGGTTTCGTACCTACATATTTGTTATTCTTATACCACCTCATACCTCCAAATAGACCGATAAATCGCCTATGAGCTTGATAGTCGGCGTTCTTTTTATATGACGCGATTTGTATATGGTATATTATGTATAATGCACATCGGTATAATACTGATAAATATATTTTATAACTAAATTTCTTTGTACTAAAATGTTTGTTATTGCACGGCTACGTTCCGATTTAATTCTAATGAAAAAAAATGCTTTATTATAAAAATAGCGTTGAATTAGATTTATAAATTCTTATTGGAAAATTGATTAATTGAATCAGCAATCAATGTTAATTTTAAGAGATCCAATACAATCGATTCGCACCATACTAAGTTGAATTCAATTTTTATATACTACCGAGAATCTTGAAAATATTTGATTCATTACTACTAATTTTCGATATATAATAAAATATTTACTTATTTACTTTTGTCCGCATATTTAAATAGATAAATTCTAACAGCTGTCAAATTTACAATCATCCAGCTAAATAAAAGCATACAAATTACAATCCGTAGGCCTTAAAATGACTAAATCTATGGAATTATAGAAAAAACTATGTTTCTCTGTTTTAGGCTAAGGCTGCATTACGATTAAAATAAAAACCACTTATATGCAAAACCGCCCAAGACGCACACACTATTGTTAAAAAGCTAATGTGCCATCAATATATTATCTGTGTTCTATGAACTATGAATTTTGGTGCGGATACGCGGTTTTCTCCGCTAGCCATTCTGTAATCAGTCACGGTTATAAAATCAATCGCGGGAAAAAACTATGTTTAACTATGTTCGTTCGCTCCTATTTTTCGCAAGACGATGCGGTTAAATCCGCGGCTGTAATGCGACCTTAGCCTATCCTGGTATGTTTTATTTAGCACTTGTAAAATGGCTCTTAGGCTCGATACACACCAAGTTCTAAATTACCTACAAATCATATCTATTTCCGTAGTGTATAGCGAGCCTAAATCGCCATATGACAATATTAGCCTAAATTTAATTTAATAGGAATCTACGGCAGTCCAAATAGGAACGGTGCATATTTTCTAAGTGCAAACTCATTTAGAATCTGATTAACTCGCGCTAAATATATAATTTTTAATAGAAAAATTATTTTACAACGCGATTTTTAATTATTAAATTTAGTAATTAATGCTCGATTTAATAAGTTTTGACGACTTCTCATGCTATTATGCTTCAAGACAAATCTTTAGATTTCTTAGGCTCATTTCCGATTAGGCCTTTGGCTTTTAGATTCATGATGGAGTCCGCTATGATTCTTGCAGTTCTTCTTAAGTACCCTCCACTTGTTAACATCACCACAGGAATGTGTTGAGCTTTGCATATCTCGAAAACGAATTCGTCTCGTTTTATTATACCCTAGAATTAAACATTGGTCTGTTTAGTTTGGTGTCCTCATTTATTTTTATGGCCTGCAAGTTCGTTTGCCAGCTTCTAATAAATAAAATTGACAAAATTAATAGAGCTATCATTTATGATTAAGCCACACATTTAATACATTATAATCTCTTCTAGGTTATCAATTAGAAAGGGTTTCTTTTTAAATAAACATTACTATCTTGAAATATTCAGTTCATATCAGTTCACCCAGTCTATATAGTTCTGAAAAAAATACACTTGAGAACCTGCTTTTTTATATCGTCAATCGAAAAAGAAATCTAGCGTCGTAAGAAACATGATATAATGTCGTAAAATAGCACTCACAATATCACTAATCCTCATGTGCCCGAGTGGATCGGAATCGAGTACATCTGTACCCGCGTTGTACACTAAAATGTCTGGCTTGAATTCACTTAATGCCGCTTTTAAATTCCTGTAACAGAAACCTTATATTATTGTCATACATACATCATGACATCTTTTATACAAGTAGCTTATATAAAATAAAGTAAAATAAAGTTAGACAAATTTGCTTTAAATATAAAATTGAACATTTATTTATACAACTAACCATCTTTTAGACAACAAAAAAGTAGTAATATTGTACATACTTAGTTATTTTAATGCCTATATAGATCACTGAACAAAGAAAATATAATAGAAACTGTCATAGAAAAAAAGCACTATACAGTATACATACTTCCTCAATTTCAGCATATACTCCAAATCTTCCACTTTATTGCCCAATTCAATCTTACGGCGTATGGCCCGTTTCGCTTCCTCGTCTTTGGGATAGATGTGACGATTGTACATGTCCATTATGTATACTTCTGGTACTCCGAGAAAATCGCGTTGGTAACCGTTACCCTGGAAATAGTGATTATATTTTTATGGAACATTTAAAATTATTTGTCTTGATTATAAACTTAAAACTTACAAAAATTCAATGTTATTGCTACTTATGCTCTTTGTTACGATCATGTACAATTGTACTCAAAAGAGGGGAAATATTTTTAAATTATTTATAACTAGCATTCCGCCCGCGGCTTCACCCGCCCCGTTCCCGTTCCCGTGGGATTTCCGGAATGAAACCTATACTATGTGTTAATCCAAGTTACCCTCTATATGGGTGCTAAATTTCATTTTAATCGGTTCAGTAGTATTTGCGTGAAAGAGTAACAAACACACACACATCCTCACAAACTTTCGCATTTATAATATTTGTAGGATTAAGTTACTCATATTCATATTCATTAAAGTACATTCTAAATTGTAACTGTGTAAGCAAAGTAGGATTAAAAAAAAAACATAATTTGTACAATTAAGTAGGTTTAACATTTTTTTCATCATATTTTCGAGTGAATGCTCTACACATACAGTGGTGGTCACATAATTAAAGACACTAAGAGCATTTTATACTACCCAAAACACTTCTCTCAACATTTTATTTTACACTACCATTGGAACTTGTTAAATAATTTTAAATTAAACACTTGACCGTAATTTGAAGCTTACTTCATTGAGAAGGCACCTAGCTTTTTCCGCCTATTCTTCCCTCTCTTTCCGTTGTATGTATGCTATCTCTCTCGCACATCTCTCCACCAGGTGGCGGGGCGCACGATAATGTCGGGCGCTGGATGTTTTTCATTGGCGTCTAGCTTCCGCCGCGAGAAGGTTGTCTACAAGACTACAACCTTGGTGCTATTAAGTATTGCTTAAAGCAAGTGCTAAAAGTGTTAAAAAGTGTATCCCGTCGGATCGGTACAGTGAGTTATTTTTACATCTATTCTAATAATATTTTACTTAAAAATGAGTAAAAATCTTCAAAGTCAACGGTATAATCGTTGGACTTTATTTAAAATGCTGAGGTTTTTAATGAATCCTTCAGCAATAGTTTATTTTTCAATATGCTTAAATACTTAATAGCATGAATAAAGATATTTAAAATTAACGATACAACCGTTACATTTTACTTGAAATAGTAACTTTTCTTTTGAAATATTTCATTATGCAATATGTACTAATTAATATTTGAATTTTTAATACTGTGAGTAAAGCTATTTTAACGGTGTTACCGTTCGGCTTTACTCGAATCGTTAATATTACTTTTGTGATTATTTGATATTACTAGATATATCAAATACCCTCTCTTGTATATAGATATTTTTAATATTTTATTTCATTTTTAATAATGTGTTTTTATTACAAGGGTACAAGTGAATTTTTCGTGGAAAAATTACAATTAATACTTAGTATGGATATGAGCCAACTCAAAGCTTTACAGGCATACAATCCATTGCTACGACTTTATTACATTGTCGTTATCGCTAGGAACGGTTCGGAATTCCTATCATAGTTTATTACTAAAAATTATCGAACGAGATGAGTCAGCTCCAAGAAGTCACGACATGTCAGAACACGTTGTGATATTATTTTATAAATCGTACGGGAGTTACCGCTCAACTGAATAATGATGGAATTCGCTCATGTATAGTAGATACGTACCATGAATGTTCCACACATTCAAAACTATCCGTAGTCTATACGTGTCCTTTTATGAGTATTATTCTGATCCGTTTTTATGTGAAAATAGACATATTACACACGGCTAATTTGATTGAAAATTACGTTTCCTATGTTCAAATGATGCAACTTTTTTGTTAAAACGAGTAAGTACCAAAAATTTTACAATTAAATTCTTTGGTTTACTGAACTTGTGCTGAAAGGGTTATCGTATAACAATTATCGAGATATCTTAATATAAATTAGATTTAGATACACTTATTTCAAAGGATTTACAATTCACTTCTAACGTTTTAGAATAATATTATAAACTTGTACACCTTGACAAAAAGTAAAAAATTGCGGGTGAGTGGAGATTATTTTGTGCAATTAAATATAACGTCCTACGACGGTATGGTTGCGTTCGTAAGGAATGTTAACGGATATAAAGCAACTAAATGTTACATCGATTGCATGAACAAAAATAAATATGAATCGAAGTTCATTTTAAAATTTAGTGAATTGATTTGAATTATGAATTTATTAAATGTCGCTAACATTGGAAAATAAGTTAAAGGACCTTGTTAATTGCTATATTATTTAAATGATTATTTACTGCTATTTTTATATTAGCACTAAGGTGTATTCTTGCTCGAAGCAGAATACATAAATGTGGCCACTACTCCTCGCAGGGGTTAGCCAGGTCAAATTCACCCTCGCAGGGTGTCTCTTAAGCATTTTTTGGCAGGCCCTACTTATTTCTAGTTACAAACATCCCTCGCGCAGCTGTCGCTCGCAGGGAAATGGTGCAAATATATATCGGCCCTCGCGGGGCTTTGATTACAATCGTCCCTCACGGAAAAGATGGTGCGAATATATATCAGCCCTCGCGGGGCTTTGATTACAACAGTACCTCACGGAGACATGGTGCAAATATATATCAGCCTTCGCGGGGCTTTGATAACAACCGTCCCCACGGGGAAATGGTGCAAATATATATCAGCCCTCGCGGGGCTTTAATGGCGATTGGTGCAAATATACAAAGGATTGATCATTAAAATGATCATAGATATTTGCTTTTGTCAACGAGGACCCACGAAAGAAGTTTTGGATATGACCGTATCGGATCTTCACTCTTCTAAGGTAGGTAGAAAAAGGTTTTGAAATCTACTTCACAGTGGGCAGTATAGTAAATGACCTAATAAATACAATAAAGGTTAGATACGTCAAATAATGGGCGCATGAAATTGATACTTCGTATCCTAAAAGTTTACGCTTCAGGAATCAGGAAACCACCATTGGTTTACCAATTATGGAAATTGGAATTGAACAAATTGTATTTACCAATGCAAAGCCTAATCACAACAAAGGAAGGCGAGTCGGATCAAATATCATCTCGCAGATGATTTGTGGCGGTGGTTTCGAGGATTGTCACCAAGCCTTGTGTCAACGGTATGTTTGGTATCGTAATTAAATGGCACTAGCCGACCAATTTTCATATACAAACATCGGAAGAGATTTTTTAATCGCAAAGCGATTGAATGTAACAAATGACGATTGATTACGTATAGTTGACCTCTCATAGGCCTATTTTAGTTGCCCGGTCTTGTAGGCAATTTATTTGACTCGTTTTTCAACCCATTTGACCTCATTATTGCACCCATGAGATTTTTCTTCGGGGCTCAAACAATAAATCGCTGAGGGATTAGGATAATCGTTTGTTAGACAAGTTTTTTTTGCCATCCCACCAGGATTATTATATTGTATAATAAAGTTATATACAACTATTAACGTAAAACGTTTAAGTACTCAACGAATGCTGAGAATACTGACTGTTGAGTTACATGGGATAGAGGATAAATAACGGAAAGTCAATCTTTCCAAACAAAAGCCTCTTATTATTAGATATTACTTGGAACCCCTACCCTTAACGAGAAAGCTCTGCCAAATGACTTCTCATTTCTTTGCTTTGAGGGGGGGGGGGGGGGCAATAAATGAAATGTACAGGCTATACGGCTTTTAAAATATAAGTCTGGTAAGCGAACTAAACTTTGCTGGTTTAGTTCTTGCTATATCGCTATCCGTGCCTGCTTCTCGTGTTTACGGGTGAATTTAGTTTATCAATAGTCATAAATGCAATGCTATTCAGAGGATATACTGCATTTAAAACATGACAAAGTCTGGTAAGCGAACTAAATTTTGCTAGTTTAGTTCTTGCTATATCGCTGTCCGTGGCTGCCTCGCGTGTTTACGGATGAATAAAGTAATGTCCTGTCTTCGCATCCACAGCTAACTGTCCTATACTGTCATAATCTTAACACAGATTCATTCGACATAGCTCCCCACGAGCTCAGTTATTCATTTTTGCACTCGCACAACTGTGGACAACACAAGAGCAATGCCTCCATTGGTAGCAGTTACAATCAAGGGATAACTAACCTTAGGCTAGCCATATTACGGATGTTGGAACAACCGACTATATTCAGGGCAATTTTTCTTTGTTCAGTGTAACGTTTAGACTGTCGTAGCATTCCTACGGAACAAAGATGGGATCAGATCTGCATCCTTAATGCAGTTAATCGAAAGGAGATACTTTCAGACGACGATAGTATTCAAAACCCACCATATTCCTTAACATAATAATGCATAGTTAAGCTTATAATCTCTCTTGCCATTATCCTGCAGCAGAATTCCTTGGCGATAATTTATCCTCGTTAGAACGAGCGAGGGTTGTTACGATAATATGAGAAATCCTAGTCAGTTAGAGACCTGAACGACGCGATAGAGTACCGCTATTTCAGTAGTAGTAACACCTAGAAGGGTGAAGGTATTCTGGAAAGCGGAACTGAAGGCCCGGTCAGCAGCATCAGCCACCTAATAGACAGTGTTCAGTGCTGCACCACTATAATCTGCAAAATGACTCTGACGGTATGAAAATGTGGAGTACATTTTCAAAATATCAAATGATATAGTTGGAATAAAAATCCTATTTGCCTCCGTCTATCCAAAAGACATACGGAGTAGCTAGTAGTAGTTGGTTGAATTAGAATAAAGTAACTATAGTTAAAATCCTTTGTTACTGACTGGATAAATTTGGCTCTTTTCCTATCTGACGTTCATATAGCTGTTGACTGCCTAGTGTTGTGCACAAACACTATTATTATAAACTAGCGGTCCGCCCCGGCTTCGCTCGTGGTACTTACGTTTTCTCTACATAAAAACCATCCTCGTACTTCAAGGAATATAAAAAGAATTATCGAAATCGGTTCAGCCATTCTCGAGTTATGCGCTTATCAACACATTTTGCGATTCATTTTTATATAAGTATAAGAAGATAAGTCACGTTATGTAGTCCCGAGGCTTTCGGTATATAAGTTCTGATGTAAATCATACTTATATCTTAAAACCGAATTGATTAAAAGTAACGTACTTGGCTGTAGTAATTGCAGTTTTGGGACACAGATAAGCTCCTTATCATTTTAGTCTCTTAAGTTCAGTATATTTGTTTCCAGTACAGAGTTTATGACCTATCGGTTTTAAATAAATAATTCATGCATTGTACTGAAAGTACTAGCCATGTTTAGATTATGATTGGTGGCGTTGGCTCTAAACATTAATAGATACCGCACGGTTTGGTTGGATGTTAAAAATCTGTATTATAATTAAAACCGTTTACCTGTTTTGATATTTTATTGCCTTATTCAAGGGGTGACCTTTTAAATTTATTTCTGACCCCAAAAGTAAGGACCAAGTTCTCTTCTTGTCCGCTTGTAGCAGGTTGGGTTAAAACTGTGTGAGTTGAGACAGGTGGTAATTCTATGTTAAGATGATTCAATTGTGCTTCTACAGAGTTCTAATTGAATAAATAAAGGTTTGAGTTTGAGGTATTTTTGCCTCGTCGGGATCAACTGTTGCTTCATTTTGTAAGTAACATCTAAATGCGTAATTGAAAGTCGTTACTGGCGCTTTCGCAGATTTACGCTAAAGATAGTGAAAATTGTAGTAACTTTAACTTTTCAAGCCCAAAAGGTTAACTAAGGTACGCTTGAACCAATCTCATAAGTTCTAATACTTTTAATCATTATGATTAACTTTTTGGTTCTTATTTGATTAACTTTTCATCTGGGATTGTTAATATATTATATAATATAAAAATTTGTGTGATTTATTGGTAGGTATACTATCTGCACACCTTACTCTTTCAAATAAAGAAATAAGTAATTACTTATGTATTCAAATTCACATTGGCGTCCATATATTGTACACCAGGTGGGTAACAAGCAGGTCTCAATGAAGTAAGCTTCAAATTACGGTCAAGTGTTTAATAGCTGTGTTTTACCTGAAAATAAAACACATATTAAATACTTACCTATATTTGAAGCTTACACTTAACGTCCACCTGTTGTGGATTTCGACTCAATGAAAAACATCCAGCGCCCGACATTATCGTGCGCCCCGCCACCTGGTGGAGAGATGTGCGAGAGAGATAGCATACATACAACGGAAAGAGAGGGAAGAATAGGCGGAAAAAGCTAGGTGCCTTCTCAATGAAGTAAGCTTCAAATATAGGTAAGTATTTAATATGTGTTTTATTTTCAGGTAAAACACAGCTAATATTCAGGTATGTGTTGTCTAATGCTAAACTAAATTTTATCTACAGAACTTATCGGTTTGTTAGATTTTAATCGGTTCATCCTTACTACTAGCAGTTTTAACCTAGCAAAGGTCTGGCCATATAATTAAAGACATTAGACTCGCTTATGAGAAATAATAAAAAACGTTATTTTAATGAGATTATTTTTCCAACACAAAATGCCTGACGTATTTACAAAACATTTTTACACTCTTCAATATTTGGTTGCATGTCCTTTGGCAGTAATGACGGTTTACATCTCTTGGGCATTGAAGCAACTAATTTTGTACAAGTTGCATCACTAATTTGGTTCCATTCTTCGAAAATGCTTTCCAAAGTTAGTCGACGTTTGATGACCGCTTTGCCGCGACTTCTTTCTTTCTTGATTCCATAAGTTTTCGATCGGATTTAAACCCGGGCTGTAGGGGGGCCAATACTAAACAGTTACAAATTGGTTCCTTAACAAGCACTTCACTACTTTTGCTGTGTGCTTAGGATCATTATCGTGTTGAAAAGTCCAAACAAAAGGTAAATTTTCCTCCGCATAGGGCAGCATGGATTGCTCTAAAATATACTTATACTGGAATTTATCTATGTTGGCTTCTGTCTTTTTGACAGATCCAACACCAAGTCCAGAAAAACAGCGCCATAAATTGATATTTCCACCCCCATGTATGACTACTTATTAGTTTATCTTTGATCCATTTCCTTATTGAGATGGCGTCTTACATATTGTTTTCTGATAGAATTAATCATATTAATCTTAGTTTCATGAAAAAACAGCACATGTTTCCATTCTCGTTCAGTCCAGTGTTCGTATTTTGTAGCAAAGTCAAATCTTGCCTTCACATTTTGTTTCTTCAAAAGTGGTACTTTCCGAGACATTCTTCAGTGCAAGTTTTCCTCACACAAGTCTCCGTCTAATAATTGTCCTTGCAGACACCCTCTTCAAGCCTGCTGCACCATACAACTCTGAACTGTATCAGTTTCGACCCTTTAAATGGATCTTTTTTAGCCAACACCATTTTTGAATCTTTCGGCCGAGTAGTTTCACTTGGTTTTGATTTTCTGAGTACTTTTTCGGTCGTGTGGAACATCTTGACATGTTTTATAGCATTCATAACCATATCCTTGGAACATTTTAATTATCATGGAAGTTAAAAATAATTTTTCTTGTGGACGAGTCGCAACTCTTGTTTTTAACCATAATAATTGATATTAAAACAATTAAACATATGAATTTTAATTTTAAAAGTTAAAATTACTCAAAAAAATTATGGAGTGTTAACGATTTATGAAATAACGCGGCAAAACAAAGAAAAGCACAATGCTGTTTCTTTTTATTTATAAAAAATTATAACTCATTTCTTGTTGTCTTTAATTAAGTGGCCAGCTAAACGTACGTAAACAAAGTTTGTGTTACATTCTCACAGAGAACAAGTGTCGAAACTAACAAGGAATATAACTATTTTTTGTCCCTTATTCTAAAGAACATATTGTCTTGTATGGTTTAATAAAAATAATACAAGATTAAATACCTTTTTCAGATAATTGTACTTCCTAATGTAAATCTTGTATGGTCAATTCGGGGGTGTCTTTAATTATGTGACCACCACTGTATAATTTGAGAAACGGTCAAACAGCAGAACATCATAATATCATATCATCATCAACACATATAAATTTAGAAATATCTATATACATATATATAAAACTCAAAGGTGACTGATATAGTGATCTATCAACGCACAGCCCAAACCACTGGACGTATCGGGCTGAAATTTGGCATGCAGGTAGATGTTAGGACGTAGGCATCCGCTAAGAAAGGATTTCCCGAAATTCTTGCGGGAACGGGGAAAAATGGGGATGGACGTACAAAGTCGTGGGCGGAAGCTAGTTGTATAATATACCTGGTGGGCATCTAAATCCACGATCATAGCATTCTGGACACTCCGGTACATGACCAGATACTTGATCAACAGAGTAATATCAGCATATGGACAGAAACCACCACCCTTATCCCCACTGCAGTGGTGGAAACCACCTCCTATGTTTATAGCCCACCCTCGCTCCAGAGCAAGCTTGCCAGCTAATACTGAACCTCCCGTTTGTAATCTGTAATTCATTTTTTACTATGATGATTAGAAACATAGGCATAGATTATTATATCACACTTGAAACTTTTTATTTTACATAAAATTTTATATGTTCCTAGGAATGTAAATAAATCAAGTTTAGTACAATATACTATAATACTAAGATATTTACATTGAGAATCTTATAGGAAACATCATGTTATAAAGTAATTGAGAATACAATATATCAAGATGAAAAAAATTCATAGTATATTATGCTTTTTTTAATCCATCAGGCCCCGGAATCACAGACACAATAGAAAATCTATTGTGTCGCGGTCGGATCTGGCCGTTCGGGGCTCAATGGGCTAAACAACATTATTCTTTACTAGCTGCTCCGCACGGTTTCAGCCCCGTGGCTCCGCTTCTGTTGGTCGTAGCGTGATGATATATAGCCTATAGCCTTCCTCGATAAATGAGCTATCTAACACCGAATTTTTCAAATCGGACTATTAGTTCCCGAGATTAGCACAAACAAACTCTTCAGCTTTATAATATTAATATAGTATAGATTTTTGTACTATGCAAACATCATTATGACAAAGAAAGGAAATAAACAGCTTACCTCATAGGTTTTAAATAAGCATGTTGGACAAGTATATTTGGCACACACGCAACTATTGGCACCTCAGCTATTATTGCTACTTTGGCACTCCACTGGAAAACATATTATATACCTTGATTTAATATATAATAATTTATAATTTATATAGAAAAATATATGTTCAATAAGATAGTCAATTTCTTTACCTTAAGTGATTTTAGGTATTTCTTAGTGTGAACAACTAACAAATCACGATCCTTGGCTTCCATAGGTTTTACAAGACATTCTGCTGTTATGAAATTGGCTTCTTTTAGAAACTAGAAGAAGAAAACTTTAAAAGTTAAATTAACATTTAAACATATTAAATAGATCTGCAAGACACAATACTGTATCACTTACTTCATAAAATAGATCATTGAAAACACACTATAATAATAAAATCAAAACGTAGCACTATTATAATATTTACCTGTACAATATTGCGCCATTTCTTTGCATCAAATACGTGAAATTTTTCGAAACCACAAAACGATACATTATATTTGTCATCATATACCAATGGCCACTGATCTTCTCGAATATCGATATATAATCTAAAAAATATTAAGTTCAATGCCTTGAGTACGAAGGCAAAATAATTTATATTGAGCAAAGAACGCAAGTATTATGTGATTTCTTCTTACCTAGCCATTGTCGATTTGTATCCTGATAGGTTTATAGTATAATTTTAAAGGTTTGCTGGAAATCAGAATTGATTTCTTAGTAATAAATTCCGCATTTTGTAAAGATTTTGCTGTAATCTTCTTTCTTGTTCCATTAAGCACTAAACTTCAATGTCAATTGTGTCAAAAACATTTGACATGTTTTGGTATAATTTCTTATTAATTATATAAAATGTTGCCTTCTACAAAATGACTATATTTAGTAGATTACAGTAGATATGTTACGGCTAAAGGTAGGTGAGAACATAAACTTAAGATTAGCCGGCTAAACTTAGGTTTATTTTCGACGAGGTGTTAATGTTAGTTTGTTCTATCTTTAGCCGGCTAAACTTAAGTGTAACCGCAGGCCCGTGGCTAAAAATGTCGGGGTGGGTAGATTTGGTTACTATAATACATGTAAGGAACAGGGCGAGTGTTTTCTGGCACTTCGCCGGCTGCTGCCGCAGCACGCTCGCTGCGCTCGCTCGGCTCGTGCGGGTCTTAAGGCGTTACCCGGCAATTTCGACTATGTTCAACCTCTATAAAGTCTGGTACAACATAAAGCACAATACCGAAAAAAATATATAAAATAGGATGGTCTTCGATTCTTCGAGTGATCGATTTTTCCGCTAATACTCTATAAACTTCGTAACCTGCTGACTTAGAGCTCTGAAAATTTTATGTTTAATAAATTATCAGTTACACAACAATCCCTGACGAGGATTTTTTGTTTCACTGATTGGTATCTTTTTAAATACAAAATGCGAGGAAAAAAGAAGGTGCAGCGGGAGAGGTTTGAGATCCGCAAAGTATGGTCAAGGTTATTAGCGCATGTATAAGCCTTAAGAGTTCTAACCTAACCTAACCTAGCCACCAGCTTTCTGCCCTGAGTCGGGGTGGGTAGATTTGGTTACTATAATACATGTAAGGAACAGGGCGAGTGTTTTCTGGCACTGTGCGGGCCCCTCAAGCCCTCCACCGGCCCGGCGCTAACCAAATCTACCCACCCCGACATTTTTAGCCACGGGCCTGCGGTTACACTTAAGTTTAGCCGGCTAAAGATAGAACAAACTAACATTAACACCTCGTCGAAAATAAACCTAAGTTTAGCCGGCTAATCTTAAGTTTATGTTCTCACCTACCTTTAGCCGTGACAGATATAACACGAAACAATTTCAAAACGAAAAACAAACATAACTTCAACAACTCGTTAAAATAGTGGTTTGAATAGTAAATACAGGGACATATACAGAATATCGATAAATTTATGTTCTTTTACGTGGACCATTTAATGTGTCAAATAAATATATATCAATGATTTTACCGCGTAAGCGTATTTTATATAAGGGAGAAAAATTTCGCAGCCAAAAAGTATATAAAAAAATGTTTAAAAAACCCAACTCAAATAATTTTAAACAACGTTGCTAAGCAACGAACTTGACAAACAAACCCGGGAAATGTGAATTCATAAATAAATTTTTTGGTTATTATTTGTTTAGCAGATATTTTTAACTAAAGAATATATAACTATTCTAATTATGAATATATTTTATTCGATATGGAAAGTAACACAGTCGAAGCATTACAATCAGCAGGGCTATTGTCTAATTTTGACACATTAAGTGATCAACATAGTTTTGATGATCACTGAACTTTGATGTCCACTAAAAATTTAAAGATTTGGTATTGCGTATCTTAGTAAGTGGACATCATGTCACGGTGTATTACGGTGCTTATCAACGATGACATCGAACGTCACTATTTTTTATCGACATTATGCAGCAAAATTAAAAATATATACATTTGGTCGTACATTCCATAAATACGTGAGCATATTTAAATCTTACGTGTTATATTAACCGGTACACTTGGGATTTGAAATGTTTACTCTTATATGGCGCTAAATTCATAACACTTGAATTTTGGTCTGTCTACAATTACAATTTTGGTCGTCGTTTTGTGTACACAAGTGTATTTGAAAGTTAGAAACAGTACATAACAAATGAATAAAACTGAGGTAAGTCTTATAACCCTTGTTTTTAGAGAAATATTAACATTAATTTAAATATAAATTTGAAAATTTTAAATATTTGTATCCTTTAAATTGCTTTGTATAGTTTTATGAAATGTTTAACAAAAATCTATTTTAAAATACATCTAATAAAATGTAAGTTATTTATTTCAAGCACAATTATTATATTGTCTTTATATCTTTAACTAATCTCTTTTTGAAAATGACTATTCATGAGAGCTTCTAAATTAGATAGATTTGTCGGAAAACAGTAATTGAGGAGAATTAAATATTATTTTATTAATTCCCATTAAACTATCCATTATTTTTAAATATACCTACTTGTTATTGTAATAAGTAATGTGTTTTACCTTTCTATAAACTATAGATACCTAGTTAGTTGATTAACAAGTTTATCTAATTAATTGTGACAATTTTTTTAATGTATTGAAATCCAAAATAGTTGCTCTAGTTACTCAAAGAAACTACTGAGTACAATATTTAATTTTGAAAATGTAAGTGAATTAAGTATTATGCTATTGTTATTTCAGTAAGCCAAGATGAGAGAGTGCCTCATTGGGCCTATGAGTTGAAAGCAAGCGATTGGCTGTTGAGGAAAGGCATACAGCTGCTATAGAAAAATTAGCTGCATCACTTACCAAGATACAGGAAGATATACATATATAATATATATATTAGTAAATTAAAATGATTTTAAATAGTGTAATTTATTATTATTAATTATTTATAACTCTATTCTGAGTTTTTCATAAATAACTGTCTAGATTTAACTACAAATAACAATTATTGAGTTAACACAATCCTTATGGTGTAAATTTCTTTAAAAATAAATAAAAAATATTTTTTTAGATATCAAAAGTTTAATTACTTAAAATACCTTGTCTTAACTATTACCTAATTGACAACTACATCACATTTATATCAGAGCATTAACAATGTATTATAATTTATAAATTATACAAGAAATATTGTCATATTCGATTAGAAGCTATAATATTATCTAAGTAAGAAAATATGTTTAAGTAATCACAAATACAAGTATAAATAATTTTCAGTTAAAACTAATACATTTTTAAGCACAATAAATATTTATTTAACATAACATCTTCTTGAATTACATAGTCTCTGTACTAATATTGTTCTCTGGTAAGATCTTGTATAACCTCAACTATAGCATCCTCTCCTCTAAATCCTGAGACATGCCTGTATTTCGGGTATTTTGGCATTCTGCATATTTGCAATGTTGTGCAGGACAACACATGCATTCACTATTTTACCAGCAGTAACTGGATCATAATGAAGTATTCTATGGGCCAACAAACAACTCCAACGTGCTTTGAATAACACTAAACACCGTTCAACAGTATTCCTGACAAGGCAATGAAGGTTGGTATAGTATTCTTCAGGTGTCCCCAGGTCCTGCTCCTAATATTGTTGTCATCATCCAGGGCCATTGCGCATATCCTGAGTCACCTAAAAACAGGTATAATATTTTATACTCTATGCATACTTCATATGATGCTCACAGAAATTAAATGAAGATTTAGTATTTAATGATAATTATTCCACATACATTGTTTAATTTGGAATCACATAACTGAAAAGATATACATTAATTATTGTATTATTTTCTATGTAGGTATATCTAAGTATTTATAAATGAGTTATTAATGTCTTTTAAACCTAATACAGATAATTATTAATGTTGAATAGTAATTTTATTGATTTGTAAAGTCATCAGTAATAAATTACACATAAAAAAGGAAAAACAAAAGATATGGATATTTTTAGACTTACTATTAATACATTCAATGAAGGAAAATGTTTCCTATTTCAACATCTCCACCACCAGTTGAAAACCAGCCTTTGTCAAACAAAAATTCGCTATAAATTCTCTTTCAGGCAGCTATAAAGTATCACCACAGGATCACTAGCATCACGTAAGCGACGCCTTTCAATTCTTAATGCTTTCCTCTTTCTTTCTTCTTCCGCAAATCCAAGTAAAAAAGCACGGGCCATACTTTATAAATTATATGGATACCTACGCTTCTATTGCTCAGTAAAAACCTTTTGGAAAAAAGAAAATGGCTATATATTTATACTTAAAAAATTATTATCTATCATAGTTGATAGTACATATTAACTCAATGTTATCTTTATATTTTTTGTTGATTATAGTATAGAAACACTTGAAATAAGACGTTAAATCATATACGTGCTATTCTTCCTATATTTTGTTCATATATTTTTAATATTTAACTTATCCGGATTATAGTGTCGATCACTGAGAATTTACAAAACACTGCTCAATACTAGTTCCTTTCACAGTAATATAGTGATCAACCTTTTGATGGTCACTTGGCTTACGGAATACCACTTTATAAACTATCGATACAAAAACACCTGTCAAATGTGTTACGGTGGCTTTCAAGTTGATTTGGTGCTCATGACGTCATTTCAGTTGATAACTAAAATAGCCAATACGAAAAACATGGTTTGACAAGAAATCGTTGAGCACCGTGCAAAGTTATCATCACTATGAAATGTCAAATGAGATACGCAATAGCCCTGCAGAATTGGATTTCTATAGAGTAAGTAAAAAGACACTCGTTTCCCTGATAAGAATTAATTTTAAATTATGTCATATTTTTTTAATACAATATACTACTTACTTAATTGAAAATTCACTGTATTTCAGCAAAACCAATCAGTAGTAGAACAAGAAATACGAAAGCTTATAACTGATAACCAAAAGCTCTCTCAACAAGTGGGGTCTCTTCTGAAGGAAAAACTAGAATGTACACAGCAATGCTATGACAACGATCTGAGTAGGGAAGTGGAAGAATTGAAAAGACAAGTAGCGCTACTTACTAAGGTAACTACTTACCTACTATTACTAAAATCGCGATAAAAATTAGTGTTATCGAACCTATGAGATAAGAAGATAAGAATGTTGTTAAACTTTATTAAGTTTTTTTTTGTAACGGTCTATTGATTTTAATTTAAATAATGCAGACCAGAATATTGAAGCATTTTTTTAGGTGTATATTTTCGATCGATTTCGATTCGATGCCATGATCAGAAAAAATGCGCGTCGTTGCAAGTTGCGCGCTACTAATTTTTGTACATTTTCCAATTAGGTATTTACGAATCATAAAAATATCTAGATGCGATCTTTTTTTTTTGTAAATGAGGAATGTAGATGAATTGTAGGTAGTTCTCAAAATTTTGTCTGTTGCTATGTTTAACTAGGAACGGGATTCTCTGCATGTATTATGGCAAACGTCTCAAAAAACCATAGAAGCATTGGACACAGAACTGAAGACATATCAACATTATGATAACCGATTGGGGAAGCAGGTAATAAATTCGTATCAGGTACTATTTAACTATTTTATTATATTTTTCGACCATAACTCAAGCACGCATTATTATTTGTAATAACGAAAATTGCATTTTAGAACATCAACGATGAAAATCGAGATTTGGAATTGAAATTAGAAACAGCACTAGCTGACTACGTTGAATTGGAATCAAATTACAAGAAAGTTAATTCGGAAAGAAATTTTCTTGAAACTGAATTAAAAAACAAAGAAAAAGAAATTAACACTTATAAAGATAAATATAGAACCTTAGAAAATACGTTAGCAGGTCAAAGCAAAACGCTAGAAGAGTTTAAAATAAATTCAATAGCTGAAAGGAAAAACAATGAGGATATAAGAAATCAACTTGCAACTTGTCAAAAAAATTGTATCGAACATGTGAAAAAGGAAGCAGAAGCGAAGTCAAAGGTATTCGTATTCTTTGGAAATAAATTTGATGAATATTTTGAATATCTATAAAAAAATTATATTCCTGCATACTTAGAAAATATGTTTTAGGTAGCTGAAGCTCTACAGCTTTTCGATACTGTAAACGTTCAAAAGAATGAAGCAATGAAAAAGGTGTCGGAATTAACAGGTATATTCAATATTACAAAATAAAAATAATTTCATTATTACCTAAAGGAGAGCATAGTAGTTAAAACAAATATTGTTTTTACAGAGGAACTTACAAAAGTAAAACAAACATTATCATCGGTAAAACGAGATGTGGAAATGAATTACAAAACAGAATTAGATGAAATCAAAGATAAGTATAACGAAAAAGTATCAGATATGTTGGAACATGTTAGGAATTTGGATACGGAGTTGGTTGAAAAAGGACTCTTACTGAATAAAGCTTTACGGTAAGTCCATAACTCCATAGTCCTTGAATGAATGAATGAATGAAAGCCTTTATTGCAAGAAATTTACAAGTAACAATAATTTATAGCTTAACTAGGTTTCTTCTGGGTATCTTGCTTGTCTTTCGACAAAAGCCTCCTCCAAACTCTTCCATGATTGCCTTTGAAGTGCTATTCTTCTCCAGGTCACTCCTCCTACAATTTCCTTTAAATCATCTTCCCATCTAATTTTTCATAGTCCTTACTATACACTAAACAACTAAAAAAATGACCATAAATATTCATCATTTATGTTTAAGAATTTAATGTTATTTTATAAGTTACTAGCAAACCTGGCGAACTCCGTTTCGCCACCAGAGACACCTTTTCTTTGCTATAAACCTCACGGAGCCCGAGACCTTTCCAACGAATGCAAACCGTGGAAATTGGTTCTTGCGTTCTGGAGTTATAGCGTGAGGAAGGAAAATCCGACTTATTTTTATATAGTAGATTGCCTTTTGATGATGGCCTACCGTTTATTCTCGCGTCTACCCGCTTAAAAAGCACAATAAAGCTCAACAAACAACAATTATTTTATTAAAATACATACTTTCATTTAAAGTATTTAACTACTTTCAAGGGAAATTAAAATACTCCAAGCAGCCAACGAAAACATCATAGAGCAACAGAATGAGAATGCCAAAACAATTGATCCAAAGCTGGCAGTGGCAGAGCAAAAACTTGACGCAGTTTTCCAAGAATTGGTAACAAAATTATATTGAGAACTGTTTACATTACATCAAACATCATAATAAATGATTACGAGACTATTTCCTAAAGTTTGCTCGTACTTTTGTCTAAAACCTACAAATAGAAATTAAAATATAACATCAGTCAGTGTCATTGATTGCGACTTTTACAATAGAGATTTAAGTTCCCGGGGAATACCCCTTCAACGAAGCATTTGGTCTTATAGCCAGTATACAAAATTTGATAAAAAAAAATTGGTTGTCTGTAAAGTCGGTTTACTGACGATAGTTGAACGTGACAACGTCCGATTGTGCTTCTTTGTCACTCGTTCCGCGCTCTCGCTTGCACTTCAAGCCTTACATGGAACGCCTCAGAGCGAGGTAACGCCGCATGAGTCATGTTTTTTCGTGCGTGCAGCCGGCTCTATCGAATACGTTATAGACGTTGTCACGTCAAGATAAAAATACTAAATTATGAAGGCTTACAATTTCTTTTAAGAAGGTACTTTAAAGATAAAGAAGGCTACTCTCCCAGCTCTCGATAATTTTCCCTTTTTTTCGCATTATCCGTTGCAGTTAAAAATGATTACCTATCTCATTTTAAAGGTAACTTCGGAGCGGCGGAATATACAGTTGGTTTGTGAAAAGCAAGGTTTAGCGATGGACATTCAAAGAATACAAGACGCGTACGCGAGGGAAACCAAACGAAGGGATTGGGAGGAGAAATTGTTGAAGACCCAATGTTCGGAACTAAAGTAATTGTTGTTCTTTTTGAGATACGATTTTAAAGATTCTTTATTGAAGAAGAATTTTTATTTTTTTTAGCATTTTAAAATAAATTTTATATATGTAGGTATATTAAAAAAAGCTTATACTACGCTTTTTAGCTGACTTACGGAATAGGAAACATCGCAACTGCAAAGTAAAAGGCGCGATCTCAACGATATTTTTTAAGTTGTCTTTAAATATTTTCAACTCATATTTTAGGCTACAAGTGGAACACCTACAAAAGTCTCTAAAAGAAACGCACGAGATGGTCAATAAGTTGCAAAATATGATGTCATCCCGAACGGAACTTAGCGAAAAGTATGATTACTTACAGCTACACAATATTTTTATACTAATGTATTTCTTTTTTCTATTTGTAACGTAATTTTGTCACAGGATGGTATCAACAAAAGAAGAAGAATTAATGGAATTAAATAAACATTTAGAGAATCAAATGGAACTTAACAAAAAGTAAGATGTTTCTTAGTTCAATATGATTGAAATCCCAAATGGCAGTGCAAGCGTTAAAACAAAATTGATTTCTTTTTTTTTTCATTTCAGATGGAGAGAGTCGTATGTGGACATGAATGAAAAACTAAAGAAAAAGTTAGAAGCTTTGTATAAAGAAAATAAAGATTTACGTGCACAACTAAACTTGCCCCACAGTAGCTCTACAGATAGTATTGTTAGTTGATGTTGATAAATATATTTTTAATCGGTTATATTTCTCTGTTATTCTATGTATCATGTAAACCATAGACAATAATCTTCAAATGATGCAGGTATGTACTGGGAAATGAAATATTATATAAAAAAAAGTATTACCATTACCAAAGTTCCTCACTAAATCTTGATTTATTTTACATAGCAACATTATTGTTACCATATTTAAAAAAATGTGCAATATTAGTAAAATAAAGATTACAGCATAACATATATTTTATTTACATTATAATTTCACATTTGACACAGAATAATTAAAAGAAATAAATTATACAATAATAAATGCACCGTAGAAAGTTATGAAGCGGCAACACAATCCGAAAACATGCTCGGAAACCAAAATAGGGGCTCCTTGGGGTCCTGTGTGTCGACCCATGCGAGACCTTCCTTCACCATGTGGTTAACAGCATTTTCTGCCCTGGTTTCATTCCAACTGTAAAATATTTCTATTAAGTATACCTATTGTTTCCCAATATTTTTTCAGCTTTTTTAAAATAACTATTGCAATTTATAAAGTCTTTCATTATAACCAGCTTACGACCTAGAACCATATCATATAATATTTTAAGCATTGTTATGTTTTACCTATTTGAAGGTGGAATTATTTGTCGACTCAGTTATGTGTTAAAAATTAAAATTTAATTAATTATGTACTAGCAATTAACACTAACTAGATCTTATGTATTTTTTGACGATTGTTCATTATCCGTTATTTAAGTCTTGTTTATGGTATGGTCTTTAGTCTTTCTTGCATGGTATGCAACAAAGACTTATTCTAATTAAAACAATTTCAAATAGTATGAAGTACTCAGAAACTAGAAAAACTTAAATATGTATTTGAAACATAAACTCACCCTAAATCATTAGTGAGCATGCTAATTGATATCCAAGCAGTGCCCAATGAGCTAGCTTTCTGCAGTACTAGTGTTTGGTCCAGATTGAGCTCTCCCGGTATTGACTGCACCAACCATTTACCCTTCCCTATTGATATCACTGTGAAGCTGAAATAATTGTATATTATTTACAGCCAAACAATAGTAAATGTGTTAAAATTCTCTCATATGTTTATAATCTGACTAGCTGTGCTCTGCGGTTTTACACACAGTGCTCCGCTCCTGTTGGTCTTAGTGAGATGATATATAGGCCTTCCTCGATAAATGGGCTAACACCGAAAGAATTTTTCAAATCGGACCAGTAGTTCCCGAGATTGGAGTGTTAACAAACAAACTCTTCAGCTTTATAATCTTATATATAAAATTCTCGTGTCACAATGTTAGTCTGCATACTCCTCCGAAACGGGTGGACCGATTCTCATGAAATTTTCTGTGCATATCGGGTAAGTCTGAGAATCGGCCAACATCTATTTTTCATATGTACCACGGGCGAAGCCGGGGCGGACCGCTAGTCTTATATATAAAATTCTCGTGTCACAATGTTAGTCTGCATACTTCCTCCGAAACGGGTGGACCGATTCTCATGAAATTTTCTGTGCATATCGGGTAAGTCTGAGAATCGGCCAACATCTATTTTTCATATGTACCACGGGCGAAGCCGGGACGGGCCGCTAGTATTAGTATAGATTTGTTTTATCAAAGTAATTGCAATGCATTAGTTCTTCTATATATTTTCAAGGAAATTTAATTTTAGAAATAAAATGATAAAAAAAGCAAGTGAAGCAAAGTTTTACACTTGTATAAAGTAAATAATTTATTACTGACGGATATTACTAAAGTCTCATTCATCTCTTTCATCTCTTCAAAAACCAATTGTTAAACAATTTAAATAAAGACTTTTCATATGTACCCATTGCCAAATATCTTAAGCTTCTTAACAGCAGCCAACAGATCCTCGTTAGTTATATCCTGAAGTTTCTTTGCCTTTCCCCGTGATGCAATCAGTCTGGTTCTCAGTTCCTCCAATGTAATTAGACCACCGTTCTTGTAATTGGTTGCTAAACACACTTCAACAATTTGCACTCCAAGTTCATAATAGAAGTCACCAATACCTAATAATAACAAATATTTTGTTGAATTATTATATTAGAATCTTTGACATCAAAATTATTTAGTTATAATAAAAAAATGGTTCTCCTTGCTGTAACAACATAAAACAGCTCCAAACAAGTTAAATGTTAATCAAAACTACTGTGACATCTCTTTAAATAGTATAGTAGCATCAATAATTGTGGTAAACACACCTAGCACAGACCAAAAGCCTTTTCCAGATGCTAAAGGATCTACACCTATAGCAGCGCACATTTCTTGAAACTGCCGTCTGAATTGCGCATTTTTCTTTATTTCGTTCTTGTGCTTCGTTGCAAACTCCTCAAGATTCTCCCTAAAGACTTCCAACTGCTTTTGCATTTGCAAAAATTGGTTTTCTTGTATCTCCGTGCCTTTTTCCCTGTATTTTTCACGTTCCAATTGTTGCTTATGTATAGCACCAACACCTGCTCGCCGACGCATGTTTGCAGTTAAAATGAAATCTATTGACTGAATGATACAATCTTAGAGATACAATTGATTATGAAAATTGTTTTGAGATTTGATTTGGAAAAATTTAGATAGTAAACAAATAAAATAACGCCATTGACAATCAGCTGATTTGATTTATAGACTGACATATTATAACTTCACGTTGACAGTCAGGTAGCGTTAAAAATTAGCTAAGACAGTGCGCGCACGAGCAACTTTGTCTCCGCAACTATTTTGTCTCTCCACCCATGGGCTAGTATGAAAGTGCGCGCACCACAGAATACCTTTTTATATACTGGCGCGCACGTAGCGACGCAACTCCCCATACAAATTGATGGGAGAGACAAAATAGTTGCGGAGACAAAGTTGCTCGTGCGCGCTAGCTCTAAAAAGTTATAAAAATTGCCTACATATATAAAATACTTAGTCATTAATATACGTACATAAAAATTTGTCATTTTTGCAATAAATGGTAAAAAGAGTTTAAAGGTGTAGATATGTACTTCGTCTACAACTTTGTTGTACCACCGACACTAGCGCTAGTGTGGTGGGTTTTTTAAATCTTCAGCCACCCCACAGCCATTATGGAGCTCATAGCTGGAGACAAAAAAATACTAGGGTCTAGGCTAGGTATGGCTGGAGATAAGCTTGAGATCGAAATTTTCAACTGGAGAAGTTGAAACAATAACTTCGTTATCATCTATGATACACTAAGGATAACACTAAAGCTTTGATGCTAGTTGCTACGCTTAACCTATTATTCAAAATTAAAATAAAAGCGATGAGGAATATTAAAAAAAACTTTGATTTAAAGATAAATTCAATAAGTGGATAGTTTATTTATACATATCATGTTATAATATGTTTTGCCTATAAGGTATAATCACGAAGAATGTTATTGCGTCCCTTAAAAATTACGTAGTTGTAGATTATTGTGTTATTACCGAAGCGATTTATAAGAAAATGCTAAAAAGCTGTTTTTTATTCGAGTTCATAATAATATGAAATGATCTACATCAAAAAACAAACAGCAAATGAATATTTTACAAAAAAAATTACAATATTTCATTTAAAACCTTCAAACAATAAAAACTGAATACGCGAGGCAAAGAAAAGAAAAAAGAAAGAACATCAATTTGTTACTGAAAGCGTTATCAGTATATTAAATAAAAGTAAAACAATAAAAAGAGACAATCATCCCTGGTGGGGATCGAACCCACGACCTTTGGATTAGAAGTCCAACGCGCTATCCTCTGCGCCACAGGGACTGTTGAAGTGAAGAGTAAAATTACGCAACACTTTTGTACGATCGTTCGACTGATATAATATATTGAAAATTATAGGTATAGATCTTATTGAATTACATTAAAAAGTCTCACTATTAAATAGTGCATAAATTAAACTAATATGAAATATAAAGTGTAATTAATTAGGTGCTGATATTTTTTGATAAAAGTAATTAGAAAAGCAAAAAAAAATTGCCACTGTCAATAGCAACCGGAAACGTCAACAAACAAATTGTTTGGGAAGTTTGAAAATTTTAGTGCTTCCAAATAAAAATTAATTTTCGTGAATAATGTAAAAAAGGTTGCAAAAATTAATCAAATTATTATGGAATTTGTTGAGACAGAAGAAAATGATTCGCTTCAAATAAATGCTGATGTACAATGTGAAGAATCCACGGAAAACTTTCAAAAGTTTATTTTTGAATTGTTTGAGAAAAATGGAATTTTAAATGATTTGCGCGCGTATCTGCGAGGCCATATCGTTACGATGTTAAAAAGTACGAATAGTGGTACGTTTTCATTGTTCACATCACTTAATACTGCCTACTCTTGAATTTTGTACTCAATAATTAAACAATATAAGTTAAACAATAAATTATTGGGATTTCAGGGGAGCCAACTCCATGCCAGAAGCATTTCACCCAACGCTTAGAGCCTACATTTCAAGCATTAAACATCTTAATCACAGAATATTTACTCAGACTGGTAAGAAATATTCAGGTTCCTTTGTAGAAATTTGTTAATAGCTTTTTCCAATTCATATCATTATTTGAAGCAATTGCACAATGTCATTAACGAGATGTTCAATAGCATAGAAAACCAGTTATGTTTATCCTCATTTACTCATTGTAGGTGCTATGTGTTGGATTTACCCTTACATCATATTATACTTATTTAAAAATAAGCAATAAAAATATAGTAGTTAGGTACTTATACTAATTTAAAAATACTAATTTGAGAACATTACCTTTAATTATTACAGGAGTTCAACTATACATTGTCTGTTTTTATTTCTGAGATACCATTGGCGAACATGCTGTTTGAGTTTGCCAAAACAGTCATAAAAACAGCGGATATTAGTGATATAAGCCAAGTATATTTTAGAGATAATGATGTGTGGTCTATATTGAACTGTTTGGGTTTGTATAATTTTCTAATAAATGATTTTCATTATAAACACTAAGCAATGTGATCAGTAGTCCATGATCAAATTAATTTTATGCAAGAGGTGTACTGAGTACTAGTCGCTCACCTTGGCACAAAAATAAAGCTGCTTTCTTCCAATGAAACCAATTTCAATATCCATTTAAAGTTTTTAAAGTTTGCCTATCACAAACAGATATATGTACATAAAATAATCTTTGTAATATAAGTGTACCGATAAATAATAATAATATGGAAGGGCTTACAAATTCCAAGAAATTTTTGATTATATTAAAATACTAGCGGTCCGCCCCGGCTTCGCTCGTGGTACCTACATGTTTAAACTATCCTATCTCTCAAGTTGGATCGAACTGCACATGGTGTGCGAATTTTATTATAATCGGTTCAGTGGTTTAGGAGTCCATTGAGGACAAACATTGTGACACGAGATTTATATATATTAAGATGTACTTCTATAAATATTGGAAACAAAATACTATTTTATATTTAACAAAAATAATGCAATTAAATAAGATTGTAGGTATTTCCTCAAGTTTGATAATTACATTTTTTTATTTTCATTTACAGGTATTAAATGTGATTCAGAACATGCATGTAAAATTGTTGACATGTACACATCAGACGAGAAATTGCCCTTGCTATTGTGTATTATGAAGTGTGTGCCATTGTATAAGAAAGAGTCTGTGTGCTTGGATAATGGTAATATAATCATATTTTATTTCTATTAGTAACTACCAATAAAATTAAAAATATGCAAATTTATATTTAGATATAAATGTTTTTAGTGTTGGTCTCTTTGTGGGTGGATCTGAAAATAGGTTGACTTTTTATTCTATCCCTCAAAGAGATGTAGGTGTTCTGGCAGAATAATGATTATCTTGTCAGCTAGTTTCATAAATATTAAATAATTCTCTTGTATTTTATTAATTTTTGTATGCATTTATCATTGAACTTAGTAGAAGCATGTTTAAATCATGTTTGGTTTTCCAGAGATTACCCATATAGTAATTCTAGCTATTGAATCTTTATAAAAAAAAAAATTGGAAAATTATGTGTACTTGTTTATTCCGATTGCCTTACAAACTTGTTCAAAGGAAAACTTATTATTACAGCGACTTCAGAAGATTATATAACAAGCGACAGAAGCACAGATACAATGGAGGGTAGTTGTAAAAAACATACAGAAAGGCGTTCACGCAAATGTCGACACTATACCGTGTGTAACACGTGCCAAAGTCGCGAGATTCGCTTGAAAGAGAGATATAGTAGAAAGAAGACGCAATTACTTCAGGTTAGTAGTAACTAACTAACTAGTAAGCTTTTAGGGTTGGCACATTCGTGACGAAATTTAGGGTTGCGACTTCAGATAATATTGATGAATGTATATTTTTAAACTTAACGTGACGAAACTGCTTAACATATTTAGATTAAATTTGAACTGATTGTGTGACAAATATCTAGAATGTAAAATAATTATTATAAACTTTACAATGTTTGTCTGAAGTTATTTTATCACTACATAGTATAAAACAAAGTCGCTTTCTCTGTCCCTATGTCCCTTTGTATGCTTAAATCTAACTACGCAACGGATTTTGATGCGGTTTTTTTAAATAGATTTAAGAGGAAGGTTTTAGTATATAATTTATTAGGTTTTAGACAAAGCAGGCGAAGCCGCGGGCGGTAAGCTAGTTTATCTATACAAAGAAAAGTGAAATATATAATTTGAGAAAAAATATTCTTAGTCTTTGATGTTGTTGCTTATTTCAGAGCACACAAAAATCTACAAATTCTCTTGATGTGGGGGCTTTTATGAGAAATGTTTCTGTTGTTGAAAAAGGAATCATAGATGAGGTCCTTTCTTATTGTTTCTTATATTTGAAGGCTGATTTTTCAATCCTTGGTTAAAACTTATTCGTCGAATAATGTATAAAACTACCATTTTAAAAACGTATTCTAATTGCCCGTATTTGACAGTTTACGTGACTTTTAATATCATCATGTAATACTTTATTGGACGGTTAAGTTTTATCCAAGCATCGAAAGATCGGCCCTAAGTATTATTTTATTTTGAATGAATGTTTTATGTAATGCTATAACATAATTAATTTATGGAATATTATCTATATGTATATGTATAGTAATACAAATGATTTTTTTCTGAATTCATCATCGTTTTAATGAACTAGATGTTCCAGCAAATAAAATCAGTATATGAGATGGAGGTAGAAATGGTTAAAGCTGAGGAAGAAAATAAAATTAGGAAATCCGCCGCAAACCATGCGATACAGTTGCAGAAACAAAGGGAAGAGGTACATGCATTATACGCGTGTTACGGCATCATGCTTCGTAAAATTAAAAATTCAAAATCACGCAGCATAAAATAATATAACTTTATAATTACTTTTAAGTCAATTGAATTGTAAAAAATGTAGACCATCAATAATATTATTTTTCAGCTAGAAGAAGCGTTCAAGGAACGTGAAAAGGAATTACAAAGGAACATAGAGGAAAAAAAGAAGTTCCTCTGGGGTTTAGCGAAATCGCTGAGACAGCAACACGAACACATGAACAAGGCGATGGAAGATGTTAGGAGTGAAACGGAACGACTTACTGTTAAGGTAAGGGAATATAATTGATTTTTGGTCCTTCGAGCCGGATTTTAACTAAAAATACACATTTCAGAACTTAAGAACACTACTTTTACAAAGGTTATGTATTTTTGGTCCTTCGAGCCGGATTTCAACTTAATATAGAAATCTTTAGAGCACTATTTTTTACGAATTTATATACGAAAATTTCTGTTAGATTTCAAAATACTTCGTAAAACTTTCATTCAAATTTATCATAGAATATTTTGGTCTACTGTATCTTAATTTATTTGCAGTGCATATCTACAAATTAATATAGATAAATCTGTACATCAGTACAGAAGAAGATGAATGCTTGTATTCATATTTCGAATTTATTAGTAACTTAATTTCATCTTGTCTTAGTGTCAGATTATTGTACATTTGTTATCAATTTACAGGAAAATAATCTCAAGGCACAAATACAAGAAGCAGAGGAGTTATTAAGAAAACGCGGTGAAGAGATGCGGGAACAAATCTCAAGCGAATTGCAAATATTGGACCAACATTTGCTAACTATGAAACGCGAGAGAGATTGCATTAATACCGAACGAAAGGAATTGGAAAAACTTCGAAGTAATAAAGAAATTAATAATAATAATAAAATCGAAGAAATAGATGTGAAAAAACATTATGATATTTTAAAAGAGGAATTGCAAGATTTAAAACGGTATTTACAAACGGCCAACGTTGGGCCAAATGTTGGACCAATTGTTGGCCCAAATGTTGGTAAGATGGTTGAAAAGGAAACAACTACGGATGGCTTTGTGAATAATTTAATGAATAATGAACATGTTGTGATGAATAATGATAGAGTGGTGAATACTAAAGTGAACAATGATTTGAGTAAACAGAAAAATGTTAATTTTGATATGGTAAGTTTTGTTGTACATAAATGAGAAACTCGTCATCTTAAAAAATAAATTTTCGTTGACAATTTATTAGTCTTATAATATCTTAATACAAAATTATACAATTATAAAGTATGTTGAATTTATTAAGGAAACGCGGTGTAAATATAAATATATTTAAAGAGATGCAGGATGTTACTAATTAATATCAGAAGATTTTTGTTTGAATAAAAAAAATTATTATTTACAGTCTAATGAAGGCATTTACAAGGACTCGCAACGCAATAGTAGAACCTCTATACCAAGTGACGGTTATGAAAGTGACCGTGACCGTGACGTATATGACCGTGAACGACACACTTATGACCGTGGCCGTGACTTATATGGCCGTGAACACGTTTGTGACCATGATCGCGTTTGTGACCATGATCGCGTTTGTGACCACGAGCGGAGTAATTATGGACTCCCGTATTCAGAAATACAGCGATTGAGGAATGAAAACGAAAGATTGAGTATATTGGCTCGACAGGTACATAGAATTGTTTGAAAAGCATATAATTTTAATTTATTTATGTTTCAATTTTTATAGCATAATCCGTTATAACTCTTTTTCTTGTATTTGACTCTTTTAAAATTTTTATTTTCGATAAATCCCTGTTATGATGCAAAAAGATGTTTTAAATATTTCATGGATGAATATTTTTTTATATATCAAACAGCAAAGTGATCACATCGCGTCGTTATCCAATGAAAGGTCGCGGCTTCAATCCGAGTTGTTGCTCACGAGACCGCAAACCGCACCCACTTTGATGCAGCCGTTCACGGTCACCAGGTAGCTTAGAATTAATCATATTTATAATTAACATTTATAATTATATTTATAATTAACATGAATAGATAATTACAAATTGGGCGAAGATTAGCTGTTTCTTATAAAATAAATTTTATATTTGTGATTTTTTTTTGTTAATGAAATTATTATGTTGCCTCAAGCGTTTTTATTAATTACTAGATTTCCGCTCGCGGCTTCGCCCGCGTTTTCAAAGGAAAACGCGCATAGTTCCTAATACACAAGAATTTTATAGTTATATTATGCAAGATAGCTTTCGCCCGTGGCTTTGCCTGTGTTAACTAAAACTTAGCAAATTATTTCCAATTGTAGCGACACCTCATGAAATGTTTTCGCTACAGAGCTATATATACAACTTTCCGACATCATCCATTGGGGCCTTAACGGCCGGCCAGTCAAGTTGACTGGTCGAGGATCCTCCCTTTTTCGATGGAGGAATTCCACCTTCCTTCCTCCACAGTGGTGACCCCTGACAGTTCACAACTCCTTCTGTCCATCCATGATGTCCATGCCCACCTATCCCTTCCCCGCCTACGATCACCGCCCGCCAGCCAGCGCACTCGGCTTCAAATGGAGTCCTGTCCACTACCATGTGCGATCGCACATGCTTGGTCAGCTCCACAGCCATCCTCACTGCACACTCCGACTCACTGGAGCATTACACGCAGCATCACCGCACTCAGTTCCGACTCACTGTGAACTAGCGGCTTCCTGTTCCGACTCACTGGAACATACCTGGCACTGGCAAGGCAACTCGTACTAAAACCTCCGGTCTCGGAGGGGAGTCCTGTAGCGACTCGGCCAGTCAAGTTGACTGGTCGAGGATCCTCCCTTTTTCGATGGAGGAATTCCACCTTCCTTCCTCCACACCAATATACAATTCAAACTCAAACTCAAACTCAAAATTATCTCTTGAACCACTCTCATTATAAAAAAAGCGATAAAATCCGTTTAGTAGTTGTAAAGAAGAATACAGATATACAGTGGAAAGCGGCTTTATGTAATTATTTTGCCTTATATTTCAGATTAAACGCAACCGCAAGTAACGGTCTAATAAGTACAGTGGGTGGGGGTGAACAATTAAATGTGTTGGACGCGAGGCCGCGGGTTCGACTCCCCACGGACGTAATGCCGTTCATTGGGGTGCTAACGGACAGACATACGGATAACCGACGGTGAGATATGGTTATTTATAATGAATCTATACTAATATTATAAAGCTGAAGAGTTTGTTTGTTTGAACGTGATAATCTCAGGAACTACTGGTCCGATTTGAAAAATTCTTTCGGTGTTAGATAGCCCATTTATCGAAGAAGGCTATATTAATTATAGTATATATCATCACGCTGACCAACAGGAGCGGTGCAACGCGGGTGAAACTGCAGAGCACAGCTAGTTATTTAAATAAATATAAACGTGAAAATGTTCTATCAATCCTAGAGGAAAAGTGCTTAAAATACTGATGACAGCAAATTTTGTTGAAAATAAACATTCTTTATTATTTTAAACAGAAATAAAACTGCGTTTGAAGTTACTTGCTAACAAAATAAACGCACTTATAGTTTCAAGTAATTCTCTTCCAGTATCCATACAAAATATCCACATATGCAATAATCTCCAACTACCCGCATTTCAGGCACATATTGAACCAATGTCGCTCGCTGCGGCGACGAGTTGCACCACAAGTTGCCACCAGTTCGAGAACTGTTGCCCGAGATAATACCACAATACATAATGGTATTCAATATATTGTACTAATACTAGCTTTCCCGGCAAACGTTGTTCTGCCTTACTTTTACACTTAGGGCCGATTTTTCAATGCTTGGATAAAACTTATTCGTCGAATAATGTATAAAACTACCATTTTTAAAACGTATTCTAATTGCCCGTATTTGACAGTTTACGTGACATTTTAATATGATCGTGTAATACTTTATTGGACGGATAAGTTTTATCCAAGCATTGAAAAATCGGCCCTTAGGGGTATGAAAAATATATGTTTCGATTCCCAGATCTGGGTAGATCACATAAATTTTCATGAGAATCGGTAAAGCCGCTTGGGAGGAGTAAAAAACCTTACCTTCAAACACGGCGACACGAGAATTTTATAATATCTACGCTAATCTACACTAATATTATAAAGAGGAATAGGCTCATAAACTACTGGACCGATTTTGATGAAATTTGGCACAGACAATCTTTAGACCCTGAGAAAGAACATAGGCTACTTTTATTGCGAAATATGTACAACGGGCGAAGCCGGGGCGGACCGCTAGTATTATATATATTAGATAAAATTCTAAGAAATTGACAAATTAAAAATCTCTTTATAATCACAAACGATGTGCGATCGACATGCATTTGTACCGATACAAACGCGTGTATAAAGTGCGTCTGTTCTGATACAAGGGCGCGTATAAATTGCGCTTGTACTGATATAAATTATCATAATATTATAATGTTGTTTTCCTTTTAGTTGAAACCAGTGAAGTTTTCAATGGAAATGTTTCGATGCCCCAGGAAGAAGTCATTGAAGATAAATTGACACATACTCGGTAAATGCCAAATAACATATTTTTACATCCTTTAATTGAGGTGAGGAGGGAAGCTCTTGAGTAAAATACTTATTGTAATAAATACATATTCTTGTTGTATTAGGTCCAAGCAGCTAAGATTTCTTGAATTTATTATGTAGTTTAATAATTTTACATATTTACTCTTCAATTGAATTAAAAATATATATTTTTATTTACCATTTCCATTGCAGTGAAGCATCGCAGAAACAAACATTCGAAGCGACTAAACAGAGAGAGAAAAGTCCTAAATCAATGCTTAGAGAGGCGAAGGAGAAATTACGAAAGTGAGTACATAATATTATAATTTAATTATTTACGAATTTCACTCATGCATTAAATGGAAATTTCATGATTTTTCCAATGGATATAGAAATACCCTTCGATGTATAAATCATCACTACATAGTATAAAACAAAGTCGCTTTCTCTGTCCCTATTTCCCTTTGTATGCTTAAATCTTTAAAACTACGCAACGGATTTTGATGCGGTTTTTTAGATAGAGTGATTCAATAGAAAGGTTTTAGTATATAATTTATTAGGTTTGAGACAAAACGGGCGAAGCCGCGGGCGGTAAGCTAGTTGGTAATATTTTAAAAATTTATAGCATGGAAAAACTTCGATTATAATGAAAGATTTGAATTCGCTTTATTCTCATTACGATATTTGTGCAGTGGCAACACGTTAGAAGGATAGGTCGATTTTTCTAATCTTTACTATTTTCAATTATTCAGAAAAAATTATTTCATGTATTTCGGAATCGATAATAAAACTAAATTATAAATCATTAAATAAATGCTTACAACAAAATCACTCACGCATGCACACTCACGCACACATAGGTACACACAAGCGCACACACACATACTCACACTTTCACACACTGTCCATCGGCCCAAATCATATGCTTTTATTTTTTATTCTTTTACTTTGTATTCTTTCATCATAAGTTTCTAAAATTTATTTTGTTAACTTGCCAAATATAATGTAATATGATAATTACCTAGTTCAGAAGGCAGATCAATATTGTAATGTTATATTTGAAGGTGCTAATAAATTTTATTTTATTTTATTGTTAACTTCCAGCAAAAGCAGCATAAAAGAACCGACCCCACTAATTCGCGAGAAAAGCCCCAACACTACACTCCGCGAGGCCAAACTGCGGCTGCGCAAGTTGGAGATCGAAGCGGAAGCGGTCGAAAGATCCTACCAGCACTTCCGGAAACAGATGGATCTCAGGGGGGATAAGGAGTTGGGTGGGTTAAAGTCTTTAAAATAAAACTAAAAAAGGTTGTTGTTAAAGGATAATGCCAGATTTAGTATGGAAAGTGGCATAATTTTAATTTTCAGAGCCGCCATCGACGAATATTTGCTTTTGTAAACAAAATAGTGTAATAAACTAAACTTACTATGCCATGTATACCTCTAGTCTGAACTGTCAGTTTCCATTTTCAATTTGCCATTTTCTGTCATATGCTTTTTGAGAGTAGACCATTGATGTACAATATACAAATAGAAACATAGTTACGAATAAAAATGTCCGAAGAAAAACTCTGCCTACGCGTATTGGGCAGAGTTTTTTTAATGAGCTAATTTCAATTTAACATCTCCGCTCGAACATTTAATAGATTATTATAAGTTTATTTGTTTATAGTCTACGTCAATGGAGCAGACATTACATAAAGCGAAATAATATCAATACATATTTAGATTTAGTTTTGTTTTTGAATGGTATGCCATTACAACACAGAAAGAGATTTAATTTTTTGTGCACAATATCATGATGCGATATACAAATACTATGTTTATTTGCTTACAGGTTTAAAGCGCAGCAAATCTCTACAGAAGCTTGAAAACTCGTACAACATTGATGGCGCCAAGGTTAAACCAAAAGAACACAAAGATTTAATTCAACAAAACTTCGACAAATATCTAAATGAATATCAAACTAAATTCCACATCCCACCGTTCAAGAATAAAAATGCTATGTCAGAAATGATAAAACCAATTCCAGTAGCTTACTCTGAGGTTGATGACAATAAAACTCGAGCAAGCGTTGATTTTCTCGAAACTCCATTATCCGAATTTAGGAAATTATATCATACAGAAAAACAAAGGCGTAAAAACATAAAAACTACAACTCCCATACATTTTCCTGATAAAGATGTTTCTAATGAACCCATAGTAGAAGAAAATATTGTACATATTGATAAAAAAGAGATTAAGAAAAACGAAGAATTCAAAATATTACAAGATAATTTGAACAAAATGTACAGTTTAGATAGTCCCAATATGGTTAGTCCAGTTATACCTGTGATAAGTCCCAAACCAAAGGAAGAAGTTAATATAATAGAAAATAATCAAGAAATAGTAAAAAAAGATGCAGAAAATGATGAAAATCGTCTTCGAGTTAACATTGAAAATGTCCATGAAACTAAAAACATTCCTATTGCTGAAAAAGATCAAACACTATTAGTAGTTGTAGAAAGTTCGATAGATACTAAAGAAATTTCGGAACCAGGAATCGACGAACAAAATGAAATATCCACACAAATGACGATTATAGTGAGTCCAAAAGACAAAACAGAGAATAAAACAACAAATTCTGAAATAGAGAAATTAACGAATAACGATGTTTTGGACTCAATATTTAAAGCTAATGATAATAAAGATGTTTCCAGTGTGGATATGCAATTGGAATTATCTAAAATAGATTCTCCAGGAGACAAAGGGAATGAAGAATATCCCGATGATTTTTCAGCAGATGTTGATAATTACAACAGTCGTTCAGATTATGAGCAAAATTCTCCGATATCATTAGCTAAAGACTCTGACGAAAACTTTTGGGAATCCTAAATTTATTTGTTAATTTGTTGTTAATAAATGATTTATTTATTTCTGGTTATATGTCGTTTTCTTTCTTTACCTTACACTCATTTTTATATACTCATTTAACTACTTTATTGATACGTTTCCATATAGCTGCTTTGGTTATTAAATATTACTGAACCGATGTTAATTTGCTTATCAAAAGCCTCCAAGATCTGTAATGAACAAACGAGGAGCTAAGTATGAAAAACAAACGATTAAAAAAACTAAATCGTTTTAGTATAACATAATAAAGGAAATAAACAGTAAAAGCGCCATATATGAGTATTTTTGGAGTGATACGTATCATAATACAATAATAATTATCTTTTCAATTGATCGATGTTCATAGAATGACGACGACGATGATGATGACGACGCGGTTGGCGCAGTGGTAAAGTAACTGCCTACTGAGCCGACGGTCCCGGGTTCGATCCCCGGTCAGGGCAAATATTTGTGTGATGAACTCAATTATTTGTTCTTGGGTCTGGGTGTTATTATCTATATATGTATTTATTAAATATTATATTTATCGTCGCCTAGTACCCACAACACAAGCCTTGAGCTTACTGTGGGACTAGGTCGATTTGTGTAATAATGTCCTATAATATTTATTTATTTATTATTTATAGAATCAAATTCGAATGGAATTTGCCGGCCTTCCGCCTCTGAAATTCACAAGTGTAGTTTGCGCACTTATCTACATCGAAACTATACCTTAACGAAATTCAGTAGGTACGAGTACCTATATTAACACGCTTTTTTATTAGTTTCACCTGTATCACAATAACTACTGCCTGACACCTTAATTGAATTACCATCAAATGAACATAGAGCTAGAGCATTCTTTCGTGATCTCGAAAATTCCTATTCAGTGTTGTTCAAACGATGTTCAGTAATAGAACCTGTGATTAGAACATTGCATAAAATCTTTTCGAACGCACTTAGAACAACGAAATAAGGCTCTACCCCTGTTTACAAGAATTTCACATAGTGGGGTTAGAATGAAAATTCACTCGTTTGATTTAAATATGTACCGTATACGCTACACCGTGTCGCGCCCGGGTTCTGCCCCGTCCAGGCGTGATCAAACATTATCGTATACTTTTTGTCTGTTTTTGGCTCGGCCTCGGACGGGTCACACGCCACGGTGTTTATATCTCTATGGATATTGTTATAATTGTTTCCCGTCCCCGGTTCTTTGTAGCGTTGATCATGCTCTAACCTCGATTATGAGTCAATTGAAACAGACAGATTTAATTCAAACTTTATGTTTTTAGCAAAGATCGGTGTAAATAAATTAATTTCATGGGATTGGGTTTTTTTAGTTCTTGTATCATCATTTTACTAGTATAGTGTTATATTATTTTATCTGTGATAATATATTATAATTTTTTGATTCATATGTTCAAGATAAAAGAATTGAATGGTTTTGGTGGTTTCGAAGAATACCATATCCTTTTTACATAATAATTAATTGTTTGCTTTAAAATTAATTTGTTTGCCAATATATGCTATATGGTGGTTATTCCATACCCCCAAACACATTGGTCGTGCCAATATCGATATATTATTTCCATTCTAATACTATGCTTAGCCAAGTCTGTCAATTAGAACTCAAACACCACCCACTAGTATGAATATTATGCTTTCAAATTTTTGTCAATGATCAAAAAGTGATCAAAAGATGAAAGTAATAAGTAAATAAAACACAAAAATAACCAGTCATAATTTATTTCTTTGAATGTCCACGAATAGAATATAAAAGTACATTTATATACAGTATTATTTATAAAAGTACAAACGTTCGTCACCTCACTACTACCAGCAACATTCCGTCTTATATAATGTCCACGAAAATAAATGCCTTTGAATGCGAAAAACATTATTGTCAAAACTGTACAACTACATAACACAGTGAAATGCAAATTAGACATCTATAAACTTGGTCTACACTATTGAAATCATTTTAACACAAAACATATATTTTAGGACTTTCGCCTTACATTTTCCAAGAGTCTACACCAAGCTTTTAACAAACTAAAACTAAGAAACATACAACATCAATTAAAAACAACACAAAACATTGAGATTATCATTTAATATTTGTCGAAGATTCCTCGTTACAATCAATTTCAACTCATTATGATATAACTACAATTTTCACTATTCATTGGGATAACTAATATTATTTTTCACAGATAACGCTTATAATGTTTAATATTTGTGTGCAATATATTGTTAGTAAACATAACATTTGTAAAGACGCTAGAACAATTGTTAATAATGAATATTATGTCAATTTTATTTCTTGTTAAGAACTAATAGAAAAATATTATGTCAGATATATTTTTTTTTATGAAAAGTCGTATTTTGGCCTACCATAAATTTTATAATATTTCAGCTTTACACAAATCATAATTCAAACATACTGCAAAACTATAATATAAGAAATATTTTAATAATTGAATATTTTATATCAATTATAACTAACAACCTATTTACTTCTTATTTTTGCAAGAAAACAATAAAATTAGTTTGGCAATATGTTAAAAAAATTTACAATTTTTATTCCGAATTACAATTTAACCACGTTCAACGCGTATGTTTCATTCAGAATTCAATACAAAAATAATATCCAATAATACAATAAAAGAAAATAATTATACAACTCAAAAATACCAATTATTTATTAATAAACGCTAGCGAAAAAATCTACGAAAAAAAAAGAAAAACCAGGGACCATGGCTTAATATTTTAACTACGTCATTTTAATAATAATTCGTTAGTTTGACACATTTCAGCCTGGCCACAGTATAGTTTTGTATAATATTGGACGCGGTACAGAAACTTTTGTACTAAATATCATCGACTATTTTAAACTTGTATTTATTGAACTCTAGCTATTTTTATAGTTAAACTAAGAATATAAAATTGTCCTCAGTCCAAAGCTTAATTCAATCATTTATTTTGCATAACATGTCCTTTTTAAGGTTAAAAAAAGATGGCAGTATGTTTACTATTTCTATAATTTTGGAATAAGTGTGAGTCATTAAATGAAAAACATAAAAGTCACAAGTCACATAAGTTCAGTCAACATAATCTTTCCTAATTCGTCAATATATTTACAATGTCAATTTAATATAATCAATACCTATCTAAAAATAATACTAAAATTTGCGTCCTAGAAATCAAAAGTCAAACATTACAAATCACTTTCCATATCCTAAAAAAATAAAAATTTATGTTCACAACTCAAAAGTCGAATATTTCTGTAAAATCACTACAACTACAATAATTTTTCATTACAAAATCTACAATAATTATCTATGTACATATAAAATTTATCCGCACCGTCGTCCACTATTATACAGTATAGTAAGGCAGTATGTATGTCCATCTGTGCGTATCTCAGAAACCAAAGCTCACATTTTGAGAGACGTTCTTCGTAGCGAGCGCTGAGCGAGGGGAGTTGGGGCCTGTCACTCGCAACCAGTTTGATACCTGAGGAAAAATATATTATGAGTTTTTTGAAAGTATGAGTTTGGTGAAAGTATGAGTATGAGCATGGACTAATAGAATCTAAAGAGGACTGATGAATGTCATACTAGAGATCGTACCCCGTAATTTCAGCTTATTGCTAGATGGCGCTCTCATTTGAGCTTATTATTTAATTTGCAGTTTTAAAAGCGCCACCTAGTGACCAATTTTAGAACTAAGGAAACAGCAAACTATCGATTTTCAATTATTACATCTAGAGGGCGTTGTTTTAAAAACTCCGGTGTTTTTGAATTATTATTTTAGTTTTTAGGGAGCATCTAAGGAAGTGAGTACCTCTATTACGATTTCGACACCCACTACAAACATTCGACATAGTGATCAGAGTAGTGTATATAATATAATTATATTATATATATTCTTTATTTTCTGTTAAAAAAATGTCTATATCTTTTTTCTTCTTAAGTATTCCCTTGTAAACAGTATTATTTATATGACCATAAAATACGGGAAAAGAAAAAAAAATGTGGATGTACAGCGATGATTTGAACCAGCATCTATCGATTTTAAAGTACGAGACTCAGTCAACACAGCTACAGGCACTTATACGTCTTACATTGAAATTTATGCTCTAATTGTTCGAGTATTTCTTTGATAAATACAGTTCATAGCAACGCGGTGGTGGAGCATCTTAAGGAAGTGAGTACCTTTAATAAGATTTCGACACCCACTACAAACATTCAACATAGTGATCAGAGTAGTGTATATTATATATATTCTTTATTTTCTGTTAAAAAAAATGTCTTTTCTTTTTTCTTCTTAAGTATTCTCTTGTAAACAGTATTATTTATATGACCCTTAAAATACGGGAAAAGAAAAAAAAATGTGGATGAACAGCGATGATTTGAACCAGCATCTATCGATTTTAAAGTACGAGACTCAGTCAACACAGCTACCGGCACTTATACGTCTTACATTGAAAGGAGATTGCCCAAGTGACTATGGCACTTGGTATCGCAATCAAACTTATTGTGTCAAGATGAAATATAGCTCAATTTAAAGCTTGATGTTAGTACTTTTAGAAACGATTAAAGTTTTTATGTAAATAAGCCGCAGTTCACGACAATAAAAATAAAACAATAGTTTTATTCAACGCTTCAAAAAAATACTTTATCGAGTTTATACTAACGATGAACGTTAAGTTTTACATTTATTACATAGGTAATATTTTAATTTACAAGACAAATGTGAAAAGTAAATCGTAATAAACATTATAATTCAAAATAAATAACGTCGAACAATGCGTCGAACACATTCATTCAACTATGACATATGACGCAGGACGCTTGCAAGAGAGATAGATATAATGTGTCAAAACAGAAACTTTTACTTTTATTTCTATTTATTCGGTATAATTACGACTTAATAGTGATAAATATGATCATTATAAATACAAATAGGAATTAACAATATCACGAACACGTGACACAACTAGTATTTTACCGATTCCATACGTGGTCATACATGTTTCAAAAGAATAACTTTTACTATTATTTCAATTATTTATCCGGTATAATTAAGACTTAATATTGATACATATGATCATTATAAATACAAATAGGAATTAACAATATCACGAATACGTGGCACAACTAAAATTTTACCGATACCACCCGTGGTCATTCTCCTTTATGCTCTAATTGTTCGAGTATTTCTTTGATAAATACAGTTCATAGCAACGCGGTGGTGGAGCATCATAGAGTAACTTATATAGGATTGTGGAGCATCTTAAGGAAGAGAGTACCTTTAATAAGATTTCGACACCCACTACAAACATTCGACATAGTGATCAGAGTAGTGTATATCTTTCTTATATATAAAAATGAATCGCAAAATGTGTTGGTAAGCGCATAACTCGAGAACGGCTGAACCGATTTCGATAATTATTTTTTTATTATATTCCTTGAATTACGAGGATGGTTTTTATGTAGAGAAAACGTAAATGTGTACCACGGGCGAAGCCGGGGCGGACTGCTAGTCTTATATATAAAAATGAATCGCAAAATGTGTTGGTAAGCGCATAACTCGAGAACGGCTGAACCGATTTCGATAATTATTCTTTTTTTATTATATTTCTTGAAGTACGAGGATGGTTTTTATGTAGAGAAAACGTAAATATGTACCACGGGCGAAGCCGGGGCGGACCGCTAGTAATATATATTATTTAAATTCTTTATTTTCTGTTAAAAAAATGTCTATATCTTTTTTCTTCTTAATTATTCCCTTGTAAAAAGTATTATTTATATGACCATAAAATACGGGAAAAAAAAAAAAAAAAGATGTACGGCAATGATTTGAACCAGCATCTATCGGTTTTTAAGTACGAGACTCATCAATACAGCTACGGGCACCTATACATCTTACGTTGAAATTTATGTTCTAATTGTTCGAGTAATTCTTTGACAAAAACAGTTCATAGCAACGTGGTCCATGGTCTTAGATCATTAAGTAATGGATGGAGTACGCTGGCAAATGTTCTAACTAAACTTTCTGCTGATTTTGGTGCGGAGAAGGTAACTCACACTATTGAAACACAATCACACATTCACAAAAATAATTTGTGTCACGAAAGTCGTAAAAATTTATGACCTTTTAAGCGACGAGTTTTTAAATTCAACTCTATCCCTAAGTTCATAAAGATTTAATTTGTATTTCATTCCAAGTTGTCTCGTGGGGAGTGCGGTTCAATATCGCGTTCTAAATTCAACTTTATAACTTAGGTCATAAAGATTAAATTTGTATTTCTTTAATGCCTCAGCCCCCGGAATCACAGACACAATAGAAAATCTATTGTGTCGTGGCCCGTGGGCCGTGGTCCGATCGGGCCGCTCGGTGGTCAAGGGGCTAAAAGATAGACTCGTAAGGAATGCGGTTCATTATCGGGTTTTAAATTCAACTTTATCTCTTAGTTCATAAAGATTAAATTTGTATATTTTCTTTCCATGATAGTCTCGTGGGGCCGCATCAATGATCGAGTAAACGACTCGATTATTTGTCTTGATCATATCGCTAAACGATACATCGACGATTATTAGAAATTGCATTTAATTAGAAATGTACGTTAAAAAAATATACACAAATGAAAGGTTATTCCATCTTTTTTAATATTCGACATGTTTGAATTGCTTCTGCAAGGCTTGACAGTGCAAAACGGCATTTTTAGCGGAGCACTCGCAGACGTCCTTTCGATGTTTTAGCCTAGGAAAACGCAGAGTGTTTGTAATCGATTACGCAAGTAGTTTTTATGAAAGCATAAGATTTTTCGATTCGAATAATCTTATACCTCGACAAAAGGGGAAACACCTGCGAGTGTTATCGATTACTTAATGATCTAAGTCCATGGTGGTCACGAAGTCACTCTCGAACAGCGATGAACGAAGTGACAAAAATAGGCGGTCCATCCTAAGGAGCGCTGGTGCAGTGAACTCCCATAAATAATTATAATAAAGTTGTGCTCATTCATTTAACAATTAATATATCTTTAATTTTAAATTAAATTTATCGTATACCTAAACTCCAATACGAATATCAAATGCCTAAATACGGAATCCAATAAGAGGTTAAGAGAAATTTTCAGTCCTTCGCGAAACAAAAGATCACGTAAACATAGCGCAATCCATTTTATAGATCATCTTCATACTTGATAAGTAGTATTATTTTTTTATATTTTTATTGAAATTGATTCCAGAAGATAACTTTAAAAATTCATTTTGTTACTTTTATTAGTGATCCATTGAAATGTTACATTTTTTAGCCCTAACCTTGCATTTTTTAGAGGACGCAATTTTGTTTTTTTGATGTGTAGGGGGGGTCAGTGTGAAGCTAAAACCAAGTTTGTGGGGTCGCCACCCTTGTCCCACGGCCGCCATCTTGAAAATAGCGGTTGAAATGGTATTTACGATATATCTCTTAAACTATTTAACTGATAAAAAATATCGTTAACATTATTTGTTGCAAATCGAAATATTCCAATTATTTGTAACTAGCGGTCCGCCCCGGCTTCGCCCGTGGTACATATTTACGTTTTCTCTACATAAAAACCATCCTCGTACTTCAAGGAATATAATAAAAAAAGAATTATCGAAATCGGTTCAGCCGTTCTCGAGTTATGCGCTTACCAACACATTTTGCGATTCATTTTTATATATAAAGATTTAAGATATTACTTTGTTCTCATGCTTTGAGTTAAAATTGTACCGTAAAATAGCGTTTTTTGTTAAAAATCTGTAATAGCACCCTTATTGTGGTGCTTTTTTTTTGTAATGAATTTACTACGCTACTGTATTTTCTTTGTTTTAGACTTTAGTTCAATACTTAATTAAACACCCATACAATTTTGTCACGAGTCGCCTCTGGTCAAACTAACCGTTATTAGTGTTACGTTTACTCAAAATACAAAAATGAAGAAAGTATTATTTTACGCTTATTAAATCTTTAAAACTAAAACAAAATGATGTGGAGGTAGGGAGGTGGATTTCCTCAATCGAAAAAGGGAGAGACTAGTCTACTCGACCGGCCGGCCGTAAAGGCCCCGATTATTAATGGCGGAAAGTTGTATATATGCTCTGTAACGAAAACATTTCGCTTGCGCGATTCAGAGCAAAAAATAACATTTAAATAAAAATATTTTTTTGCGTATTATATTTTACGTTATAGTTTACGTTTTTTGCGTATTATATTTTACGTCAAGATACTATTTGGCACATTGATTTTTTTTGTAGCGACATCTCTTAGCTTCATTAAACCGACTTAATGCTCTAAGGCGACATCTAGTTCTTAAACGTATAAAAAAGCTTATAAAAATGCCAAATGCTACTGTGAGTGACATCTATCGACAAAATTGGGAACTGAGAAACGAGTTACGTTTTTTACTATGGCGATTGTAAGTCTTCTTGAGTGTATTAGTCTATGGTATGAGTTAAGTTAAAATATGAGTTAAATAATATAGAGATTGAGTAATAGGTTAGAAGCCATTGAGAGCTATTTCAATTTATGTTGTATAAATACTAATAATATAAAATATGCCAATCATGTTTTAGACGTAACACCAATGTATTACAACTTTTCATGCGAATTAACTCATTTAATTCCATTTTTTAACTTTTATATGGTACCAATATTAGTTAGATGCATTATTCAGCAAGGTATGACCCATGAGTATGAGTTAGATATGGTACGCAAAGACTAATCGAAAAAGTATTAGTGTGAGTTATATACTAGTAAGTTAAGAGTATTGAATATATTTTTTTTCAAAACCATAGCATAATCCTACTTATGTTATCAACGTTACGTTTGTGAGGATGAATAGATGAATGTTCAATATTATTTCACATAAAAACTACTAAACCGATTACAATTAAATTTGGTAAGTAGGTATCTGAAGACACAGATTAATACATAAGATACTTTTTATCGCGGAAATCCGGGTTTTTCTTTAAAAACGCGGGCAAAGCCGCGGGCAGAAATCTAGTCAATAGTAAATAATCTACCTGTAATGAAGGATTCCTATCTTCACTCCTCTCTCGCCTCGGCGTGCTACACGCGGGCGGAATATTGGCACTAACACTTGCACCGGCACTAACACTGGCACTAACACTGGCCGGCGAGCCGCAAATGCTCCACGAGACGCTAGACACTATACTGCCGTCTAGGTTTGATGTGGCTTGCCAACTGTAAAAGAAAAATTAATCTTTCATTTCTAGCTGACTTACGCTACTTTATCTGCTCCCAAAAGGAATATATCATTCATTTGTATAATATAATCATTGTAATTTGTCCTCAATCTATACTAATATTATAAAGCTGAAGAGTTGGTTTTTTTGAACGCGCTAATTTAAGGAACTTGGATAGCACATTTATCGAGGAAGGCTATAGGCTATATAACATTACGCTAAGACCAACAGGATCTGAGCACTGCGTATCGTATACATTTGTAATTAGGCGTATACTTGTTCATTTATAAACTGTATACATCTATTGCACTAATATGAATCGAAATTGGCTGAGCCAAAGTATGTTATTTTTAATTAGATATTAACCTTCTGTTATTAAAACATTATTCGCTACTATGAAATACGTATTCGTCAGAGTATGAGTTATGACTGAATCTAATAAAATTGAATCGCTAAATATGTTAGAGCAAAACTCGAGAACGGCTGAACCGATTTCACTGATTCTTTTTTTATAATATTCCTTGAAGTTCAGGATGGTTCATATGGAGAGAAAACGTATACATGTTCCACGGGCGAAGCCGGGGCGGACCGCTAGTTATTATATAAATACACACCTCTCCCTCTCAACGTCTGTGTACAGAGCAACAGTGTGCCTCCAGCGATAAATGTTCGGGAACTTTTCAGGTGAAATATCGCAAGTAGACACCGCTTCGTATACAAGACGGTCCATTTTTGATGGCTCCTCACTGGAAGAATTTAATAAAAATTATTAACTTACTATATTTTTTTGTTACAATTATTATCTGTCCAATATTTTTATATTATAAAAAATACAACATGACACTTGGGAGTTTATATGACCAAATTTTAAATATAAGCACATAAAATTTCATCTCAATATTATCGAAAATTTACGTAAAAAAGCATAATCAGGCTTAGAGAATTTTACGCTATCTACCTATTACAATAAAATAAAGTCAAGTTAGTAGTGAAGAGTTATACCACATTTTATAAATAACTAGCTTTCCGCCCGCGGCTTCGTCCGCTTTGTCTAAAACCTAATAAATTATATACTAAAACCATTCTCTTGAATCTCTCTACCTATTAAAAAAAACCTCATCAAAATCCGTTGCATAGATTTAAAGATTTAAGCATATAACGGGACAGAGAAAGCGACTTTGTTTTATACAAATGTAGTGATGTATTGAAGAATGGCTGAAACGATGTTAATGAATGTTATTTTCGATAATAATTACTGTTAAAAGTCTTACAAATAAAAATACATCTATTATAACATTACCCATATATAAAAGTCTCGGCTATAGCCCGATCACTCGCGTCGTGCATTTCATCATCAGAACTATCTATAGTATTATTTTCTTCACTCGCTGTAAAGTATGCAGCCTCTGAATCTGATGGAGATCCTTCTGATTCGTCGTCCGATATCTGTGTTAAAAAAAATTGGTTGTCTGTAAAGTCGATTTACTGACGATAGTTGAACGTGACAACGATTGTGCTTTTTTGTCGCTCGTTCCGCGCTCTCGCTCGCACTTCAAGCCTTACATGGAACGCCTCAGAGCGAGGTAACGCCGCATGAGTCATGTTTTTTCGTGCGTGCAGCCGGCTCTATCGAATTATAAGACGTTGTCACGTCAATAAATAAAATAAAACTTTATTGACACTATAAATACGTGCAGCTGATGATTCCATAGGCTCCTGAATTAGTAAACCTCTCCGGAGTCAGTTTAATTTAATTTCTCAATGATTCTTTTTTTTACAATTATCGATTACTAGCTTACCGCCCGCGGCTTCGCCCGCTTTATCTAAAACCAAATAAATTATATACTAAAACCTTCCTCTTGAATCACTCTATCTATTAAAAAAAACCGCATCAAAATCCGTTGCGTAGTTTTAAAGATTTAAGCATACATAGGGACATAGGGACAGAGAAAGCGACTTTGTTTTATACTATGTAGTGATAGTGATGTTACCATTGATCTTCTGGGTTATGTTATGACGACAGAGCAAGTATTATTCAATATCAAATTGGAAATAACATTACGAGAACAGATTAAAACTGTTTCGGTAAAATCCAAACAAGCATAATTTAATGTCTGATGAGAATATCTCTTTATATTATTGTGAAAAAAAAAATGTCAAGATTCAAATGCATCTCATTTTTTGTAATTTCAAAATGGGTATGTTATAAATAAATCCATAAAAAAGACATCATACACTTTCAAGGATAAATTGTATAATTAAATATGTTATATCTTACCTGTGCACTTTCCACGGTACATTTATCTACATCAACGGTATAAAGTGATACACTGTCTCCGGCAGGCGAATTCACACTTTGGGGCTTTTCATTCTCTATATTTTGTAATTTACCATCCCCTGAAAAAAATATATTAATAATTTTTTGAAGACAATAATATAGTATGAGATTTTATTGATTTATGCTCGCAATTTGTTAGATAAACTTTTAAATACGCGATTGAAAACTACATGACATCTATAGCTCAATACAAGATATTCCAATATTTCCACTTATAAACTAATTTTCAGATCAACAATTTGCTCATAAAGAAGTACAAAAAATGATTGTTTATTTAATAGTTTTTAGTTCGACTATACTGGCCAAAATTTTTCGTAAACATAGTCCCAGTAGCAGTAAAATGTGAAACATAGTGCATGTAACGGTGAATAGATTTGATCTTTATGTTTAAGCAGAAAGCCAACTCACCAATATCCTGATCGAACATGAGCCGTCTTGCAAACCCCTCGCTCTTGGGACTTGTCGACAGAATCGACCTATTTTTACGAAACGACGCATTCTTCTTACTGTTCCTCTCAAACGCTTCTATCTTCCAATCGCAACGACATTTGGAGGCTTTATCCCAAATATCCTTACACTCTATCTCCGAAACCGCCGGCCCTTTAGTCTCTTCACTTTCCGTCAATTCCTCGCAAATAAAGCTCGACACACACCTAACGTGACTCTCAACAGCATGATTCACTTTCATTCTATTCCCACGGTACGTGAATGGCCGCTTTTCGTCATCCGAGCTAAAAATATCGTCGTTCGGACATCTCAGTTTAACCAGAAACTCGACTAAATTATTAATGTCGTCCAAATCTATGGTCTGCTGTTTCAATTTGAACACAACGAGCTGCGCTAGTCTGGAGTGTATTAAGGCGAAGTTGATATCTTTAAATCTCTCATCGTCCATGTATGTAAACATAGTGTGTTGCAAATGTTTCGCTTCAGATTTAAGAGATTCCCCTGCTATTTCTGGTTCTGCTGTTAGAGAGAATATTAGGGCATCTGCGATTCGTTTAGCGAACACTTGGCACGTTCTTTCTATGCACAATAATTGGCTGACGGTGTGATTCATTGGAACTGTATCTCCGTTCGTAGTTATAGGTTTGGCGTTGGGTTGTCTACACAATCTCTGTCTGACCGGGTCTTTTTTCCTCCAATCTGGTCTGTCACTTAACTTGCATGTATTCATAGCGGCGCAAAGTTCAGATATGGGGCTTAGGGCATCTTTTGGGGAGTTTTTCGAGCTATTAACTATTCTAGATATAGAGAAGTCATCGGGGGAGGCCTGCAATTGGCTGCAACTGTCGTTATAAGCGAAGGAACAGGCCGTCTCGTATTTAGTTTTGAGATAGTTTTCGAGCATCACGAGTCCTTCAGGCGTTCGCAGATCTGTGAATGTATCGAGGAACGGCCAGTATTCTTTCCATGTCACATTCATTTGTTCAGCTAAGTTTCTGTAAAAGAAAGTTAATTCCTTTAACCTTTTCCATAAAATATGTATAATGTTATGTCATAAAAAAAATAAGCCCATTTAATAACTCAGGCCCCGGAATCACAGACACAATAGAAAATCTATTGTGTTGTGGACCGATCGGGCCGTTCGGGGCTCAATGGGTTAAAATTATGAAATTTACTTTAATTAAATATTATTAAGCTGCATCTAAATCTGTCAAATGTCGTTCTCAAACATATTGTGTAAATCTGGTTTCCGTAACACAAGCGAAAGCTTAGTATGGGATCAGATCGTGCTGTGTGTGAAAATTGTCCTGAATATTTATTTATTTATATGTTTCTGTATGTGCCTATATGTATATCCGTGTATATGTGTGTATATGTACATCCGTCCCCACTCACCGGCCAGCCGCCTCAAGTCCCTTAGCCATGTCCCTTAGTCGGAACGCGGTGGGTCGTTGTGTACAGCCGCGGGGCGGAGTCTTCCAGCGGCGCCGGAACTTGTCCGCGTCGCGTGCGCACATCGGACCCGCGTACGCGAGGATCTCGTAACGAGGTGACATTGGATCGCTGTTTAGATCCTGGAACACGATTGATTTATATATATATTGTAGTAAATCGTCGTATGATCTATCTATAAATTTATTATAACTCCTTTATTTATTTATTTTTATATATATAATATGTAGTCATAAGTAACTCCTTTCGTCCCAACTCGAAGCCTTTATTATAATGGGGGCACTGAAAAACAGCGCTGCCAATGTTCCTGGACGTTGCAGCATATAGCTGTCTCCTTTTTTTCAGGGTCGTATGACACACCTTAATAAATGTAGTTATCATTCTATTTTTTTTGTACGTGTTTTTTATGTTATTAATTTAAATATTTGCTTCTTTTGTTGTTATTATTTCTTGTTCTGGTGTTTTCTTATTTAACTTGTACGGTTTTATGTTTTATGTTTATGTATGTGTGTGTGTTGTGTGCTGTCTCTAATAAATAAATGTTTCTTTCTTTCTTTCTTTAGTAGCCTTAAATTGTCATAAGCTAACATAAGCCAGCCTTAAGGGCGGCCGTACCACTTCAAGCAGTTAAGACCGATGACTTGAAGCCGCGACCGCGCGGTGAACTAAAGACATTTATTCACTGCCGTACACGGACTGCTCGAGCCGTCAACTGCGCAGTTTGTAGCGAAAGCTCGAGCAGTCAACGACCGACCGCTCGAGCAGTCCGTGTACGTCGTACCACTGGACGTATCGGGCTGAAATTTGGCATGCAGGTAGATGTTAGGGCGTAGGCATCCGCTAAGAAAGGATTTCCCGAAATTCTTGAGGGAACGGGGAAAAACGGGGATGCACGTACAAAGTCGTGGGCGGAAGCTAGTTGGTTTATAAGATTTTAATAATTATAAATTACTAGCTTTCCGCCCGCAGCTTCGCCCGCGCAATCAAAGAAAAAATATCAAAGATAAAAACCTATCCTATGTCCCGGGGTAAAAAGTAGCCTATGTCCTTTCTCGGATATCAAAATATCGCTATACCAAATTTCATGCAAATTAGTTCAGTAATTTAGGCGTGATTGAGTAACATAAATCCATACTTACAAACTTTCGCCTTTTTAATATTAGTATGGATGTATACTCACAGGTGGGGAAGCGGGTGTGAATGGCCGGCCGATAGTGGGCGGGCTGGCGTCTTCCTCCGCGTGCAGCACCGGCACGTAGTATCGCTCTAACAGCATGCATGATATGCGACGTTTTGTTTCCGGGCTCGGGTTCGACACGCGGTTGCATATTATCTGTGGAACAAGAAGAATTGTAGGAAACAATATTTATATATGACTAGCTTTCCGCCCGCGGCTTCGCCCGCCTTTTCAGAGAAAACCCCGCATAGTTCCCTTTCCCGTGGGATTTCCGGGATAAAACCTATCCTATCTCTCAAGTTGGATCGAACTGCACATGGTGTGCGAATTTTATTATAATCGGTTAAGTAGTTTAGGAGTCCATTGAGGACAAACATTGTGACACGAGATTTATATATATTAAGATATACAATATATGAAAAAAAAATGTGAATTATCGGTGAAAAAGTTGAAAAAATGACAACAAAAAATCGACTAAACATCTAGCGCAGTCCAGAACAATAAAAAAGTAAAGATAAACAGTAGGGCACTTTATCACTGATGCAAGTTATATGAAGACAATTCAGACATATGAACACAACCGGTGATGATAAGAAACAATTGCAAAATAATGCGATCCTGCATCATAAACCGCTGTCAAAATAATTCGTGTTTCCAAAGTCCACTAGAAATACTCTTCACAAGCAAATAACCAATATTCAGTATTATTTATTAGCCATTATTGATTGAGAGAAACGTTTGAAACATCTTTTCAACCATCTTCCATAAAAACTAAAAACTATAAAAAAAAATTTTCTTCCATATAATCTACGTCCTGTTCTTATTCTTGTCAGTTACAACTTTTTAATTTTTAACAATATAGAAATTCAAAGTGCTAAGATTTAAATGCAACCGCTAGAAAGATAACAAATTCTCTACACTTACATCCTGAGCAGTCTCCCCATATTTGTTCTTAGCGAGTTTATTACACTGCGGAAATGACGTCAGCACGTCCACAACTTGTTCCGCTCCGTACTTCGCCGCAAAGTGTAATGGCGTCTCGTTCATAGCTCGATCCGGTGTGTTTAGATATCTGTCTACTAGGATACCGGCGAATTCCTGCAAATTTTCATAATTTTTAAGAATTTTTTCTGCTAAATTTAATGGAAGAATTTAGCAATAGAATCTGGTGTGTAATATTTGTCTACTACGATCTTTGCGAATGCCTGCAATTTTTGAGCAGTATTAGAATGTTTATTTCTATTTTATAAATTTAGTTGATTGACAAGTCTACAAAATAAAATGGAAAAGTTTATACTATATAGTTAAATAAATACATTGGAAAAAATACAGATAGATAGATAATTCTTTATTGCATACACAAGATTTAGAAGAACATAATACTATTATTAAATGCAATAGGCTACAACTTCATGCTCATCAATAATTTCTTCAACGAAATTACTATTACTAATTGCAATCTGCAATGCAGAGGTCGGTAGGTTCAATTCCCACCAGCGGCAAATATTTGTGTGATGAACATAGATGTTTGCTCTGTGTCTGGGTGTTAATTATCTACATAAGTATTTATTTAAAATTATATACGTATGTTTATCAGCCATCTGGATTCCATAACACAAGCAAAAGCTTAGTATGGGATCAGATCGTGCCGTGTGTGAAAATTGTCCTGAAATATTTATTTATTATTCACCTTACAAGCGTCATGGTCAGCGTCAGATCCATACAAAGTCTGCACAAATGCTGGGTTTCCAACTGTTGTAAGTAGCAAGTTGCATATTTCAGCGTTAAGTGATTTGGCCGCTATGTGCAGGGCGTTGTAACGCGAACCTTCCTGTAATTGGGAAAGGAAATTCAAGGAAGGAAATGTTATTAAAATGTTTGCTTGGAAATTTTAATCACCACTTAGCTAATTAAAATTTAATGATAATTATTTTTAATATATCTTATCTGATATCATACAGCTGAAGCTGGATAATATATATTATACATGTGAAGAGATTGATTATTTATTGGCTTGAACTCCCTAATCTCAGGAAAAACGAGTCTAATTAAAATTTTTTTTTCATTGTTAGATAGTCCATTAATTATCGAGTAAGGCTATATTATAATATCTTCACTTTACGACCAATAGAAGCAGAGCAATGTGGGAAAAACCGCAATAAAAGCTAGTTTGCTACTCTTGCACGTATTTATGCACGTTTATAAAATATTTTTTTGTTAACTGGGTATTGTAATAACTCAAAACAATATATAAAAAAATATACATTTACCATATCATTTAAAATGTTATGCAAATTATAATTGTCAGACGTGACACAAGAGTTCAAGGCAATGCTTTTTATACTTGATTTTTCTCTAATTATGTATAAGCAGTTACACAGTACAATTTATGCAATATTTTGATTATACAGTCTAGTCAGTCAGTAATATTTCGAAACAGACCATTTTACAAATCTGCTGGATTGTCTGGTTATTTTCACCTACAGATATTATTAAGATGTCTCTATAATTAAAACGAAACACCAAATGTGTTGCTACATGTAAAACTCGAGAAAAGCTATTTAAATATGACCAATTTGTAATTTGCAAAATCCGCGTTGTTCGCATTATTCCCGCGTCTTTTCGAATCCTACCTCGAGAACTATACTTTAAAAATTTCACATTTGTAAAGGTTTTCAATGCTATAAAAATAGTTATGTATATCAAAGTATGTCATAGTATACATTATTTCACAACACTTTACACAAACCTGAACAATAGTAGGTGTATTCCCGCTGCTAACCAGGTATCTAGGGTTGTCCCACACTCTGTCCCTGACTGTACAAGTGAAGCCCGCCTCGATAGCTTTGCGGAGGGACACCATGTCTTGTGGTGATGGCGATTTAAATGGGTATGGCTTTTCTCCCATGAGAGCTGAAATTATAAAACACTAGGTTTCAGCCCGCGGCTTCGCCCGCGCAGTCAAAGAAAAACCCGCATAGTTCCCGTTCCCGTGGGATTTCCGGGATTGCGTCATTTTCCCGGGATAAAAAGTAGCCTATGTCCTTTCTCGGGTATCAAAATATCTCCATACCAAATTTCATGAAAATTGGTTCAGTAGTTTAGGCGTGATTGAGTAACAGACAGACAGACAGAGTTACTTTCGCATTTATAATATTAGTATGGATACATACCTTTAAAATAATGTGTTACATAACGTTTGCCTTGTTATTATATCATATTCGGTAATAAAACTATTCAAGTATACATGGTTAGTAGTGACTTACATAAAGCATCCCTTGTAATTTGTAATTAGATTACATTTGTACAAAATTATGTAGAATGAAACAAATAATACAAATTTATGCATTATGCAACATGTAGCTTGTGAGTGTGCTTTTTGAGAATTTTTAAATAAATTTATGGTTTAAAAGGGGTGATAGTATAATTAATGAATTAATTATGTAATTATCAAAAAGTTTATTGTCTTTAAACTGTAAACCCATGACAAAAAATGTATAGAAATATAAATTAGAAATAAAGATTATAGTAATATGGCATTTTGAATACTATATAACATGCATATAACATGTAGTAAATCTTTATAATTACATATATACAAAAACAAGTGTAGACTCAATATGAAATTCTCAAGTAGCAAAGAGATAAGGGGGCATTGCTCACTTGTGAGTTATAAAGTTATCACATGGAATGTGCATGTGTTAGACATGTTAACTGATAGTACTAATTGGAATGCATTAATTTTCACTTTGCTTAAGCAATGTTTAAAAAAAGGAGTAGTTTAATTTAAAAATGTATAATACTCGCGTAAAATCAAAACTCGAAAATACTATGTTAAAAAGTATTTCATGAATAGTTTCATTTTGCACCTTTACAACAAAAAAAATATTATTATTCCTATTATCATAAAAAATGTCTAGACTTGTCTATTAATTTGAATTGAAATTTCAGGTACATAATTTATATATTATATCACATTCATAATGTTCAAATGCTGTATAATCAACATAGTTATACAGTCAAAATCTGTTATAACGACATCGAAGGGACTAGTCATATTGAGTCGTAAAAACCGATAGTTGTAACAACCGGATTTGAATTTTCTCCCTTTCTTTCCAAACGGTTAAAATTGTCGAGTGTGATACACTATATTCTTTTGCCAGGTAGCTTTGAAATAATACGCGATTTTTCTTCGATATTGATTTGTTTTCTTTTTTGCGACATGTTACAATTTTCACAGTTAACTCAACAATATGTTTTGGTGTGCCTTGTGAAAAGATAAGTAACAAACTGACTTAAGAGAAAGAGATATGCTTTGTTTCTAAGAATTACAAAAGACCCTAAACTTTGATTACTTTTACGATAATAGCCATTGACTATTATACCGTGCCAGATGTGGATACAGTTACCTATTCAAATTGTTTACAATACAGCAGAGCCGGTCGTTCTACAGATATAATACTCCGAAAATATTAAACAAATGTGGTCGCTTAATGCGGTATGTCGTAGTAAACAATGTCGTAAAAACCAATGTTTTCGATAAGGCGGTCATATAACATTCAGCCAGGACCTTTGATTTTGGTCAATTTAACCGGTATGTTGTTCTTAACGATGTCGCCATAAACGGTTTTGACTGTAGTTTCAATTTAAAATCATCAATCAAAACTGAGTACTTTTCGAGTTCAATTGTTGCTAACACACAAAAAACTTTTCTCTTCATAAACTATAATATTAATGTGAATAACAAAATGTGTTGGTAAGCGCATAACTTGAGAACAGCTTAACCATTTTTTTTACTTCTTTTTTTATATTCCTTGAAGTACGAGGATGGTTTTTATGGAGAGAAAATGTAAGCATGTACCACAGATGAAGCTGGGCCGACCACTAGTATTCACATAAAATTATAGACAGGTAATATGACTTACAGTTCCCATTTCCTTCATGAGTTTCAGTAGATTCGGCTCCTCGTAAAGCGAAAGACACAGCATCTTGATGATTTCTGAACACTTTGAACCTCGCAGATTTGTACCTTTTTACTAATTCTAACGCTTCCGATCTATTTTTGTACACATGCAGAGCCTCTGTAAGGAAAATTTATTTTAATAAAATTTTGTTTTTATTGCAAAATACCTTTTTAATGTAGGATTAAATTCAATCAAAAAGTTGGGATAATCATTAGATTGTTCACAAACATTATTTTATTCATTGTTTTTATGCATATTGCTTTCAATCATTAATATTATTACATTGTACAAATATTTTATTATCTAAATGTATGTGTATGTATGTATAAAAAAAAAACATATTGACTATGCAAACACAACACTTTTTCAGTATGTGTACATACATATTTTTGCAAAGTTTAAAAGCATACATTTTTCATGATATAATGTGTGACCATCAACATTCGTAATCACTTCCTGAACATCTATTTACGTATGATAGTATTTTTATCGCAAGGTGAAAATATGCCTATGGCCTACTTCCTTGAAATGATAAGATAATGTACCTATAAGACAAAGAAATTAATGAGATTTACCTTCATCAGGACCTTTCTTAATTTCGCAAGGTATATACACTCCATAGTATGTAACAGGAGGATCAGGAGATGCAGGACTATCTGGCGTGCCGTGCCTTTTGCTTAACGCATCTAAACGTAGAAGTCGACTAAATAAACCAATCGCCCCATCTTTCTTGTCAGGAGATATACATATATCTTCCTTTACGCCACCGATGTCCTTGTTACATTCCGGGATTAGCACAGCCTTCGACATTTCACGACAACTGAAAATAATAAACACAAAATGTTTTGTTTGTGACGCAAACGATTTCTAACGTTTATTTTTAAAACTCAGTTCAAATTACCTTATCGTAGATTAATGTCATAAAAACATACTCCTGTCTTGCTATTAATGCATATTTTATCAGCACATATTACACAAATTCTACATAAATAAGAATAAAATTGGTATTCAATTGCAACATAAAATTATTGAAATAATTGAAATCGAACGATGCGATGACGCGGTTGACGTTTCTTTTGACGTAGTAAATAACACAGATGAAAAATGTTGGGCTGCAAGTGGAAAAAAAGAAATCTGCTCATTTTGCGAATTATTTTGATTTTTTTTTCAGTCATATTACAAAGGAATAATGCCACGGTAAATAGCTTAAAGTAAATACATAACCGATGGTTCATGTTTATCTCCAAATTTTAATGAGAAACAAAAATTTAATATGAGATGTTTCTAGCCATAATCTTCTCTTCTTCTTCTTCTTATATATAAAAATGAATCGCAAAATGTGTTGGTAAGTGCATAACTCGAGAACGGCTGAACCGATTTCGATAATTCTTTTTTTATTATATTCCTTGAAGTACGAGGATGGTTCTTATGTAGAGAAAACGTAAATATGTACCACGGGCGAAGCCGGGGCGGACCGCTAGCTTATATATAAAAATGAATCGCAAAATGTGTTGGTAAGCGCATAACTCGAGAACGGATGAACCGATTTCGATAATTCTTTTTTTATTATATTCCTTGAAGTACGAGGATGGTTTTTATGTAGAGAAAACGTAAATATGTACCACGGGCGAAGCCGGGGCGGACCACTAGTCTTCTTATATATAAAAATGAATCGCAAAATGTGTTGGTAAGCGCATAACTCGAGAACGGCTGAACCGATTTCGATAATTCTTTTTTTATTATATTCCTTGAAGTACGAGGATGGTTTTTACGTAGAGAAAACGTTAATATGTACCACGGGCGAAGCCGGGGCGGACCGCTAGTCTTCTTATATATAAAAATGAATCGCAAAATGTGTTGGTAAGCGCATAACTCGAGAACGGCTGAACCGATTTCGATAATTCTTTTTTTATTATATTCCTTGAAGTACGAGGATGGTTTTTATGTAGAGAAAACGTAAATATGTACCACGGGCGAAGCTGGGGCGGACCGCTAGTTATATATAAAAATGAATCGCAAAATGTGTTGGTAAGCGCATAACTCGAGAACGGCTGAACCGATTTCGATAATTCTTTTTTTATTATATTCCTTGAAGTACGAGGATGGTTCTTATGTAGAGAAAACGTAAGCATGTACCCCGGGCGAAGCCGGGACGACCGCTAGTAGCCAATAAAAATGACAAAATACAAGTTAACAGTTTCTAAAAATTTAAATGAGTATTATGAATAATTATTATTTTACCCACAAACCACTTTTGGTATTAAACAGTAAATTGTGTAAATGAATAAATCAAAAAAAATGATTACAGTATTTTATTGTATATTGAAAATAAAATAAAAAATGCAAAATATTATTATACACTTTTTATTAATGTTTATGCTTCCCTTTCTTCTTAGAATTATTTTTAACTTCAGGAATGGAATCTAAAACCTTTTCAACAGATAATTTGTACAAGTTTGCATTTATTATCCGAAGCTTAGCTATTTCTTCTTCTAAAGAAGCTCTTTGCTCATTAGTTTCACAATCTACTTGTTTTCTTATACCATTATCCTCGCTTATTACTTCCTCAATAATATTTAATGGCCAAAAATTTATTTTCTTGTCAACCAAAACTTCAATTTCATTGATATCATCACTATCTTTCTCCAATGTCCTTTCGAAGCTGTGTAGAATAATGTGTGGGGAAAATTCTTGTTTGTATATGGCTTCTAAATTTGTAGTGAAGAAGGCGTTTGTAATACATCCTTTGTGTCTAATAGTTCGTATGGGCTGCCTGCTCTTAATATGCCATAAGATGACTTGCTCATCATTTCCACCTGACATCAAAATCTCCCCATTTAAGGATACAGAAAGGCAAGTCACAGCTTTAGTGTGGGAAGAAAAGATAAGTGTTTTATCTACATCACTGACTAGTACATCTCTATTACGGGGAGGATTTGTTAGGCTAAATTGAAATATTTTTCCCTCTGTACTTCCAACAAATATGTTCAGCTCCAATACATCAAATGCAATTGAAGATAATGGTTCGTCAAAAATGAGGTTTAAGAGCAGTTCTCCTGAAGATAAATCATAAATCTTACAAGTTCTGTCACTTGATACAGTGCAAAGCCGTCCATGTATACCAGTTTTGCTAATACACATATCTGTGACTGGTAAAGAATGGTCTGAGAAAATATAAACTGGATCATGTTGTCCGGCCGTGGACTGGGTTACTAGTTCAATTTCTGGATTGGCCGCAACTGTTGCTAGTGCCCAAACCATAACCATACCATCCTCTGCTGAAGATATGAAAAAGCGACCGTCTGGAGTAAACTTCAAGTGATTTACTTTTTGATAGTGTCTGTTTATAATAGTCAATAAGTTTCCTGATGATATTTGCCACAAATAAATTTTCTCATCTATACCTGCGACGCAGTACGAGCCATCAGGCGCTACGGCAAACGCGCTTGCCTTTCCAGGCAGAATAAATCTCATGTCTTGAATCGTTTGTTGAGAATTTAAGGGCCATACGTGCAAAATAGGTTTTGTTCGCTCAACAGCTGCCAAATAGTCTTTTCCAATGAATGACAAGGTTCTAGATTCTGCAGTACCACCGCCTCGATAGATCATTAAATTTGTACCGGTATTCGCATCCCAAACACAACATGTCCATAAAGTATTATTTGAATCACTCGTCACTAATACTTCTAGCAAATTAGACATTTTGAAATAAGTTCTATAAAGTACTACAACTGGAATAATTTAAATAGCATTGGTTACATGAAATAAATGAATTTTTAGTTAAATAACATGTGGAACGTGCATGTTCCTATATTTTGGAATTATAACATTGACATATGACATTGACATAAATGACATCTGATAATGAGCGCGTAACGCATTTCTGACGACGAGACGTTTAAAAATTATTTTCCAATGGCCCCAATGTGAATTTAAAATTATTATAAGTAGAGCCATTTTAATAGGCAACATTTGACAGTTCAACAAAATTCAACAACGTAACCTAGTAACGATGACATAGAATAATATGATATTTCGTTTTGTTAGATCTGCACATTTGCTTAACTTTTTTCAATTACGATAACATATTTTATAATAATAATGACCGATACAAGTAATTTTAGGATTTGATTTTACTGATAAACCATTCTAAACATAATAAACAATTTCTGATTTAAAGAACTGACGTTGCTACAATTTTGTGTCAATAAACCTTTTTTCTTTTTAAATACCAGAGACGTTACTCTAAAAATCGAAATCTGACATCTAGAATCGAATGCATTGATTACTTGGGAATAAAAATCATCATAAATTATTGACATGTGTTTCAAGTTCGATTGACAAATGTTTCAAGTCCGTATCGATTAATTCACTTTAATCGATGTTTTTAAGCAGGTTACCACCCTATGAAGATAAAATTGATAGACGTCAAATGTTGCCTATTAAATTGGCTCGACAATAATTATTAAAATTTGATTAGTCAGTGAAATTTAAATAATTAGCTAGTATCAAAAATCCAAATTTTGCACTAAATTTATTAAAATATTTTCTTGGTAAAATATAATATGAGAGCTCAATATTTTATAAGCTGTACTGTACACCATAAAATATATTAATCTGTGTAATAATATAGTCTGTGTCACAACAAATATACCCGGATATTTCATCCAATCAGAAGCCTCGGAGTGAATTTTCTTCTAAATCTTCTGATACTATTGGTCATAATATTACTTGCTCTGTGCTATTGGCCATGGCTATTGGTTTGAAGAAATTTGAAACATTTTGTTTGACGTGCGGATTATTAATTGTGAAATTTCGGAAACTATACAATATTTAAATAAATTTGTGTTTTTCTGTGATCAACAACATAGTCATCATGTTTAAAAAGTAAGTATTTTTGTTGATACCATTGTAACTATTGACTTCCATGATTTCTTTTCAATATAATACTTATAGGTTAGAACATGAAACAATATTAATTTTAGTGACGTAACTTGTAATGCCATATTAACCAATGAGAAACCAGTATTCATTATTGATAGTGACGTTTACATTGTCTAGTAGGGTTGTACCCGTTGTACCTGCATATTTCGTAAATCGTTTTTTTACTCACCAAAAAAACTCGAACGATGCTATTGTTTTTTTTTGAAGTGAAACTTCTTTAACGGGGTTGGAAAAAAATTTAGTGTAACATTTTTTCATTACGCGTGACATTTTTCCGTTACGCGCCATCTTTTTCTTATCCCTACCACGCGTGATTCGACGTATTTCTGTAAAGTTGCATATAGTAAATTATTTTTTGAAAAATAAGGCCATAAAGAAGTTTCATTTCTTACGTGTGTACACTAGTACACGCACACATTTTTATTTTTTAAGTTGACACCTTTGTGATAAAATATGCAATGAACGTTTAAGGTTTAAACCCATTGAACCCCGAACGGCCCGATCAGTCCACGACACAATCGATTTTCTATTGTGTCTGTGGTTCCGGGACCTGAGTTATTGTGGATATTTTAAGTTATTTATTACCATAATCGTTGGTGTTTTTAAAGATATCGTATTTGTAAACAACGTTATTGTTATGAAACAACGGTATGAAATAACGATTGGTACCACATTAGCAGTTGGTACACCACTATGTTGTGTCATCCGTGAATTACATGAAAGAGAAAGATAATATAGTTCGTGCTTAGCGGAAAAGAGATGAACAACTGAAAACGAAAATGGTGAATGGTGTTTGAAATAGGAAACTTGTCAGCAACCAGCAGGCAGTTCATCGACAGTTCGACAGCGACACTCGACAGTCTACAGTCCTTTGCAGCAGCTGTTCTAAATTGGTTGTTGCTTATCTTTGTATCGCGTTTTATTGTCTTTGGTAATATTACTCGTGGCTCTCTGTTCTACGAAATAATTCAAACTATTTCATTATAAACCATTTTTGTGGAAACAAAGAACTCTGGAAGCAAAAGTGATGTCTATTTCGTGACGTAATTGGATCGCACACAAATGGTGAACGTGAAACTCAAGTAGACAAGTAGATAATTATTGTTCATAGATCATAAAAAGTGTGTGCGAATGGTGTACGTTTTTCCCTAAGTCCGTGTAGTTCACATAGCAAAATGTGGGAAGTGGATTCTGACGCGGGATCTCTAAGTGCGTCGTCGGATGGAATTCGACGGAGGCAAGGATGGGATCCCGAGGCCGAGAGTCTTGCTTCTCAAATAGACGAACTCGACGAAGTTCTAGCTGAAGAGGAGGAAGGATGCCCTCTACCATCCACCCCGGAAGATCAGCATTTACTCGACGCGGAAATGGCTGAAGTTTTGAAAGCTGGCGTATTATCCGACGAAATAGACCTTGGAGCGCTCGCCCATAACGCCGCGGAACAAGCCGAGGAATTCGTTCGCAAAGTATGGGAGGCGTCGTGGAATGTTTGCCACTTCAGACACCTGCCGCGTTGGCTGCAAGACAATGATTACCTTCACAAAGGACACAGGCCACCGCTACCCTCTTTCAGCGCGTGTTTCGCTTCGATTTTCCGAATTCATACAGAAACTGGCAATATATGGACCCATTTGCTTGGATGCATTGCTTTCATCGGCGTCGCAATATACTTCGTCACACGGCCTTCGATCGAGATTCAAATGCAAGAAAAGGTGATATTCGGTGTGTTTTTCATTGGCGCCATAGTCTGTCTAGGCTTTTCATTCGCCTATCACACACTGTACTGTCATTCAGAAATGGTTGGAAAATTATTCTCCAAGCTGGATTATTGTGGAATAGCACTGCTCATAATGGGTTCATTTGTTCCTTGGCTGTACTACAGCTTCTACTGCCATTATAAACCGAAGATAATTTACTTATCCGTTGTAGTGGTATTAGGCATACTATCAATAATAGTATCACTATGGGATAGATTTTCTGAGCCCCGTTTGCGGCCGCTTAGAGCTGGAGTGTTCATGGGCTTCGGCCTCTCCGGTGTAGTTCCTGCAATTCATTACGGCATCACAGAAGGATGGTTGAGCCAAGTCAGCAAGGCGTCCTTGGGCTGGCTGGTTCTTATGGGCCTTCTGTACATCTTGGGAGCAATGTTCTACGCTCTCCGTGTTCCTGAGCGCTGGTACCCCGGCAAGTGCGACATCTGGTTCCAGTCGCACCAGATCTTCCACGTGCTGGTGATTGTCGCCGCCTTCGTCCATTACCACGGTATCAGTGAGCTCGCCTCATATCGAGTGACTGTTGGAGAGTGTTCAATGCCCCAATCTTCAATTGCATTCTAGCCCGACCCTTTACCAAATGTGATAGTAGACCATAGATATATTTAAGTAAAACACAAATTTTCAATAGTTTCACTGTATATTTTTCACAATTGTTTTTAACACATTTTTACCTAGGTTTTTTACAAAAATAATAAAAAAAAAGATCAAATTTGCAGTGAGGCTGTTTGTGCAATACTAAGAAAACATCAATTTGTATTGTCAGATTTTGTAAGTTGAGGGTTGATTACATAGTTAGTTTTATATTTCTTTTATTTATTTATTTCACTTTAGACTGGTTAGATTTTATTAGAATCTTTATGAAACTGTAGTGAAAAAAGCACACAATATAATTTGTGTACTCTCTTCTTGACACCATAAGCTTTAGTTAAAATTTTCTATGTGTTGAATATTTTATCATTATGTACTTAATTTATGTATCTTGCACTAATTAGAATAATTTGTGGTAGTTAGTAGTTGATGACCACATGTGACCTATATTTTTTTCTGTATTGTGAAGAGTACTTCACACTTTATTTTTCTTTTATCCAAAATCATACCAATTTTACTTATATTTTACTTGGTTGTTTGTGCATGACCTTAACACAGCTTTTTTGAATCTCTTTATTTTTATGTAACAATGTATGGATATTGTTTATATATCAATAGAACTCTGTTATGTATGTTAAAAGATGGTCATCCAATGTTATTATTTTCTTAGTCTTCATATTTCATTCAGAGACATTCCATTTTACTTGAGATTATTTTTCTAACTACATTGAATCAAATAAATGAACATTTTCAAATTGCATGTGTGGTCTATGCTAGGTGTAATTAAAAAAAATTATATTCTAAATTGTTGTAAGTGTTCATGAATATAAAGATTTTATGAAAAGAAAATAAATAAAAAAAATGTGGTGTAGATTAAAAGTATTGAGCTCTGTTCTCGTGAAAGTACATTATCATAGGTATATTGGAAAAATTAAAGAAAAAGTATTTTAATTACTAAAACAAAAATATTAGGAGCTCATAGTTTCGTTTTTGTATGAGACTTATAAATTGCACTTGTAATTATTGCTATGTATGTTGGTTAGGCTTTCTCAACAACTCTTGAAAATTGTATACTTGTAACATTTGAGTCTGTTTATGACTGATGATAAAAGACAATATTTTTCACAATGTTTAATTATACTGATAATTTGTTTATGAAGCAATTTTTAAAATCTTTGCTACATAATTTACGTAAAATTTCTTTCAATTAGGATCTTAACAATCCATATCTTTCATTTGTTGCTAGTTATAATTATAATTAATATAAAAATTTAATTGTGTAGATATTGTCGCTTTCATTGTTTGTTTAAACTTTGTTAAACCTTTTCTTGTTTTAAATGGGATAAAATGTGATTATGGAATAAATAATTTGGAAAAATCTTTGGGTCTATTTCTTTATTACTCAAACACAATTACAAATAACATTCAAGACTTCAATCTCATGATTAATCTATTAAAAATGTAGCTAAGTATATCTTTATTAAATTACAATTTATTTGATACAAAAAAAAAATAAGTTGTATTTTGTTAGCAGGTAAATACCTAAAGAGCTAACAAGAAAATGTTTCATGAATTATTGTAGCAGGTACATAAATCATGGTTTATTACATTTCTAGGTTCACAGAATAAAGCCAGGTCAAATGTTATTGCCTGATCTAGATCAACTTTGACACGCAACTTGGTTTCCATAGAGAAATTCTTGATAAGAAATCGATAAATTTCCACTGCATAGGTAGCTCGTGGGTTCAACCAAGCGTGCACTGTGCACATGCATGCATAATCATTGAGGCGTTAAAACTAAACTTGTGATAGAATCTAGTACAAACTAAAAATGTAGAAAATACCATGAAATGCTATGCATACTAATTAGGGATTCTAATAATTTTGAAAGTGCTGATTATTATCAGCAGTTGTGAATATCACGCAGCACGCTATCTATTTGCAGTACCTAACTATGATAGGACTGCAAAATTCTGTAGACTATCATAATTAATTAACATCTTGTGAGATAATGTTTATAATATATATGTAGATGTTATTTATTTAGGATAGAAAGTAAAAAGGTCAAGTATAATGCCAAAAGTACGCGTTTACAGTACATAGCCGCTCTATTGCAAGCGGAGTCTTGGAAGAGAAAGGATATTACGATATTATTAGTTTCAATATTATTTTATTACAAATAATTGCCATGCCAATGAATACGGGCCTGTAGAAAGGAATGTGCTGAAATCCCATAAATTACTGCGGTAACTACCTACCTACTTATATTGTTTGTATCGACCAGTTCTGACCTTGCCAAGGTCAAATGTTAAAGTGTGGAATAATAATATCGATTCAGTTTGCAGGGTAAGTAGTCAATTTAAATTAGCTAAGTAGTTATTAATAGGTAAACATTTTTCATAATTATGACATTTCTATTTTTTATGATAACGGAGCAACTTTAGCGATCTTATTTATTAATTATCTAATTAACAATTAAAGTAATAATAGTATAGTCATAACTTTATAATAATGACACAATAAGGACCTAGTTAGGTACTTATATTACATAGGCAGTTGAAAAAATAATTAGATAGTACCTAATTAGCTATATCAATTCCTTACATACGTAGAACCACAGACTAATAATAATATACTACGTATACAAGTAGAACTAAACACCAAAAACAGTTTGTAGAAAATGGGGAAAGTTTTGTTTGTCCAGTGATTTATCTCGAGAATTAGGTACGCTATTAACTAATTAGCTTTGATATAGCGCAATTAAGAAAGCTATTCTCATAATAGCAATTTGTAAACTACTTGTGATCTTAACAGACCCAAGCTACAATTAAAATATTCGGCGAAAAATTTTTCGCCTATTTGAACTTCGTAGAACCTTTCTTCGCGAATGTTTCGCTCACATTTCCCTGAAAATACCGATTGCTTTTACGTAAGAATTCATCCGAATCGCTTTGTATCGATGTCTTGACACTGAGATTGATTGCTATTGGTCTATAATTACGGAATTTCTCCAAACCGATGACTAGCAATTAGCAAAGCAAAGTAAATTAATGTTTGCAATGAATGACCTTTTATTGGCAGAAAATGTTCAATCGTCCATAAGTAGTGAGAAAAGATATTTTCATAATTGCACTTTTCTTTGATGTTGTATTGATGTGTTGTTTTTTATATGTAAATATAAAATAATAAAAGAATCTTGTGGTGCGTCGTGGAATCATTAAATGCGTTTATTTTAAAGAAAAGGATAGTTTAGGTCAAGGATCATTTTATTATTGAATACCTACTAGCTGTGCCGCGCGGTTTCACACGCATAACGCATTGCTCCGCTCGAGCTCCTGTTGGTCTTAGCGTTATGATATATGTAGGTTTAGCCTTATAGCCTTCCTCGATAAATGGGCTAAACATCTAACACCGAATGAATTTTTCAAATCGGACCAGTAGTTCCTGCGATTAGCGCGTTCAAACAAACAAACAAACAAACTCTTCTGCTTTATAATATTAGTAAGTATAGATTATTTCATAAACATTTGGTAATAACTTAACCTACTGTTCTGAATGTAATTTAGAAAATTCAGAACTCACAATAATGAAAATTACTTCGTCCTCTTACCTCTATTGCATTGAAAACTGCAAAGACCACTTCATAATAAGGCGTGAACATTGAAAGCCTTACAAATAGGTAGTAGAACAGTGTAAGGCTTCTGCTTCTGTCTATATTTACAGATTAGTACTTATCTTGTAATATATTTTGCGTGGGCGAATAGAATCAATATTTTGAAAATTTTATATTTTACTTGCGGTCCACTTTGACTTTGCCCGTGGTACATAAATCAAAAGCCAAAGCAAATTACTTATTGAAACATCAATTATTTTATGCATATATTTCTATATAATTATTATTTATTATTACTCCAAGATAACTGTAGGTACGTAATGTAATCTTATGTTGTTTAGAAATGTGTCAGTAACTCGGAGAGATACGTGATAAGAAAATCGAGTAGGTAAGATACATGGTAATAATATATCGAAATGTGGATAGTTATTCCATGATATATTCGAAGAATCTCTGGAAAAGAGAGCTTGCGATTATGATTTATTTCTTTCCTTTGAAATATGAATAATGAAGTAGCTTCAGACTTCTTAGAAGGGCTGAAATTTCACTCAAAGATAGCTGTAGGTAGATTGTAGGGCGAGATGTAGGTGACTTTTCTAAGTTTTCTTCTATAATGTAAACGATTTAAATACCTATATGCTTAGAAAATGATATAGAATATAGATTAAATATTTAAATAGTTCACTCTTATCGGAGTATGAGAGTAATTGAATAGGGTGTGCACCTATTACTTATTTATGTAGAAAAAGTAGCCTAAATTATTGTCTACTGTAATCTGTGGACGATATGTGGTCAGGAGAACGTCTGTTATATATTTTGTCTAAGTATAAATTTTCTATTTTCATTTGCTCTGACTATGTCCTAAAGTAGTTATTTCCCTCTGTCATTCAAAATTTATACATTTTTCCAATAGAAACATCAAAACAAACCTATTTTTTATGTCTTTTGCAGATTATTTGTAGGTATTATCTAATTAACCTTCTGACGTAACATTATAATATTATTGCCCTTGAAGTGTCTCGTCTTTGTGGTATAACAAAATTGTGTTTTGTCAATTTCGCTTTGAAATAAACGGAGCATGTGTATTGTGTACGTATTTGTGAATTTCCATTTGAGTGTCACTTTCATATCATAAAGTTATAGTCCGGGATACATCGCCCATTTTTGCAAGTGATTACTATCAAGCTAATTTTTCGTGAGTAGCTTTATTTTGATGAGATGCCCAATAATTTCATGTACAAAACTTTCGATTGTGGTAGCTACCAGAGGAAACAAGGATAAAATATTTTGATTTGATGGTTCTCAAATATTAATTACTAACTGAATGTTTTTTTTTGTTCAATCTCAAGATAATTATCTAAATTATTCGAAAAAATATTTGTCCTACAAAATCTATAGTTTGATCAAAGAGTCCCCCTTTCCAATGTGTATCGATAACGAAGTCATCATAAATGATTACTAACCAGCTGATTTTTTTATTTTCACTTATTTAATACTTATATAATTCAACAGACATATTGTCCTACAAATTGCGTAATAAATATTTGAGAACCGTCAAATCAAAAATTTTTATCCTTGTTACCTCTGTAAGCTACCACAATCGAGAGTTTCGTACATGAAATTATTGGGCATCTCATCAAAATAAAGCTACTCACGAAAAATTAGCTTGATAGTAATCACTTGCAAAAATGGGCGATGTATCCCGGACTATTAGGGAAACACGAAGGTAGAAAATAATGACGTCTTAACATACACGTGGAATCTTAATATTTCTGAAAATATATATAAGTCAAATTAAATAGGTAGCATAATTTGGTATCGTTTGTTTTTCGTAACGCCTTTGCTTCGCCATGTGTCCTATGGAAAAATATGTAAAATTATTTGTTGAAACTTACTTTATGCTATGTCATATTTCTTGACGTCATATTGTTATTTATTAATTCGAAACTCACGATAGATACAGCTGTTAATCATGGATTAGAAATGATAATATAATTATTATACTTCAAAACAACTTAGGTATTGAAAATCTTAAGTCTAAAGATTTATTTCGTATTTGTCGGTCTAATATCTTGGCCTGGTAATCTCCCATTAGCCATAATGCATGGCTCTCCCGCCTTTTTGAAATAATTTATCTGTGTATTATGCATACGTGGCGTCTTGCCAAGTATGTAGGCAAAATATTGACAAGCGAGTACCTACCCTTGTACTAAATTATTCGTTACGCGGCTGTTATCAAATGTTGTTTATACAAAGATTCATGAGTAATTGGAATGTAAACAGAAAATAGGAATAAACAAAATAGGTATATACTCGAAGGAGTTTAAGCTTCCAAATATTTCAATGTGCTTCTAGTTTCTACGTACAGAAGAAGTATAAATGGAATATTATATGATTTTAATGAAATAACCAGAATTCTCGAAATACCTATACCTATACATAAATTTTCTCTCCTCGCAAGTAAAGTAAATTGTTAGATATTCTCTTATCTTTATTAGTTCTGCAATTCTCGTATCTCGAATTAAGTAAGATCAAAGTTTCTCTCATAATTACTTCGTCTGCTTGAACGATCGATAACTCTTTAATCTGCTAATGACGTCACTACTCAGTTGTCGTGAAGTACCCTCATACGTTTGAGTTTTATTTTCACTGATTGAAATCATTTGTTTGATTTTTAAATAACGATGAGTCGATAACTCATTGTTATTGTTTACTAGATTTCCACCCGCGGCTTCGCCCGCGTTTTCAAAGGAAAACCCGCATAGTTCCCGTTCCCGTGGGATTTCCGGGATAAAACCTATCCTGTGTGTTAATCCAAGTTACCCTCTATATGTGTGCTAAATTTCATTGTAATCGGTTCAGTAGTTTTTACGTGAAAGAGTAACAAACATCCATACATCCATACATCCATACATCCATAAATCCTTACAAACTTTCGCCTTTATAATAGTACTAGCCGTCCGCCCCGGCTTCGCCCGTGGTACATATTTACGTTTTCTCTACATAAAAACCATCCTCGTACTTTAAGGAATATATAATAAAAAAAGAATTATCGGAATCGGTTCAGCCGTTCTCGAGTTATGCGCTTACCAACACATTTTGCGATTCATTTTTATATATAAGATATGGAGATAATCATCGACGGATTATCTGGATAGTTAGACTGAAATAGAAATATATTTAGTGCTTTTGAGGTATGCAGGATGAGGAGATTCAAATTTCAAATAGGAAAGCACATCTTTATATTATCAAAGTAACGATGTTCAAAGATCCTGTTTCAAATACGAAAGGTCATTCTACTTATCTTACCTATTGAGTATTGACTGACTTGTGTTTAAGTTATAAGTGGAAATTTTTCCCAGTGTACTAAATGTGAAAATTTTGTATAGAAAGGTCATTCAGGAATTTATCTACATAACAAATATTCTGAATTATTAACCTAATAAAACCTAACTCTAAAAATTACTAGTAGAAAACGTGGGAAAAATAAAATATCGAAAATGATTACTTAACTTTTCTGCCTTTAAAATTAAAGGCACTAAAAAGTTAAAGTAGAGTTAGGAAAAACATTGATCTGAGTGCAAAGTTGAGTACCTGCTTATTTAATATTTTATTCCTAAATTATTATTTTTTCGGCGTTTCTGAAGAATGTCTTGTTGTCGCTTACCTTACTCATGTTCACTGAGTTGTAAGGATTCATCAGGTCTTAGTTTTCAATTTCCTAGACTTGTAATAGGCTTATGATATTCATAAGCCTAAATAATGAGCTTATATTCAAGTACACAAGTGAATTTGATACGGAACCTAGCGGAGGTATTAGATGACGTAGGAGGCTTTGAACATTCCGTAATAAGGGGAAAGACGTCCTTTGTATGTTGATATAATTCGCAAATTGTTACTTTCTCGACAGAATGATTATTGATATATTTATTCTGATTATTTTTCCGACCCAAATATCGACCAATAGAATTGCACCATTCGACGTCACGTGGTACAACCTACATGGTATTATACTGATAATTTTTTGAAAATTTTCTCTGGTCGTTGACGTCAAACTGACAGGTTCAATTCAATTGTGAAATTATTGGCTGACATTTGGGACGGAAAAATAATCTCCCGAATACCACACGAGCTTCAAAATTATCTGGCATTTTCCTCAAGGTTCCCTGCAAACACATAAAGTCGTCAAGTTTTTCAGGAAAAATCACTCGCGCTTCGCGCTCGTGATTTTTTAACCCTGACTAAAAACTTGACTCCTTCATTTGTTTGCAACGAACCTATCGGAAAATACCCGATAATTTTGAAGCTCTTGTGGTATTATAAGTGATTATTTTCAGTAAACCTGTAACCACCAATATGGATGATTAAATAATAATCATTTATGTATGTGAGTTAACTACCTACAGACTTGCAGAGCCAATACTTGAAGAAACAATTCTCTTGCAAGATTTTTGTACGGTCTATAAATTGCGTATTTGTGATAAAAGTTAAATTGAATTGCACATCACATAAATTGTTCGTTTACCGTTGTCTCATACGTCATTAACTACTTATTTCATTTGTCCTGTCCCGTTATTGGGGGTCTGGGTGATAAAGTAATCTGCAATAGGTATGACAGTTGTATAGAAATGTGGACTTTGTACTAATAACTGTAACTTTTCCTTTCATGCCAGGCGTATAAGCCAATACCTACACTGATTGATTTATCACCAAGATTCAAGGGTTCAATATAAGGGTGTACCTTGTATATCAAGGGCAGAAAGTGGTCTTAATATTCATCATTTCAAAATTTTATTGTATTTTTTCTTGGAGTTTCTAGTCTCTGAAGCAGCGGAGTTCATCATTTATCAATCACTCATCTGAACTTCCTTAGGCAAGTGATAAGTAGGTAATAATTATTTGCATATTTAGTTGAGAGATTGAAATTCATATTTAGATTGGACGTTTTATTTTAATATCACTGAATATAAAGCCGGGTCCACATTTGTATCAAGTTATCGTATCCGTATCAGGCGTTCAGACGCCCATTTTGACCATACCGGCCCATTTGCCCATTTTGACCGTACCTTTTATCGCGTGAGCCACGGTTCGGCCAAAAACCATACGATATTTATATTATACCACACGTATCAGATACGCGGTTAATAGCGATCGGGATGTATCATGATACGAAGTGTATCACAAACAGCAAACTAGCAAACGTCGATGCTACGCGACGGAGATGTGATACTCAAAAATGGTCAAGTGTGGACCCACCATTAGAATATTCAGAAAGCGCTCGTTTATCGTTAGCTAGCCGTAGCCGGCCACTATTTTAGTCATTTCCTCCCGCAGCTGAATTTAAATAGAATATAGATAAAACACACTGTTCACTGAGTCGGGGATATGTAGGTCTCGGAGACTGGCCTTGGGTAAACATTTTGGTGAATACGTCGAAATTAAAATGATTTTTTTCATGTAACTAAAGTACCTAAGATACGTGGCTGTAGGCGCGATGGATTAAAATCTTTTAAAGAAAGAACCTTACAAATTTCTCGTCTTTTGTTAGTAGTAGTTTATATGCCATACAATAACTTTATTATTACAGTAACCTATAGAAGTTATTAACTTTAAATGTTATGCTGAGTGGCGACACAGGCGATGTTCAACAACATTCAGACAGACCAGACTCACTCCGTCTCGCTCTTTTAAAGTATATTAGAGCGAGATAGAAAAATGTTGCCAAATTAGGGCACTTTATATTTTACGGTATGTGCACACGACATGCGTATATCACGTGATAAATCATAAAGAGCATTATAGAACTTGTATTAGGTATATATGTACTTACATACCTAATTTGTGGATGGTAGTAATAAAAATAATCTGATTATGCAGCAGATAATGATAAAATAAAAGATTTTGCGAAATTAATCACGTTTTAAATAAAAATTAAACGAAATCAGGAGTTGGTATTTAATTGATTAATATAATATTGTATACAATTCATAATATTATTATACTTATAGATTAAATGCAATGATTAATTACCGGCAAGTTCCTGTATTCAATTATATTCATATTCAAGTCACTATGCTAATGTAATTAACACAATAACGCGACCTATTCAAATGTAGTATAATATAATGTTAATGGTACATTGATAAGCTATACAACCTCCATATACTTACATTAATCCATACTAATATTATAAATGCGAAAGTAACTCTGTCTGTCTGTCTGTTACTCAATCACGCCTAAACTACTGAACCAATTTTCATGAAATTTGGTATGGAGATATTTTGATACCCGAGAAAGGACATAGGCTACTTTTTAACCCGGGATAATGACGCAATCCCGGAAATCCCACGGAACGGGAACTATACGGGTTTTTCTTTGACTGCGCGGGCGAAGCCGCGGGCGGAAACCTAGTATAACTATAAAACCAGTTTAAAATTTTGTACACATCAATATATAGCTTTATGAAGAGTGGTTATTTTAATAAAAATGTGTAAGAAAAACATCTTTTGCAAATTGTAATACATAGTTATATGTATAGAAAAGATAACTCATATAGTAAATATAATCGTTGTCTGGACTCTAGGTCATTCGCAATAGGATAATTGAGTTCTGTGTGACACCGTAGTATCAAATAACCGGGTCCACACAACGAGCAGTTTCGCGAAGTAATGACTGCGAGGCTGCTTAGTCTATGTACACCCGGCTAATAAATAAAAGTCTATACCTACTACCTAATAGTATAAGCTGATGAGTTTGTTTGTTTGCTTGCTTGAACGCGCAAATATCAGGAACTACTGTTCCGATTTTAAAAATTATCTCACTGTTAGTCGTATTTACCGAGGAAGGCTAGAGCAATAGCAATGCGGGTAACAACTAGTAGATTATATACGGGAAATCCGCCAAAAATTAAGTCACTGTTAGTAATAAATTATTATTTATGATAAATAAATGCTATAAAAATTCGCGAGAATAAAATTTTGGAATGTATAATCGTATCAGGGTAAAGTAAATGCGAATTACAAGTTTACATTGCGGGGAAATATGGAAATGAAGTAAAACTCGTATTTGCGTCAATGTGATGTCATTATCCTTTTATTATTAATCATTTTACGTGGGTACATTTACAATTTTGAACTATGAGGACAAACACGTTCCTTGAATAGGGACCCTTGTGTACCTATGTACTTATTACTTGCTACGTGTAACTGTATTATATTTCATGTTTTCCTCATTTATTGTTAAAGCAGTAAAAATACTAATTGTTGCATGCATGTTTTTCTGAAAAAATAGTAAATCTTTACTTCTCTGACCCAGTAGATTCTACGGTTTTCCGTATGACTGAAAAATATTCTGTTTTTTAGTGACTGGATGCACATACAGATTATGTTATAATTTACTAATTTACAAGAAGAGAAAGTATTTTTCATATTACACAAGAACGTTCAAATTTTATTTCTCTAAACTTTACTAGGTCATATGTTTACATAAGTGTTTATGCATAGCTAAATTCATAAAGCGTATGTTCGCTGGCGTAGGCTACATGTTCCACACGCGATTAGATTGGAACTGATTGGAACAAAAAGTCATACGGACAAAGCTCATATATTCATGTTATATGTACCTACTTATAACTTCATAGTATCGAATAAGTTGACTGTTGATGATCGTAATAGGCACTACAGTCTACAACCATCTACAACTGTGAAAATAAAGCAAAGTCGTTCAGGACCGACTTATGTGATCTCGAATTTATTGTGCTTGGCTTCGAATATATTAGGTACCTACCTACTATAGCAAGTAAATCGTAGAAAAACTACAAGAAATATAAAAAGTCTGTGATAAGCAATATCGTTTTTATTTCATCTACACACCTTGGGTAGTTTACGTTTATGTAATGTAGAAAATATATTATTGTGTAGTATGACGTCAGGCGTGTTCTGTTTATATAATCATGAGCCGTGAACTTCGCCGTAATGAAATAAATACAACTTACAAGAATCGTCATGTTAAATTACGATAGTTTATTATAATTTATACATCCTGTCTATGATTTCTAATCAAATAATGATAAGGGCACAGCCGTAGATTGCTCAATAGTAGGGCAAATTGATTGCGATAGATCTATTTACAGGAAAGATATTGAATACAAAAGAGGAAAACGAGCTTGTTGTTTATCATGTAAAATATTTGATTCATATTTTGTCTGTATATTGAATAAGAATTAAATTATGTTGTTTAGGCATTTGGATGGATGTCAAGAAACGAAACTGAATGCTATAAAATAAATCACATGTTTTCTACTCTACTAGTACTACTCTTTGTTTTGGATTAAAAAAAAGTATCAATAGGAATTTATTTTAATTTATTAATATTAATACGTATGTGGGTCATTTTCAAAATATTTGTACGTCACGAAATTGTCAGTAAACTGTTTCGTTAGGAAATGTCTGGAAGTTGTAAAAGTAAGGCTGTATTCAGAATAAGGTAATCTATACTAATATTATAAAGAGGAAAAGTTTGTAAGTATGTATGTAAGTATGTATGTATGTATGGTTTTCACGCAAAAACTACTGGACCGATTTCAAAAATTCTTTCACCATTAGAAAGCTGCATCTTTACTGAGCAACATAGGCTATATTGCATTTTCAAAAAAATTAGAGATCCTTACCAAAAATGCAATAATGTAACCCAAGGTGTAAAAAAATCCTCAATAAAACTTCTGTCATCGCGTGCGCTGCGGAATCTATTGAAGATAGAACAAAAAAATGTTCTACAGTATTATAGAATGGATCAATATCTACAAGAAAGTCCGCGATACCATATGTCCATCTTCAGTAGTTATGTTACTACAACAACTTTTTTACGTTTTCAAAGTAAATAGAAGTGCCGACAGTAATCAAACCATGTTATCCATACACATATATAAATCCTTATCCCATTAAATGATGTTTTATTACAGACTGTTTCAATACCAGCAAAATACTTTTTAAATGAAAAGAATTGGATATTCCATTCAAAAGATATAACGAATTTGAAAGTGTCAATCTACAGAAAATAGTAGGTATACTGTTCGAGCAGGCCGTAGTGCGGGGGTCACGGAGGAATTCTACCAATATGCGTCTTGACGGAACACAGTGGGGTTTTGGTCGGTAGGAATCCGAGATAACCCACGGGCCCTCCCCTGGAGGCCGTGGGTATCTATGAAAGATTTCCCCACTAAAACAAAAAAAAAAAAGGCCGTAGTGCGGGACGGGGTAAAGGTGATTTTCATGTGATTAAAAATTAAACCTATAGTCCGACCTATAGTAGACTTTTCACTGTAACGATATCGCTATCTATGCGGGTGAAACCGCAGGGCATTGCTAGTATTACATATAAAAAAGTAAGAAGTCACTAGTTAAAAAAAATATATATATTTTTAGTTACAAAATAATCAACAAACAATCAATTTTTATAATTCTCTGTTTGCTTTTCCTTTTCTTTTCTTCTATCATTAGCTTCTTTCCATTTTTGTCTTCGAGCTTCTTTTTCACTGTCATTAAGATCTGATATTTTTCTTTGTCTTTGTTTCACTTTCTCGAGGTGTTTTTTCCTTTTCTTTTCATATTTTTCAGGGTTTTGCTTTTTTAGTTTTTCAATGTATTTTTTTGCCGTTCGGCACAGGTTAGCGACATTCTGAAACTAAAAAAAGCTGTTGGATATATGTATTTTGAATAAAAATAAAAACAAAAGTAAGCATCACTCGTGTGGGTGGAAAAGCGATCAACACTAAATGCAATAAGGTAAGCGTTATCCCATCAGAAACCACTTGTAAAATTGGAGGCTAAGACTTACTGATCCGCTTTCACTATAAAAAAGTTATCAGATCCCAGGAAAAGTCAAGTCCCTAAGCCCGACTTTACTAACCCTACATCATGGTTTAAAAAAGTATGGCCTGTAGTTACAAAAAAATAATCTTGAGAGATTTATTGTTTTTCTCCTTTATTTTTATTCGTTACATTAATTTAACACACATTTTAATATCTTATTTTCATACTTTACACATGAGACCACAGCTTTACCGTCTACAATTTACTGACGTCAGTAAATGTCAAGAAATTGTTCGTCAGTAACATGTAAAAAATAACTTTTGTTGAGAATACGTCGTTAGGAAATTGTAACTAAATTTTTTGCACAGCTCACTACTGGACTTCTTCCATGTCTGGACGACGAACAAAATGGCGGCGCGTTAATGTGACCTTACTTTTCGTGACATGACCAGTGTTGCCAATGATTAGAGTTAGATTCCTATTCTTTGTGATACAAGAAGTTGGTTAATTATGTCAATAAATCAGTGTCACGAAATTGTAACGATTGATAGGGACATTTTTATAATATGTAATTCTTCGTTTATTTAAGGTAATTTAAATAGTTTAATCTATCAGATATAATACTTCAAACATTGCTTTTTAATTATGATACAAAAAAATAGGAAGTTTCATACAAAAATTCTGATAAAAATATTGGTTTTCATTGTCGTCCACATAGGGGACAATAAAAAAATGTATGGAGCTTTTTTTTGTCACTTTATTTTCACATTAAATTTATGTAAGAATTTGAATCGCAATTCATTGCTTTTTATCAGAAATGATATGCAGTATGTTTAAGTTTAGTCTGTAAAACGTTAACAATGATTTATTTCAGTCGTAAGTCGTAACCATATTTTTTTCGAAGATTTTTTAGGGGGACAAACATTTTGTAGTAATGTACAATTATTTTGAAAACGACTCATGTAGATATTGATTGTATACTTAAACAATAAATGTACTTATGTATCTAGATTCTAGATAAAGCATTAGCACAGTGACAGTGACTCCGTATGAAACTGTAACTGTCGATAAACCATATCGACTATAGAGAATATTATAACATCTGCATCGTCTAAACTAAATAAACCTAGTTCGCATCGCTGGAGATGTAACACAGTGACGTCACAATGTTGTCGAAACTCCATGTTGCATATAAATTCGGTTATCCCGGTCGATCGGGAACTGACCTCGATTACTAAAATGGACATCTATTTCGGACCCCTATTGTGGTGATAAATATAGTTAATCCTCTGTTTGTAAAGATAGAACCTTTTTGACTGAATTCATAAAGCTACACTACAACCATAATATTATACTACTATACTAGTACTATAAGTTATAACCCTTTGTAATGGCAGAACAAGAAAAGCTGGTGGGTCACTTGATATTAATAATTGTACCCACTGTTACTACACAAATAGCCCTGTTGTTGTTACAAGTATACCTAACCTATAATATTGTAACTTGTGAGTTGTTCTATGGATAGATAAGATCAACTTCTATAATAACATGAAAGCTAAAGTAGAAGGCAATTTAATAATGTTTTTGTTGTTACGTCCAAGGTGGTTCAAGAGTGAAGATGCTTATGAACAAGACGTGAACAGAAAACATCAATCATAATTCAAGACCTCGCTGCTATAAAATTCGAATGAAGTTTCTTGAAAATAAAGAATTTGTTTATCGCAGTCTAAATAAAACTCACTTTGAACTTGTTCCCGACGTTAATGATAGACTTTATGCATAATTTTATGAGTTTTTTAGTGGAGTCTTGTTATTGAGAGTTCAATTGCGCAAATTGATATTAATTTGGCTGGGGATAAGTGTACCTCTGGAGGTCGAGGACTGAGGTCTCTTCTTACATACTTACTAATAACTGTAGTTCTTCAAACGAGTTTTGAATTTTGATACTATTTGCTTTTATTTGAATGTTGTTTTTGTTTATAAAATTGAAATGAATAAAGAGAATTAAAGCCCATATTCAAAGTTAAAGGTAGAGTTACAAATATGAATCATTTAATAACTTATTAATATGAATCGAATCAAGGATTAAAGATAGCATTCAATGGTAGATAATGTTATTGTTCCAATTTTTTAAGTGAGTAGGTAAATCATTATAAAGACACGACAAGTAATTTTTGCTTCAAGAAATAAATAACATCGCGTCAGTCGTCACTGACTGAACAGTGAAGATACATATTTTCCACAAAAATTACCTGCCGTAGTGATTTGGCTGATATTTAGTATGTGGATGGAATGTGACATTTTTATCAGCCAGCATTAATAGCATCCTGAATTTTTATAGCAAATTACATAGTTTATTGCACGCCTCATAAGCGAAGCGTTGAGGTGGGTACTACTGTCACTTCGCGCAAAACATCTGATTTTTCAAACTTAAAATGTCTTTATGTATCATACATTGCACTTGTAAGATAATACATACACACACATATTAAGAAAAAACACTATTTTTAACGTTCATGATATTTTTGATGTCATTTTTGTTATTTAAACTAGTTAAAAAACAGTTTAAAAAAGTTCTGCCTTGGACGTCCGTGTGTCTGTATGTGCGGATCCTTTTTCTTGTTAACACGATAGCGACCGAAATACTTTACTAATCGAGTCTTTTTTTTTCTCTTACGCTTGAGTATGCTCAGGAATAGAACCCTTTCATTTTTCAGGGTCTGATTCGATGTGCTTTAATTGTTATTAAATAAACAAAAATAATAATTAAGTAATAAATATTTATTAAAAAAAAATATTATGAGGCGTGCACTTTTGGATTTTCCAAATTATTTTTCCTATCCGTTGAATGTTCTTAAAGTTAAGTAGGTATGTTTTATTACCATTCGTCCGATGACCCATACGTAGTAATATATTTTTATACTATGAATTTGTACGTAGTATATTATTATTAGTCTGTGCTATGATAGTAAATTATATTATAGGTGCCTATACCACAGATACTATAATACCTATAAACGTTTTATACGTAGGTACATAATACATTTGTAACAATATACATAACGGTATTGTAAAGACGTTATATTATATAGAGCGTGGGCGGTGTGATATAATCGCGTAAAGAACATGTGAAATATAAACACGTGATGTAGCAACACGTGCACCAAGCCACGGCATTGAGACAGTTGGCTAATCAGCTGGGCGTTGAATCATAATGTACGATTTTATTATGGAGATAAATAAATTATTTTTTATTATGAGTGGAGATTGTAAAGGAAAATATATTATGCTATGTATTAGGTACGAAGTTTGTATTGTTTTTGAGAAGAAACAAAAATGTTATTGTACTTACTTGTTGATGTTTTTAGTCTGTTTGTGTGAGTAGGGCTGTTGGTCTGTACTGTTTGTTGTTGTATTAATTATCACTAGCGGTCCACCCCGGCTTGGCCCGTGGTACATATTTACGTTTTCTCTACATAAGAACCATCCTTGTACTTTAAGGAATATAATAAAAAAATAATTATCGAAATCGGTCCACCCGTTCACACGTGATGCCATGACAACGCGAAACGGGTTTCATTTTTTTATATAGATTATTGTTATAAAGTCCAATTGTATTTTTTTATGTTTTTTAAACACGTTCGACCCTATTAATAAGTGTTTCACCATATCGATTAATTAATTAATCAATAATAATTTTTATCATGTCTAATGCCCAACTAATGCCCCAAATGATACAAGGTTTTATCATTTGGAGATATAATTTCATAAATAAATAAAATGGCAAATCCTTTAGCAAATTAATTAGCATTCAGTTCGATAATCGAGCAAAAACTTCCTTGGTGAAAACATTTAAATAAAAAAATCATTTAAATAAAAAAATCATTTAAATAAAAAAATCATTTAAATAAATTAATCTAATCGATATCTACCTATATCAATTTAGTTCCTTCTCGTTATAATTTATGTAGTTCAAGGTAATGTAAATTAATAAATAGTCGCCGATAAGCTTCCTACATTACAAGACAATAATATGTTTACAATAAAAAATACAGTTAATCGAAGTTAAATCGAGCCGAATAAAATATATTCTGCTAAACAAGCTTCGTATGCGAGTCGCGAATGTTACAAATCATGATAGACCGGGAGATACTGACACAAAATTTAGAGTCATTTGTAACAGGATGGCGGTTCTACAGGGTTCTTAGTACGCAATGACAAAAAGAAAAACGATGGTGTGAACGCTGGTACCGGCGGCTTAGTCGCGTGGGCGTTAGTCGAACTCGTCGGAAAAATAGCGAAAGTCAAACGATTTGTAACACAAAAATTTTAGAATTTACCGATAGCCCATAAAAAAGAAGTAGGCGGTAGTGTCATGCCATACTTTTCCGGTGTGACTTACAGCCCGTCATACCGACGCGAATGTGTTGATTTAAATAAAACAATTATTCAACCACTAGCGACCCGCCCCGGCTTCGCACGGGTGCAATGCTGATACTAAATACACTACAGAAAAACTGTGAACGTTGTATATAAAAACATAGCGGCCCGATAGATAGCCGGGCGGCCGGCCGGTACCGCCGCCGCAAACGCTACGTCCCGCAATTTTTAAATCTGTAATATCTTCGAAAATATTCACTTAAATCATACGGTGTAAAGGGCCATATAGATCTATATTAAATGAACAATGTATTCAAGGTATTTAATTGGTTAAGGATTAATACTGTATTGGTTAAAATCGCATCGAAAAATAGCCATTATTTGTCGTAAAAAGTAAATGTCAAAAAAAGTTATTGTGGGTTACCCATAAGAGATAGACATATACCATCGCGGACTTTTCTGTAGACCTTTTCAATGTGTATAATACTTAGTACATTATTTTGATAAAACTCTTAGGGTTCAGCCTGCATTTGCAATGTAAGCGGAAAAAATGTAATTTTTTACGACATCACATTAGAAACCTCAAAAATAACAGTACTTCTCCACTATTTAATGGATGTTATTATACATATAAACCTTCCTCTTGAATCACTCTATCTATTAAAAAAAACCGCATCAAAATCCGTTGCGTATTTTCAAAGATTTAAGCGTACAAAGGGACATAGGGACATAGGGACAGGGAAAGCGACTTTGTTTTATACTATGTAGTGATTTGTATCAGGCTAACTTTTGCACAGGTAACCATCGTCGTGCAGCCATTTACGAAAATCGCCATGCCATACTTTTCGGACGATTCCAAATGGTCGCCATACCGCCGAAAATCTGCAAAAAAATTTTATTTCGCCAAACTTTTTGTACCAGTATTGCATTTGGATTTTTGGAGAGTATTTGATAAAATGTGACCATTATTATATTTGCCATACTTCTAGTAGGGGGAAAAAGTGCTGTCATACTTGAAAAATTAATTTAGTATTAATTTATATAAGTGAAGATTTCCAACACCTAGATCTTTGAAATTTTGTATTTATATTCGTTGATCCTCAAACTTACAGGAAAAATATGTGCCATACTGTTACAAATCGTTTGACTTTCGCTATTTTCCGACGAGTTCAGTTTCGACCAACGCCCACGCGACTAAGCCGCCGGTACCAGCGTTCACACCATCATTTTTCTTTTTGTCATTGCGTACTAAGAACCCTGTAGAACCGCCATCCTGTTACAAATGACTCGAAATTTTGTGTCAATATCTCCCGGTCTATGAGTCGCGGAATAAAATACGGTTATATGAAAATTGAAATTGCAACATGATGTTTACCAAATAACCGGTTTCGAAGGAACGGACAGGTTAATGCTCTGAATTTTCCCGCGTTGCAAAAGGAAATTCAGAGTGCAAGAGCTGTCATGATTATCTCCGTTTTATTTCCAACTACGGTTCTTTAAAACTTAGATAATCTCTTCACCATAAACTAAACATTAGATAGTTACTTATTTGTTCAAAACTAAGTAACTTTTATCTAATTACTATGCACAAAATTTCCATCTCTATTCATTGAGCTATTATTACTCTCTATTGTGCCACATGATCACAATAATGTGGATTTCGATTATAGTTTATAGATTATCTACATACAAGGTACCGAGTGTTTCTAGTGGAAATTAAAAGGATATAGGAATGCAATTCCTTTTCAGGTTTTTATTTATGACGCTGCGTTGATAACCATTTTTTTAGAAAGAAGAAGTACTTAGTAGGGAAGATTGTATCATCTGGATCTCATACTTAACTCTTTATTTTAGTATATTTATTTATTTACATGTACTTACTCATTATGATTGAAGTGTTATGGAAAGATTCTTCTTTCGTTTCTACGCTTCTAGTATCAATTTAAGCACGATTAGAGAATTACAAATCCCAACCTATTACAACCGAACTTCCGAATAATTTAGAAATATTTTCTGAATTGCCACTTGAAGTTTGCAAAAGGTATAATTTTACATACCGTGAATTAATTAATTATAATAGACGTGTCACGATGATATTGAACTTCAGACACCAGAAAACATTAAAAAAATAACGTAGGTACGTGGTAATACCCATAGGATGCTTAATTCAAACCAGACAGGAAAGTTAAAATTGTTATTCTGTTCTGAATAAGGTAAACCACTTAAATTCTAATATACTGTGGTTTTGAACGTTTTGTAACTGATTTTATTGGGTAACTATATTATTATGATATTTGTTAATAAGAAGAAAAAGTACGGTCTACAACCGTTTTTCGCAGTTTCGGAGTGTAAGATTTTTTTATCTAGGCACCTACCTCATATTCTTGTTAGGCTATAATAGGTTTTAGATTACGGTTTCATTAATATAGGGGCTCTATCTATAATAGATAGTTAAGGTACTTTCTAGAATGAAATAAAGCTTGTGAGTCACGCACGCTCAGGGTTACACCAGAAGCCATTGCAGGTAGACACGTGAGCTGTGACTCTAGTGGCTATTTATAAACCTCTTAAACATGGATAAGTAGTTGCACTTAAGGTACCGTGTGTAAAAAGAATCATTTTATTCGCTGAAATCAGTGAACTGGATATATCCCTCAAGTGCTGCACGCAAGTCTAGACGCCCCTATAATTTTATGTTGTACAATGGCATTCAGATGAACACCTGTGTTTGTTAAAGGTCTGTCGTCTAGAGTTCGCGGGCGGTCCGCCCCGGCTTCGCCCGTGGTATATGTTTACGTTTTCTCTACATAAAAACCATCCTCGTACTTCAAGGAATATAATAAAAAAAGAATTATCGAAATCGGTTCAGCCGTTCTCGAGTTATGCGCTTACCAACACATTTTGCGATTCATTTTTATATATAAGATTTGATGAGAAAAAATACGTTAGATTGACCGATAACTACAAAAACAATTAGATTATGTCCTATAATACCACCGATTCCTACTTCTCAGTGAACACTTATTGTCTCCCAGAGGCTAGAACCATTTTGCCCACAATTTAATAAGGTCAAATGAACAATTTCATAATTTCTAACTTCAGATTCGATGAGAAGGAGAGCATCTCTGGTGTGCAGCAGCTAAAATCATCGGTACAGAAGGGCATTCGATCCAGACTGCTGGAGCTATATCCACACCTCGAGAATTACATCGACCAGGTTCTGCCTAAGAAGGACACATTCAGGATTGTCAAATGGTAAGCTAAAAAAGCTAAAGCTTAATATTTATAAAAAAATCATCGCTTAGTCAAAACTATTATTATTTGTGCTTACTGAACTATCTTCATATTGACTTGATACCATATGGATGACCATATAGTTCAGAAGAGTCAGTTATTTTGAGAATCAATAAGTCAAATTTTTCGACAAACTTCTAAAGCATAATTCTTAAAAAAGGTTATTTTTAGTACATTTACATTTGGTTTAATTCGTTATGTTTACATTTACAGCCATGATCACATTGAAATAATGGTGAACAGCGCAGGAGAGCTTCTGTTCTTCAGACATCGAGAGGGTCCTTGGATGCCCACACTTAGGCTTCTACATAAATGTAAGTATAAACAATATTACCTATCGCAGTTAAATGAGGACATTTCATTTTCACGAAACCTTTTGAGTAAAAAGACGTATCATGTAATAGACTATTCGACATGATAGTGTACTATGTCCAGATTTACTTCTATAGTTCTATACCCACCTATCTTTGTTTTAACTGGAAAGTCTCTGTCCGCTGTTTCGATGGATTAATGGATTTCCAATATGCCCCTGAAATATTCACACTTTTGTACAAAATGCAATTGCAGCTGCTCTAACGTTCGCTCATATGCACAGCAGAAGTTTACCAATTACGAATCAAATTCAGGCGGTATAAGTACGAGAAATGTAATTACTCATTAATTTCTTCTCAGATCCGTTCTTCCTACCAATGCAGCAAGTGGACAAAGGCGCGATCCGCTTCGTACTCAGCGGTGCGAACATAATGTGCCCAGGGCTAACTTCTCCGGGGGCACGTATGAGTCCGCTCGGGAAGGGCAGCGTGGTAGCTGTCATGGCGGAGGGCAAAGAACACGCATTAGCTATAGGCATCACCTCGCTATCTACTGAAGACATGTGGGTAGATCCACAACTACTATTTAGCCTAAACATACTTTAATTTAGCTTAAATCATATTTAGGCTAATTTGCCTCCTATGGCTTTCCATAGATATGCTTCTTGTCTTGGTGGAATAGATATGCTTCATTTCTTGGTCGTTGAAATTGAACATTAAAAAGCTTACTAGTAAACACAATTGAAATCACTATCATAATATCTCTGAAATTGAAAAATACTATTTAAATGCTATGTTAATTCAAATAGCTGACGACGTAGCAGAATATTTTGACGCACATAATATGGCGACCTTTCCAAAGCGTTTGACTGCGTAGAAAGTTCCATTCTATTGAATAAATTCAATTAAAATGGAAACGAAAGGTTTATCTGATAACCTCATAGCTGAATACCATCAAGTTAGGTTACGAATCGATGTTTTTAATAAAGAAATTTCTTTCGGTGCGTTTTTCGTCATGTTCATAGTTCATTGGTGTTCCGCAGGGTTGTATTCTAGGTTCTTTTTTGTTCGATGTTTACCTTATTATTTACAGTAAATGTGCTCACACTTCACACATTTTTGAAGCGAACTTATTTTTTTAACATCTAGATGCAATTCCGAAACGAATGATACCTCAATAATTTCGAAGAATGCTGCAAAAGTATACCAAAAAGCATCCAAAAAGGCACTTTTTTATTGGACGAACGATCGAAACGAACACTTTCGCTTTAGTTCTAGTTCTATACAGGTTTTCCTATTGTAGATAATTTGATACGCGCGTGTGTTACCTCCCCTCGTCCAGAAAATACTATCCTAAAATACTCGCGGTCTGCGCTATTTTCTGTAAAATTTAGAAAAAATCCATTTTTCTCGCATTTGTGGACATCACGTTTGCAGTTTCGATTTTTATTCTTGTAATGTTGTAATTGTGTTGCATTGCAAATGGCTGTTACGGTTGATATTATAAAAAAGGCCACACGATTCTTTGTCGTCTAGAAAATATATTATGCGCTACCGCCATTGTATGTCATACTTACTATTGTATTCTGTGATTGCATTGGTCTAAGTAAAGTTATTTATTTTTGTTACAGAGCCAAAGTAAACAAAGGAGTTGGGATAGAAAACTGCCATTACCTCAATGATGGACTTTGGCAAATGAAACCCGTGAAGTAAAGCGAAAGGAGATCTTGTATAAATTATGAATTATTTTAAGTTTTTTTTACAATAAAATTAAATTGTGCACAAATAAGGACATTTCGATTGTTAATTTTTCCTGTTTTAATGGTTTTAATTAAGTATTTTGATCGGGATATTTTCTAGTAGAAGATTAAAATAGGTATTTAATTATTGTAAATTGAATGTAGGTACCTACCCAGTACCTACCACACTGATATAAAATGTAATTCTAGCAATTACATCCAAAATGGGATGGGATTTACCTTATGTGTTGTTCTAGTTCCATTTTTGAATGCTCGTTAAGTTCGCCGTTTTAATTCCCATTAGTGTTTCTTTTCATACTGGCCCACAGAACAGTAAAAACATATAGAAGTGCGATAATGTCATAATTAGTATGAAAACCAGTGTCGCCAAACCCACACATTTAAACCGATAGTTATACAGTACACTACAAGTAAACTATGCCTTTGATTGGACAGCTTAATTTGAGTAAAAACTGACTTAGGTTATAAATTCAGCATTTCAATATGTACCCTAACGCACCATGTTACGGTTTATTTTAGTATAACATCCCTAGGTATATTAGCTGTTTTGTTTCTCATTGCACAGAAATTCCAAATTCGAAAACATTCAGCTACTCCATAACAGAGGGCGTTAGTTTTCGATAAATATAACTTTGAACCTCAACACATAGAGATAAGGTTGAAATTTGTGTCACTCAACATTAATGACATTAACTTGATATTTATCTGATGCTATGCCCTGAGGGATGTCAGCCTTGTTATCGATAATTCACAAATAAATATTTTTTGTGTATTTTTCTTTTCTATCTTTTATATGAGTATAGTATAATGTGTCACATTTTGGAGTATGTTTATTACTACTAAGTACGTCTTTTTATATTATTACTAGCGGTCCGCCCCGGCTTCGCCCGTGGTACATATGAAAAATAGATGTTGGCCGATTCTCAGACTTACCCGATATGCACAGAAAATTTCATGAGAATCGGTCCACCCGCTTCGGAGGAGTATGCAGACTAACATTGTGACACGAGAATTTTATATATAAGACTAGCGGTCCGCCCCGGCTTCGCCCGTGGTACATATGAAAAATAGATGTTGGCCGATTCTCAGACTTCTGCTATCATTTTTGCACTCATTTTTGGAAAAAAAGCAGTCCAGAAGTGTCACATTTATTTCATATTTTTCTTTGGCCAGTACACAGAACAGTAAAGTAGATAGAAGTGTGATGTGGGCGTGGCCCACGTGTCACTAGTAAGGTAAGATCACCTAACTTGCTCTCAGTTGTGCGCAGAAAAATATTCGAGTCGGTTGTCAGCTGTCAAACCTTTTTTCCATATTTATTCATTAATTAGGACGTGTTGTTCGGTATTAGAGTGCAAAAATGATAGCAGACGAAATAATATCAGCAATGGAGGCATTTCATACCATCGGTAAGTCTTATTTTTATTTATTTTAATTATATTTTATGTTATAACTTCGCTTGTCGTAATTTGTCAAAATTGTATACAAATATCTAGTCAAAATGAACCTTAATCCATAAGAAATTAGTACTATTATAGATTGAACAGCACACAAGAATTTCTGGAATATTATTGCAATAAACAAACGAATGTCGCTTTAGTGATTCTTGTGGCGCATATCGACAATATCGATACTTTAGAAAAGACAAACATTATAAATATTAAATTTTATTTTATTTTTCCTTAGCTTTCATTTGTCCAATTTATTTATAGATTTCCCAAAGAGGCTAATTTAAAAGAGAAATGGATAAATGCAACGTGACGAGTTAACTGGATGCCGAACAGCACTAAGCGGTCTAACAAAGGCCACCGTTACAGCAAACCTACGGCAGTTCCAAGATTTAAAATAATGCATATTTTCTGTTTGTATTTTGTAAATATAGATTAATACTATTCTATTCCGTTTTTTATTTAATAATCTTATATATAAAATTCTCGTGTCACAATGTTAGTCTGCATACTCCTCCGAAACGGGTGGACCGATTCTCATGAAATTTTCTGTGCATATCGGGTAAGTCTGAGAATCGGCCAACATCTATTTTTCATATGTACCACGGGCGAAGCCGGGGCGGACCGCTAGTAATAATATAAAAAGACGTACTTAGTAGTAATAAACATACTCCAAAATGTGACACATTATACTATACTCATATAAAAGATAGAAAAGAAAAATACACAAAAAATATTTATTTGTGAATTATCGATAACAAGGCTGACATCCCTCAGGGCATAGCATCAGATAAATATCAAGTTAATGTCATTAATGTTGAGTGACACAAATTTCAACCTTATCTCTATGTGTTGAGGTTCAAAGTTATATTTATCGAAAACTAACGCCCTCTGTTGTGGAGTAGCTGAATGTTTTCGAATTTGGAATTTCTGTGCAATGAGAAACAAAACAGCTAATATACCTAGGGATGTTATACTAAAATAAACCGTAACATGGTGCGTTAGGGTACATATTGAAATGCTGAATTTATAACCTAAGTCAGTTTTTACTCAAATTAAGCTGTCCAATCAAAGGCATAGTTTACTTGTAGTGTACTGTATAACTATCGGTTTAAATGTGTGGGTTTGGCGACACTGGTTTTCATACTAATTATGACATTATCGCACTTCTATATGTTTTTACTGTTCTGTGTTTTTTTCCATGATTTAACATTGCGGCTTGGTTGCTTTTTCTTTAAGAATTAACAATTATGATTATAAAATGTCAGGTAATAGGTATATGCCAGAAGTAATCCATTACATCTGGCACGTCGAGGATATAGGTTATGATTATGATGGAGGCAGTAATATCTATAAGTACTCTGTCCATTATATAGGATGGAGCTCCAATCAAATTATGATTACACTTAAAATAAAATCCGATTAAATCTGTGCTTGTAATAAAATTCCGACTCTTTCTCACCTGTGTCTTTTTTTATTATTTGTATGCAGGTGCTACTAAAGAAATATTTTAGGTAACGATATGTATGTATGTATGGTAGTTCATTTGTTTTCACTGCTATATTAACTGTAACAGTAATACATACATACATCAATTATTATTATTATTACAACAAATATTTTGTCTAATACTTTTTGTTCATTATAATATATTGCAAGATCTAATATAAATATTTAGTTTTGTTACCTATAAGGTTTATCCTAATAATATAAACGCGAAAGTTTGTAAGGATGGATGGATGTTGGTCAACACATGTATCAATTTTGAAATTCCCGCCTCCGCTTTACATTTAATGTGATGGTCGTTTACAAAGAATTAATAAAAATAACATATTTTTCACTGAAAATGCTTCTAATACACCAATTTAAAATTGCATATGTATTTTAAATATTTATTTATTTATATATTTTGCTGCTATAGATAATATATGAATAGATGTGAGGTAAAATGACAAATGACAACTGACAAGTGCTACGCAATAAATACACTTTGGATTTCGGAACGTTTGTTTTTAGTTTTTCTTTAGCAATGGCGACAGCGATTGTTAGTTCGGCTCGCCAGGGTAATTTCTATTTATCTTACATCTAAATTCTGTAATTATTTCAATAAATAATCCTTAGATGAAATGTTTGACTAAAATTGAATGTTGTTTACGTTCATGAAAGTGCAAATTGAGTACAGTAGAAAGTTTTTGACACACGTCGTCAGCTGTTTCGAAGTTCTAAATATTTTATTTAAAATTTTAAAAACAAATTTAAGAAATGTACAGTTACACGTTCAATTAAGAAACTAGAAATTAATATTATTACCAAAAATTAATTAGTGTTATGCAATAAGTATAATATAAAGTTCTGAGTTCAAAGTTCAATTTTCGAGCTTACTTAAAATTGTTATTTGATTTCGTAAATGATAACAAAATAACCTAAATTTCAGTGGGGAGGCTAACTAGTGCTGCTCGCAGGCTTTATTCGGATGTTTATCCCAAGATAACTACTCATTATACTGTGCACCCCAGAGATAAGGATCCAAGATGGAAAGGTCAGTATTTTGCCGTTATCAACCATATTTTGATCAATTTATGTTGATGTTTAGTACATATCAAACTAGAGATAATAGTTATACGTAAAGATAAATACTCGAAGATACTATTATTAAGTTATTGACAATTCATCCAAAATGAATGGTGAATGGTCAAGGTCCTCAAAATCATACTCACAATAAATAGGTTGAATTTGATACAAACAAGTCATTGCCATAATAAACTCCTTAATGAATATTATTAAAAAGAATTAAGTACCTGCTTATTAAATGGGTTATTTGACAAAAAAAATTCAAAAGTATGTAGATGTTAAAATGTTTAAACATTATCATAAGGTAAACATCATAGGTAATGGATACAATCTTCAAGATAAACATAGTGATAACAATTCTCAAAGATATTTGTAAATTATATTTATTTGGTGAATTCTGATACAATTAAGGAAAATCATGCATTTACAAATACTTCAATACAAGCTTTTATGAGTGAAAGCTAGTCCAGCTTTTACTAGTTTATACTTTACTAGCTTTTCGCCCGCGGCTTCGCCTGCTTTGTCTAAAACCTAATAAATTATATACTAAAACCTTCCTCTTAAATCACTCTATCTATTAAAAAAAACCGCGTCAAAATCCGTTGCGTAATTTTAAAGATTTAAGCATACAAAGGGACATGGGACAGAGAAAGCGACTTTGTTTTATACTTTGTAATGATAGGTAGAGATCGCTGTCACTCAAAAACATGATTGCATTCCTAAATCTACATAGATATAGTTAGCAAAAAAAAAAAAATAATTTGAATACTATTTTGCATGAAAAGTATTTACACTTATGAAAAGTATTTACACATATTATAATTTGTAGATATCAACATGGAACGCATGGCGGAGGAGACAGATATTCTCATCATTGGTGGAGGACCAGCTGGCATGGCTGCGGCCATCAGAGCCAGGCAAATAGCTGAAGAAAAGGGGGCTGTAAGTTCTTTAAGATATACACAAAAAAAATTGAAAAATTAGGTATAACGAATCGCAATATGCTTTAAAATTTGAAATTAAAACAATATTTTTCAAACATAATTTTAAAGTTCACTTTTAACAATTACAGAGATATTCCACATACTTCGTTGTTAGAAAGTTGCTATATAAAATAATTATAATTGGTACATAAGTACCAAATCAATCATAAGATTTCCTGAACAAAATAATTTTACCACAACTTTAAAGTTCTTTTATTCTGTTTAAAATAGTTGTATAACGAGAACAGCTATATTATAAATGTTTCCCAAAACCAGCCAAGGTTCTATTCATAGTTTTTTTATATAATTTACAGGAAGTCAGAGTAACATTACTAGAGAAAGCCGCAGAAGCAGGTGGCCACATTCTCTCCGGAGCGTGTGTAGATCCCATAGCTCTTAACGAATTGATCCCTGACTGGAAAGACAAGGGAGCACCCTTAGACACCCCTGTGACGTCTGATAAGTTCGGTCTGCTGACGAAGGGTGGCAGGATACCTATACCTGTGTTTCCTGGTAAGTAGAATAAGTTAATTAATCTATATATTATATAAAACTCAAAGGTGACTGATATAGTGATCTATCAATGCACAGCCCAAACCACTGGACGTATCGGCCTAAAATTTGGCATGGAGGTAGATGTTAGGACGTAGGCATCCGCTAAGAAAGGATTTCCCGAAATTCTTGCGGGATCGGGGAAAAACGGGGATGCACGTACAAAGTCGTGGGCAGAAGCTAGTTTTAAATGTGTGTAAAAATAAACTTACTTTTTTTTAATTTTGTCATAGAGGAATAATACAGGGTTTGATGAATTTAAATGATGTACAATCATACATAAAACCAATCACTTGTTTAAATCTTGTTATTATAAGAGTAGAGTTATTATTATTAATCACAATCCATTGATATTATAAATGTGAATGTTTGTGAGGATGTATGTATGTTTGTTCCTTTCACGAAAAACTACTGGATAGATTGGATAAAACTTTAAAAACAGTTGATTTTGCCTGCGGTTCATCTGCGAGTGAAACCGGGCTGTAGGTAGTGGCTAGTCCATACTAAATACTAATATTATAAATGCGAAAGTAACTCTGTCTGTCTGTCTGTTACTCAATCACGCCTAAACTACTGAACCAATTTGCATGAAATTTGGTATGGAGATATTTTGATACCCGAGAAAGGACAGGCTACCTTTTATTGCGAAATATGTACCACGGGCGAAGCCAGGGCAGACCGCTAGTATGATATAAATTCAAAATAGTTCCAAGTGAATGTAATCATATCAGTAATGTTATCACATAATAATTTTGTTTGTTTTTGTACTCATGATAATAACGAATGTAAATATTATTCATACTTATCATTGTTCAACAGGTTTACCAAACTACAACCACGGTAACTATGTAGTGAGACTCGGACATCTTGTGCGATGGCTTGCAGAACAAGCTGAGGCGGTTGGTGCTGAGGTAAATCACTACATAGTATAAAACAGTCGCTTTCTCTATCCCTATGTCCCTATGTATGCTTAAATCGTTAAAACTACGCAACGGATTTTGATGCGGTTTTAAAGTGAAACTTTTATTACATATCGTCTCAAACTGTTTGGTCTGTGTAGCGCATGTCGCGTGTATCGCTACTGTAAGTAGGTATACCTACTCGGCAGCCGACCGTCACGCGACATGCGCTACACAAAGCAGTGTTCGGAACCGTTCGAACAGTTTCACTTTTACCGTGGTTTCATAAAACCACACAACATTTTTTATTTTTAATATTTCAAGAGATTCTTCAATTTCTTCTACCTTATGAATTTCATTACAATTTTTGGTTATTTGCAATTGAAAACAAGTTTCTCAATTGATTTACTTATTATGTTTGAATTACAGGTATGGCCCGGATGCGCCGGCGCAGAACTATTATACCGTGATGATGGATCACTAAAGGGAGTGGCTACAGGCGATGTTGGTATTGCGAAAGATGGAAGCCCTAAAGACATGTTCGAGAGAGGAATGGAGTTCCATTCTAAGATCACTATTTTTGCTGAAGGTAGGTTTATGGAATCATTTTAAGCTATTGCGTAGCTTCTATCGCAGGCCTTGAGCGCGGGGACCGAATCTAGAAATTCCGTAACGAAAAAACCTCACGCTCCCCACGGGGACGGGCACGGAGATGTGGCTTGAAGGCATAGCGTGCAATAGCTTTACCGCGGCAGTCCCCGAGTGACACACGTCTTTTTTTTACATTTACCACATATACATTTACAATTTATTTGGAGTATTTTAATAAATTTACATAATTTGCTATTTAAAAATGTATACTTCATTCAATAGCGTTTCATAAACTTAACTACTTGTGTAATAAAAGTTTATAGAGTGTTATGTAATATGTTCGATTTTTTATAGTTAATATAGAAAAAAACGCAAAACATAAAACGAAAATTCATTTTAGTCATTTTAACTATCATCTGGCGCAAGGTATTAAAAAATTAAAGCAACAATAAATTACTTACTTCCATATTTCATTTTTAACAGGATGTCACGGACATTTAACGAAAATGGTTTCAAAGAAATACAATCTTCGGGAAAAGAGCGAGCCACAGTCTTACGGTATTGGTTTGAAAGAACTGTGGGAAGTTAAACCAGAGGTTAGTTTTATGTTTGGTTCATATTTTTTCAATGGATCTTGATGTATTAAGATTATTGTTTAAATTTAGGTTGTAATTTTAGTGAAAAAAATACTTTTTTTTGTTCAAGTTCTTTATATTGTCTTTATTAATTTTTACCACTCAAATAAAATCTTAATGCAATTTAATTATCTTCTTTGTTGTTTTTTTGATAGATTACAAGTATATTTCAACTCAGAAAGTGATCTTAATTATTACTGTATGGGTATGGTATGGGTAAAATATTTTTATAAAATGTTATATTGTGACAAAAATAATTTTATTCAAACCTAATGCTACTTATTCAAAATTCAAACATTCTTGCATATTCAAATAAATAACATTTTACATTAACCTTTCAGAATCACAAGCCCGGTCTAGTAGAACACACGATTGGTTGGCCGCTTGATAAGAATACCTATGGGGGCTCCTTTATATACCACCTCAATGAAAGCGAAGCCCCACTAGTGGCCGTGGGCTTCGTAGTGGGACTGGATTATAGCAACCCGTACTTGAGCCCCTTTAGGGAGTTCCAGAGATTTAAACTGCACCCCTATGTGAAGCCTATGTTTGAAGGTAATTTAGTTTATAACTAGCGATCCAGCCAGGCTTGGCCTGTAATACATATATAGCCTATTAGCGGTCCGCCCCGGCTTCGCCCGTGGTACATATTTCGCAATAAAAGGTAGCCTATGTCCTTTCTTGGGTATCAAAATATCTCCATACCAAATTTCATGCAAATTGGTTCAGTCACGGTTCAGTAGTTTAGGCGTTATTGAGTAACAGACAGACAGACAGAGTTTCTTTTACATATATAGTAATCAGGTACCATCTACATATTCAACGGTGAAATCTGAGTAGTTTTTGAGACTAGCGGTAACAAACAAACAAACTCTTCAGCATTATAAATAAGTATCATACATATACCACCTCAATGAAAGCGAAGCCCCACTAGTGGCCGTGGGCTTCGTAGTGGGACTGGATTATAGCAACCCATACTTGAGCCCCTTTAGAGAATTCCAGAGATTTAAACTGCACCCCTATGTGAAGCCCATGTTTGAAGGTATATTTTTAATGATAGATCTAAGTTGTAACAAAGAATGATAGGTATGTTTTCTTTGTTAATTAATATTTAGAGATAGAATAAGATAAATGTTAAATAGCCTATTTCCAGTAAGATTTTATTTACAAATTCAAAAAAACATGTTACAAATTGAGCTACATAAATATGTAAATACTAGCGGTCCGCCCCGGCTTCGCCCGTGGTACCTACATGTTTAAACTATCCTATCTCTCAAGTTGGATAGAACTGCACATGGTGTGCGAATTTTATTATAATCGGTTAAGTGGTTTAGTAGTCCATTGAGGACAAACATTGTGACACGAGATTTATAATGTCGAGACGAACAACGTACTTGATTGTGAAAACGCAGTAAAATGTGGTAAAATATACATGTTCGTTATTCTCACGAATTTTGTAAATGCGGTTAGATAATATACATACATGTTACATATAAAAAAAATAAGAAATTATAAAAAAATATATATTAAAAATTAAGTTAATCCACTTATCAATTCATAAAAGGGCTGAATGGATTTCAATTATTATATTCAAATTGTTTGATTTTACTCTGGAAGATTAATAACGGATAAAATTGAAAAATCGGCTCGAATGTTTCAATATTTATAGTAGACTAGCTTTCCGCCCGCGGCTTCGCCCGCTTTGTCTAAAACATAATCACTACATAGTATAAAACAAAGTCGCTTTCCCTGTCCCTATGTCCCTATGTCCCTTTGTACGCTTAAATCTTTGAAACTACGCATCGGATTTTGATGCGGTTTTTTTTAATAGATAGAGTGATTCAAGAGGAAGGTTTATATGTATAATAACATCCATTAAATAGTGGAGAAGTACTCTTACTTTTGAGGTTTCTAATGTGATGTCGTAAATAATTACATTTTTTCCGCTTATATTGCAAACGCAGGCTGAACCCTACGAGTTTTATCAAAATAATGTACTAAGTATTGTACACATTGAAAAGGTCTACAGAAAAGTCCGCGATGATATATGTCTATCTCTTATGGATAACCCACAATAACTTTTTTTTGTCATTTACTTTTTACGACAAATAATGGCTAATTTTCGAAGCGATTTTAACCAATACAGCATTAATCCTTAACCAATTAAATACCTTGAATACATTGTTCATTTAATATAGATCTATATGGCCCTTTACACCTTATGATTTAAGTGAATATTTTCGGAGATATTACAGATTTTAAAATTGCGGGACGTAGCGTTTGCGGCCAGCGGCGGTACCGGCCGCGGCCGGCCGCCCGGCTATGTATTTTATACCCGTGCCGGAGCGGGCCGCTATGTTTTTATATAGGTACATACAACGTTCACAATTTTGCTGTAGTGTATTTAGTATCAGCATTGCACCCGTGCGAAGCCGGGGCGGGTCGCTAGTAAATTATATACTAAAACCTTCCTCTTGAATCACTCTATCTATAAAAAAAAACCGCATCAAAATACGTTGCGTAGTTTTAAAGATTTAACCCATTGACCACCGAGCGCCCCGATCGGGGCGCGACACAATAGATTATCTATTGTGTCTGTGATCTCGGGGACTGATGGATTAAGCATACATAGGGACATAGGGACAGAGAAAGCGACTTTGTTTTTTACTATGTAGTAATGATTATTTAATTTAATTTTTACTATTGTTTGTTCCAGGCGGTACCCGCATAGCCTACGGCGCTAGGGCTCTAGTGGAGGGGGGTTGGCAGTGCCTCCCCAACCCGGTTTTCCCCGGGGGGTGTCTGGCGGGAGATACCGCGGGATTTCTCAATGTGCCCAGGATAAAGGGCACGCATAATGCTATGAAGAGTGGTGAGTACATAATGTAATGTGTGAAAAAAAAGGTATTTTTAAATAAGGATTAATATTTCATATATAAAATTTTGTGAACAAAAAAATCTTATCTATAAAATAAAAATGTCCTCTTTTTAACGTCTCTCCTTACATATTACTTACGGTGGCCTGGAAGAGATCGCTACCTAGCGATAAGGCCACCGTTTATGTGTCTCTATTTCCTTTGTGTGTGCAATAAATAATTAAATTAAATAAATAAATAAAATGAATCGACAAATGTGTTGCTAAGCGTCGGCTAAAACGGCTTGAGCCAATTCGGCAAATTTTTAACGTTATTATATAATTACTAGCGGTCCGCCCCGGCTTCGCCCGTGGTACATATGAAAAATAGATGTTGGCCGATTCTCAGACTTACCTGATATGCACAGAAAATTTCATGAGAATCGGTCCACCCGTTTCGGAGGAGTATGCAGACTAACATTGTGACACGAGAATTTTATATACATATATACTAGCGGCCCGCCCCGGCTTCGCCCGTGGTACATATGAAAAATAGATGTTAGCCGATTCTCAGACTTACCCGATATGCACAGAAAATTTCATGAGAATCGGTCCACCCGTTTCGGAGGAGTATGCAGACTAACATTGTGACACGAGAATTTTATATATATAAGATTATTAAGGCATAAGGAAAGTTCTTATTAAGATAAAATTCAAAAAAAGTCTGCTGGGCAGTTAATATATTGTTAACTGGTATTTAAACGGGATTTTTAATTATTTATGTTACGCTCAAAGACCGATAACGTTCATTGAACAAAAAAATAGAACGCAACGCATTGTGGTAACTGGTAACACACACACTGTAAAAGATCCACATGATTATTGCTTTTTTTTTTAATTCCTTTAAATTTATTTATACACAATTAAGTAAATAATGAAATTCTACGTTATAATTTATTATAAACTATTTTTTTCATAGGTATGTTAGCAGCAGAGAGTGCAATGGAGTTAATATTGTCCGGAGAAGCATCTCATGAGAAGGGAGTCACTCCTACACTGTATGAAGATAAATTGAAAGACTCATATGTATATAAGGAATTGAAGGTAAAATTCCCAATTAAAATGTATAACATACTTTTGCGTTAGATTGTTCTTTATACAATGGACGAAAAGTTCCCGATGTACATTTTCTTGCCAAACATAATAAATAAAATAAATAATAAATATTTCAGGACAATTTTCACACACAATCTGATCCCATACTAAGCTTTCGCTTGTGTTATGGAAACCAGATGGCTGATAAACATACATATATAATTTTTAAATAAATACTTATTTAGATAATCAACACCCAGACACAGAGCAAACATCTATGTTCATCACACAAATATTTACCCCGGGTGGGAATCGAACCCACGACCTCTGGCTTGGAAGGCAGGGCCACTACCAACCAAGCCAACCGGTCAGTCGATCATCATTAGTAATTATAATCATTACTCGTAGCCTTTTTTATTATGTGTGTACTTTTCTCCTTGACATAATAGACATAGACAAAGACACCTTTATTTCGCACTAAATTAAAAATACAGTAATGAAAAAAAATAAGTTATGCAAGTTATAAACAAACTATCTGTGAGATGATATATAGCCTTCCTCGATAAATGGGCTATCTAACACCGAAATAATTTTTCAAATCGGACCAGTAATTCCTGAGATTAGCGCGTTCAAACAAGCTAACTATTCAGCCTTATAATATTAGTATAGATAATGCCAAAATGCCACATCTGTTAAAGTTGTGTAAAAGTGTAAAAGTTACAGATAATTTTCTATAATATGATAGTGTAAAACTAATGTTGTACGATATAATATTTACAGCAAGTCCGCAATTGCCGTCCATCATTCCACACATCACTAGGTCTATACGGCGGCGTCGCTTACTCAGCGTTTTCCACGCTCGTCCGGGGAAAAGAACCCTGGACATTGAGTCATGGAGGTAAATACTGAAGTTTAAATAAAATCGAATGCTTTATTGTGCACCAATTACCAAACTATACAGAAATAAGTACTATAAATACAAATAAAACAACAAATTGTTATACTATCAAAATATTATACTATGTATATTTTAATAAAAAAGCGTGTGTGCCGAGCAAACGTGTCAGAAGTTCTTTAGCAAGATTCAAAGATACCAAAATCGTCGCCTTACTCCATAACGTGACGGTATTGCCATGACGCGACCTTGAAATTTTACTCTCAACGCGCTTAAAGAAGTTTCACTTCAATATAATAAATTAAAACAAGTTTGAACATTTAAATCAACCGTGTAACGTGTTCAAGCAAAACTGAGTTCAATTATTATAATTTAAATTTTTAATTATTTATTGTCTGTCATTTTAAAATGGATTTTACTTGTTTTATTTTATAGGCGCCGACCACGCAAGATTGAAGCCGGCGAAGGAAAGCAAACCCATAGAATACCCCAAACCAGACGGTGTTGTTACTTTTGATCTGCTCTCATCTGTGGCTTTAACAGGTAATTATATAGTAAATCTTCGCATATCTATAATGTTAATCCATCTAATATTCAAATCGATAATATAAAAATGAATCGCAAAATGCGTTGGCAAGCGCATAACTCTAGAACGGCTGAACCGATGTCGTTAATTCTTTTTTCTTCCTTGAAGTATGAGGATGGTTCTTATTGTGAGAAAACGTAAACATTTACCACGGGCGAAGCTGGGGCGGACCGCTAGTGTATAATAAATACTAGCGGTCCGCCCCAGCTTTGCCCGTGGTACCTACATGTTTAAACTTTCCTATCTCTCAAGTTGGATCGAACTGCACATGGTGTGCGAATTTTATTATAATCGGTTAAGTGGTTTAGGAGTCCATTGAGGACAAACATTGTGAGTTGTGACACGAAATTTATATACAGGGTGTCCCACTATTGGTATTTGGTATACTAAGCGCGAAGGGACTTGTAGTTTTGCATACACTGATCACGTAAAAAATACTAAAACAACAAAATCACGACAAAAATTTTTTGCTAAATTTTTCCTGAAAATCCAAGTTTTCTTCTCTAGCTTCGCGCAGCCGGCATATACCGCTTCTCTAATGTGAGCATTTTGTCTATGAAAACATAATCTTAAACAATAGCTCACGTGCTAGAGGCAAAGTTGGGCGGGTTGCTTGTTATGGTTGTACAACATAGAGTTTTAAGAATTCATCTATTTGAAAAAAAAAAATGCGTCTGGAATTTTAAGTATTTTTTACGTACTCAGCGTATGCAAAACTATAACCTCCTTTGAGCTTAGTATACCGACAGTGGGACAACCTGTATATTAAGATTAATGAATATAATTTGCAGGCACAAACCACGAAGCGGACCAACCCGCACATCTCACGCTACAAGACGACTCTGTGCCCGTTAAGAACAATCTCAATATTTACGATGGACCGGAGGCTAGATTCTGCCCTGCTGGTATTTATTTATTACTAGCTTCCGCCCGCGACTCCGTCCGCGCGGAAAAATTAAGATTTTTGAAGTGAAAACTTCTTTAAAGTATCCCATTTTATGCCCAGGTTAATAAGGTATAATTTATACCAAGTTTCATCGAAATCGAACCGTTAGTTTTCACGTGATGCGTGAACATACAGACAGACAAAAAAATTTTTAATCACATATTTGGGTTTGGTATCGATCCAGTAACACCCCCTGCTATTTATTTTTTCAATATTTTAATGTACAGAATTGACCCTTCTACAGATTTATTATTCTGTAATAGATATATATTTTGTGAAAAATGTTAGAATCTTTAAAGAATGATTACTTTTAATAACTGCATTATCAGTATTTTCTTGACATACCTAGATATCAAAGAATTCTATGTTGGTATTAGTTATGTATTGAGTTCATCTAAGATAAATCTAAGCTCGAAAGCAAATAGTAGCGAAAAAAAATTCTAAAGGAAGCTGCAAAGTATTCGGTTATTAAACTATTTCAGAACTAAACATTTGATGATATGTGAACAACAACTGCACTCGGTCATTATGGTTGGAGGTCTTATAAAAAAACAAGATGTTTAGTTTTAATACAATTTTTATTTGTTATTTTCAGGTGTATACGAATATGTACCTATGGAAACTGGAGATGGACAGAGGTTGCAGATTAATGCTCAAAACTGCATACATTGTAAGTATAGAAATTGCATTTGTTTTAATATAAAATTGTCTACATAGAGACAAATAATACGGAAAAGAAATTGTTGAATTGTTTTCAATGGTTTCCTGAATATTTCTTGTATTTAATTTATAGACTGAATTTCAAGGCATGTTACCAATAATACTTTAATTTTAGCACACATTAACATAACATTTTGTGCTTAACTGATAGATATTTTACTTGTGAACCTAAAGCCGTAGAAATCTATATATTATTTCTCTTACAATAATTAATATTAGAAATTACATACAATAAAATTTCAGGTAAAACATGCGACATCAAAGATCCGTCACAGAACATCAACTGGGTTGTACCTGAAGGCGGCGGTGGCCCAGCTTACAACGGAATGTAGATAATTATACAAATACTATTTATTTGTGAGACATAGATTATGTATCTATACATAGACAATGTAGAAAAAACTTGGCACAAAAAAAAATGTTTAAAAAATGCGAAGAACGAAATTTGAATGGATCGTTTTTAAAATATTGGCGCCAAATAAAAGCCCATTTCGTATCGAATACAAGCAAAATTGGAACCTAATGCTATAAGCAAAATTAGATAATAATAACTAATGCTATAAGATTAACGTTGAAATACCGTAGACAAGTGTTGTTAACAATAATAATTAATTTTTAATTTTACTGATTGTTTTTGAATAAACACTTGCGCATAACAGTCTGCTTAGGAAAAATACATCGCCACGTAAAACAATACAAAAAAGCTGAAGAAACATGGTTGACTTTTTGAACCTATAGTATAATTCTGCCCACCAGAGACTAAAGAGCAGTAACAGCCCTTTTGTGATTTTTCGTTTTATTAGTGATTCTGAAAGCGGGTTTCTTAAGCTTTCTATTGAATTAACTTACTTATTTCTAAGACTATAAGAATGGTTTTTATTTAACAGTTTTCACTTACTGCAAACGAAAAAAATTAACAATTTGGCGTGATTTCCCAACTAAAATACAGTATAAATTATACTGCAGATTAAATTTTAAGGTTTCATAACTAAAATGCAGTAAGCAATATAATTTTACAGTTCTTTAGATAGTTTTATATTTCTGGAAAAAAATTTAAAAAAAAATTAATACGCAGTAAAATTTACCGCCATACAAGCTATTTTTACTGCAAATTAAGAAAATACAATTTATTGTCACGAACTCCCAACTAAAATGCAGTAAAATCAAAGCTTGTCGAATTTTAGTTGTGAATACTTAACATTCTTTTATCATTATAAACTGACTAACACGCAGTAAAATACAGCATTACTGCAGATTAGTTTGGATAGCATAATGACACAGATATGATTATTCCTAGCTAAAGTGCAGTTAATGTTTTAAATACTGCAACTGTGAACTAGCTATTTTTCTTACTGCACTAGTAAATTGAACACTTTTTTCTTAAAAAACTAACTAAAATGCAGTATTTTTTTGACCTTACTGCATGTTAGTTGGGTTTCTTGACAAAATAACTGATCCAAACGCAGTAATAGGGCTTTTTGCTGCATTTTACTAAGTTTAAAATGGTATTTTTTACAAAAAAGGCTATGCAGTAATAGGCACCAAAAAGAATAAATGGCCATAATAAATTCAGTTATTAAGATATATTTTTTTTTATTGCTTTAACGTGTGAACCTATGCCTTTACAACCTTTCTGCATTCAAATTTTTTTGCTTATCATTCTGTTGATTTTTTTAAATCAATTCTTAACTTTAAATGCGTTTTACTCGAAATCGTGATTTTGCTGTTACTGCACTTTAGTGTATGGTGGGCAGAATTATCATGTACCTATGTGATGTTCTATATCTATGTCTTAATAAATGATAAATTAAATTTAACCAAATAGCATATAGGTATTTTTTGCGCTTATTATTTTTAAGTGCAAATTAAAAACAGTTGTAGGATAATCTGTGCTTTCCTTTGACTTTTAATTTTGACCCTTTATTTTTACAATACTAACAGCTGATTCCGATGAAATATTATTTGTATGAATGGAAATATACTTTTCTAATTGATTTTGTGACAAATGTTTTATTATATTTTCATCGTTACTGAATTTTAAATCAATTTAATAATATTCAACAGATTTTGAAATTAATGAATGACTCGTAATTTTTATTAATTATAAATATAAATAGTTAAAAGAAAAGTTTATAATTTTAAATGTTTCATATTTTAAACTGAGTTTTATTCTGTATATTGAAATATAAATCATTATTTATATAAAGTATGTAGTTATGTAAATAATGAATGCATGGATACAGTATGAATGCATAATATTTTTTTTAGTTTTATACTTTTAATAATATGGTGCTTAGTGCTTACCTATAAAAGAAACTATACCTACCAATTTCAGAATATATTTTTCGAACGTTTTTGAATAATGTATTAAAGTATTTTTGATATTAATCTTGTGATGAAATTTTAATAATTGTGTTCAGTCAATAGTAATTACTAATTAACTACAATAAGAAGCAGCTGTAAAGTACGTCTAGAATAAGTGTAATTTTGTATGAAGTTTACAATAAACTTTAATTTATGTAAATTGTGTTTTATTTTATGCTATCTGCTTACTCCGGCTTCGCACTGGTTATCATCTTAATATATATAAATCTCGTGTCACAATGTTTGTCCTCAATGGACTCCTAAACCACTTAACCGATTATAATAAAATTCGCACACCATGTGCAGTTCGATTCAACTTGAGAGATCCAACTTGAGAGGTAGTTTAAACATGTAGGTACTACGGGCGAAGCCGGGGCGGACTGCTAGTTTATTTATAAGATTTGAATTTGATCCTAATCAAAGTTGAAATTATTGTCCTTGTGGTCCTAATGGAACAAACCAAAAACGATCAACTTCCGTTTAACCGTTTTTGCACAGCGTTTTTGCATAACAAGTACAAAATATAACTAACACCACGGACTGACACGAATTCATGTATCAAATTTATATTCACAACAAATAGGTCGATAATTACTTATAAGAGAATTATTTATTAAGATAAAAAAATATATATCGCGTGAATATTGTTTATTTAAACCACAGACCTATAGTATTTAAACAAATTTATAAGAGCATCTATACGTAAAATGGACATTATAAATCGGACAATGTCAATAGTAAATTTGATTGACAGTAAATTAGCATTAAAATGAACATTGTAATCAATAATACTTTTCTTTTGTAAACTGAAATTATACTACAACTGATATAATACACTCTAACACAAATATGCCATAGAATACAAAAATGATTGGGATCATATTTGCAATAATTTTAATACCACTGCAACTGGTGAGTTTTTAATACTACCAAACACAAAAATCATAGCACAAAATCGTTTATTTGCGACGTGAAAGAAAGACAAACAAATTAACACACTTTCGTAGTTATATTATAGTAGGAAGAAAAGACTTCGTACCATGGAAGTATGTCTACTTACAAAACAGTACATACTTCTATATGCATTATTCTAAAAATACTGCAAATGTTGTATGCTACAAAGACATTGCAGTTTCTAGTACAGAAAGTCTCATAGATATTGAGTGTTATTTAATATATACTTCAACATGAAATGTCTTACAGCTTTTACTTGTAATTTTACTTCTTAATTAAAATACAACATTTCGTACCTTAATCATATTACATAATGTCGTTGTAATGTATTGTACACGAGGCAAAGTACCTTGTCATTTATAATATTTTGATGGCCTTGACAATGTATTATAATGAAATGTTAATTAAGATTAATGTACAGGGGTTATACAGGGTGTCCCAAAAAGTAGTGATGAACGGAAGCTGGGAGGTAGAGGACCTAGAGAGCTATCCGAATCACCCCCATGTATGTTATGCGATTTTTCGTATTTTCGGAGTTATGACATTTTTTTCAATTTTTCATCTATCGCTGAGTACGATGAGATTTTTATTTATGGTGACGTGACTTATTGCGGAAGGTGCTTGATTTTTTTTTGTGTGGTAAGCTGAAAGATAGGCCAATTCAGTATGGTAACATTTACTATCGTTAGATCTTCGAATGGAATAAAAAAAGAATTAAATGCCAAGAAAGATAAAATTACCCAGTATGTTCACAACTTCAAGGGCCCATAAAAAAATAAAATCACATAAAAAAAGTTTTCCATTTGGCTTTTAAAAACTCGCTCTATCTATCAGGTAGCTACCCTAAAAATTTCATTTTATTATTCAGAAGGCTTCAATCGAAAAATTGAAATCTAAATGTGGTAAGTGCAAAAATTTTATTAACATGATGATCATTAAAACCAAATTAAAACCCATAAATAGGTGTTTAATTACCAGAAATTTTTAAAATAACCCCGCTGTTGCTCAATGCAAGTGCGACATCACCGTAAAAAGTTGTCTTTTAAATGTCTGAATGCCCTTTTATCATTTTTAATGGTTTCTTCTGCTACTATGAATTTCCGGGTTATTTCGTCCAAATTGTAGCATTCTCTCAAGTAGCCGAGGTCTTTTTAGTATCCCCATTGAAACAAATCAATGGGGTTTAGGTCGAGGGACCGTGCAGGCCAGGCTTTAAGGCAGGCGTCACCAGCGCATGCGCAGGCTGCAACGACCAATCCATCTTTCAGGGTATCTTTGCCCTTTAGCCTGGCCTCGACGGTCCCCGGACATAAACCCTATTGATTTTTTTCCGTGGGGATACTACAAAGACGAGAGACTGCCACAATTTGAACGAAATAACCTGGAAATTCATAGTAGCAGAAGAAACCATTAAAAATGATAAAAGGGCATTCAGACATTTAAAAGACAACTTTTTACGGTGATGTCGCACTTGCACTGAGCAATAGCGGGGTCATTTTAAAAATTTCTGGTAATTAAACACCTTGTTATTGGTTTTAATTTGTTTTTATTAATCATCATGTTAATTCAATATTTGCACTTACCTCATTTAGATTTCAATTTTTCGATTGAAGCCTTCTGAATAATAAAATGAAATTTTCAGGGTAGCTACCTGATAGATAGAGCAAGTTTTTAAAAGCCAAATGGAAAACTTTTTTTATGTGATTTTATTTTTTTACGGGCCCTTGAAGTGGAGAACATACTGGGTAATTTTATCTTTCTTGGCATTTTAATTCTTTTTTTTATTCCATTCAAAGATCTAACGATAGTAAATGTTACCATACTGAATTGGCCTATCTTTCAGCTTAGCACACAAAAAAAATCAAGCACCTTCCGCAATAATTGACGTCACCATGAGTGAAAATATCACCGTACTCGGCGATAGGTGAAAAATTGAAAAAAAACGTCATAACTCCGAAAATACGAAAAATCGCATAACATACATGGGGGTGATTCGGATAGCCCTTTAGGTCCTCTACCTCCCGGCTTCCGTTCATCACTACTTTTTGGGACACCCTGTATATTACAATATTAACTAACTGCTCGCTTTGGCTCTGCCTGTGTAGACTTTTATCCAATAAGAAATTACCCATCGAATTCTGTAATAAGGTGTAACATGGGTGTAACTAACACGATTTATTTCGGTTTAAAGAAACTATATATTTAAATATATAAACATAGAAATAGTTAGAAATAGTTTTAATTATAATAGACCTGATACTGCCACCTGTGAGTAATGACATATTCTTTGAATTTACTACCACTATTACATTATAATGAGGTCACGAGGAAGCTTTATGGCGCGAAAAATTAGACTGTCCCGTCAAGAGAAGGGTATAATGTAGGTATCTATACCAGCAGTAAATGTCGGCGGAAATATATTTCGCATTTTGTTTGTACCCAAATTGAAATTACAGGAATACAAGCACTTAAATAGTCAACTCGAAGTCCTGTCCAACATAACTATTAACAACCCAACGAACTAAAAATTGTTAAAATAGGTTCATCCATTTTTAAGTTATAGGTAGTGTATTTACACTACCTATAACTAAAAAACTTTACCTACGTTTAAAGGATTGTACTTTAGTGACACAAAAATATGATCCAAACACATCTAGGACTCCGCTTTTTGCTAAAACATAATGTCCTGATTATATTGTTACCCAACCCTTCAATTGACCCTTCATAATTTAAAATATTCATAATTATAATTCACAAACAAATATAAAACATATCAATAAATTGTATAAAGCGCGCGAAAGCAGCAAATTACGGAATAAACGAGAATTTACGTTTGATGATAAATTACCCCGGCTCCAACACCCCATCTGCTGGTATAGCTCATCAAACATTTTTACGAGCTAAATTTGTTTGTACCTAACCCCTTAGTATCGGGTCAACCATTATATTATTCTTTATTACTCGGTCTATTCATTTTGATCGCTCGAGTATGATTTACTGAATTGTACTGAATACTGTCTGCGACGTGACGTTGTTTTAGTTCCGTTTCATCTTTATAAGCAGCTCTTCTATTAGTCCAGTACCTAATAAAGAATTTTTTATTATTACAATTTTTAACTAGTATTGTATTCTTCCATTCTTAAGCCTGCATGATTCTCAAAATCAATGTAATTATAATCTCTGGTTGAAATCCATAATTAAACAATTTTGTACTATACAGGGTGTCCCACTATTGGTATACTAAGCGGGAAGAGACTTGTGTTTTACACTGATCACGTTAAAAATACTTAAACAACAAAATTACGTCAAAATTTTTTTGCTAAATTTTTCGTGAAAATCCATGTTTTCTTCTCTAGCTTCGCACAGCTGGCATACCGATATACCGCTTCGCTAATGTGAACATTTTGTCTATGAAAACATAATCTTAAACGATAGCTCACGTGCTGGTGGTAAAGTTGGGCGGGTTGATTGTTATGGGTGCACACTGTACACATAAGAGTTTTAAGAATTCATCTATTTGAAAAAAAAATGACTCAGCGTATGCAAAACTATAACCTCATTTGAGCTGTATATATAGGTATACCAAATAGTGAATTACGTTAGTTATTTTAAATTCTTAGAAATAAAATAAAAAAGTATAGAAGCGATGAATTTCAACCAGTCGTATAGTCGTATTACCATTTTGTAAACATAATTTGCTTTTATTTCTGAATGGAAAATTACTGTGTAGGCTCAGCTCTATAAAATTGGAGATAACACGGGTGAAGTGAATGTTAATACGAGTGTATGGGAGCGATGAATCATATCAAATTAATTAACATTTCACCCTCGTAAAAATGGATCGTTAATGAAGATATTCCTTTTGCTTCATAACACAATAAGCCCCTGTCGATGTAATTAAATAATATTGGCTTTTATTTGAGTTTATTTTGATTGGGCACTAGCTATTAGCCTGCGGTTTTACACGGGTGCACCAATTTTGCGATCGCCGGTTATCTTGTATGTATGTATTTTTTTGAAAAGTTATCCTATGCCGTTTCTTATACCTTATTACATTTAGGAATAAATCATTTTATTTCAAATCTGTATGGAGTATATATAGGCAGAGATTATATGGTACTTAGATAACATAGATTCTCTGTCCAGGGTAAGGGGAAAAATTACCCTGGACAGAGCTATTTATCAGTCTTTTAAGGTAGGTAAAGTACTTATACGAATAAGTATAATATTTTTCATTTAAGGGCCGATTTTTCAATGCTTGGATAAAACTTATTCGTCGAATAATGTATAAAACAACCATTTTAAAAACGTATTCTAATTGCCCGTATTTGACAGTTTACGTGACATTTTAATATTATCGTGTAATACTTTAATGGATGGATAAGTTTTATCCAAGCATTGAAAAATCGGCCCTAAATAATTCATCTAGCTAAGTACGTAATATCTCGTGTAATTATTCAAGAAATTATAATCCATCTAGACCCAAGCTTCACCTGTACTAACTACTAAGTCGAAACTCTCATTTTTGTTTCAATTACAAAGTAAATTTTTATAAAGTCATTTGTACGAAACACAGCGCACAAAGGATAGAGAATTGAAAAAGTTAAATAATTTCAGCTAACGAGACTCCCTCCGTCTCTGATCTTATTTATAATCTTTACAAATGCGACTTTATACATCTGAAAGTTTTTATTTTGAATTTTCTAAGGCGGTACTCGTTTTGTTTTACTGCTTAGCGTTTTTCTAAATTGGATGCCTGAGATATCATTTTTATTCAAACTATCTTCATAAAATGGCGGCTTGGGAATTCTTATCTTAAAATTGTAATTTCATCGATACTTGAGGTAAAACGTTTCAAATGTAACTGAGTTATTTTGTAGAGGTGATTAAAATCAAACTGAATATTTTTTCCATTCATATACATTTTTATTATAAGGGCTCGTGAATTTTCATCGGTTCGTCTCTACATACGATCTAGACACGAATTATTTTTTCTATGTTTGGAATCTTGTCATATGCTTCATGATTTAAAACGTAAACTTAATAGTTTGTTTTCATTTACTTCTCTTGGTTATTTTATAGACTATTTATATTGAATGCATATTATACAATAATTATCCTATAAGTTTTTAGATCGCGCTCGATAGAGAATGTTAAATTTTATTGCTTACTAGCTTCCGCCCACGACTTTGTACGTGCATCCCCGTTTTTCCCCGATCCCGCAAGAATTTCGGGAAATCCTTTCTTAGCGGATGCCTACGTCCTAACATCTACCTGCATGCCAAATTTCAGCCCGATACGTCCAGTGGTTTGGGCTGTGCGTTGATAGATCACTATATCAGTCACATTTGAGTTTTATATATATAGATTTTCAGTCCTCTCTTAAAATTATTCATGTCCTATACATAACAGTGCAAGTCAGAAGACTATTACTACTATCCCTTCAACATCTCCCGTTCAACACTCCACGGCATCGCGGCGTACCGCTCAGCGTTAACCCTCGACTGGATGGCTGCTGAAGACTTCCGTCAGAGAGAACTAGCTGCAGCCTTCGAAACAGATGCCCCTCCTGCAAGGGTTGTTAGCACGGATTGTATAGTATATCCACGGCCTACACCGGGAAAGGTCGGAAGGCTTATGTTGGAACTGTTGAAGTAAGTTTGAAGTGTTAAAATAGTATGGTTCAGGTTGAAAGTGTGAGTTTGTGTGCTAAAATGTGAGTTAAATGAAAATGGAACTGAGTTAAAGTTTTGGCTGAATACTTACTTATGGCAGAATAAACTAGAACCGGTCTTCGAGACAGATGCGAGTTAGGGCTAAAGTGTGAGTTTTAGAGAGTGATAATAATATAATGTCGGAGACAAATGAAATTAAAGATGATAACTTTTTAATTCTCTACACAACCATCTTCGTGCCAATGCAAATTTCATGAATATACTCCATTTTTCTAAAAGGAATCTAGAAGGCGACGAAGGAACGCTTGTCTCTGAACTAATCCAAGTATTAGTTCGTACAAAATTGCTAGTTGAATCGTCGATTTTCGAAGCAGAACCGGATCTGGACTCGCTGGTGAAGACACCAATGATGATGATGGGAGAACCCCACACTACCTTCCCGAGGGTCCTGGCTGTGATATGGATGCTGACGACTGATCCTGTCACCACGAATAAGTACGGATGGTGTCCTATAAAGAAGGTTTGTCTTTTTTATGATGGTGAACTCAGTTTTTCCAAGATTTAAATATTAACATAAATGACTTCGTTCATGTGCCATTAGATTTTTAGTAATTGATTCAGGACAAGAGCGAACTTAACTAAATAAATATTGAAATGTCGTACCGAAAGATTTAAAGGTTATTCTTTAATACATAATATTACTAGCGGTCCGCCCCGGCTTCGCCCGTGGTACCTACATGTTTAAACCACAGTTTAAACTATCCTATCTCTCAAGTTGGATCGAACTGCACATGGTGTGCGAATTTTATTATAATCGGTTAAGTGGTTTAGGAGTCCATTGAGGACAAACATTGTGATACGAGATTTATATATATTAACTATTAAGATATTGTAGAGCACTGTTATAAATATACAAAATGAGCAAGTTCGGCTTTTACGTTCTTTATAACACATTTCTATTCATAAAATTAAATAGTTAAATTTAATAGATATGATTGTTTTATTGATTGATTTGTGTTGATTTTCGTAAGCCATACGATGCAAAAACAATACGGAAAAATAACATTTCGGCCAGCTTAACAAATTGCCTCAACGATTTTACGACTCTACATAGTTTTTCTTTGCAGTACATTTGTGAAATTGTCTACCAAAATATTTTACAGGTAAACAAATACCTATCAGGGGCGAAGCCCTATGAGATAGCGAAGCAGATGCGACAACTCGAGATGGTGGTGGCGAGGGCCCGGTTTATCATGGAAGAGTTCGTTCAGAGCATCACACCCGCTGACTTGTATCAGACCACGTCGCGGAAAGTTAAAGTTAGTTTACATGAGGATAAATCTTGTAAAAATATGATTGAAATGAAAATAATTTGCATCTGTTCCGCTTAAAAATGTTTTGCATCGATTATGATTTATGGTTATGAAATGAAATGAGCAAATTTTTATATTTTGATTGCTTTTTGTTCCTTATTTGTATTATTGCTGTACGTCTGCCAGAATACATGTTTATAATTGTTGTCTCCTTATGTAACAATACTTTTTCCAACTATGTTACAGAGAACGGAGAAAAGTTCAACTTCGAGGCGTGCTAAGAAACGTCAGAAGATTATGGCGACGGAGGTTATTAGAACCTTCAACCTACTCATATCATAATATGGAAGTTTCAATAGGAGACGTTTGTAGTCTTAGTATTTCCTACAAAACAATAATTATAGATTACCTAAGAACTTCATAAATGGGCTATCTAACACTACTATTACTATTACCAGTAACTCATATTACCACATCTTTGAAACAACTAAACAATCTCTTCGTATTTAAATATATTTATTTAGATAAATCTATTTAAATTATATTTTTAGATTCCCCATCCAAAATACAAGCTGGAACTCCTGCAGTCCCCACAACCAGGTCAGGTGTCACCAGAGGTAGAAGTGAGTCGATTGATCGTCGCCAACGGATGTACTGCCTCTACCGTGTCTGTGATTGTGTTTGTTAACAGTTTACTGGTTTAATAAACTATTTATTGTATTGTGGTTATTTTTTTTAATTCCTTCAGGTGATAATTGCAAAATAATTCTTGTGAAAATAAACTATTAAGAAACTATTAGGTAATGAATCGATCTTTCAAAAGTCAAATTGATATACGTTTAGATGATGATTTACTATTCCATTTTAACGCGAGCTTTTTACGAGTTTTGGTGAATACATACTTAAAAAAAACTTAAGTACAGAGAAAACAAATGATGAAAAGTGATAACAAATAACTCAGCTCACGTGAGCAAAGTAGCGAGCGATATGCTAGTTGTTCATAACAAAATTATTATGATTTACATATTTGTACAAACTACCGCGTCCATTGTCCAATTTTACTTCTGGAACAAAATACGTGATCATATTACTGAAAAGTTTACGATTTAAATGTTTTATTGAATGAAGTTAAAGCTAGAGGGATATTTGGATATTTGTAATTCCATGCGTTATCTGTGACGTTTCAGTCTCACTTTGCTGTCAAACGGGAGTCTGTGGTTTCGCGCGAATCATGGCCGCCGCGCGGGAAATACCGCTACGTGATTTTGCTTTTAGCGATTTTCGCGAAATGTATGCGATTATTGTTTAATCATTTGCTGATACTTTTTATGCTTCGTTTAATTTTATTTGTAATGATTAAGTACATCATACATTGGGTAGATTTGTTTCTGGTTAGTCATTTAATTTTATGCTCTATTAGTCTTAGACCTTAGAGCGTATACGCACTATGCGGGTAGCCGCATTGCGGGTAGCCGTCCGGCTGACCGCAAGCACAATTATGTACGTAATATTCATTTCTATGCGCACTGCGATGCGGCTACCGCAGACCGCACAGTGCGCATAGAAATGAATATTACGTACATAATTGTGCTTGCGGTCAGCCGGACGGCTACCCGCAATGCGGCTACCCGCATAGTGCGTATACGCTCTTAGTGTTAAGATTTACTAGATTTCCGCCCGCGGTTTCGCACGCGTTTTCAAAAAAAACCCGCTTGGTTCCCGTTCCCGTGGGATATCCGGGATGAAATCTATCCTATGTGTTAACATAGGATAGGTTTCATCCCATCCCATAACTTGGATTAACATCCAAGTTATATGTGTGCTAAATTTCATTGTAATCGGTTCAGTAGTATTTGCGTGAAAGAGTAACATTATAACATACATATACATACACATACATCCATACATCCATCCTCACAAACTTTCTCATTTATAATATTAGTAGGATGGGATAGCTTTATAGCCTTCCTCGATATTTGGCCTATCTAACAATGAAAACATTTTCCAATCGAAACCGTGGTTTCATAGATAAGCGCGTTCAAGCAAACAAAATTCCTCAACTTTATAATACCTATTAGTATAGATAAATATTGTTACATATACAAATACAAATGTCTATAATCCTTGAACAACAATCTCTCAGAGCATATTATGAAAATAAGATGGATATTGTTAATATTGTCGAGGTCCGAATAGTAATATAACGTAAACATAACAATATAATGTATGAACCGTATGAACCTCGTATTAACTAATAGTAGATACATAATAATTTTATTAGCATTATGTACAAGGGTCTAGATTTATTTACTCTGTATTTTTTGAGAATATCTTGTAAAATGACGGATCCGTTGATTTCATCAAATATATTGATGTCACAAACAACTCAATAAAATCTAATATGATTTGAATCAATAATAAGTAAATTATAATGAGTACAAATACTTGACATGGGAGCAAAGTTGTGCGAAATAATATTGTTTTTCATTATGGTTAGTGTAAAATTCACTTCTTTTCTTTTATTTTATTTTGAAGTGAAACTTGTTTAGGCGCGTTGAGAGTAAAATTTCAAGGCAATACCGTCACGTCATGACGTCGCCTTACTCCATGGAGTAAGGCGACGATTTTGTTATCTTTGAATATTGCCAAAGAAGTTTCACTTCTGCCACGTGTACTCGGCACACACGCTCTTATTTTGGCTAAACTGTACATTATAGGGCGTGGAGTTGAGAGTCGTAATTTTTTTTGTGGTTAGCTATTGTCCTATGGAACCTAAATCTGAAATTTCACAGCGCGAAAACTTTTTGTTTTTGAGTCACGAATTTTTGAAAATCGGAAAATTTTACTCCATTTTATCTTTGAAACGCGAACTTACTGTTATGACAGTGTCAAATTGACCTACAGCGATTGTCAAACGCGTTTCATTTCAGGTAAAACATTTCTATCTAACAAAAAAAAATATTATAATTTAAATTTTATTTATGAAATTTGTATATTTTTTAACAACAACATTAAAAATAATTATTATTAAGTATAGTTTTTGTAAATTAGATTAAATAAAATAAAATTATTAATATTCGCAATTTATAATTTAACAAAAATATTAATAGAAGTGTCTAGTCGTCCCCTAAACGGATGAATAAAATAAATTAGTCGTCCGATTACCGGATGAATAAAATAATTTAATCGTCCGATTATTCGGATTACTAGATAACCTTTTAACACTAGAGCTAGTTGGGTTGGACTAAAGCAAAGGGGGCGCAGGACTTTTGATGGAGTTGGTGTCATTTTAACACCTATTTATTATTGTTTTATCGTAAAGATAACGCTAATATAAGCATGTTTTATAGGAACAACTTTTCTCTAAAATCAAAAATGGCGGAGATATTCACCCTCAATTCGTTAGGTTAGGTTAGCCTTTAGGTTAGGTTAGGTTAGGTTAGGTTTCTTAAAAAAAAACTACACAGAAATAGGAGCCCCGCGAAGCGGGGCTCCGTCGACGCGCAAAAAAAAATCTAGTTTAGGTTAGGTTAGCCGTTAGGTTAGGTTAGGTTAGGTTTCTTTAAAAAAAAAACTACACAGAAATAGGAGCCCCGCGAAGCGGGGCTCCGTCGACGCGCAAAAAAAAATCTAGTTTAGGTTAGGTTAGCCGTTAGGTTAGGTTAGGTTAGGTTTCTTTAAAAAAAAAACTACACAGAAATAGGAGCCCCGCGAAGCGGGGCTCCGTCGACGCGCAAAAAAAAATCTAGTTTAGGTTAGGTTAGCCGTTAGGTTAGGTTAGGTTAGGTTTCTTTAAAAAAAAAACTACACAGAAATAGGAGCCCCGCGAAGCGGGGCTCCGTCGACGCGCAAAAAAAATCTAGTTTAGGTTAGGTTAGCCGTTAGGTTAGGTTAGGTTTCTTTAAAAAAATAACTACACAGAAATAGGAGCCCCGCGAAGCGGGGCTCCGTCGACGCGCAAAAAAAAATCTAGTGTAGGTTAGGTTAGCCGTTAGGTTAGGTTAGGTTAGGTTTCTTTAAAAAAAAAACTACACAGAAATAGGAGCCCCGCGAAGCGGGGCTCCGTCGACGCGCAAAAAAAAATCAAATACCTACGTGTGTTGTTTTATCGTAAAGATTACGCTAATAAAAGCATGTTTTGTTGGGGCAACTTTTCTCTAAACTTGATAATTACCAAGATACATGACGGATTGTAAAATGTAAATTTTTTCAATGATGGAATATTATGTATTCAATATTAAGCTGCGAAAGTCCGAATCTAGCTAAAAAACGTTACGCTAAAATAAGCATTGCATTATCATAAGACTTGCCACAGAACCGAAGCTGTCAACCCCGAATTCCACGTGGTCTTGTCTGCCCTACCCCTAGAGTGTATGTAAAAAGCCGGAGGCGCGGAGGGAGAGCAGCCCTCGCCCGCCGTGACAAAGCTCGGGAGCCGTGCGGAGCGGAGCGGCTGAGGCTGGTCGCCGAAGGCGACCAATAAGCTGAAGCTGCGAAGTGGAGTACGGGCGACCGTGCTTTGTCACGCAAGGGCGGAAGGGCTGCACTTCCCGTAGCGCCGGAGCTAAGGCAGTGTCTGAGACAATATAAAAAAGACATGAGGAGATAGGGAAAGGGTTAGGTTAGGTTTTATCATCAATCATCAATAATTTTAGAGAAAAAGTTTTTTTTTTATAAAACATGCTTATTTTAGCGTTTTCAATAAAAATTATGTATTTTATGATTCCTATACAATTTTCACTTTAGATCAAAAATTTTCTAAGTCCTTACTTTGCGCCCCCTTTGCTTTAGGCGGACCAAAACTGAATTTGTAAATATCTCGAAAACTATTAATTTTCGCGCCCCCCCCTTTACAGGGGAAGTTCCTAGTACCCACCCCCCCTCTCTCCACCCCCCACTACCCCCAAATTCCACGCCCTATAATGTACAGTTTTACCCTTATTTTTAACATTTTGAAGCTTTAAGATAATTTGTTGTAGATGCCTGTAAATAGTGTAGACTTTGATGGTCCTGAGACAGAAGACAAGGCATTCAGGCATTTGAGACGGCCCTATGAGGATGTTGAACTGCCGTGTATGAAGATACAGCCCTCTAGTAGGGATATCATCAAACGGTTTTACGCTATTTTGCCTTAGTAAGTCCTTAATCATTTAATGAACTCTATCAAATATAATAATCGGTTCAGTAGTATTTGCGTGAAAGAGTAACAAATATACATGATACATCTATCCTCACAAACTTTCGCATTTATAATATTATTGTAAGTATACTATATAGTAGATAGTAGGATAGGATAGTAGGAATTTACACGACAACATTATTCGGCTTAAAAGAAATTACGGCTGAATATTTATCAACTACTACTATAGCTACTAATATTTATATATCATTTTTCATGAAAGTGACGAGAAAAAACCGTTGCAAAAACTCTATTGTAGAGAACTGCATTACACAAAATCTCATATAAACTCAAAACTGCTAACTTAAAAACTGCTCAAAGATATCTTATTTCATAAGATTTTGTGAACTTCAAGCGTCTATATTCCACCGAAACTGTTTTGATCGTGATCATGATCGTTTACCCAGTTTCGACCGTGACCACGCGAACACAGCTTTCCTGCACAAGTACCGCGCCACCGTCCACGGTCTGGCCGACACTGAGCAGCTGCTCGACCGCGAAGCTGCGTACCACGCGGCCGTACTGACGCCGCTGGTGTTCCTGCAGCAGTATAAAGACACCTGGTGTTTGTTGGAGCGGGTATGGTCGGTTATTCGGTTCATCTATATTCTATAGGATAGAGAATATATAATACTAGCTTACCGCCCGCGGCTTCGCCCGCATTGTCTAAAACCTAATAAATTATATACTTATCTATTAAAAAAAACCGCTTCAAAATCAGTTGCGTAGTTTTAAAGATTTAAGCATACAAAGAGACATAGGGAAATAGGGACAGAGAAAGCGACTTTGTTTTATACTATGTAGTAATAGTGATATTCAAGCGTAGAGTGAACAGGTACCTTCTAGGGAAGCGCGTACCATCTTAGACCACATCTCAGCTTAACATCAGGCGAGATTATGGTCATGCGTCCCTATCTAATGCACGATGTAATGTCTGATTTATTTACTTTGAAATGTGTGTGAGAATAACTAGTTTAGTGTTACAGTAAATATATCATAGAATACGTACAGTAAAACAACTTGGCTTCTTCCATAAAAATATGCAAAATGTGCTCCTTATAATTAAAGTGCCGAATTATAAGTAACTTCCTTATAATTCGGCATAAAATTTTCGAATAATTCATTGAAAATATATATTTCTACAGTTCCACCGAGCTTTGCGTCTGTACCAAATATCTCATCCCACTGAGAAGAGATCGGCTTTGAAATTGCTACAAAACTTTCGAGCTGTTAATAATAAGGTATCCACATTTATAAATTACTAGCGGTCCGCCCCGGCTTCGCCCGTGGTACATATTTCGCAATAAAAAGTAGCCTATGTCCTTTCTCGGGTATCAAAATATCTCCATACCAAATTTCATGCAAATTGGTTCAGTAGTTTAGGCGTGATTGAGTAACAGACAGACAGACAGAGTTACTTTCGCATTTATAATATTAGTATGGATATGTATAAGTTACTTGCGGTATTAGTTGCATCCTATATTGCTTTGTGCACGATTATTGAATTGTTTAAGTTGTATTTTGTAAGATGATGATGAATAAAATTTTCAATTTGGGTTTGGAAGTGAAATATGCTGATAGTGCGTTAGTTAAACAATACTTAAGGTCTTACTCATAAAATGTTACCCATTCGCTTTGCAATGGATTAGTTATTGCAATAACCTGTCTTGTTTTTATGATTGACGTTTCATGTGAGCAAGAGCAGGACACAGCTATGGTAGAAAATGGTAGAAATTTATCCATTGATTAACTTTTTATTTAGTAAGGCCGTAAATGTTTAATAATGTACTATGTATATACTTCATTTATTTTTTTATTCTTTAATAACCAAATTATTTGTGAATAGGTGCGTATATTTGTATCAGAGCTGCCTGGACCAGCAACAGCGACCCGCGCCTCTCCCCCTCCTGAACAAGACGACGAAATACACAATAAAAAGGAGTTTAAATATCTGACAGAGCTTATTAAAAATCTTGGCTGAATTTGTGTTTTATTTATGACCTACTCGATTCGGTTTTGGCATATCTTTACTTAGTTACATTAAAAAAAAAACTTATGATCATGAAATAAAATAAATAAATAAATAATTAATTAATATTAATAAGGTAGTAAATTAAGTAAGATTCTATGAATATAGTTAAATTTGTAAATCATTTTTTAAACTAAAATTATATTTAAATAAAAAATAGAGTTTATCGCCCATGAAAGTAAAAATTTGGTTATTTAAAATTACTATCAATTCAAATAGGTACCTACCTACTGTTAAATTATTCTAGTTTTGATAATACATATTTAGCTTAATAATATTATAAAAGAATAACACGTGAATTTTAAATAAAATCGATTAGTGTGTTTGTCTGGAACACTTGTTTAAATAAAAGAAAATGTGTTATTGTATCAGATCCAACATTTTATTTTAAAGACTGCGCTAGAGGGTTTTTTAATCGTATTATTTATTAAAGTAAAAATCTAAGAGTCTTATCCATAGTAAATCTGAGAGTATCTATACTAATATCATGAATCTTGAGATTAGTTGGTTGAAAGCGCTAGTCACAAGAACAACTGGTTCGAATTGAAAATCCATTTATTGAAGAAAGCTATTAACTGTCACACAACGACCAATGTAGAGCATCCACGAAAAATGTTGCAAACATGAAATGAAATATTCCTTTTGACGGCAAACAAAGTTACGTAGGTCAGATAGTTGATAGTCCATATTTGAAAGTAACATTCCGCCCACGGCTTCACCTGCTTTGACTGCAATATGTTAAAAAAGTTGCATCAAAATAAGTTGCGTAGTTAAGCATACATAGGGACAAACAGCGGGAAGCGACTTTGTTAACACTCTCTTTCTATTTATCTATTAGTTTCACATGTATGTGAACTTCGATTTTGATCCACTTTGAACATACAGATTTCGTTCAAACTTGCTACACTTATCAAAGATCGGTGACAATACAATAATTTCATGAGTTTTAGCATTTTTTTAACTATAGATATAAATTGTTTTATACTATGTAGTGATGATAACCTGCGCCTATACAGCTTTACTCGTCGCCACAATAAATAGGCACAGCTTGCAACTATTGAGTTGATCTTCAGGGATTAGCAATCGGCTGTCGCAGACTTGACAGAGACTTGAACTTGCTAACAGTGCGGTCAGAGTCGTGACGTCAGCAAATTGGAGCGGCTTTGCTTAATACTTGATGAATTGTTGCTGCAATTTCTAAATACTGCTCAACTTTCAGTTTGATTTGGCTTTGCCAATCTTAACGTCTTTGGGGACGTTTTATATTTTGAGAGATGGCTATTTAGAATTCATAGTTAAATATGTACGTCATCTTTCCTTTGAAGTTAGGTACTGTAAATTTGACTTAACTGATTTAATACTTAATCAAAATACGAGACAGAAGATATTTGTTTCTAAGTCAGAAGTTGGTCTCTATAATTATGATTAATCTCTTTAAAAGATAATGGGGTTTCCATGTTTATATTTTAATGACTATTCCTTATTACTTGTATAAGTTTACATGAATTAAAAAATTTAGTTTTATGAGTATCGAACAATACTGAATTTTAAGCCATGTGCCTGTTAAAACGCCTTGGAAAATTAGTTCTAAAATATACGCAACCATCTAACCATTGAATATACCTACCTATACAAATGTTCCATGCAGTAAGCCAAGCAGTTTAAAGTTTTGCGTTTAGTAGCCCAGTAAATGATAGGGACCAGCCCAATTGAAAACTTGCCAACTACTTGCAAAACTTTGGAAGTTAGTTCTTATGCCGGCGATTTCCTTGCGATATTTTAATTGGAGAGATATTTATGAAGATACCTATTTGCTGGGTGAGTTATTTAACGCTGGATTTTATAACAGACATGTTTATGGAAATTACTTGAATAAGAATAGCTCTATGTAGAGTTAATGCTTCGGTTAGATTGAGAAAAGAACGTTCACAAAAATGAATGCATAGTCATGTTGATAATCATGTTTATCATGTCATTCTCTTTAAACCCAATAAAGCAAAATTACCAATCTTGTATTCGATGACACGTGTAATAATCAAGAGCAAATCTAAATAATAAATTGTATATCAAACTAGATGATATTTTCGAGGATTCCGTTTAATCAAAAACATAAAATATTTAAATTGACTCGATTAAAGAAATAACCTCTAATTATTATCACACTTTCACGATTTCTACTTGACCTTATAAAAATCATAATACCTGAAATCACAATGATTTATACAATAAAAATTCATTATCATTATTATATTATATTCATTAGGGAAAATAAAACAATTTTATTGCAAACATATAAAATACTTTATTTTTAATTAATTACATTCAATGAAGTCATACAACTAACGGTAGAAAAGCAATGGATTTGCTAGCGATTGTATAATAGTTGAAATTTTCATCATCACATTTTGTATTATTTTCTTCGCTATAACCACTCGAGACCATTATCTGAAACAAAAAATAATAATAAAAGACTAGCGTAAATCTCGAGAACGGCTCGACCAATTCGACTAAGTATATTTAACGTTTTTGTTAAGATACAAGGAAGGTTTCGCATGGAGAGAAAACATATAACAATAACACTTTTATTTTCACTCTGTTCGGGCAAATACTGCTAGATATATACGTCGGGCGAAGCCGGGGTGGACTTTAAGTGTTAAATAAGAATATCTTAGCCCCTTAATAAATCCATACTAATATTATAAATGCGAAAGTAACTCTGTCTGTCTGTCTGTTACTCAATCACGCCTAAACTACTGAACCAATTTTCATCAAATTTGGTATGGAGATATTTATTTATACCCGAGAAAGGACATAGGCTACTTTTTATCCCGGGAAAATGACGCCATCCCGGAAATCCCACGGGAACGGGAACTATGTGGGTTTTTCTTTGACTGTGCGGGCGAAGCCGCGGGCGGAAACCTAGTGATTAATAAAACCTATTAAATTTGCAATTGCTATATGACGTTGATTAATAAATGATGTAACATTTGTGATGCTCTAATATTAAGTAAAATTAATTAAAAGTAAGACAAAAACTCTACATTGCCCGCAGAATTTTTAACACGCTGATGCTGGTCATCACGGAAAAACAGTGAAAACCTATTCAACTAGCTTTTATTTTAAAGAAAACCGCAGCCAAATCGAATTATCCGGAGCTACGATGCCACAGTCAGCCACAGTTACAAGGCACAGGACAATTGGACTTTATGTTTGCGTCAAGGTTTTAAAAAAATCGAAACATTAACATTAGTACAATAAAGCAAGAAATAAACAATTATAATAATTTAATTCAGCTTGAATTTCATATTTTTTCTTTCCAGTTTTGTGAAAAAGATCTCTCCATAGAGTTCGCAATGACTTCGCGTATAATTAATCTGTTCACCGTCCTCCCAATTAAAATGAAAATAACTTACCATAACTAAAATTAAAATGTGGAATAATTTACTCCACATTGTATAACAATTAATAAATTATTAAATTTGTATTTTCTGCTCGCATCCACTGACCGCGATGAATAAGTCAAATGCGATTAATTTCATATAAATCTGCAGTAATTTTAAAGTGCATTTGTGAACGTGTTCAAACGCTTAAATTATAGCCGTGAAACACTATTACAGTTTACATTTAACGCCATTTTGGTAAAATGGATTTTCAATGCAACGAAATTTAACAAAACACATTTGTTATAACTGATAACTATATACGAGGAAAACTATATACTCTTAGTTTCTTTGGAAAAAGGGACAGAATTTTCATATTACGTGTTATGAGAACTTTTCGTGTTTTCTTATAATTTCCGACTGTGGCTTCGCCCGCTTTGTCTAAAACCTAATACCTCAATTACACTCAACCTTCCTCTCGACTCTATCTATAAAAAAAACCGCATCAAAATCCGTTGCGTAGTTTTAAAGATTTAAGCATACATAGGGACAAAGGGACAATGCATTGTTTTATACCATGTAGTGCTACCTATATAATATAGTACTTCGAAGAGACAAACTTTAAATGCCGACTTATGATACCCATATAGACCGACATTTAGAACTCATATCTAGGGATTATTATATCTAGGGATCTCTTTCAGTGCCATCGATGTCATGTCGATTGATTTAGACCACAAGTCAATAACCTAGATGGTCCAAAACATGATGAATGCAAAAATAATGCAAATGGTATCTCAGAAGATGCCTACATTTTATTTTGGTAAAAAATATTTTTAAATGCGAACCAGATAACGATAGAAAACATATTATTTTATAACGTACCTAAACTTTTTAACATGAGTTGAAGGCATGTGTAATGTGTATAGTACTAAGGTAGAGTATGTACATACATAAATTTTTCTTTGTTATTTATTTGTTTCTTTAACGTGTCTAACGGTGCATTTACATCAAACGAACATAGAGCTAGAGCTAGAGAAAGAGCATTTTTTCGTGATCTTTTAGTGTAAACGAAAACTCGTTTTCAGTGTTGTTCAGTATTAGACCATTGCATAGAATCTTGTCGAACGCATTGGGAACAACGAAATAATGCTCTACGCCTGTTTACACTAAAATAATTTGACAAAGTGGGGTTAGAATGTGCATTCGCTCGTTTGATCTAAGTACACCGTCATAAAATAGTACAAACACAATAGAAAACATGGAAAGTTCATTTATTATTCAATGTGCTAAGACAAAATGACTCTATTTTCACTATTGGATTGTATGTTTAAAAATAAACCAAAATAATAAATCTAACTTTCATCAAAGGCAGGCAAATAAATATAAGTTTATCAGTCAATGTTTTATTTCTCTATCTCATAAAATTCGTATACTTATAACATTACCTATCTCCCATCTTACGACTGCTGGCTTATCGCTGGCACCCAGCATTTGTGAATTATTTTTCATCTTGACGTTAAATAAAATTGCAGAGCGTAACAAAACTGTCGGGGAGATGTTAATAAATTATTTATAAGTCTTATCTGTCACCACAGGGCATTTCTTTTCGTTTTTCAGTTATTTATTCTGGCGTATTTAATTATTTTGCTTTGGAATTTTGAGGTTATTTTTTGGGAGATTGTAGGATTGTAGATTTAAATTGAAGATGGATATTCGAGATTTTTAAATATATTTTTATTGTGTTTTTTTGTTTATGTAAATAATACGAGCACTTGTTGTTTCAAACAACGATTAGCTATGCTCTTGTAGAAGTAAGTAGGTACCGGCTTTATCGAATCGAAACATTGAGTCCTTAAAAAAGGTTGTGTGTTCATTATTTTTTACATCTTACTGCACTGGAAAATTATACAGATAAGAACGGGAGAAAAAACTGTAAAGTAGTTGCCGTTTATATTATTACTAGATTTCCGCCCGCGGCTTCGCCCGCGTTTGCAAAGGAAAACCCGCATAGTTCCCGTTCCCGTGGGATTTCCGGGATAAAAACTATCCTATGTGTTAATCCAAGTTACCCTCTATATGTGTGCTAAATTTCATTGTAATCGGTTCAGTAGTTTTTACGTGAAAGAGTAACAAACATCCATACATCCATACATCCTTACATCCTTACAAACTTTCGCCTTTATAATATATATTAGATATTAGATCACTTCATATTGGCGGTTTCATTTTACTTGAAAAGGATTTATTTATATCATATAAATTGCAAATAAAAGGATTGTACATTGCCGTCTTTTTCTAATAGCTTTTTAGCTTTACCTACACTATCAGCTGTATTATAATATTATACAAGGATTTAACATGTATCTAAAAAATATAACTCTCTTATTTTATGCTTACCTATGTCCTCCTCCGAGTCCTTCTCTAATAGGAAACAATCATAGATTTGAGTGACTAAGCTTATCATTATCAGTCATTAAGCATCTGGCTATATCCACCGTTTGCTTTCATATTACCTCTACAAGCAAATTTAGCTACATATTTTTAGCTAAAGGATTATTTAGTTTTATCCATGCTATCCATACTAATATTATAAATACGAATGTAACTCTGTCTGTATTCACGCCTAAACCACTGAACCGATTAAGATGAAATTTCGTACAACGATAGTTTGAATTCTTAGAAAGGACAAAGTAGAGGTTTTCCCGGTAATTCCACAAAAACGAGAACTATGTAGGGTTTTCTTTTGGGTTCGCGGGCGAAGCCGCGGCCGGATAACTAACTGTATAAAATAAAACCAAAAAAATAAAATAGATTTCATTTTGGCACCTCATAGTTGGCACTATAAGGCGCGGGACATATACAAGCCGCGGGCGCGCTGCCGGCGTGCATCGGGTGCGCTATTGGCATTTTGTATGAAATAATTTTGGAAAGGCGCAACCTTGGCGCAACCTTGGCACAACCGTGGCGTGCCGTCTCGACGCCTGTCCAAAATTCTTTCATACAAAATGTATAAGAAGGACGTGGTGCAAAACAGATTCAAGAGGTGCGCTTATGGCACGCCCGCGCCCGCGCCGCTTGTGTTTGACCCGCGCCTAAGGTGCTAAGCTCTGTGGCGGCGTAAATAAACCTTTTCTATCAATCTGTAATCTTCAATTTTAAAAGCTTTCAAATACAAAACCTCTTGAAATACAAAGACATTCTTAGAAATAGTGGATAATCTTAAAGTTGGCCGGTGCACAAAAGCCATGGTCCCAGTTGAAGCTGTTATTCTTTGTGGAGGGAATTTTTAATGAACTTTTAATTAGTGCAGTACTAATTTTAAGTTCAGTCCAGTTTTATTTCGCGATTTAGTCTTTAATTAGTGCGCAACTACTGGAAAACTTTATGTTTTGTTCGTTTGTATTCATTGTTTGGGCTAACACTTTATATTTTTAAGTTTTTGGTAGAATTTAGTGGCCTTTTTGCTAATAACGATTATTCGCTTGTTAATTTTATGCTGAAAATTGTTACCTAAATCACTTTTCTTATGGTCAATCACAATCATATTCATATATGTATAATATATAAATGTTATTTAATCATAATGGTATACATTATCTTGACGTTCGCGCAATGCTGTATGGCAAATCGAACCATCAGAATATGAGAAGTCAGTAGGTAGAGTACATGTAAATAAATATTGTTAGACATTTTACTAGGACCAAAATAGTTTCCCTTTATGTACAATAATGTATCTAGTCTACAAAGCTTTAACTTTCAATTTATATTTTCTCAAAAAACGTATAAATCGCGTATCTTTAACTTTGCGCCACCTCCTTGTGTGTATTTGACTCTGTAAGCCTTTAGTAAAACTCGCTAGTGTACAAAATACAGATGTTACATAAATCTCTGAAGGATTAGAAGCCTCCGAGAATTGTTTCCTTGGAACAAACACGTGTTTATTGGCTAGTTGGAGAAAATAAAGTTGTGCATTAGACGGAATGGGGATTATGAATTATGATACATGTTTAGATATTTAGGAACTATTGAGTTTAGGTTTATGAAGTACCAGCTGCTCCGCGCGGTTTCACTCCCGTGGCTCCACTCCTGTTGGTCGTAGCGTGATGATATTATAGCCTATAACCTTCCTCGATAAATGGGCTATCTAACAACGAAAGAAGTTTGCAAATCGGACCAGTAGTTTCCGAGATTAGCGCGTTCAAACAAACAAACAAACTATTCAGCTTTATAATATATCAGTATAGACATGGATATAGATGAATTGGGAATATTAACAGATTTTTTATGGAATGTTTCAGCATTGAACTAATATAATACAGCCTAGTATGTTATGATATTATCTGCGATACAGCGAATGTTATGTACTGTTTACGGACAGAAGCAAAAACTACTGAACCGATCTTCATGTTGGCACACACATTATAGAGGGTTACTTGAATTTACATATAGGATAGTTTTTTATCCCGAAACTCCCACAGGAACGGGAACTATGCGGGTTTTCCTTTGACTACGCGGGCGAAGCTGCGGGCGAAAGGCTAGTAAAAAAATATTATTCAATAAATTAGTAGTGAATTATTATTGTACGAAGAATCCTACTAGATTGGAGACAGATTGTGATCACGTTTTTGCCTGATGATATGACCCGATTTTTCTCAAAAAATAATTGCTCTTCAATGCTTCCACTATTGTTTTCCGATATATCATATCAAAAGGGCTGAAAAGTCATGAAATATAACCTCTATAGTGTTTACACAATGTATGACGTACAATATATTTATTATTTATTATAATCAATATCCATTCACATGCAAAACAATTGAATATTTGAAACAAATCAATTAACCCTTTTGTTTAAAATTATTTTTGATACACTTTTACAAATTTATACTATCAGTTCATTTTGTAAGTGCTATGCAATTTTCAACCGTAACATAAATGAAATAGAGTTCGACAGTTTTTATTTCACTCCGACTCAAGTTGGTTGTAATATTTGCAGTTTTTATTTGGACAAATGTGATTAATTTGTCAAGTATTATTGCGTAAGTATAAATAGGGGTGAGAACGTATAGTATGTGTATAGTATATACCGTTTGGTCGATTTTAGACCAGCAAAATGCTGCCTTTCGTGCTAGTACTGCTCGCCGCGCAGGTATGACCCTATTTTCTGTTTGTTTTACATTAATGTATGTAATTAGCTTTTAGTAGCGTTGTTCTTTATAGAGTTGTATTTTTAACACGACTGTACAGTGTATATTTTATAGTTTCCCTGTGTTCTTATAAAAATAGGGAAGAGTAGTGAAGTTTTTACTATCTCCTGTTATAATTTTCCAACTCATGTTATATTATAATTATTAGATAACTGTGTCCATTATTTTATGGTATATCATGTCTTTTTTTTCAGTCGTTATTAATCTAGACAACTGAATATTTTTCTTTTTCTGTAAATATATATGTAATTCAAATTTTGTATATATATGTACATATATCAATTATCGGTGACAATACAATAATTTATCTTAGTTTTTGTTCTTTTTAAACCATATTTATTATGAAACGGCGATACCTTAAATGATAAAACTCATAACATTTCAAATTTACACGACCATTCGCTAAATCCATGGCCGTATGTAAATCAACGATGAATACATACATATGTAATTCGTATTAACGTGTTACCGACATTACATTTACATGAAAATACGTTTGTCGCCCCGCGGGAAGCTGTATTGAGATCAGTCTGCGGATGACGGCTTGTAGGGTTCATCACTGTCAGCGAATGAGGAGATATGTCTTAATTTAAATAAAAAAAGTGATTCACAGGTCATTATAAGTGAAGTCCCATGTATATAGTGGGGTAAGGGGCAGATGCATTATACATCTGTTTCACTGAACGATTTTCTATAAGGACAAGTAGGTGATTAGCCTTCTGTGTTCTGCCAGACCGAGACATTTTTTTTCTTCGTCTCCACCTGAAATCGAACCCAGGACCCCTTGGTTCTACGCTCACGCGTCATCCACTGTGCCAAGGAGGCTGTCACAGGTCATTATGCCCTTACAGTAAAGGTTCAGGGTTACCATGTCTTATAGCAGTACATATTTTACCAATTACCAATGAGGGAAAGTGATGGCGCTAGACAAAGTACGCTGTCATTTTGAAGTAATACTGCTTTAAGACGTCATGGTACGGGGGTAGGTGGTATTGTATACTTTGTATAATAGGATGATTTACTTGGTAGATTTAAAGCGTTTAATTTAGTCATAATCTACATTTGTCATTGGTAAGATTTGAGCGTATTTTAAAATGTTCTCATTGATTATTTCAAAATCTTGAGAGTATGAGAGTTTGGGTCAATTTACTCAGTTTACGTTTTTCTTCCTTTTGTAAAAAATTCAAAAATTACTACTATTTACAGTTAAATTATTATAACTAGGTATATACTTTTTGTACACTATAATTAAAGTTTTAAAAACAACTCATTTACTCTTGAAAATACTTTTGTGTATAAAATATAGAGCTTTTAATACAAAACTCAATATTTTCCTAAATAAAAAAATTGTACTTAGTTATATTGTAAAAATCTATCTTATATTGTAATAAAATAAAAGTTATCCTGTAACTAAAGAAAGCTATAGTCACCCCAGTACCTAGTTTTCCACCTACACAAGCCTTCAGATTTCCTTTGTTGTTCGAGTTAAAGGACTCTACAATTATTCCATTCCTGTATTAACTATAATATTTCCTAGCATTTCTATGAGAGCCATTAGCCTATTAAATTACTCTTCTGCGAATAAATGATAATTTATTCTTTATGTTAGCGGGAATAATATAAATGAATGTTTATTTTGTTTTTGATTGCACTGAATGAAATGTTTTCCTAATATTTTAATGGTATCATTTCGTGTTTCTTTTTGCGAGACGGAAAGGATTTATAAAATGTTTATGAGCTGAAGTACGAAAGCATGATTTATATGAATATCTCTTAAATTTATTTATATTGTTATTCTTCAAACGAATTTGTAAATGAAGAGGCTTCAATCATTTATATTTAGCAGTTTAGAGCGATAATAAATGTACCTACTCGTAATAAATCGTAACATAATATCTCAGCCCTAAATATCATTCCAAAATCATTTAATTTTCTAAAACAATATTTCACTATAAGATAACTATTGGCAACCATAATCCCTACTCTATCTAGAATATTAGACAAAACCCGAAAACAAGGGATTTACACAACAATAAAGCACAGATTGCACTCGCCCATCGTATTAGCAGAGTATTACACGTCAATCATCTGTAATGATCGTATCGAGTGCATATTGGTATTTTGGAGGAGGCATTATTATTCAGCTGTTAACTACAGATCCGGGGATTCGTGACTCGATGGTTTATTCGGTGCCAAATTATGCTGACAAATTTTAGACGAGTATGGTTGTAGAAATTTGATTGATTTTGAATAGCGCACGATGTATAATCCGTGATAGGTTATTGAAAATAATATTAGAAATTCTTTTTATATAGTAATAACAACAAGTATTTTAGTAAGTGTTTAATTGGTGTCTTTTCTATTTAGATTAGTGTTATCTTATGTCAAAACCGGCTCAGTCGCTTAGTGCCTAAATATGATACTTCGGCGTATAAATAGGCTTTCATTTACAGTATATTTGGCTGTAAAGACAACCCTTTTATGATCTAGATCCGCGTCTTTATTTTTGGCATATATTGTAAAAATCGTCTCCACATTCAAAATCTGGTGATCGTTATAAATATGTTATTAGTTACCATGATGCTTTTAAGCAGTAGGTATTGTGGAAAAATGAGATAGCTAAAAGGTTCGTCTAGTGCCATCACTTTCCCACACTGGAAATAATACTGCTCTAACAACGGTAACCCCCCATGTTATACTTTGGATGGAGGAAAGTTAAAATATACTTTTAATGATCACCCTTCTGGTCTTCTAATCTTAAAGACATCTCATATAATATTTTAGTGTAGCGGTGTGTATGGAGATTAATTAAAGATTGCAGCCAATAGAAATTATATATTTTCCTCTTAGTTACAAAAATATATTACTCTAATTTTATAAACTACTTAGATATGGGTCGGTGGCGCGAGTTACGGGACAACTGGGGGCGACGCTATGCGAATGTGCGACGCTACCGAAAATCCTGCGTCAGCACAGCACCTACAATAATATTATTATTTGTTTCAGAGCGCCTTCGCCGCCCCTTCCACCGCCGGAGTTACTTTCTACTCAGTTAACGAAATTCCTTCCGCACCTGACAATGGAAACGCTGTTAACAGGTAATTAAAAAAGTATTTATTATTGTAGCTTCGAAAAATAGATGTTGGCACACGGGTTACTGGTGATTTTCTAGCAGAATAGAAAGTGTATGCAGGTTCAATTACCTATGCAAGTGTCTTTAAAATTTTCTGTCTTTTTTGTTATTTTTTAGGTTTAGGTTAGTGCTAGTTGTTTATTTTAATCTGTAATTGTTTTCTGACAATAAACATTTGCATTCTTTGTAATTGATTTGGGAGAGTTTCTTTTTTTCTCGAGTGATCACATTAATTTAATACTACATTTGCCAGTTACGTGATCACCGGCCCCTTCGACTACGTGGACAACGCTGACATCCCGCTGTACGCACACATGATGATCCAGATCTTCTCTGACATGGGCAACAGCCCCAGCTCCGTCAGCCAGGCATCAGCTCTCATCCAGTCTATGGCTGCTTTGGGAGAACTCGCCAACGGCATCCCTGGGGACTCTTGTGAAGCTGCTGGCGTGAGTTTCCGTGATATTTAGTAGAGTATTAAATATTATATCTTTATTTTCTGTTCAAGCTCAAATACGAAGTTTGTCAACTCGATTCTGTAAAAACAAACATGTAAAACTAAACTGAATGATTGCATATACACTTGGTAAAAACATAATATACCCTATCATTTCTGATATTTAGTCAAAGCAAATTTGGTTACCTACTTAAAAAGTATTAGTAACGAATTCTCATTTATAAATCTTTTGATTTCTACATATAGTTCCTTAAATACTTCAACGCTGATTATATCGACAGATATTAGGTTACCTACATCATAATTCTGTAAAATTTCTTCATACAATTACCCTCATTGAAACTATTCTCCTTTTCAACTCTAATTCTATGAACGTACCTTTTACATACTCATCTAACATTAAAATTGCAGCTCATCAACGCCTTCGCCTACGCCTCAAGCTCCGGGAACAGCGCTGGTCTTACTCCAGCCTTGGTGAACTTTGTTGAGCGTCTCTCCAATCACATCGACACCATCTCTCAATTGATCGTCAACCCTAACGCCGTCCGTTACTCTGTAAGTAAAATAATTGTATGATCAGATCATTATGAGTTAGGCGATTAACACACGGTGCCGCGTGCCGCCGCGGTTGGCGGTGAAGCGATTCTCAAGTTGCATTGGCTTCTATTAAATCCGTTGATACCAAACACACATACACCGCCCGACCGCGCGGTCGAACGGTACGTTCCTCGTAGGGATTCACTGCCAACCGCCGCGGTGCGCGGTGCCGTGTGTGAATCGCCTTATGACCGAAATCGACATCATATTCTTGGATTAGATTATCATTATAATATACTGTTTTAATTGCAATGACAGATAATAGAACTAAGAAACAATCACTCTATACTTATTTCTAACATTTTTATAGTAAATTCTTTCTGTAATTGGAAAAGTTTACAGTTATTTTTATGAAGTAGTGTAGTGTGTTGAAGTAGTATGCTAATATAATTTATATAAACTTTTGCTTCTAATTACTAAATGTAATAATACAATATGTAATTAAATATACAGACATTTATATATGCTTGGATACGTCACTAATGAATTATTATCGAACAATTTACAAAAAAAATACAACGTTACAAAACTTTGAACATTTACTTTATCCAATCAGTCATTTCAATTGCACATCAACTAAAGCATTTCCCCAACATTTCCTATAAATTCCATTGAAATTAACAGCAAATACCCCGGTGCATTGTATCAGAAATAGAACGGAACATGACGTGCACAAATCACAATACATTGTATGCATCTATCATCTCCATCGGGATCCGCAGGTTATTGTTATAAATGGTTGGGAATAATTGATTGTCCTACGTAATGGATGAAGAAAGCACAATGGATGCAATATTGTCATAGGTTCTGCATGTGATAAATATAGGGGATAATGGCGCTATTCCTTAATGAAGAAGATATGTATTGTCATGATACTATACTATCAAAATGCAGGATAATAAAGTTAAGTTATAGCTCTATTTTAATAAGAAATGAAAATGGTCACAATTTTTTTAGTATTTATCATGGTACGTCTTGTAAAGTCAATCAAAGCTTTTTTCTTTTATGCTCTTTCTACATATTATAATATGAAAAGTGCCTAAGAAACAAGCCTTATATCTTTTGAATGTCGTTGGGGTAGTTTGAACGTACGTTTATAAAAATTACCGCCCATTTTTTTGTTATTCTCCTTTGATTCTATTGTACTAACTAACTTCTTACCTACTACGTTATTAAAACGCTAAGCGAGTAAACATGTTTGTAATAAAATAATATTTCTCTGTAAGTGATTAATATGTAATCTTTTTGAGAAAAAAATGCCGTAAAAGTGATATTTTGTATTAGATTATGATGATTATAATGGCTATAGGTCGGTCCTCGCGGAAACTGTCTCGGAGGAGGCAGAACTTACCAATTCGAGGAAGCCTGGGATGCCATCATGAACAGCGCTTCACCAGCTCAAAGCGCGTAAGTTTTTACATTATCCTTTACTTATTTTATGAATATTTGCAGACTATAATCTACAGATACTAGGGAGAGTTAATGTTTGTATTGTTAGTTATGCTTATGGAAATTATTATCTCCAAATTGATTCTATTTAATTAATTATCTAGGGGTTCATTAAACAAGAAATCTCTTTCATTACATGTATTTTATTTATTTGAAAGAAAGAAAGAAAACGTTTATTTAATGGCACATAGCCTCACAAGTACATAATGAAAACAATTTATATAATACTTATATAAATATATAATACTTATATGTACATACTTATATTTCTCTCTAGCCTCCTGAACGAAGAGTACTGCGTGGCCAGACGCATGTACAAGGCGTTCAACGTGCGCAGTAACAACATGGCCGCCGTCGTCACCGCGACCAGCATCCCCCAAGTGTCCCAGCTCGCACAGTTAGCTCTTCCTCAGCTGAGCCAGGTGAGTGTCATCATCATGATCATCATAGTGCGTTGCCAGGCGCATGTACAAGGCGTTCAACGTGAGCAGTAACAATCTCACCGCCGCCAACATCCCACATGTGTATGACATCATAATCAATATTATCATCAGACTTTAAAGTGCTGCATTCTCGAGTAGTGCTGGTGTCTAAGGGAAATTACGGAGTATCCTGCTTCACAATTGAGACATGTGAGTTTTATCATCATCAGAAGAACATCAGAACTGACGATGCAGTGATAAAGGCGTCATATGAAGACTTACAGAATGCGTTAGTCTGGTAAAGTGTGACTTTTTTCTTTTTCACTGTCCAAATGTAATGGTGTAATAATATATTTTTTGAACACAGAATGTTTCTTTTACTTTAACTAAAATATAATTAATATTGTTTTTCAGTTCTTGCGCGTAGTAGCCGACGGAGGCAACCCCACGAATGCGGCTGCAGCAGCCAAGACCAGCCTCCTCCAAGGGCTCTCCAAAATCCAATTCTAAACCCTATAATTCTCATATATATGACCATATCTATATGCAATCCTGTATATAACAACGAATCGAAATAATTATTTATGTATTTGTTAATAAATTACACAAATAATGTATAGTATTGTAAATATAAGTATATAACACCGATCTGGCTTTTATTCTGGACTCTGATTGTTAATAAAGATGTATCCGAATTACGAATTTTATGTTTAAAAAGTCAAAATAATTTTAGTGCATAATATTTTTATTTTATGGCGGCATTATTACCAAAAATATAAAAATGAAACATCTTAAGCTTATAAATCAAAAACAGTATTGTTTAGTTTAATATAATGAAAAATAAAATAAAATAACACAAAAATATAATACCTACGCAATTCGTGTACATGAAATGGATCGTTGAAAAATCATAGAGTTGGAAAATCATATAATCGGCGCCCATCTTGTGATCGTTTGTCAATCGAGTCAATCGTCTGTACGAGTGCGTCAGCCTTGTATACAAGTTGCATTTTTATATTGATACTTTACGTGGTATTCTGTTATTGTTACTAATTGTTATTGTTGACTTTTTGTTGCTGTTGCTTGCTAAGTTTTCTTAGTTAATTGTTGGCGAAATGCCGAAAAAACTAATTTTGGTACTTTATTTAAATCGATTTCATTTCCATATAGAATATTATCGATTATCGGAAACAATTGATACGATTTCAGTAACCGACATCTCTACACGTGTCAAAAATCGATGTGTCACAGAAATCATCTTAGGTGGAAAGGACTATAATATGTGAATGACCACTCAGAGCGTATGCGATGCGGCTACCGCAGACCGCGCAGTGCGCATAGAAATGAATATTCCGTACATAATTGTGCTTGCGGTCAGCCGGACGGCTACCCGCAATGCGGCTACCCGCATAGTGCGTATACGCTCTTACCAGCCCTACCATACCTTGTCCTACCCAAGAAAATAAGCCAAACAGCGTACTTCAGAGAGATTTCGCTTAAAGTTTCGCTGAATGAACTGTAGCTAAGTGCATATTTTCGTGTTACCGAGCTGTATAAAGTGCCTGTGTAAACAATTCGCAGTATTCTCAATATTGTGAAATCCGGGCATCAGTTTCAGGCAATTTCTTCCAGGCGCCGCGATGCTCGGCAAAATTCTTCACTCTTTAGAATATAGCGGTCATAGTGGTGAGAAGCGCGAGTTGCTTATTCTTTATTTTATGTGATTTTTTTATATAAATTATGTAGTTTGGGTTGTTGAAATTCGAATTTATTGTTATTTATGGTAGTTTACCTAATTCCATTTGTAAATATCGATATGAATCAATTTAACGCAAACAATGATAAGTTCCTACTATAATAATTATTTATAAACGGGGAAAACATTAAAATTATATTATATGTACAAAAAGAAAAACCCACGGCATAATAATGATTAGAAAAACTAAAATTATAACATTCATAGTTATTTATTAGCCATACATTTGTTTACTGTTAAAAAATGTTGCGTCGAACCTACATTACTTGCTGCACCTACATCGACGTCAATAATAAATATCTTAAAACAGTTTCTATACGTTATTCAAAGTAGTTTTTGACAAGTAACTGCTCTCAAGAAAGGTCTCACTCCTAAGCTTTATATTGAAAAAGGAAAATATAAATCGCCTCCGCGATCGCCCGCACCGTGCGCACAGCACACAAGTTTTGAGCAGATCAGTAATAGGGTTAAGACTCAGCGAAGCGTGTAATACAAGATCACAAAGAACGTATTGTGGTCCATGATTTTGATAGCTTCACTGTAGTCGACTCCAACTCTCCGTGCATGCTTTCGCTTTACGGCTAATTAAATCTAAAGTGTAGGATGCCGATGGCGAAATTTTATCTCCCTTTATAATAAAGCTTGGGCGATTTCCCTTCATTTTACTATTTTTCCTGTTGGATTTTCTCATCATATGATTTGTCCACAATCCACATTTGACAAGGTTTACCTTCATGTTTTAGATAAGATTTATGCGCGAGTAAATAGACGAAATCTTTATCTACTTCTGAGAAATAGTCAAGGATTTAACGATACCTATTATTAGGAGAAGGAACATATCCTAATTCGGAATATGTTATGGGCAGAATGAATAATTCGATGCTCATTACTGTGTTTATAACAGTGTTGAATTATAAAAATAAAGCTTAATTGATGTTACACGAAAGTTACAGAAACAAAAACTCGGTCAAAATGGCTGATGATTGTTGTAGATTTTCACAGCTTTTTAAAAATTTGTAAACACTAGAGTTACAATAGTAAATAACAAAAAATATTTGGCGCCGCGGCCAAATGGTAGCAGATGTAAGCTGAAGCTATTATTTTTTCGACGGCATTGCAAATTGGTGCAAACTCATTGTAGTTACATGTTTTTGTTGAAAAACTAAAAGTAATAGGCATTTCACAGTGTGCGTTACCCAGGCAAAATGTTTTGCTTTAGAGAGATGAGACTTAAACAAATAATTAGTGTATCATGAGGAGCAATTTGTTTACTAATAGCAAAATTTGTTTGAATTGTAGTTTTTAAGTTATTTAAGAAAAACAAATTTTGCTGGAGTAACGTTTGAAACGTTACCCAGGCAAAATCGTCTTTCAAAAATTAGTTTCAGCACGGAACCAAATACATGAATAGATAGCTTTTGTTGAGTAGTAAATGTTTATAAATAGCAAAATTTGTGTGTGGTATAGTTCTTTAGTTATTTAAGATTTTGCTGCGGTAACGTTTTGGGATTTCCCAGATCTCGAAAACGGCTCAACGCAGAAGTTTGAAAAAAATACCAATAAAAGACCTTAATTTGTTTAAATTTGTTTAATCATTAGTTTTTGATTTGGTTGACGTAAACCAATGTAATTAAATGGTTTCAAAAATCAGAAGAAGCGGGTTTACATGTAAACCAATACACTTATAACCAAATAAACAGCTGTAAAAAATACCCGTGGTTCGACGCTTGTTTACAGCAGACATTTTAGATTTCATACTTTACACGTTAAGAAGATAAAAACAAATTTGATTTATTTTAGACTGGTCGTACTTTAGCGATCGAATACGCAGTTCCCATAACATTAAGAAACATGGCATACTTTAAACAAATTAAAATGATTCATGAAAATTCTTTCCTGTTAATTTCAGCCTTGAATTACGGCTCTAATGAAAGTTATCTCAAAAACAAGAATATGTCAGCAATTCTCTAATAAGCCGACCAAATTGAAAAGGTCACGTAAAAGCGACTGCACCGTACGTACGGGTAATCTTCGCAAATTAGCAGCTTGGTAACCGATGTTTTGTACAGTTAAGCAGAAAAACGTTGTTCGTGAACATTACAGAGCATACTGTTACTGAACGAAAACTCAACAATATGAATGTTACGATGATCTGTACTGTAAACTACAGAAATGCAAAAACTCCATAATGCCACATTTGATTATATATTCATTAGTGTAGGTAATTAAAACGTTAGAGACTGGAAGCATAAAACACATAATTTTATACGGTCCCAATGACCACACAAATTTTATTGAATTAGGTACGAATCTGTGATTATGAGTGATATTAGTAGTTATTAATGATAAAAACTGTACTGTTTCCTATATTTTTAAATAGGTACATAAGTGTAAAAGTTGTTTATTTTTTATATAATTGTTGGAAGATTTTTATTATATTGTTGTTTTCTCATTTAAAAGTTTTGTGATTATATACATTTTTTATAGAATATGCTCGAAACCGTCCCTCATAAGGGCAAGAAATATAGGCAAGCCGATAATACATATTTTGTAAAAAAAAACATTAAATGTGCTTTGCACATTACACACGCAACGCCGACTCAATTCCAACTCAAGTCACACTGTGGTATTGAAATATGAGCTTTATGTCGTGTTACTTAGAGTGGATATTTCAACATTAAGTTAAAAGAAGGTTACGACGCTTTGACAATGATTGGTTCACGGGTTATCCACCTGTGGCAGTCACATGTAATGTTAAAATATTCACTCTAAGTAACACGTAACAAAACTCAAAAATGTTGATGCTAAGGCAAAGCAATAAATATAATTTGTATGAGACTGATTTTTTAAATAAAAATAATGAATCTTAACCATTTTATTATTTTAACTAACCTGACCAGAAAACTTTTGTATTCAACTGTACTAACAAAACATCTATATTATCCTGTTCATTTCAGATGGTTGCGCTTATGTATGGTGCGGTCGCTTTTATGTGACCTTTTCAATTTGGTCGGCTCATTAGAGAATTGCTGACATAATCTTGTTTTTGAGATAACTTTCATTAGAGCCGTAATTCAAAGCTGCAATTAACAGGAAGGAATTTTCAGGAATCATTTTAATTTGTTTAAAGTATGCCATGTTTCTTAATTTTATGGGAACTGCGTATTTGATCGCTAAAGTACGACCAGTCTAAAATAAATCAAATTTGTTTTTATCTTCTTAATGTGTAAAGTATGAAATCTAATATTTCTGATGTAAACAAGCGTCGAACCACGGGTATTTTTTACAGCTGTTTATTTGGTTATAAGTGTATTGGTTTACTTGCAAACCCGTTTCTTCTGATTTTTGAAACCATTTAATTACATTGGTTTACGTCAACCAAATCAAAAACTAATGATTAAACAAATTTAAACAAATTAAGGTCTTTTATTGGTATTTTTTTCAAACTTCTGCGTTGAGCCGTTTTCGAGATCTGGGAAATCCCAAAACGTTACCGCAGCAAAATCTTAAATAACTAAAGAACTATACCACACACAAATTTTGCTATTTATAAACATTTACTACGCAACAAAAGCTATCTATTCATGTATTTGGTTCCGTGCTGAAACTAATTTTTGAAAGACGATTTTGCCTGGGTAACGTTTCAAACGTTACTCCAGCAAAATTTGTTTTTCTTAAATAACTTAAAAACTACAATTCAAACAAATTTTGCTATTAGTAAACAAATTGCTCCTCATGATACACTAATTATTTGTTTAAGTCTCATCTCTCTAAAGCAAAACATTTTGCCTGGGTAACGCACACCATTTCACAGGCCTTTGTGGCATTTGCAGACCGTTAGTTTGGTTTTAATATTGTAAAAGACGGAAAAACGCGATACAAATAACGTATGTTGTTATTTTATATAAGGACTTTTGTTTAGATACAATTTTATAGTTAAAATATCAAGGATAACGCTAAAATAAGGTAGAGTAAATGATCCGAATATTATATGATACTATGTAACTAGTTTTCATAATATTTTTTTTCAAGTATTGTTAGTCTATTATAATAATTAATACTATAAGTAATTTCACGCGAGGCCGAGGTAAATATTAGTTTGAATGTAATAAGAATGTACTGCGATTCTACACAGCTAACTTATTGATGTAGGTAGTTGATAACAAATCGTACCAAGTCAACGACTATTAGCAAAGTGAGGGTAGTTGGGTCGAACGTCGTATAAACAACGTCCGAGCCCCTAGGCACGATTCGTACGAATGCGCCACGAGTCAAAGGAAAGCGGCATTTTATAGTATTCGGCAGCTAAGCTTGTTCAGACATGAAATAATGACAACTACATTGACAACTATTCATCTACAAAAATATTAAATTAAAAGTTACATCTAACAAATCTTTTTCACGGAATCAAAGGACTTCTCAAAACTTTGAAACAAGCAGAAACAATACGGCTAGGAAAATACAGAAGTTATTCCAACTTGTACGTATACAATATACTCGTAAATAAAGCTATGTAGTGGACGCTACGTTATGCATTAGTAACTAGAGAGAGTAACTGTCTACGTTGTAAACGGGATTTGGTATTTCTTTGAATCGGCTAACCTTTGCTATGTTTCGGTTAAAGTTAACTTTGTTTTCTCATTTTGTAAGAAATTTAAGAATTCGTCGTATGTAATGAAAATATGGGTCTTTAAATAAAATAAATAAATAAATAAAATCTTTATTTTGCTTTAAACATGGTATTCAATGGTGATACAATTATGTTAATAAAGCACAAACATGTTCAGCCAATACAAGCATGCAAAAATAATTACCATAAAGGAGTTAATGGTCCGTTCGGCTTGAACTTTCCATGAACTCCTTTATTGTATAGAAGTTTTTTTCATGAAGCCAAATAAGAAGATGTTTTCTTAATTTATAATCATTACACGTCTTTAAGTAGGTAGACACCTACGACATGGATGCCTTCAACGCAAGAGCCTACGCGTCCCTCAAAGGCCGGCAAAACAATCGCAAGGTTACCTAACGTTGCAATTGCTATGGGCGGCGGTGATCATCTTCATCAGTACACCGCCCCCTCCTTTGTCGGTTTTAGTATTAAAAAATACATGTCTTTAAGTTATTTGGCAGATGATTGAATATTTTAACGGCCATCCCCACGCAACTTTCCCTTTCGCGTTAAATAGTGGATTACGAAAGTCATAATTTCTCTTGCTTTGATAAGATTTAGTTTTAGAGAATAATGACTATTTATGGATGATTCGAATTTGAAAAACGTGTGAATATATTCTGTTTTGCCAAAATGGCGAGCCAGATTTTAAAGAATTTTTCAACAAAGATAGAACCAAGCCTGATTTACGGGTAAAATAGACAAAATCATTGTTAATCACTTTACGTTTGTGAAATGTCCTATACTAATATTACAATTACAGTATAACAATTTTTTGAGTATGCGAATGTTTGAGCATGCATAAAAGTATTAAACAGTTTGACACAAATTAAATATTAAAGCAAAAGCATTCTAAACGCGCCATATTTAGGTACATGAAATCTTGTAAACAAAGCCAAGGGTAGTAAAAGAAGAACTGGCAGACGGCTTTTAAGAACATTTCAAAGGTTAATGCATGCAAGTTTTATAGAGCACTAAAACAAGAGGTTTCTTTTCGTATGCTTTTAAATTGTAACTTTAGATAAATCCCGACCCTCCTTTGTTGTTGTCTTAAAGCTTTCCAAATGATTTCTATCTGATTCGAGTCGTCGTGATGGGATCGTAAGAAGTTGTTTTAACTGACAGCACTTTATATTAAAATGTAGAGCTTTTTGAATTTTAACGATACAAATCGGAGTTTTACGCTGTGTAAAATGTTGGGTTATATTTTTGTTTATAGTAATGTTGTAGCAGCACGTTTTAAACACGAATAATATAAAAATAAAATGAAGTTATTATAAAAAGAATTATTGAGTTGGTTACGTGTAGAGCGTAGAACTGAACTGGTACGGGACCTGGGTTCACTTACCGATGCAGATGAAAACAAATATAAAAATTCCCAGATTCAAAAGGTACTTGTATGATGTGCATTTTGCTAAAAACTAATAATTAATCTTACAAAAATCTAATAATCGAAGTTACATAAACCCAGTCACAAACAAAACATTATCTAACGAAGCCGTTACCAGGACAATGTTTCGTTAACAATTCAAAATAATCTATAACAAGAGAGCACAAGCATCACCTAAGCAAATACAATGTAAATGAAGTTGATAGAAAAATTCACTTGGGAATTCAGTAGGTTCCTTATTATATCCACGCTTCACTCTTTGCATTTCTTTCCTTGAAACTATTTTATTATTCAAATTTTCAATATTGGATAGAACATTCTGATGGAGGGTAAGAAAAAATATTAATGGTATGTACAATGTACAGTAATTGGCTTATAATATAGCTATGTATAATTCAGTATTCGACTTTAAATTATAAAAGTTGATTAAAATGGAATTTGATATTTATCCAGTCAAAGTCGACAATTTTTGTTAAGGCAAAATGTTTAAAACTAGTTTTTACCTAAAGTACGTAGTATTGTATAACCTGTGCCTAAAGAAGGTACTATTACAGTACAATACCAAATAAACCCTTCACCTATACACAGTATTAGAAAACACTGCAAACCCCTACACTTCATCAAACAGCCAGCAAAATTAAAAGAATGGAATAAAAAATCGACGTTGAAACCGTGCGTCAAAGGCACTGACATCGAACCCTCCATGCGGAACCAACCCAGTGCATCTGAATTACGTTGAAAGCATCTACAATTCCTCTGTGGAACCCTAAAAAGGCTACACTTAGCTAGCACTCCCACTGTTTGAGTTGTTGATGAAAAATGCATCTTTACACCGTTTTTATAAGCAGTTTTTCTAGAAAATCACAAAAAATTTTCAGAAATAACGTATCTAGATACGGTAAGTTAAGGATGAAATAATGAATTTTTTGAGAACTGGGCAGAACTATTGTTTGTGTTTGTTTTAGTTATATTAATTTGTAAGAGACATGAGACAATTTTCATGAAGCCCTTAAAAACCTTGTCTTTGAACATAATATGATAATGTTATTTTTTGCAGTCCATAACGTTTAATAAGTATACTATTATATTATTTGTGGTTTTATATAAAATAATCTTATTTAGCATTATACAATATAATACAAGCAGAGATTGTTTCACAGTCTTTCCTTCACAATGTTTTCATTCAGGTAAATGTATTGACGTACAAACTTCTCCGCTAGAAAAATAAAAGAATAAATAATTATGAAGAATTATTGTGGTTTATAAATGCTAATTAAAATCGTCAAACATATTTCCATTATCTATTTATATGTAAAATAAAGCATGTACATTGTACAATACAATATTATACTGAAAATGCATATTTAAAAAGCGAAAAATCAAGAGTGAATTTTAATACAAGTTTTATCCAGTGTCAGTAACGTTTCAAAAACCGTTCGTATAAAAATGGAATACAAAAGGGTATTCGCAAAGTGCACATGTTCGTTTCAATTAAAAGTTTTGTTCGAAACAAATGATGCAACTGTAAAAACGGAGCTTTTTTAACAATATTTTATTATTAAGCCTTCGTTAAGCCTTCAAAAGTAAAACATGACTGTTTGATCTCGCTTGTAAAAATTATAATTTCGACCTTTCGTAGAAACCATTTGCATAATTTTAAAACGAATTCCGTTTTAATTTAGAGGTTTTGTTTTGGTATTATGCAAATTTGTGACGGCTGTTTCATTAAATACATTTTGTTTCACTATTTATGTTATTTCAATTGCAAACTTAATATACATGAATTATTTCCAACTACAGTATTTCAGGAAAGTACGCAATATTGTTTTCTGTATAATTCTGCATTTTTCAGTCGCTGCTGCACTATGAAGGTTCCTTTTATATTTTTTATATAATAATTTAGGTGTCTTATTGTGTTTGAATTTTCTGTTACGAAGTTTATTAGGTATAGATATTATTTCAGAGTGCTCATGCTCTTAAAGGAAGTAGGTAAGTTTCTTAACTTTTGTGAAGTATTGGAACTGTTAAGAAATTTGCAACTATAATAGCAGTATTGTAAAGATATCTGAAATACATATTATTATATTGTAGCCTCTTAAAAAATAGGCTAAAATATAATACAAATATAACAAGTAGAACTAATGTAAGACTAATTTAAACATGTTACATGTCCACTATAAAATATAATCCCACATATTGGCTACACACAAACTGCAAAATAACGAAATTGTACCACTCCGCGCCAACAACGGAAGCATATAAGGAATATCGTACAAAATAAAAACGGGATAATCTCCCGTATTACAGAAGCGAATCTACATTTATACAAATGTGAGAGATATGTTATTTCTCGCTTCCTAGTGCTCTTCCTTTGTAATATAAAAAGTTATTCTGTCATTGTGACGCGATACGTTACAGAGATAGCAAAGAATACATTATTATTATATGTACGTTATCCCAGAAGCTAGTATGTTAAGAGCTTAACGTGGCTTAACGTCTTCGTAGTATTTATTTTACTATTGCTGTCACAGTATTTTACTATATTAAGGGCTGATTTTTCAATCCTTTGTTAAAACTTATTCGTCGAATAATGTATAAAACTACCATTTTAAAAACGTATTCTAATTGCCCGTATTTGACAGTTTACGTGACATTTTAATATTATCGTGTAATACTTTATTGGACGGGAATATTGTAATACTGTGGTTATGTTTATAGTTTGTTGCTTATGGGAGAACTTAAACAATTACAAAAAAATAGAGAATGTAGTGTTTCGAGATTAAACCAAAATAAACAAAATATGTAAGATAATATATTCTAGACACATTCTTGATTCTTTAATAGACATGTTATGTAATATTCTCTAGTCCTAAAGTAAGTGAAGCTTGTAAGAAGGACTCTAGACTAGGGATAAGCACACTTTGACATAAAATTGTATGAACTTAAAGATATAGGTAGAAAGTTCCTTTAAACATAATATAAAGAAAAATACAATTGATTAGTATCTACAATACGGGGGTATGTGGTCTATTATAGTGTAGTATACCATAGTATTTTTCCACTATAATAATCAAACCTACACCTTTCACAATTGTTTATAGAAACATCGATCTATATTACTAAGAATCAAAGGTCAAAGGGCCTGTGTAAATGGCCCTTCCCGTTAATTAATAATTGATAAATTATTTCATTGTGTATTTTAAAAAGCAAACTCCGAAATCAAGCAATTTAGCCGCAAATTGGGCGAATATTCTTTCAAATCGTAACCACGAGGGACCTAACCAAATACATTGTACAAAATAAAGAGAATCAACACAAGAATTAGGTTAAATCCGAATTTTGAGCTCCATAATTTCATTATTCCCTGTAATGTAAAGAAATGTTTTCATTTTGAACCCTTTGTTGATTGCGAACGGCTAATGTTGAATTTGTTTTTGATGAAGCTGTGTTTTTCTAAATGAAGGTAAGTATGCTATATTATAGCTTAACTTATATTGGTATTTTAATAATTGTGCAAACAAATTCGCTTTCTCTATATTATTGGTCCATGTTAATTATGTTTTAAAATATGTACAAGAAAAACGATTCTTCAGAACAGCCCTAGTGTGCAATTGTTAAAAAAAAAATGGAATAAAAGACTGGCTGAATAGAAACCGCCGCTGAAAAAAACCTGACTAATGAACGTTCGATTTTCGAATTCGCTATTCAAATTTCTTCTGCCATATTTGAACAGTTATTCTAATACCATATTCCAACTAGCTGTAAAAACACGACTAACGTTAAGCCGTAGGAAACTTTTTCGCAATATTTGGTGAAATAGAATACCAGAACCATTTCTATCGTACGCCGCATACATTTTTCAAAGTATTGCTTCCTTGCAGTTGCACTGTCAGCTCGTACGAGTAAATACGTAAAAATTCTCCAGCCACAGAGCTATGAAACATTTAGAGTTCGCGCTGCAGCTACAGTTTTACATTTTACCAATAGGGGCACGATGGAAATGTATGGATGCGTCGTTTAACTATAATGTATGCGATTATTTTGACTTTAATTATAAAAAATAGTGTAGTGAAACGTAGGAGTAGTAAAATATTATATGAATAGCAGTTGGCAAAATAAGATACATAATATTATTTTGTTTATTACAATATGAAACAACAAGTAAAGTATAATCGTGTTAATTGAATTATTTTTTACTAGCCGCTCCGCGCGGTTTCACCCCCGTGACTCCTCTCCTGTTGGTCGTAGCGTGATGATATATAACCTATAGCCTTCCTCGATAAATGAGCTATCTAACACCGAAAGAATTTTTCAAATCGGACCAGTAGTTCTCGAGATTAGCGCGTTCAAACAAACAAACAAACAAACTCTTCAGCTTTATAATATTAGTATAGATTTCATGAAAATTCCATGTTTAAGTAGTTCTATAAAATTACCTTTATTCTCATGTGTTCATCTAAAGAAATACTTTTTATGAATGAAAATAATAATATGTAAGATAAAAGACATGTGATAAAAATGAGTAGAAAAGTACCTAATAACATTACCTAAAGGTCCTCGTTTTCGTTACTTGAAAATGTTGTAGGCCATAATCACAGCGTTTTATTTTTATGTTTTACGAAGTAACAAAAGATAGTATGAATATAAAATTGAATTAAATTCATTATTTTCTAACCTACTAGATTTCCTCTCGCGATTCGATTCAAATATTAATTGAAATTGAATGTTTCAACAATTCTTCCAAAAATAATGCAGCAACACAGCAACTTCATTCTATTCTCATCAATCGATAGTTTTGGTTCTCAAGGAAGGTTATATAATATCTACCTATTCGGTTCAAGTATATAATTTGTTAAGTTTAACACGGAGCAAGCGTATCTGTGAAGGTGAAAGGCAAGCTATGTATAAATAAAATAAATCAATATAGAATGTCCATATTATTACTTCTCGGGCAATTTACGCGGCCAGTCTAACAAATATTTGATATCGGCGTCCGCCCACGCTCACGCTGTTCTTACATTGGGCGGTAGAACATTTCTCAATAATAATAGTTTTAAACTAGGTTTAGTGGGTTTTGATGCCTGTCTGCATGTGAGTAATGTTGTAATGTAAAATTCTTCTTATATGAAACTGTTCTTTCTCATAGTATGACATATTTTACGTCCTGATTAATAAATAAAATATATTTTCGTATGTGTTTAGGAAATTTTTCTTAACGAGGCTGTCTTTATTATGTCTGTTCATATATTCGCTTACATAATAACAGAATTTTACAATATCTTGCCAAATAGCTTCTCTAATAGGTACGTATAAATTATCAAGTTTCGACTAACTATAACGTAAAGCGAACCTCAGCTTTTCTATTCTTCTAAACTCTGTATATTTTAAAATCCACACATGCACACATTACATACATTCAACTTTTTTAATTTTCAAAATGCTGTAAACGCAATTAACTTTAAAATATCGTTTCACTAATTGCACTAACACAATAGAATGTAAAATGCGAGGACGGAAAAGTTTTAGTGTTTTTAATATTTATGTCCAGTGATTCGGGAACACATAGGGTCATTGCGCCTGTTCGCGTCCACATGCCTATTCGCGTCCATTTTGCGGATATCTTTTAGAAAATTCACGAAAATAAGTATACTTTAAGTAAAATTGTAATAAGAAAAATTTCCGATAATACCACAATGTATAAGAGACATGCACACATATTCAAAATATGCCTGCGCACCTCCTATCCTATTTAAAAAAAATATTTAATTTTGGCAATTAAACGAGAGAGCTAAAATGCGCGGGATTTTGAGAAAAAAATAGTGCGCAGCGTCGCGTTTGACGGTAAGTATCTTATTGTTAAATGTGAATTTTTGAATATGTAACTGTTTCTTTACTTTGCTAACAAAACATGGAATAGTATGGATTATGAATCAGCTTATTTCTTTTACAATTAATAGCTAAAATAAGGTGGACGCGAATTACTACACCGAATTTGTACAACTTCCATTTTGCGTCCACGGTGGGCGCAAACTATACCTATAGTGCATAACAATAGAACATATTGCGTCCACATTGTTTTTCATTACGTAGCAATTGTTAAAATATGCAATTTAAAATAGATTGTAAATTTTTGACTAAGACTATAAGTTGATAATTTAAATTTTCATTCAAATTAGCAAATTTTTATGCTATTTTTTCATTTTAAAATGGGTATTCTACAAATGAGACTAGTATCTTTGAGAATGAGAGTCAATAAGTCTGTGGTTAAGAAAATAATATAAACAAAAAAGAAATTTAATTCTAATTTCATTAGAAACTAAAAAATAGGGTAGGTAGGTAATCTTAATAGAACTGATTATTATTTATTTACATAACGTAACTTTGTTTTTTGTTAATTTTTAGTTCTATTAATGATGAGAAGATAAATATAAATAAGTTTTTCCAGTTTCGTTACAGTGAATTATATTAATAATAATGTTGATTTTAGGGTTCCGAACCTCACAAGGAAAAACCGGAATCCTTGTAGGATCACTTTGATATCCGTCCGTCTGTATGTCCGTCTGCCGGTCTGTATTTCTGTCAAGACCCTTTTTCTCAGTAATGCGTGGAGGTATAAAGCTGAAATTTATATTGAATACTCAAGTCTACGGTCCCTTGAAGCAGTTCAAAAATCAAACTTATAAGCCAAAGCAATCAAAAGATACAGCCGTTTATGTTGCAAATTTTTGCAAATTTCGACATTCGCAAGGGAATCAAAACCTACAGGGTACTTTACGTGAACACAGACACTTGAAGTTTGGTACGAAGCAACGTCTTATAGCACAAATAAGGGAAACATTGAAAAAATAATCATTTACAGTTAAAACATATGAAAAAAAAAAACAGGTTAATACGGAACCCTCGGTGTGCGAGTCCCACTCGCATTTGGCCGGTTTTTATTGTATAACTATATTCGTAAATAAATAATTTATTAAAATCTAATTTTTATTTGCATTTATCTGATAAAATATCACCCAATACACTCTTAATTCCTTTTCTAAGCTGGTGGACGCGAACTGGTCCACGGGTGGACGCAAACTGGAATTTTTGGACGCGAACTGGGTAAAACGCCTAATTCTGCTATTTGTCTAGATAAATAAAAACCACATGATATTTCCAACACAATTGAAAGTAAATCTTAAAATAGACTATGTAATGAACACGTTACATAAATTTTGCGTTGAAATTTGTTCTGGAACATTTTTATTTTCTCCTTCAAACTTACCAACTGCACTAAGTGGACGCGAACTGGCGCAATGACCCTAGTTTGTATTAAAATGGGAATTATTTATCGTTGTGCCCCTTGCCACCTTTGGGTTAAATAAATTAATCTTTTACATCTTAATATCTATATATATAAATCTCGTGTCACAATGTTTGTCCTCAATGGACTCCTAAACCAAATAAAATTCACACACCATGTGCAGTTCGATCCAACTTGAGAGATAGGATAGTTTAAACATGTAGGTACCACGGGCGAAGCCGGGGCGGAAAGCTAGTATCTCTATAAATTAGGTTCTAGGCGGCTGGCATAGACAATATATTTTTTTTTGCCTCTTAAATTTCAAGTTATGCTAAAATATTATAAACGCGAAAGTTTGTGAGTATGGAGGGATAGCGATGAAACTTTACGGTAGTATAGTAGGTTGTATATCAGAATAACACGTATGCTACAGCTAGCGTACGTATAAACGTAGAGACAGCTTTTGTTTTATCATTTAAAAAGATTTAATTTAATTTGATTTCAATATATCTTATGTGAATTTATAATAGAGATAAACATAAAATATCATTATTCTTGTTATAAGAAATTCGTCACCAATAAGCAAATACTGTAAGACGAACACGTGAAGACATTAAATTTTGGTTTTTTGGCGGTCTGCCATTTTCCTACCTTGTTATTCTGATGTATAATTTACGATACAGCAAAGTGCAATTTCGGTCACTTTATCAATGCTAAAATAGGTTCCAGTCGGTATTTTGTGATATAATAGGCTATGCTAGTAATTTCAGTATGCGGTTGAATGCCGTAATGCCTAGGTAAATAGGGAATGTATAATTTTGGGCGCTTTGCAATCGAATTGCAGTTATTTTGGCGTAGTTTAAGTATGAACATGACGTGTATAATGTGGTAGTACAACATTTTTGGAGATATATGGTGTTATTAAATACATAATCTATACTAATATTATAAAGCTGAAGAGTTTGTTTGTTTGAACGCGCTAATCTCAGGAAATACTGGTCCGATTTGAAAAATTCTTTCGATGTTAGATAGCCCATTCATCGAAGAAGGTTATAGGCTTTATATTATTACGCTAAGACCAACAGGAGCGGAGCCACGCGGGTGAAACCGCGAAGCGCAGCTAGTATGCTATAAGAGTTTATCGTTCTAAATATACAAAATAGAGAAACTAAAAGGCAAAAAAGAAATATTAAACTAGTCTAGTTCTTAAACTGGACTCTAAACGTACAATTTCCATCTCGGAACTAAATAGAAATTCTTAAATTACGATAAAAGATACCCGTCGGAGCTTCCTTTAGAAATCTAGACTTGCTTAGAGTCTGCAGGGAAAATTATTAAGCGAAATCCAGAGATAGTCCTGTAGAAAATTTGCGTAATCCGATATTGTGAGTCGGGATTTTGTAAGTTCTAGATTCTGTGTGCTTAGAGCAATATTGTTTTAGACGGTGAAGGTGGTGTAAAAGGCTTTTGTTGTATATTTTTGGGAATGTAAAAATAATAAGTTTCTTATCTAAGTTCTTACCTATGTGTTTATGAAAAAATGACAGTTACTACAATATTTTATGCTTTGTTTTCCCAAACTGGCTGAATCTATTTTGACGAGACTCTCATTTTTGGATAAGTTATGGTAAAGAACTATGGCTATTTTCAATATGGGAAAAGAATTAGAGTTGCCTACAGAAGTTAAAAGTTCTAATTTAATACGTCAGTTACGTAATAAAGTATTGATTGACTTCCAATCAGCTATTCCAATTAGTAATATTATATTAGAGATTTGTAAAAAAATGTAGGTGTTCTCAACCTAAAACCTAAAAATCTAGCAAAAATTTTCTTTTTATTTTCAACCCAAAAATCTATCTTTGAGTGTTCACAACAAAGTACAATTACCTACTGTTGTAAAATTAGTTTAATAAAGAAACAGAATATCTAGTTCTAATTTCGCTCTACGGAATAATCCTTAATAAGAAACGCAACAAGCAATAGCTACCTACAATATTACAGTTCTGATTACGGCCATTTTTAATTTGTTCTTTGAGCGATTTAATCCCGTCGTGAGAGCTGTGTAACAAGCTTCGTTCACTCAGAGCGTCTTAGAGATTAAATTACTATGCATTGTACTATGTATACTAGTTGTGTACACTTGCTTTGTTTGTTTCAAAAGATTGATGAATAGATAACAAGGTTGGTACAAAGGTATTTCTGAAATGTGATTGATAAAAGTTTCAGGTGGTAGCCCATAAGACTGTTGAAAAATTTTGTTTCAGATTATGTTAAGATTAACGTTGCGCTTATTTCTTCTCCACTTAAAATAGTACAAATTCATCACATCCCGCAATTTAAAGCATAGATTAAGTGCTCTAGTTGAGTTTTGGGCTCAAGGCTCAACGTTAAAATTAAATTGAACAAAAGGCGAAATTTAAAACATGCACACGGATTGCATAAAAGCACTATGTAAAACTGTAATACCGTATTTCATATTCAAAGAACAGACGTGCCAAGCTAAACATTCAGTTTCAAACGTAGTCAAGTTAAATTCACGAGAAGCCGGCTGGAAATATCCAGCCATAATTCGGCCTCTTAATAACCGGATCCGACCGGTTTCAACCGGTTTTAGCCGCTCCTGATAGGGCTGCCAACTTTGAGTTTTATCATTCATCGCTCTAGTTTAGGCTTTAGGGTGTAGAACGAAGTTTTAGTTTGTCTTGCTTTAATTGATATTGGAGTTGTAATACTATGTTTGAAATTATTTAAGTTAAAGTACTAAATTTAAGCATAAACGGACCTACCTACCCAACTTACTTATGTTTAAAAATGCATGTTTGATGAGTCTTATTAATCAAATTTAACAATTTATATGGGTACATAAAAGTCTCGAGTACATAATACGTAATAAAGTAATAAGATATTCTTAAAATATTTATGCTATCAATCATCCTACATGCCAGCCTTCGATAAAAATTTTCTTAAAACAATACGAAATATGCCTGACATTTCAGACTGAACGATATAAAAACACTAATATCCAGATGAAATGTTAGGGTTGCCAAATGACACATGTACACATTATTTGTATTCAATGAATATTAATTCTTTTGGCAGCCCTAGCAACTCCACCCCAGTATAAAATGATTCACTAGCGGATAGTCCGCTCTTGCCAAATCTACTTTGTAATAAAAGCACTTAGTAGGTTTTTTCTTTTCACGAAGGCGAAAGGTCTAATAGACCCTGATTTCAGCTGAATACACATTATACATCATAAGTCGAGATTAATTTTCATTTTAATTATAATATTCCATCGGTATTGGAGTTTTAAGATGGATTAATTATTAAAAACTGGTGTACACTCTCCGTGGCGTTTTCTATTTTATTATGGGTACACTTTCATGATTTGATTTCCATTTACTTTTCATTCATAATAGGAGAGACACCTACTATATAAATACTACAGTAACGCTAATAGTAAAATGTAAAAATGCTCTACTTTCTAACGGATTAACTACTTTAGACTAGAGTCTGAGAGTAAAGTAGATTTAACTTACCTTACTACTTACCATACTGTATTTATGGTAGAAGTAGATTTAATCTACTTAGCAGTACGTAAGAGTATGTTTCTCTATCTCATCTGCTGCTACCTATTGCTGCTATAATCGGATAAAGACATATAATAAACACCTGAAAACTGAAATCCAAGTTTAAACCATCGTTTGAGTTTTGTGCACACAACGGTGTACTTTGATAATAATAAGATTAAACAAATCCCAAGCTATGCAGTGGTATAATGCCGTCGAGTTAAGGCATTCAGACTGTATAATTGCATCATTAAATTCAGGTACGGTGTTAAAAGTTTTAAAGAATTGATTAGCGCGTTTGCAGGCGCGGCTTCGAGGTTATTTTAAAGATAAATAAAAGCTGAGTGTTTTTCTTGGTCTGCTCATTGGAAGGTGCAATGATGGAAAATACTGATTCTTCAAGAGAGAAGTTTATCTAAACTTATGGTAGCGTTAGCTACTATTAAGTATATGGTTTTAAGAATTTCATATACTCTTATGACAGTGAATCTTATAAATTTCTGATGTAAATATGACGTAGGTAATTGAATTACAGCTGTAGGCTGGATGCTTTTCCACTTTTTCAACATTATTTGACTTACAGTATGATCTCAATTACATATAGCTACATACAAGCTCAAATAATATAACAGACGTTTATTTTTGCAATAAATTAATTATTAATTTTGTTTTTAAATCGTCAAGATACTGAAATCGTAATAAAACTTATTTCACGTAGTTCTGTAGAAAATTACGCGATAAAAGATAAATGACCAATTCCCTCCCTGTTAAGATAAGACTGCACTGAACGGTTCTTTTGAACTTTAGTTCTGTGCGAGACTATTCGAAATAGTTGAACTGAAAGAATAAGTTCGTTTAGCTTCTAAACTTTGCTTAAATACGTGTTTTTATTTCCATTATTCATTCGAATGCAAAGATTAAAATTTTAATTTGAAACCTTTGTTCAAAACGAGTGATTGTGTTTGAATGATGGTCTTTGAATAGTTTTTAATCCTATATTAAAATTTATATTAAAATCACAAATTATCGCTACTTAGTTGATGCTTATCACTGCTTTACTTGTGATACCATGGGGTTATATTAATTATCTGTACCCCTGATAAAAAAAACCCGGGATAATAAATTTTATCTACAATACGTTTTCTAATAGTGAAATAATTATGTAAAATCGTTAAATTCGTGAGTAAAAAGCTGTTACAGTAAGCCTGCAATATTTTTTAAATCATTTAACTCATACTATAAGTCGTAACATAAATGAAATCAAGTACATATTTCATATAACATATACATACATAAATCATAATATTGTCTTCTCATTTGTTTGTTTTACGTGAGGCTGAAAGCAGTTTCCGAGTGATTAAGCAGACACTACACGACTCGTATAAAACATAAATTACAGCCGGTCCAACATACAACAACTTTAGAAACTAAGTACTCCGTGGATATTTGCTCGAATTAAACAAGCGGCTGTCACACTGTCGCGTAATGTTGGTTTTGTTGGACTTGTTTCTATTTAAAAAGTAAGTAGTTAGCAAATCGATAATTGAACGTCGTTTTATAATTTAACTAGATTTCCGCCCGCGGCTTCGCCCGCGTTTGCAAAGGAAAACCCGCATAGTTCCCGTTCCCGTGGGATTTCCGGGATAAAAACTAACCTATGTGTTAATCCAAGTTACCCTCTATATGTGTGCTAAATTTCATTGTAATCGGTTCAGTAGTTTTTACGTGAAAGAGTAACAAACATCCATACATCCATACATCCTTACAAACTTTCGCCTTTATAATATAAATATATTAGATTAGATTACTACTGATAAATTAAACATCTTGATAAGCAGCTTGACTGCGACATAGGTACGTATACCTTGATCTTCCAACAAAAATTAAACGAAAGTTTTCGATCAAAGCTCCAAATCAAAGCTTTTAAAAAAATTAAAGATATTATGCTCTATTATGGATAGCATAATAGAGCATAATATCTTGAATTTAGGCAAGTATAATATAACTTTTAAATTAAACAGTATGAACATTTTCACAATAGTGTTGAAAGTGAATGAATAACAACAAAGACAAAAGTATAATCCATTATTAACACGTTCAATTATTATAGAATAACGTGTCCCATTAATTTAATTAATGTCACTAATCCTCCACTTTCACAGTGTATTTAACACCACGCTCACAAAATCGCTGTCTTACGAACTCAATATATCGAGCATTATCGATTGCTCGTTACGGTGTAATAGTAGGATTAACCGTTTGAATTAATAGCGCGCAATTCAATTGCTCTACTGGTAGCAATCAATTTGTGGCGAGGAGCGACAAAGCGGCAGTCGACGTTTTGTACATAATTAGTTTTGCGTTTTGTGTTTTGTTACACCGAAGCGAACTGACACGCTCAGCTAAATTGGCATGCCCAATTGATGAAATGTATTGGATTCATTTTGAATGCTTTGGTATATTTTCACTGTATTGTAGTTGCTTTGTGTGGTCAGTGATTTAGGTTAGTAAAGTCAGAATTGAATTATGTTTAAATAAAAAGGATATCAAAAAAGTATATCTTTATAGTAGACAATCAAAACTTTAATTGTTTATAACTTTAAAGTAACCTGAAATCAAATCGCACTTATTATTGATACACTTTGATAACTCTCGTTATACCTTTTACGCCTTCAATCTTTTATTTCAAGCTTTATCAAAGGATCGCCCATATTATAAGCAAGCAAAGTATTTATTTATTTAGGCCTGGCCCATCTCTTTTCTAGTCTAGTCTACTGAGCTACGGAATTTAATGGTGACATATAGAAGTAATTTCAAAAGACATGAGAGTCAAGTATTTATTTCAAATTGCAAGAGATAAGTTTAATTTTTTTTATGACAGAGCAAGCAAAGGGGCAGGTGAGCCACCTAATGTTAAGTGGTCACCACCGCCCATAGACACTTGTAACACTAGAAGTGTTGCAGGTGCTTTGCCGGCCTTTTATGGACAAATAAGCTCTTTTCTTGAAGGCCCCAATGTCGTAGTTGTTCGGGAACACCGCAGGTGGCAAATCGTTCCACAGTTTCACCGTACGCGGAAGGAAGTTGCGGGTGAAGCGGACAGTGGTGGAGCGCCAACCATCCAGATGGTGCGGATGGAACTGGTTTTTACGGCGCGGTGTGGTCCGGTGGTGGAACTGTGCGGCTGGTAATAGGTGGAACAATTCCTCAGAGCACTCCCCGTCCCCATAGTATTATTATCCCATTAATATTCTTTTATCTGAGATATCCGATTTATTTACTCAATAAGACTTCTTCTAGAAGCACTTTTGAATCATCGTAACATATTTTTAACATTTACCACCGAAGATAATATTAGTAAATTACTTATCTCTTTCAGAAAACAGAAACCTTTCGGGATATAGACAACTAGGTACCTACTAAATTCATAAAAATAATAAATAACATATAGGTTCTAAGTAATAAATGTATCTTGATCACATGATTAAAAAATAATATATAAAATTGTTTGAACACGATAACTATTCGCGATTTCAATCAATTTTATTTGAAACACAAAATAAACAAATACCTATAAACTATGTATTTCATTTCAGTTAATCTGTATAAACAATACAATATTTACGCATTCACTGTAACTCCAAGGCGATTAAAAACCTATTAACTTTGGCAAAATAATGCAATACGTTCAACTATGCGTAGTTTCAAACGATAAAGTGATGCCAATCTCCCCCTTACACAAACGCAACAAGTGCTATTTTTGTTTGTATTGCGACGTTATCAATAACAATCGTGAAATAGCACGGATGTGTGAAAGAGATAAAGTTGTAAGTCATGCGTACTAACTCCGATACTTGCTTATATACCGTTATTTCGACAGTCCACGCAGGAGGTCCCATGGTGTAATGGTTAGCACTTTGGACTCTGAATCCAACGATCCGAGTTCAAATCTCGGTGGGACCTGTGGGTTGAAATTTTCATTTTATTTTATAATTATGATGTATTCTGTTTAAATTTATTTACCGTGTTCTTAAACAAATACTATTTGTCCGTAATTTTTTTTTTATTTTCTTTTTAATTTTCTATGCACGGAAAAGTCTATTCAAAAGCTTATAAGTAACACAATGTAATTGTTATACCTAATTTTGATTATCTAACCGATTGTGACATTCAATTTTTTTATTTATAGTTATTAAGTATAATTCAATTTTCATAAAAAAAATATATTGTTGGCGATAAAAATGCGATAGACTTTACTTACTACACAGTAATGATATCTTTAGAGTTTAATATGACAATAATTTTAATTATTAAGCAACAAAAACGTGAGAAAATTATATAGGATGGGTAATACATATTATAATCATTTCATATTTATTCATATTAACGAACAAGAACAATGGAAAAAGGATAAAAGGCGTAATAATTACCGATATAATTTTACTCACGCTTTAGTCATGAATTAAGGCCTTATTGACTGCAATTACGAAAGCACTTGAAGTCGGATTCAATTGTTGAAATAAGTGAAAATTGTAAGCACTTACAGAGGTATGGTGATGTTACACGCGGAAATAATTTTCCCTTTGATATTGTAAGTAAAAATAAATGAAAAATGTAGGTACCCATGGAAAAGTTATGATATAATAGCCTTGTTTTTATTAATCAACTGTAATTGCTCTTCTTAATTATTATGAAAATTATGTCTTCAGACTTCACCACCTTTTACGTTGATGACATAAATTTTTACTTTAAATTGTTTTGCTTTCTTTATTAATTCAATCAGTTTTACATCGAGGTTTCGTGCTGTATTTCGCGAATTTATTGAAGTTTAATTAAGCTCTAATTTGAATATCTCCTTTTGATGATAATATTTATTCAGATTAAACGCGAAAACTGCGAGCACGTCTTTAAAACAGCGATTCAGTTAGCTCGAAGAAAGAATAGGTAGATAGATCTCTTTGCATTTTTATTGGACATTTTCTTCGCTTTCCGATTTGAATAATACTGTTCCATAGAAATGACAGAAGTCACTTTACTTAAACCGCTGAATATTGCTGTGTTTTATTTGTATTCGCATTTAAATCCCTATTTTTTGACGCCTGGCGCTTTTACATAGCAATGCTTCTTATCTTTGTATTTGCTTTAATTTGATATATAATTTACTAACTGAATCCCGTGGTTTAAACTTTAATCAACATTGCTCCGCTCCTGTTGGTCCTACAATATGATATGTAGCCTATAGCCTTCCTCGATAAATGGGATATCTAACACCGAATTTTTCAAATCGGACCAATAGTTTCTGAGATTAGCGCGTTCGAACAATCAATCAAACAAACAGACTCTTACTTTATAATATTATCTATTAGTATAGATTACATTAAACACGCCGCGTGGTCTAAGACCTAAGTTTAAATAAATGTTATCTTACAAAAGCAATTCCTCAAAGTAAAAATATTATATTTCCACGAAAGATAGCTTCTACATCATGTTTTAATGATTTCTGTCATTGACGAGGCCTTTTCTAATAATTCCTCTCATCAATATTAAACTCGTGATAAATTTAACTATTCATTCTGTTATCATCACAGTCGGAATGAAATTGACTTTTTTGAGTCTCACTTGGATTGCTTAATTTATGTACCCTAAGGCTTTATTGAAAAAGGGCCAGGGAAGGCGCCAATGACGTTACTGAAGATGTTTATGAGAACCGTCGAATCTCAATTTTGACCTTTTCGCAGATTTAATTTGAACCGTTAATTTAAATAGCATTTTAATTTGTTTGTTGGATTGAAAGTAAATAAGGTTCAGTTGTAATTTAGATTGTGAATAATGAAGTTACGAGATTGTATTCCTGATGAATAACTTTTCAGCTTTATTTACTTTTAAGACATTTACCTCTGTAACTTCAAAGCGCATGTCTTTGATGTTTATTTAAGTACCGCAACGAATAAAATATTTAAATGAACTATGACAAGCCACAAAATGGCTTAAGTGACATATTATTACACTTAAACTTAGCAATTAAATACATAATTACATGTTGCTAACATTATGCTAAGAGATATGGAATTGAGAGATCTTAGTACTTATCTATAGAATGAACAAAGGCTCTATTTTGTACTTCACTTGTTTTTTAATATTTCAAGCGATTTTATTAGAATGTTTTTTCTTCCGTGGTCCAATTAGTATCCACTGTTATAGATAAAGAGTAACAACCCTTACTTGTTTATATTTATCAAATTGAAATGGTTTTACAGCAAAGAGTGGTTTTGGAATGGTTTTATAGAAACCTTATTATTTGTAGAATTGTAGCATGTCTTTCAATCAATATATGTATTTTAGTTACAATAATTATTTAATAGCCTTATACCTCGATCTTCTTCATACTTTATTTCATTTTCATCTTAAGGGGCCCTGCTCCGAAATGTATGTTTCTAAATCATGGTTTTTGGATAGAAATCATCATATTTAAAATCCTAAAAAAATATATAGCACAGATAAACGTTTGATCTAGTGACTTTTTTGGATAAAAACACAATATTAAACATTTGACTCGATCAAAAAAAAATCAGAAGTAACATCGATTTTAAAAGCATAATCAGTTTTATGAGAATTAGGGGAACGCTATGTTTATGAAAATTTGACATTTCTTTTACTAATCAGGTTTTACAGGGAAATTTTTGGATAGATTTTTAATTTAGCCCTTATTTTTTTCTATATAAAATATAATACGTAAAATGCGACTCGCGCGCACCACGTCAGTGCCGCCAGAGTCCAGCCGGACGTCATCGAAGGAGGACCTGTGCTAGTTTTGCTCCCGACCACGTTGCAGTCGCCGCTCGCGTATTAGAACCGAGCGGCGAGTAAAACGGCGAGCATGTCACGGTATATATAAATCAGTAGTTTGATTTTGTTAGTTATCCTAGGATTATTGTTGTAAATATAAATTAACTTCTTATTCTATACTATTAAACGAACAATATTTGCATATTAATATATTTGTTTGTAAATACAGTGTGGAAATTTTCGATGGGCCCTGGGTGAAAGTACTAGAAATACTGGAGATAGCAAATATCCTTTATTTTTAAAAAGAAATAGAACTGCATTCAAAGATTTTCAAAAATTCATTTTCTTCGACCGGGAATCGAAAGAACTATTAAAACCGCATCAAAATCCGTTGCGTAGTTTCAAAGATTTAAGCGTACAAAGGGACATAGGGACAGTGAAAGCGACTTTGTTTTATACTATGTAGTGATTTAAAATTATGTTTTAAAAATTACCTTGCCTGAGATCCTCTTTTTTATGGGTTATTGAATAGGAATAGCGGCAAAGTTTTGAAGTACTAGTAGAAAGACTATTATGATGTTGGTTGATCTGTATTCAATGAGTATGACAAATATTATTTTTATGAAACAACAATCCAAGATGGCGCCGACGAAAATTTTACATCTTTTCGTCATGGGTGTCATTTTCATGGTTTTTGGGGTAGCTATTAACCAATATGAGGTCAAAACTAAAATCCAAGATGGCGCCGACGAAAATTTTACATCTTTTCGTCATGGGTGTCATTTTCATGGTTCTTGGGGTAGCAATTAACGAATATGAGGTCAAAACTATAATCCAAGATGGCGCCGACGAAAATTTTACATCTTTTCGTCATGGGTGTCATTTTCATGGTTTTTGGGGTAGCTATTAACCAATATGAGGTCAAAACTAAAATCCAAGATGGCGCCGACGAAAATCTTACATCTTTTCGTCATGGGTGTCATTTTCATGGTTTTTGGGGTAGCTATTAACGAATATGAGGTCAAAACTAAAATCCAAGATGGCGCCGACGAAAATCTTACATCTTTTCGTCATGGGTGTCATTTTCATGGTTTTTGGGGTAGCTATTAACGAATATGAGGTCAAAACTATAATCCAAGATGGCGCCGTCGAAAATTTTACATCTTTTCGTCATGGGTGTCATTTTCATGGGTTTTGGGGTAGCTATTAACCAATATGAGGTCAAAACTAAAATCCAAGATGGCGCCGACGAAAATTTTACATCTTTTCGTCATGGGTGTCATTTTCATGGTTATTGGGGTAGCTATTAACCAATATGAGGTCAAAACTAAAATTCAAGATGGCGCGGACGAAAACTTTACATCTTTTCGTCACGGGTGTCATTTTCAAGGTTTCTGAATTCTGCTCGAAAAATATGTAAACGGTTGTAAGAAAAATATACTTACCAAATTATCGACGGTAACATTGGGGATTTGTACATAGCTGTCTCAAAAACCTTGAAAATGAAACTCATGCCGTAAAGATGTAAAATTTTCGTCGACACCATCTTGGATTTTAGTTTTGACCTCATATTGGTTAATTATAGCTACCCCAAAAACCATGAAAATGACACCTGTGACGAAATTTTGTCAAATTTTCGTCGGCGCCATTTTGGATTTTAGATTTGACCTCATATTGATTAATAGCTACTCCAACTCTTTGAAAATGACACCCGTGACGAAATTTTGTCAAATTTTCGTCGGCGCCATTTTGGATTTTAGATTTGACCTCATATTGATTAATAGCTACTCCAACTCTTTGAAAATGACACCCATGACGAAAACATTTCAAATTTTCGTCGGCGCCATCTTGGATTTTAGTTTTGACCTCATATTGGTTAATCGCTAGCCCAAAAACCACCCACATTTGCTACTTAGGAAAAGTTCAGATTTAAAGATATCATAGGTAATGTGACGAATATAATTTATTTCATTCCGACCGTTTCTCGGAATAACATACATTTACTAAGAAGGGTTTAATATATTGCCGGTAACATAATATTATGATGTATGATAATAATTAATAATTCATAAAAAAGTATTTTATACATTTCTTAAAAAGCTTCGATATTGTATACAATAATACAAATCATTAATTGATTATTATTCAAATTGTTGTAAAATAGTCACACTTTTTTAAGTTGGTTGAATACACTAACTTACTTATTACATACTTATATTCAATTATTATTTTGCCTTTTTTATTTGTTTTACTTTTAATTATTATTACCAATATTTTCAGAAGAAAATAAATTAATGTATCCAGAACGAGAGTTTCATTTTAAACTTTAAATGTATGTATAAAATAGACCAAAAAATTTTTACGAGAAATTAACAATAAATTATCTTTTATATTGTTTCTATCGATTTGAATAATAAAATAAAATTTGAAAAAGGAATGTTTCCTTTCAGAAAAATTTGCTATCCCTAGTATTTCAAGTACTTTCCATTCAGGGCACATCGAAAATTTCCACACTGTATATATACAAACAAATATATAAATATGCAAATATTGCTCGTTTAATGGTATAGGATAAGTAGTAAATTTATTTATCAACAACATTCCTACGATAGCAAATAAAATCGAACTACTGATTTATTTATACTGTGGCATAATCGCCCGCCTTCATAGGTCACCGGAGTTCATGCCGCGCCGGCTCCTGCGCAACGCGGCCGGGCGCGAGCCATCTCAGTGCCTAAAATGCCTAAACTTTCAGTACAAGGGGCTCTTAAGCTAAAGCACGAGACAATCAATCGTAGACAGCGTTAAAATAATCAATTCTGTTCAAAATAAAAAACGCTCGAGTCCAGGGCACTCAGTATAATTACCAGCCATAAAAACGCTTTTCTTTATTCGCAATCAGTTAAATGCTGCAATTGAAAAGATCTTTAGCTCGTTGAGATTAATTTTTCAATACGCTTGTCTTTATTGAGATTGCATTTATCACGGCTATGTAATGAGGACGTTATTATTTATAACTAGCTGTGTCCAGTTTTACCCGCAGTGCTATGCTCCTGTTGGTCTTAAGTCGTAGCGTGATAATATATGTATGTATAGCAGCCCCCCTATGCAAGTGGCTTTCTGTTAGCGTAGCGTTCATACCACAGACATGTATCAAGATAGACTAAGCGAGTGTATGTACTTCCCGTGTCCAAACTAAGTTTATGAACCTTACTTGACGCTGGCCTACACTCAGTCCGCGCTTGCAGTTCGCCAAGGAAAGACGTGAAGCTGAATAAAGTAAAATGCCGAATTGCGCCGTTATAAACTGTAGAAACTCCACAGCTGTGAGTGGCCGAGTTAGCAGAGATGTTTCCTTCCACCGGTAAGTAATTTTCTAATCAGAATATGCACTATTTATTTTAAAATCAAATAAAGAATATCTGTGGAAAACGATCGTGACAAACACGGATACCAAATCATACGAAATGATTCGGAATACATTGCGGCTTTTACTTGGCACGGTAAAGATCGCGTCGTATGATAACAAGCAATGAATAGCGTCTTCTCATTTTTCTGTTCTCATTTTTCTGTCCAATTTTGTGGTTAGTGATGTTCATTTGATGCAACAGTTCTCGATTCTAATCGATTTTATAATCGAACAGAAAAATGATAATTTGAAGGAGCAATTTTTCAGAAAAAAAGGCATAGATTTTTTTTGTCATTTAATACGACTTGACCTAGAACTTTTAAGTATTTTAATACAAAGGTACTAAAAATAAATATTATGACATGGACGCCATTAGTTAAAGTGTCATCTTGGGAGTTTTTTAAGAAAACTCCTTATTGCTTAGACTATGTTTGTTTTTTCAGTTTTCCAAGTAACCCGAACATAAAAGGAAAATGGATCGATGCAACGGGACATAAAGATTGATTGATTGACAGTTTCATTACTTTCTTTCGATGGCCTCTCTAGTACGTAGTACATGGTAACTCAATGGGCATATGTAGGAAAAAGCTAAAACACATTAGTTTACTTGTTAGAATATTAAAATCTCTGTCTGTGGTAATTATCATTTTTCTGTCTTGAATCGATTTAGTAATCGATTACGATTCATTTATTTGACTACCTAGACATAGATCTAGTTTGATCTGATTTCTTTCGATTTACTTCGATGGGATAGGACGATACTAGAATCACCGTGCGAGTGGCGTCCTAATCGATTAAGCGTAAAATGAAATTACCATCACTAAAAAGCGCTCGTGACGTCATAACGCGTCAAGGTCAGTACAAAAAATATGACACGCTTGGTTTTCATACAGATCGCGGTACTTGCGTAGTCTATCTATGTCTGTGGTTCATACATTCGTAGTCTATTCTATTGAACGCTACGCTAACAGAAAGCCACTTGCATAGGGGGGCTGATGCGGGATGCCTTCCTCGATAAATGGGCTATATAACACCGAAATCTCAGGAACTACTGCTAGGTACTGCAACTGGTCCGATTTGAAAAATTATTTCGGTGTTAGATAGCCCATTTATCGAAAAAGGTTATATGTATATCATTACGCTAAGACCAATAGAAGTGAAGAACTGCGGGTAAAACCACATGGCGCAGCTAGTTAACAATAACGCAAAGAAAACATGCATTAAAATAATTGCATATAATAAATGTAAGTGTTCATTCTCCATTATGTCACTACATTAAATGGAGACATCGGAGTTCTTTGTAAACAGCTGGGAAACAGTTTTCATGTCAATTTAAAATGCTTAAAGAGCACGCTCGTGAAAGAAATAGCTTATTTATGAAACTTGAACCGTTCGAGACTCGAACTTTGTACTAATAAGAAAAAGAACTTAATTTATGTCCTTTGTAAGTGAGACCGCGAATTGTAAAGTGCAATCTTTTACTTTGGAAGTGAGATATTGGAACTTTGTATAACGTAAAAACTAAAAAGAGTATAATGCGAAGTCATAGTTTGTTTGTAAATTTTGTTTGTAAGTATAAAACTTTTTCTATAACAAATATTTTTTGTGAATGCCAACAAACAGTTATTCTATTCAGATAGGTACTTAAACTAGTGGTGTAGGTACTTACTTTTAATTCTTTGTACGAAAGTTTGATTCTTTGGTGTATGCCACTTAATCACACCATAACAACTGAACGGATTTTAATATAACTTCGCAGTGTTGTATCACTTGTATTCTATCTTCTGAAACAACACAAGCTATATATAAATACGGGCGGAACCTGAACATTCTGCTAGTATACGATTATACATCTAATACGCATTAATTATTCGAACAAATAGCAATATACGCGTAACAGGATATTGGTCGTGTCAAGTGCAATTAACATTAAATTTGTGGACACGACCCATTGGATAATTATAATATTAATTAAAGATTTAATTAAACTTCTGAGCGGATCATTGCGTAATTGCTTCTTTATGTAGCTCGAGTGCTATTGGTTTTTAATAACGTTGGTATTATATTATTGTCTACGAAAAATATGCTTAACATTTTTAATATTGTTTATTAATTTTATTTGAGCAATTAAATACTACAGTAAAACCCAGGTAGGAATTTAAGCACACGTAGACAACCATTTTATTAGAATGAGAAATAGTTTATATAATTAGAATGAATATTTTAAGTTTATTTTATTGTAAATCCTGGCGTCAAAACACGTTTTCGATTTTCAAATTTGTTTCGTTGATTCAAATTATTAGTTCAATTAATTACATTTTTAAATAACTTGTAAGTTGTAATAGTGCAGACAAGTATGAACAAAATTTCAAAATTAACTCACGTACCTTTATTTGTATAGCACGAACCACGGAATAATAATATGAGATCCAATCCAAAAATACAAATATTTACGAAAGCAATGCAGAAAAAACGTCAATGTCAACACTGATTTGCGATGTCAGGAATCGCAAGAACGTCAAATTTAATCATAATAATCCCAACATACACTCTAACACCAGAGGCTTAGAGGTGAATTTGAATAAATAATTTTTCCCGTAATAAGTTCTCACAGTGAAATATTTTCTTGTGGGAATGAATTTTGGCGGGAATTCCATATGCCATTATGACGCGTGCGGTGTTGCGTCATTACGCGTGGATTAAATGCGGTTCAAATATTTTGTCGTATGTAAGCGCCTTTATTGTGGTAAAAAATGTGTTGAATTTTACATAAACAGATTAGGGTTGGTGGAAATATTTTGTTCTTATTTGCGTGAGATTCAAGAAAATATATTTATAAACTTCTTAAATATTTTTAAATATTTGTTAAAAAATAATATCGTCATCGAATTAAAAAATATGAAATTTATAAGTGCACTGTCTTCGAAATACGAATATATTTTGTTTTTTTTTTAAATTCAACAATTTCATTTTCAATTTTATAAATTGTAAATTGCCTTGAATAAATTAATAATTTAATAATAATTACTTCATAAATACAACACATATTTTAATATAATTTAATTAGATGAAACTTTCTAGTTAGTATTATTAAAGCAGTAACAGTCCAGACTCCAGACAGCCCTGGCCATAAAGAAAAAAAAAGTATAGATAACAAAAAAAGTGACAGTTGACACAGGTGCGCGCGTGTTTCGAACTTTTTTTTGCACCACATCATGTGAAATTATTATAATAATATAATCTGTGGAACCACAAAGGTCAGCCAAGGACGCACGATTCCCGTGGGACAACATTTCCTATGAGAACGCGGGAATACAATTTCGTGAGAAATTTTCGGTCGTAAAGAGAATTTTTGTTATCGCCGTGTTCATTTAGATTAAAGCCGCGTTAGGATACGTTTATTTCGTTAATTACTCTCTTTTGTGAAATATTACGTTCGAGTTTAATTGATAATTAACAATTTTGTATTTTATTGTCGTTAAAATATTTGGAGCTATAATTTGCTGGGTAAGTACCTATAATCCAAAATTCAAATTGATATATTATTCGGTTGAACGAAGTGACTGGTTCAAATTAAAACATTATTTAATACGGATTAGATAATAATGCATTCAGTGAGAAAAGTTCGCTGGTGATGTAATATTACTACCCTCTTGTTATTATTTCTATTATATTATCCAATTATCATTGAGATAATATTACTACGTATGGAGGAGACACCACGAATAAAATCTGTGCGCCATTTTTTTGCTCTAACTAAGTTTTAAAAATTATTATTTAGTTAGGTACTTAACGATGAAAGTTATTCCTTTGCACTTTTCCGTATTATTTGTATTATTTGTGCAATATCGTAACACACACGAAGGCATGTTTGATGCGTTTCACTTTAAAACCATTAAAAAATACCGCTCAACATACGTCACATGACGTATGTTGAGTGGAACATAAGTGATGTAGGCGGTGTCGTCTCCTATTAATATTATCTCAATGCCAATTATAAGTATTGTTGTGGTTAATAATTTAATTAAAGTGTAACGTATCTTATGTTTTGGTTAATTAATTACCAGAATCAAGGAAGGAAGCCTTAAATTTCTATTAATATGGTAAGCTAATGCGGCAGAGGGATTTATTGTTCATTAATATATTCTGCAAAGAAAATTATTACGTTTACGTTCTTATATGTATAAGTAAATAACCAAATGTTTTATTCTTATTATACGAGCGTATTTTTTAAGTCCTTTAAAAGGCTATAAATAATAAAGAACGTTTAAATAACTATATTATTTGTCGCCTTTGCTGCGCAGGCATTATACGTTTTCAATTTCTTAGACCGGCTAATCACGTACCTGCAGCAGGGGCAATATTGGAATTGTACCCTTAATTGTGATGTGTATGTGTAGCTGTGATGTGTAGGCAAGTAGGGGCAATTTCAACACAACTAAAATTTCTCCGACAGCCGACCAACCGAGATTGTACTAATATCGCCCCTGCGTCAGGTAGGTACGTGAGTAGCCGGCATTATTCTAAAATCTAAATTACTCACATAAAACAAATTGAAATACAACCTACCTCCATAAAAAAGAGCAACTATGGAGTTTCTTGCCGGTTCTTCTCCGTAGATACTGCTTTCCGAATCGGTGGTAAATGTTAAAAATGCTTCTAGAAGAAGTCTAATTGAATAAATAAATGTTTGAGTTTGAGTTTGAGTTTGAAATATATAAGTACTTAATACCTAGGCGTATACGCGGGTGTTCCTAACTTCATAAATAAATTCCAAACAGAACAAAACCTATAACACACGCTCTCATTAAGTTCGAGTTAAATAATTATTATGTACAAAGCAAGTTTCCAATTTTCACGTAACTCCAGATAATAAATTATAATGTTATAAGTTACTTGAAGTTCGTTACAAACTTGTCCGCAAAGCGGAAGGTGTTCGCGGCTCTGCTAAATAAATAAATAAGGTTGTATGTAATAATATATAATACTTTAGTAGTGAACATGTTATGTATTTATAATATTACGTACAGGTAAAGTTTGGCTCAGGCGTTGCGGAGTTGGTGGCAAACAAACATAATAGTATGTCAAGATGAACATACAAATGGAAGAGTGTAGCTTCAGAGAAATTTACAGCTGGATAATGGATATCTATTTTAGACTTAAGTTATAAAAAAAGTTTGTATGCTGAACAATTAATGTTATCAAACACTGCAGTTATTTTATAATTCATAAAAATATACAATGTTTTTTTCATAAAAATGGCGTATGTGTGTGTGTAACGAGTGCCCGGTAGCGCACATTGTAAAGAAAAGAAATAGTCGTCTTGCACTCGTTTTTGATAATTAAACAAAAAATTATTATATACGGTAAATTTTATGATTAACTAGCGGTCCGCCCCGGCTTCGCCCGTGGTACATATTTACGTTTTCTCTACATAAAAACCATCCTCGTTTTTCAAGGAATATAATAAAAAAAGAATTATCGAAATCGGTTCAGCCGTTCTCGAGTTATGCGCTTACCAACACATTTTGCGATTCATTTTTATATATAAGAAGAAGAAGATTTCTTTTTTGCACCAAATTCCTTTATTTCCTTTGTCGCAGTCGGGCAAAATAAAGGAAAACCTTTTGAATTAATAATCGGGTAATCTTCAAAATAATGTTAACACTTTTACAGGTATAAGGGAGTTAATGTTGAGCAAGTGAATCTAAATTGGAATCCATTTCTCTATACCACTTCGACCGAAATAGGTCTGTCTCGATGACCTGATTTATGTAACAAGAACTCGAAAAACAAGCTAGGATTTGAGATCTGTGTTTTTGGGAATTTAAGACAGAGCGATAGTGTTCGGGTTAGTTATAGTTTTGAAAATGACTAAAATGAGGTATTTTTTATAGTAATGTATTTCTTGTTTTTTTTTCAGGGATAAGTTTCCAAAACCAGGGACTCTGTTGACGAGTTGGACAGACGAACCAACGACTAGTTGGTTGGAAATGCAATAAACAGGGTCAAAATTAAATTGAAATGCTGAGCGTAACTGCATATAGTTACATATTACAGTCCGACGTAGACCCCATCGCCTTCCCATCAGCCGATCTTTTTGATGATGGCAAAAATGTTTTTTTCAAATTTAAATTAGACTGCTTTAAAAATGATGCATAATATTATGATGAGGTAAGTGCTATATTATTTTATTTTTGTATTTTACAATAAAATTATCATGTTATATATTTATAATTTTTCTGTTTAGATTAAAACATTTACCTTTACAATTACTGTTAAATCTATACTAATATTATAAAGCTGAAGTATTTGTTTGTTTGTTTGAACGCGCTATTCTCAGGAACTACTGGTCCGATTTGAAAAATTATTTCGGTGTTAGATAGCCTATTCATCGAGGAAGGCTAAAGGCTATATACATCATCACGCTAAAACCAACAGGAGCGGAGTCGCGCGAGTGAAACCGCGGAGCGCAGCTAGTTGAATATAATTATTAACCCTCTATTCTGGGGATATTAAGTATGAATGCCGCAGGAATCCCACAAATATTGGAATGCCACGTACGGGACCGTATCGTGTGAAAATTAAGTTTCGTTCAGAAACCACACAAAACTAATAACAATGCTTTTACCGCACTCCGCAAAGCGTAAAACCGACAGTTTTGGGGGTTGTTACTTTTATAGTTATGACAAAAAATAATTAAACAAAGATTTACATTCATAGTAGACAATGATTTTTAATAAGATATTAGAAACAATTCGTAGGAATGTATGCTTTTTTAACAATTGAGTAATATTATCATTATATTTTTATTTTCTTTTCTTCATTTGTCAGACGTATAGTTCCCCTATAAGGTAAGCATATGGTCTCTCGATCCGCTTTCAGTTGCGGGGATAAGGATAGGATTTTTTTTAACCCACCTTCGTTGTACAAACACCTGTTATATGACTTTGCTGATGAAGTTAGTTGAAAATCTTTTACTATAACTTTGTCAGTAGTAAAGTTACATTCATTTCACTTTAAAACTTAGTAAATGAACAGCTAAAACTATTATTACTGACTAGGTATATGTACTGTGGTAAGACACCTACTCATTGTAAAAATAAACTTTATTTAAGCATTCTTCTAAAACATTTTTTTGTCTTTAAATTGTATCTCTTGAATATCACGACGAAATCTCGCTAGCAATGTTTAATCTTGGAAATAGTCGACATAGAATTTGCGTTATATTTGCGACTAGACTTGATTGCGAGTGTTATAGTTTAGCAAAAAATGAGATAAAATATACATGTAGGAATTGTGATTGTTTTAGTGAAATCTGTTTTCAGAATACGTGTTTATTTGAGAAGGAAATAATGTGGAAATAACATTTTAGCTCTTAGTTATAGCTATGGATACATGGCTATGGTTACATTTTTATAACGGATTATAATTTTGAAAAGGTATAAGTAATTTCAATTTGTTTATTTGTACATTTTATCTAAATTTATATTACTTCTAAATTCTTAACTTCCCTACAAATAATTTAGTTGAAATTTATGTAACGGATACGCCCAACTTGACATCTGAAAATATTCCCACGTCCAAAAAAACTTTCTCACGTCAAAAAAAAAACAGAAATCCTTATTTTTTACCACAGATTCCGTTGCCGTTCACACGGGACCCTTCCGTGTGAAAGGCCAAAGGTGGGAACAAGCGCACGCGCCGGTTGGACCCTAATAGTCTTGTAAGACCCACTTAAAGTTATTGATAATGATAATTTTTATTGGCAGGTTACTAGGGTTACAGCCGTTACAGGGATTAAAGAGTATATTAGTTCTTATTTTTTTTATTTGGTTTTACGTAATTTATATTTGAAGTTATACGAACACTACGAGAATAGTATGTTATACCATTTATTTTATATTACCGTACAATCTCAATATTTTTCTAGATTTAATAAATGAATTAATGAAGCTCCGCGTTTAATTTACGTAGGTCCATTGTTACCTGTTTATCTGCCTTCGTACCTACTGACTTAAAAAAAATACCATTTATAGATTTTGGGATTCGAGTATGCTTCACCATGAATTATCATGTGAATGATACAGTGCCTTACTATGAGTGGGGAAAAGATATAGTCTAAGTATCACAGATATTGATTTACCAATATCCTTACAAAAATTTACAACATAATAATTCTTCCCATCAACTTTTTTCCTTCATAAAATTCCCACAGAAGTTCGTCGTTAAAACGTATCCGTTACGGTTTCACACGGAAGGGTCGTGTGAAAAGTAGGGTGAGATGCGCACGCGCCGACAGGTACTTGGGGATTGACCTTTTTAAATGGATATTTAAATTTAATTGTGTGTATGTTTTAAACGATACAGCAATGATAATGATTACTGATTAGGTATACGAATTGCAATTGATTAGTGTATTTCTTTATTTATTACAGGACAATAATTTTATTATGAAAATAATTTTTGCTATCATTTATATACAAGGTATGTCTTTACTTTTTCTGTATTGAGAATTTTCTTATCCATTATTCTTAGTATTTTACAAAAAATATAAAACATTTTTTTCTTTTTACAGCCTTTGCCTTCTTGTACGAAGGTATTTTCTGTTAAAAATTTCTCATATTACATTTCATTTTCACACGGAACTGAAGGGATGTTCTCGTGTGAAATTCACAGGGGTGGATATGCGCACGCGCCGCTACTGTTACAATCAACTTGTACCTAGTATGGTGAGTATGAAATATGTATTTGTTATTTTAGATCTATCAAAATACCTTATTAGAGCCGAAATTGTGATATTTTTCCTAGAAGAGAAACAAAATTAAAAACTTACTTTCTATGTAACTTTCGCATCTTAAACGCATGGATTTAATGGCGTATTTTTTTGTTACTCTGGAAATTCATAATTCTATGCAAGTTGCATTTTTAATCCATAGTGTTCACGGTGTCTTAATTTTATAAAGGTTTTTCTTTTCATAGATGTGACAAAAGTATCAACTGTCTTTTATTAGTTACCTGCGCTTCAAATTACTATACAGTTTTACACTGGGGATCGAAGACAGATCTTTGAATAAATAATTCTTTATGTGCAACATTCAGTATCTTCGAATCTATTATTTATGTGTAGTCCGTTAGACCGTTACGGTTCACATTCACACGGAAGGGTCCTCGTGTGAACCACACGGGGTGAGAAACTGCGCACGCGCCGATGTTCATGTAATCCTGTATCATGAATAAGATACTTGTAAGAGCAATATTTGACTAACAAATAATCAAGTGCATTTGAATATACAATGAAAAATCTGATGTTGTAAGATTTTTAGTAAAAACCAAAATAAATATTTTAAGTGATTATAAATATTATCGTTGACAAAATATATAAAATGCATTATTAGCATGTTACTTGATAATTCAGTATGTTATTGGTATAAAAATTTCCTCCGGATTTTATCATATTTAAAAAATATAAAGTGGTCATCCTTTTAAATATTTACAAACAGGTAATAACACAAAGCATCTACTATGTTTAAGCAATCGATAACTTTTATATATACATTATCCATAACTAAATCTCACGCTATTATAAATGACATAAAAAGTCCCTTAATTTTTTTGTATACTTAACTTAATAGATAATTCTTTTCTTGTAATGCCACTAAAAATATCACTTTTTCTTTGTATTTAAAAAGTTCCCATTCTCACGGAAGGGACGTCGTGTGAAATTCATGGGGTGAGAAACTGCGCACGCGCCGATGTTCATGTCCTTTCATGAATATAATTAGATACTTGTGAGAGCAGTATTTGAATAATTAGAAATATAATGTTTAAATAGTGTGTTGTGAGCGTTTTTAATTGAAATAATCTATACTAATATTATAAAGCTGAAGAGTTTGTTTGTTTGTTTGTTTGAACGCGCTAATCTCGGGAACTACTAGTCCGATTTGAAAAATTCTTTCGGTGTTAGATAGCTCATTTATCGAGGAAGGTTATAGGCTATATATCATCACGGCCATCATGGCCAACAGGAGTGGAGCCACGGGGGTGAAACCGCGCGGAGCAGCTAGTTTATTTATTAAGAAGATAGGGTTGATTAAAAAGTTATCGTTGACAAATGTGAAATGCATCATAATCATGCAATTTTTAAAGTGTATAGAATGGTCTTTCTTTTAGGCTGACTTGATGTATTATTTTCTTGCTTTTTTAAGGTATTTAAAATATTTTAAAGAGTCATATTTAAAAAAAAATAATATATTTACATTTCAATGATAGGTTAAACACAAAGCATCTACCATGTTTTATAAACAATTCATTTTTATTTCTCTTCGCATATATCAATATAGTTTTACGTTTTACGTTTTCGTTCAATTTCTCAGTTAGACACAAAAAGTCCCTTAAATTTTTTGTATTACTTATATTTCTTTGCTTGTATGTTGCATTAAGTAAGGTATTCGAAAAGTTAATATTAAACCAATTGACTAGTCACTTTGCATCTAATAATTTGCTGCACACCAAACAGTTTGGTTTCACAAAGGGGCGCTCAACCACAGATGCTGGAGTTGCACTACTAACACATATATATAAGGCATGGGAAAACTCAAAAAATGCTTTGGGGATATTTTGTGACCTCTCCAAGGCATTTGACTGCGTTGAACATTGTACCTTATTGCGTAAACTTAATCACTATGGGATTAAAGGACAAGCTCAGAACCTCATAGCCTCATACCTGCATGATAGGATACAAACTGTAGTTGTTAATGGAGAACGTTCTAGCGGTGCGTCAATTAACATTGGTGTTCCACAGGGATCTATTTTAGGACCCTTCTTGTTCTTGGTATATATCAATGATCTACCTTATTATTTACAGGATAGGTGTGAAATAGTTCTGTTTGCAGATGATACCTCATTAATATTTAATGTGGATAGGCATGACCCAAATGTTGACGAAGTGAACAGTGCTCTTTTACACATATCCGACTGGTTTACTGCTAATAATTTATTATTAAATGCCAAAAAAACAACTTGTGTTGAATTTTTACTACCAAACGTTAAAAAGTTAAGCAGAAATATTACCTTGAACGGGGAGGTATTACACCCTACAGAATCGACTGTATTTCTTGGGTTAACATTGGACGAGAAACTACAGTGGGGAGCCCATGTCAACACCGCTGCAGGTAAGCTCAGTTCAGCAGCATATGCAGTCCGAAAGGTAAGGCATCTCACCGATGAAGATACAGCTAGATTGGTTTATTTCAGCTACTTTCATAGTATTATGTCCTATGGAATTCTACTATGGGGCAGGGCAGCAGATATAGAAACTATATTTATCTTACAGAAAAGAGCCATTCGTTCTATATATAATTTACGTGCTCGGGACTCACTAAGAGATCTCTTTAAGAATACTGGTATCCTTACTGTACCATCACAGTATATATTTAATAATATTTTGCATGTACACAAAAACGCCGACTTACACACAAGAGTAGGAGATAGACACTGTTATGGCACAAGGAACAGAAATAGAATTGAAATGCCATTTTTCCGATTAGCTAAAGTTAAAAATTCATTTACCTCTTCCGTTCAGACAACGTTCGCGAGTAGACGTGTGTAAAAGCAGTTTCTGTATTTCGTAAAAATCAAATTTCAAAGTTAATTATTTAAACACAAATAATAGGATAGCATACGAGCAAGAAGTTCAACGGTGATTGTGAAGTTGTTAAGGTGAAAACCTCTCGCTACTTATGTGCTCCTAGTACGACGGAACTACGTTTACGTGCATATTCTTGATTTGCTAAATGAATGAGATCGCCTGCTGATGGTTCTCTCTCTTGCTGCCGAAGATAATTAATGAAAAGGTATGAATGAACGATTAAAACCATAATAATTAATTTTTATAATCACATGTTGGCGGCATTCAACCTCCTACGGACTTATGATATCCTGGTACCTGAACCGACGACGCCTTACAGATATTATTAGCAAATGTGAGAGAAATCATAATTGTGTTGTTTATTTTTGTTAGAGTAAACACACACATGAAATTATTATAGGAATAAAAAATAAAAACTTTACATCAGTTAACCTCCTGATTGTTCATGTCATCTTGGTAGTGAGATCCAACTATATGGCTGGAAAGGGAACAAACTAGTGTGCTGAATGAAACAATCATACTGGGTTAATTTCCACTTTTTTATAACGCCTATTGACTTGTGTTACCCTAGTACTACAAATTGATATATTCACAAAAAAAATGCCACTAAAACGTAGCCCACCAACTAAAAAAGCATTAACTGCATCTCCTAGCTTAGACAAATCTGCCTCGGATTCTCGCATCAATGAGTTGGCTGATAACAGCTCACAGTCAAGTTTTATTACTCAAAGATTGAAACGTGGAAGGGAGGATGACTTAAGCACCGAATTAAATAAATTAAAAGAGGAATTTATGGCTATGTTTTCTTCATTTATGGCTTCACAACAGTCGGAGCTTCAATCCATCAATGCGACTATTAAAGAGATACAGCAATCAAATAATAACATCGATAGCTCCATAGCTATTCTTACTAGTCAGAACGAGGAGTATAAACGAAAAATACAGGAAATGGAGATTCAAGCCAAAAGGGATAAAGAATACATTACTTTGCTTGAGGAAAAAGTCGAAGATTTACAGAGGGACAATCTGAAACGAAATATTGAATTTAAAAATGTACCCGCATTAACTAATGAAACAAAGGAAGATTTAATTAACATGACTTTACAACTCTCTAAAAACATCGACTGTAAAATCGAAAAATCCGATATTAAGGACATTTACAGAGTACGATCTAATAATCGCAATAACGATTCTAATAAAAATTCTCGTATAATTATCGAACTAACTTCCACCATGTTGAAACGGGATGTTTTGAGGATGACAAAATCGTTCAATATTAGAAATAAAAGCAAACTTCAAGCAAAGCACTTGGGCTTTACGTCAAATGAAGATACTCCTATTTTTGTTACCGAACATTTAACCCCTAAAGGTGCCCGGCTTTTCTTTTTGGCAAGGGATCTCACTAAATCTAAGAACTTCAAATTTTGTTGGACATCGTTTGGTCGGGTCTTTGTGAGGAAGGACGAAACTTCTCCAATTATTGTTATAAAAAATGAGTCTCAAGTCCACCACCTCCTGCAGCAAGTGTCCCAAGCATGACTAGTAGGCAAGATTCTCTTTTATTTACTTTTGTTTCTATCTTTTGTTTCTTGTATTAATTATTATAATTTATTAAGCGAACAAGTCTGCGATGTGCTAGTTGTATTCTATATAACTATTGTAACTTTTTCCACTAGCTCATCAGTAAATTCTATTTTGTATACCTTAATGTTAGCATATTACACACAACTCACTACTCATACTCTAAATCTAAACCTCATACCACTCACACACAAACACACTTACATATTAAATACAGATATACACCTCTATTACACTCTAGAACGCCTCTATCTATATATTGTTTTCTTGATTGCTATTAATTTGCTTTCATTCAAATCAATGATTGCTCATAGTAAATTACGTTGTCATACTTACGTTGATCTCAATATAAACCTACTCATAGTACTAATTAATGTTAAACTGTATTATCTATTGATAACCTCGTCACTGAACATTCTATTTCATTTGATTTTTAAAAACCTAAGTCGTTATGTAAATTCTAAAATAAGAAATTTATTATGCAATATTGATACCTTTACTTTGCACAATTACTTTTATAATGGATAAAGTTGATTCATTAAATACAATTACAGAATTGGATCAGACTGAATTTTTTACGCAAGTAAGTTGTGATATTCAGGATTTGGAAAAAAACATACGCATTAAAAAAAATGACCTGACTATAATATGTCAAAACATAAGAAGCATTTATCGTAATATAAATGATTTCCTAGTAACAATGTCGCTTCTGAATTTTGACTGTGATGTATTAGTCCTGACGGAATGTAGACTGGACAAAGATAAACCTATACCTCAAATACCTAATTATGTTGCTTTGGAATCAACCAAATATTTTAACCAAAATGATGGTGTTGTAATTTACGCTAAATCTCATCTTAAACCAGAATTAAAAGAAGTTAAACTTCAACATGCCTCATGCATACAATTAATGATTACTGATTTTACCTTATTGGGAATTTATCGCTCTCCATCGATTCAAAATGCGTCGGCTTTCATTGAGTCCCTAAATGATTACTTGGAAAATATAAAATCATCTAACATAATTATCACCGGAGACATTAATATTAATCTTATCCAGAGTGCTAACGAACAAACATATGACCGGAATAATAAAAATTACTATTTAAATATGCTAGCTACTCATGGCCTAGTAGCTGGCCATAAGCTACCCACAAGGGAATCCAGCTGCTTAGACCACATCATATTGAAAGTAAACAAGGAAGTGTTTCTTGCTAATATTGCCGTATTGAATACTACCGTAACTGATCATTTATCTGTATTTTTGAGTGTCTCAAAAATTATTAAAAATTCAAGAATAAATAAAAAAAATGTTGAATATATTGACTACGACGACGCTTATAATAGACTTCTTAATAAAAATTTAAAATCATTGCTTTTTTGTGATGATCCTAATATAGTAACAGAACGTTTAATAAAGTACCTTACAGAATCATTAGAAGAAAGTAAAATTACTAAACATCTTCCGAGGAACCAACGTACTGTCAAGCCTTGGATAACAAAGGGCATTCTTAGATGTATCCGAAACAGAAACAAAATGCAGCTTCAACTTCGATCTGATCCACACAATGAAATTTTGAAACTTACCTTTAGACGATATAGAAATCACTGTAACAACTTGATAAAAAAATTAAAACGTAAATATGATAGACAATTACTTGCAAAATCCGCTAAGAATTCGAAGAAATTATGGAAATCTATTAAAGAAATAACTCACTTTAAGACAAATAAATCGCATTGTAAAGACCTACTTAACTTAGAACAAACGTCTACTGATTCTCTTAACTCTGTGAATTACTTTTTTGCGAATATTGGTAAAACTCTGGCAGATGATCTTTTGAATAATCCTCCATCCGTCTCTCCAGATAATAACAGTTTTAGCTTGCCTGCTCAGCCAAGCTCATCCTTTGTACTTTTAGAAACAGACCCTGGCGAAGTTATAAGTGTGGTTATGTCTCTTAAATCTGACAGTGCCCCTGGCTGGGACAACATACCAACAAAATTTTTGAAATTATGTATAACTGCTATTGCCCCTCATATTAGTCATCTTGCAAACTTGTGTTTCAGGCAGGGCGTCTTTCCACTCTTCTTAAAAAAATCAATTGTTACCCCCGTGCACAAGGGTGGGGATAGGGACGATATCAATAATTATCGGCCAATCTCAGTTTTACCTGCTTTATCTAAAGTTGTTGAGAGACTCTTAAATAATAGATTGTTAAACTTCTTTGAAAAAAACTGTATACTCTCGAATTCACAGTACGGATTTAGACATGGGTTATCCACTGAAGATGCAGTTTTGGCTCTCACATCTTCAATCATAGACCAACTTGACCTAGGAAATAAGTGTTTAACTGTCTTTCTGGACTTAAAAAAGGCCTTCGATACCGTCTCTTTTCCCACTCTTGTTCACAAATTAGAGCGTGTAGGAATTCGGGGAACACCTCTTAAATTGTTAACGGATTATTTGTTAAACCGCACCCAAAGAGTTAAAATTGATAATCAAGTGAGTCGGGATATGGACATTACTTTTGGTGTACCCCAGGGTAGTGTCCTTGGCCCGACTCTGTTTCTAATTTACATTAACGATCTTACTAACCTTCCTATTGATGGTGGTAAAATCATTTCGTACGCAGATGACACCGCTATAGTGTTTTCTGGGCGCTCATGGAATATGGTGTACTCTATTGCTCAACTGGGTCTCTCAAAGATTTATGATTGGCTTAAATTGAATTTACTTACATTAAACATTAAAAAAACGAATTATATTTGTTTCTCAATAAACAATAGAACTCAACCTAATAATAACTTTTCTTTAAAACTTCATGAATGTAATAATACAAATAACTTGAATTGTAATTGTAATTTAATTGAAAAAGTCTCCTTTACTAAATATCTAGGCATAATTTTAGATTATCGCCTCTCTTGGTATTGCCATCTAGACTATATTAATGAAAGAACCCGGAAATTTATATGGATTTTTAAAATGTTAAGACATATAACCACTCCTGAACTCATTAACCAAATTTATAAATCTCTTGTGCAATCTGTAATTAACTATTGTATCCCTATCTGGGGTGGAGCAAATAAAACTAAACTCTTGGACGTGGAACGTGGCCATCGTTGTCTACTTAAAGTGATGTATTTTAAACCGCGAAGGTTTTCAACTTCGGAACTATATAAAATCTGCGATCTTCTAACAGTTAGACAGTTGTACATTCTTTTAGTTACTACTAAAATTCGTAAAATGGCTCCTTTTGACAAATCAACTGAAAATAGAAGGAGAAAGAAAGACGTTTTTAACACTATATGTACCAAAACAGTTTTTGCTAAACACCAATTTAAAGCAAGGTCCATTTACCTCTATAATCGTCTTAATAATATTTTGGATATACATAGACTTAATCATCGTGATTTTAAAAAAACAGTTATTCATTATTTAAAAACACTTTCCTATGAGGATACTGAGGCGCTTCTACACTACATTTTATAATATTCCGTAATAGCTTAAACATACCCAAACACACACACACACACACACACACACACACACACGAACGCACGCACGCACGCACACACACACACACACACACACACACACACACACACACACACACACACACACTCATTCACTCACTTATACATATACATCTGCACACGTATTATATTTGTAAACCTTAGTTAAGGAAGAGCGGGTCCTCCTGACACAGGTTTTTGTAAACTTACTAGGAGGACTCATCCACTTTCTGTATTTGAAAATTGTGTGTATGAAATAAATTTATTTTTCATTTTCATTTTTCATTTCATTTTCATTTTCATTTATGGGTCAAGGTATACGCTTTTACAATAGAATTCCTCATAATATTAAAGAGTTTAGTAGTTCTAAATTTAAAACTTATATAAAAAATGTACTAGTTCAGAGAGCGTACTACAGTATTCAGGAATATATGGACGATAAAAACCCATGGAGGGTTGTCGCGTAAAAACCACAGGACAGTTCTTTGGCATGTTATTACAATACTTATATGTTGTTACATATGTATTTTGTAAAATTGTAAAACTGACATGATTTAAAAGAGCAACTATGGAGTTTCTTGCCGGTTCTTCTCCGTAGATACTGCTTTCCGAATCGGTGGTAAATTTTAAAATATGTAATGACGTTTCAAAAGTGCTTCTTTAAGAAGTCTAATTGAATAAATAAATGTTTGAGTTTGAGTTTGAGTTTGAGTTTGTAATCCGTCTGAAATTTAAGAATAAAGTATCACTTCTTTGTATTCAAAACGTTCCCATTCTCACGGAAGGGACCTTCTCGTTTGAAATTCATGGGGTGAGAATTTGCGCACGCGCCGCTATCAAGTATCAGTAAATACTTACTGTATAAATTACGTAGGTAAGTATGTTTATTTAGACAAGGGTGGGTAATTAAATAAACATAGTAAATAATTGAGTATTTGAATATTGGTTTTATATTCTGTGATGATTGTTTACATGTCTGCGTATGTTAATAATGATAGAACTATGTAGATGTACCTATTTATTGACCGCCTCCTTGATACAATGGTTAACGCGTGAGCGTATTACCGAGTGTCCTGGGTTCGATTCCCGGTGGAGACGAAGAAAAAAAAAGTCTCGGTCTGGTAGGACACAGTAGGCTGATCACCTACTTGTCCCTAAAGAAAATCGATCAGTGAAACAGATGTAGGTATAAAGCATCTGCCCCTTACCCCACTAGGGGACACGGAACTTCACTTTTACCTATTTATTAATTTTCTATTACGGTATTAATTTATAAGTAAGTGATATTTATTTTAATAACATAATTTGGGTTCGGACACGTAGTTAGAAACCCTACGCAAATTATATTTCTGTTCGGAAAATCATCGGAAAATTATTTTTTAACGTATTTCTAATAGGCCTAGCGAATGAGATCATCGGTTTTAATTGTTAAGAATCTGTTAGTAATCCACAGGAAAAATGTATAAGACGTTAAGAAAAAGAGACTAGTTAAATCATTGAGGTATAAACTATAAAGTTATCAATACAGTGAATTAATATGTAATGGTAGTTAGTAGCAGTAGTTATAAATTGGTACTACTCTGACACAAATAATTTATTCGTATTAATACAGTTATATTGTTAATTTAAACATACCTCAATTGATTGTTAAGGTTTTTCCTATATTGAACACAAAAGTCATATTGTCATCAATAATTGTTTATTTGTTTGTCCGTTAAACCGTTACGGTTCACAGTCACACGGAAGGGATCTCGTGTGAACCACACGGGGTGAGAAACTGCGCACGCGCCGCTTGTTAAGGGCACTTAACGACGGATTAACAAATAAACGATAGTTATGTATTAATAACCTACTTTTTGAATTATATTTTTTTAATGTTTTGGGTATTATATAAATGTGCGCAACGGAGATGATAATAAAGTTTTGATCGTATAAAGCGTATGAATGGTTATGTATTTTTTAATATTTATGATTTGAATTTATACAGATCGCTCAGCTTCGGCCGAAGAGTCATTCTATGTTCAGGGTATCTAATCTGTGGTCAGGGTGCCTATATGTTTGAATGAATGAATGAATGAATGAAAATACTTTATTTGCACCAAAAGCAAGGAAAACAATACGAAAAAAACACATACAAACAAACACGTACAAAAAGGCGGCCTTATCGCTAAAGCAGCGATCTCTTCCAGGCAACCTTTAGTCGAGGATCATGAGAATTACGTTTTATGATGAGGTTGATGGTGCAGAACACAAAAAACATTAAATAAATAAATAAATAAACATAGTATACATATACATACATACGGATATTATAAAGATAAAAAGTAAATATTTAGTTGCTTTTTAAACTCATTCAATGACCCTGCCCTTCTGATCTTATCGGGCAAACTGTTCCACAGCCTGATAGCACGGACCGTAAAGGAACAGTCATAGAAATTAGATCTATGAATAGGAACATGTAGTAGGAGTTTATTACAGGATCGCGGGGAACGGGTGGTGGAGTTCAGGAACTGGAAATTACTTTTAAGGTAGGAAGGCGTATTTGGACAGAAAAGGATGCAGTACAATAGGTTTAGGATATGAGCATTCCGGCGGAGTCTGATAGGGAGCCACTTGAGCCTTGTGCGGTATTCACTAATGTGATCATATTTGCGCAGACCAAAAACAAATCTCACACAGAAGTTCTGGAGACGCTCAAGACTATCAAGTTGGAATTCAAGGAGGTCAGGATAGGAAACATCTGCATAATCAAAGAGGGATAGGAGAAGGGACTGAGCAAGAACAATTTTAGTGGGAATAGGCAGAAAGTTCCTAAGTCGTCTGAGAGAACCAGCTGCTGCAAACACTTTTTTCCTAAGTTCTTTAAGCTGATTTGTCCACGATAATGTTTCATCGATAAAAACACCAAGACTCTTAACAGTGGAACTGTAAGGAATGTCGGTGTTATTTATGCAAACATTAGGTAAAGAGGACCTATCAATTTTAGAAATAAGCGACTGACTTCCAATAATAATTACCTGCGATTTCTTCGGATTAATACATAGACCATGGTCGCGGCTCCAATTACTAATAGTCCGTAAATCATCATTCGTGAGTGCAACTTTCCTACTTAGGTCCTCAAGTGATGAATGGCAATAAATTTGCAAATCGTCCGCGTACATATGGTAGAGACTGGATATACCCGAAGTGATGGAGTTGATAAATAAGGAGAACAGGAGAGGAGAGAGCACACTACCCTGAGGAACGCCAGAAGTAACATCAGACCAGGATGAGTAACACTCGTCCAGTAGAATGCGCTGCCGGCGGCCCTCGAGATAGCTGCTAAACCAATTAATCACTGCCGGAGACATGTTGAAAGAAACGCGTAGCAAGCTCAACAACACATCGTGATCAACTGTGTTAAATGCGTTACTAAAATCAAGTAGTGTAAGTATTGTGAGCTGCCGTTTGTCCATACTCAATCTAATATCGTCTGTTTGTGTTGTTTTCGTATGTTTTAAATTTTTCTTTTATTAGTATAAAGGCATACTTACTAAAATAATCAATTATGTATTTACGGTGACTGCCAATTATGATTTGTTGATTGTATTAAGGTACTGCAGACCATCTTTTTAAGAACATATTATATACTGGCTCAGGCTTTAATGGACTAATTATAATTGTGTGTATAAATTAATTGTGACACGCTATACTTATCAAATTATTACGTCTCTTTATTATTTTATTATATGTCAAGCGTGAAAATTAAAATTAACTTTAAGCATACCTTTATACATTTAACGATTAGTTCAACTTTATTTGATAGAAGGAATAAGTTTGTTACTGATTTTTATATTTTTCTTATCAGGCTGTTATGATTTAACTATGTGTTGCGAATTCATTTGAAACAGTTTAAAATGTTAAAACATTTGTTTATGAAAAAAAAACATTGTGGTAGTAATCAAGCGATTTATTTTCAAAACAAAATTGTTTTGAAATAATAATAGTGAAGAGTTTACAAATGCTTAAAATATGATTTTTAATTGATTGACATTTTCTTTCGTGATGGGCAGATCAATTTTATTTCTTTGACTTTACCTCGAATATCCAGGTGAATGTGATTTTGCATAAAATGCAAATGATTTTACATGCATTAGTAATCGAATACTGATTTTTTTAATGCTGTAGTACAGATAAATATACTTAATACTATATTTTGTAGTAGATGTGGAAATACTTTATTCTTCACAAATTTATTTGATTTGTTTTGATTAACTATAGAATGTTTATAATAAATAATAAACAAGACATATTAACTTCAATTACACGTCTCTTCACCCTATTAGCGAACACTCCATTTTAGGGTTCCGCATGAGACTCACGAGATTTCAGGACTTGCACAGGAAATGGGTTCCGTGGGAGAGAATAACTTAGTATTTGTGGCCATGACATACGCGATTTTAATATACTTACTATTACTATTTATTTATTGTGGCATAATTTGGGTCCGAACAACAGATTAGATACTAGACGGAACACAGTTTTTTCGTAGCTATATCTTTTAAATGTAAGTAACAGCAATTACCTCGTTATAAAAAATAAAGTAAGGCAACCTAGTACTGATACGAAAAATGAAAAAAAAAACAGAATTATTACAATAAGATACCGCAACCCCGTACAAATACGTTTACAATAAAAAAAAATAGAACCATAGACGTTCCGACGTTCGGGTCGACAGAAGCTTCCAGAAATCCGTGGAAACTTACCAACTCAAGGAATATATTTATCTACTAAACTCATATAAATGAACATTTTCCCGCCCGTTTCCTATCTTCAATTTTAAGTGCAGTCTACATTAGGCTGATAAGTGAACGCGATATGATGCCAATTACAAGGGTCCTACAGTGTGATCATCTTGCTATGGTCAGATATGTTAACTTTTGACATATTCATCTATTAATTAAGATCACATAGTAGTTGTTACCCGCAGTTTCGCCCGTGGTGTGAAAGAAAATTCTCACGGGAATGTGCTAAAAATGCGGTAAAAATGGTCTTTATTATTATAAGCTACGTAACTAACTCCAGTCATAAAACCAATCATAAAACTTGTACATATTTTGAAAGCAAAGATTACATAATAGTTACTACGCTTCAAAATATTTAGTTCGTATGTCTTTTGTTTTCCGCGACAATTTCATATAATTACAGTCTTCTTGCAACAATTATTATAACCAAAATAAACTCAAATCCAACAGTCTGCTTCACTTTACACCTGAACAGCCACCCTACACCCTAATGTACCTCGTAATTTCTTTAAATTATTTACCATCTCTATAATACAGCCATTAACAAATCCGCCGTATTCGCGAACGTACGAACGTTCCACACACTATATTTGGAAGGCACAATTTGCCTTACGAATACATTTTACGCTTCAAACTTTGCTGAAAAGCCTACTCTTTCGAACAACCCAATTTATTTTCTAGTACCTTCGGAATAGAGTATATTTTCGCAGCGAACGAATCGCGGGTAGGTACCCTATAGTTACGAGTGAGAAATTTCATTTGAGACGATTCCGCGATTTTCTCTCTTATCCCAAAGGACATGCCGTTGATTTATCTCGGAGTTATTCCTTCTTTCTTTGAAAATTTCGTTTTGCTTAAGATATACTGGGAATTTATTGAAATGTATTATTTCTTTTTATATTTACTCGCATAGGTTCGTTTGGCTGGAGCAAATATTGGGATATTGAAAATTGTCATGTAAGGTACGTAGGATTTGATCCTCGCTCGCGATGTGATTATAGGATATACTTGTATCAATAAATTACTGAGATTGGGATCATTCTGATATCCTGTATGTATTCTATGGTTATGCTGCCTTACCAAATCGAAAGTAACGATTCAAAACTTCTTTAGAAAATCATCATCACTACATAGGAGGTATAAAACAAAGTCGCTTTCTCTGTCCCTATGTTCCTATGTATGCTTAAATCTTTAAAACTACGCAACGGATTTTGATGCGGTTTTTTTAATAGATAGAGTGATTCAAGAGGAAGGTTTTAATATATAATTTATTATGTTTTAGACAAAACGGGCGAAGCCGCGGGCGGAAAGGTAGTGTACCTGTAAATCGCGTTCAATCTCTATTTTGTTTAAGAATATATTTATTCATATAAGTATATCAATAGCACAGAATACTAATTAATAGTAGCTAGTATGATTGAATGGATGCAATCCAGTTTAAAACAAATGAATCTGGAAAAGAAAACATAACGAAGGGATTATTTAATAAGGTAGGTAGGTAATTCTATTTGAAAAACTGGAAAAAGGGTAGAAGGTTAAATAGCCAATAAAGTTCAATTTTAGCTCCGAACCCTTATAAGTTATAAGCATAATGATGCTCTAGGCACATCCCGTACTAAGTACTATCACAATAACTCAAACGGTATTACGAAGGCATTATAGTATATTGGAGATCCATACTGACCCCTTTACAAGACTATCAACTTGTATTTTAAACCTTAACTACGTACGTATAAAGTTTAAATTCCTGTTTTCAATATGTAGTGTTAGTAAATTTGTCAGTTTATAACGCATAGATCTCACGGGTATACTGTACTGAGACTTGTGACTATTGTTTTTGGTTCGTACATCAAACCTAATGGGTTATTAAAAATTTATGGCCGTTAATAACAGCTGATTCAATATCTAGAATGAGTATCTGTGCTTTCGGGTATCGTAAGTACTTTGCTATAGACTTCTAGAGTGATTGTTAAATTTCAGGAGATTTTTGGAACTAATCCATGATTTCTATATATTGATTTTTATATTCCTATTTAATTACTCTTATTAATTGTTTAGAATAAGATCACTTAATCTTATGATACACTGTAAAAGTGAAATTCCGTATCTCCTTGCTGGCAGATGGTAACGATGATTATTTCTCTATGCTCTACCATTTTTTTTCAAATCAGATGTCGATTCAAATACATTACCTAATGCTATAGTCTACGGTATCAAAGAAAACCCTTGTAAATAAACTCCGGAACTTTTTAGCGCAACAAAGACTGATTTCCCGAAATGTTTAAATAAATTCAATAAATTCAATAATAATAAAATTCTAATATTGCTATATTACACACATTTATAATGTGTCGTATATAAATTTATAGTAAGTATATAAATTTAAAATGAACTAATGTTAATAATATACCTATTGTTTAAATAATAACTTACGTGTATTAGTTTAAATTATAAAATTAAAATAGCATAACAGCTAATATAAATATTTGTATGCCAAATTTTTGGCGAATTGTGCGGATGTGTTTATTGTAAAAACTTTATAACCACAATTCATACAAATAAATTTTCATTTCATTTCAATATTCTATATTCATTTCTTCAATATTCATTTCATTTCATTTCAATATTCCTAAATAACTTTTGCAAAATACAAAAATTCTTAACAAATTACCACTTCAAATGACACTTGTGAAGCATTGTGGCGAACCGCAACGGAAAATGTCGGATAAATACAGGGAAATTGTGCGCGGATCTGGGATTCCATTTAATTGAACTTAATAAAAAGGGGTTAGCGATACTAACGATGTCTTAAATGTAGGAATGTCGTTAATGGAGGATGAAAAACACAAAGGGGGTAGCAATTTGAGGATAAATCAAAGGATTCAGCCCCGGGCGCACGCTTTGGCAACGAAAAAATTGAAAATTTTTTACGCCTCTCGTGAAATTTTGTTGTATTTACTTTTGTGATATATATTCGGGGATGTGGAGTGTTGTCATGATTGTAAAGTGTTGGAGTGGAATGAATTGTGTGTGGGCTTTCATTAGAATCTTGTTGGAGTGTTAAATATGTTAAAAATAGTTTTTTGATTAGATATAGCAGTTATATAATATTAAAAGGAGAAAAATTATATATAACTTAACTGTTGCGTGTAATGTACTTTTTAAATATTTATAGATAAAACTAAAACATACGAACACAGGATCTTAAATAAAAAGAACGAAATAAAAAGTAAAAATATATTTTATAAAATTACCCATTACATGCTATTATTTAACCAACATTCTTAAAGCGGCGAAAGGTTCCGGATTCCTTGTTTCTAATACTGAAGATTTAATTGTGGTCGGTGTATTCAGATTCCTCAGATGATTTAACTGAAAAGTATTAAAACGATTGTAAGTTCTTTTTTTATTGTGTAGGTATTATTTACTTAACTACGAGCTACGACTATCTAAATGTTTTTTTGCAGATCTTATATTTTATATTTATATATATAACTTTATATTTACATAATACTATTTTTTTATCTACCTAAGTATATGCATTAATTTCTGTTTCTAACGAATGGGGTAATACGAAACATATAAATTATATTAAAAATATATATTAGTATATTTGTATAAAAATATATATTATTATCTGTGGTAATAGCTTCTTTTATGCATCCTTATTATTTATTAAATTATATATATGTACTAGTAATGATGTGTGGTATAGAATACAGATAACTCACTTCTTTCAATACAAGCCATTCTTGTGCAGAATTCAGTGCCATCCGCACCGCAAACGCATTGGTTGCAATCCACCGTGTACTTTGTGAAGGGCTTGCATAATTTTGTATTGGCTGTAATAAAAAAAGGTTTAGCCGACTGCGCAAAGGAGGGTTATGTATTCCAATTTTATATATGTTTCTTTGGCATACTTTTGATTTTTGTAGCTAAATGGATTGATATGTGATTCTTTAGGCTGTTCTATAGCTAAGTGAGGGCTTTGAGCTGTCTTGTGCCTAAGTTGTTTCATAGATTTTTGTTCTAAAGTGTTCTAAGAATCGTCTTTATAATGAGAGCATAATAAGCGGTGTAAAGCTAGAATATATGCAGCCTGCAGGTAAACAAATAATATAAATTATAAAAATAACATACCCCGTCTCCACAGAAGCAACATGTCCTCATCATCTACATATCTCGAATGTATTAAAGTACAGCATAACTGAAAATATAATAGATTATTTTTCCGACCCAAATATCGACCAATAGAATTGCACCATTCGACGTCACGTGGTACAACCTACATGGTATTATACTGATAATTTTTTGAAAATTTTCTCTGGTCGTTGACGTCAAACTGACAGGTTCAATTCAATTGTGAAATTATTGGCCGACATTTGGGACGGAAAAATAATCTCCCGAATACCACACGAGCTTCAAAATTATCTGGCATTTCCCTCAAGGTTCCCTGCAAACAAATAAAGTCGTCAAGTTTTTCAGGAAAAATCACTCGCGCTTCGCGCTCGTGATTTTTTAACCTTGACTAAAAACTTGACTCCTTCATTTGTTTGCAACGAACCTATCGGAAAATACCCGATAATTTTGAAGCTCTTGTGGTATTATAAGTGAGTAAATTTAATTACAGGTGGGTGAAAATTGAAAAATAACAAGATATTTCTAAAAATTTTAATACTTTACGATTGTTTTCGATTTGATTACACCTTTAAGTATGACATGCTCTCAAAAAAACTACATATTTTTTTAAAGTAGTTACTCTTTTTGAGCAATATACTAATATAGTACACGATGTTTAAACAAAATAAAATAAATTCTTGTTCAATCTCATTGGTTTAATGATTATAAAAGTAATAAAATAAGATGTTGTATTACTGTATATAATATTAAAACATTCACATTTTATTTACGATCAGTAACCAGAACTGTGTCGAATAATGTAAATAAATAATTTCAATATGTTAACATGACCCATACGAAACCTTCATTTCACAATTATTTTAGTGAATTTCATATTTAAAACAATTTATAATATAGTTTTTCTTGTATTGCCATAGGGCTTTTTAAAAGTGCAGTTAATCTTTTGCGTTTCGTAAGTTAAACCACTGATAACTAAATAATTATTACGTTAAATTAAACTACCATAAGATACTGTAGAAGTCACGTAAAAAGACAAAATAATGGTCAATAGATAAGCAAAAACAAGTTTTTGCGGCTTGACTTTTCAACTACAAGACAATATTATTATATTATTCAACTGTGTTTTCCTTCCTTTCTAGAAGTTGGACAATAAGGTTATATAAGAAAACTAAATGTTTTTACCTACATTCATTATACGTCCTTAAAAATCCTTTTTTTCTTTTAACATGCTATTAAACTGCAAGAATCGTGACCAATAATATGTATCGCAAAAATCTCTTGAAACACCAATAAAAATACAAATTAAACACCAAACATTAAAACAACACAGCTGCCATAAAACACCACACTACACCGCTTATTTCATGTAAAACTATTACAAAACCTGTAAATATTTCTACGAATAAATGAATTGTTTTCTACTCACGGCTAAAATGAGAAATTTCCACATATCCACGAGCTATGAAAGCGAAATAAAAATAAAATCAATCACCACACTGCGCTATTGTTTTGCGACTATGAAATTTAATCAGTTACCACTTACCATGCCTTAATTCGCTTGTGCAAGTGTTTTGTGATGGCTTCAAAGCTATAAGGATTTTGTAACCAGAAAATAGGTACTAACTAAAATATTATGAAGCTGAAAAGTTAGGTTCAACGCGCTAATCTCAGGAACTACGGGTCCGATTTGAAAAATTATTTCATTGATAAATAGCCCATTTATCAAAGAATGTTGTAGGTTATCCTATAATTACTCTAAGAGCAGCAGCAGTGGAGTAATGCAGGTAAAACAGTGGGGCACAGCAAGTAGATAATATATTTCACATGATTATTGAATTCATGATGTAATATGAAACAATGACTGTGACTTTTTATAATCTAGGTAAGTAACAGCACGTCTCGTGATGTAATAAAAGTTACATAAATATAGCATACTTACCTACATACACCTTTTTGAATTTTTGTCTGTATATTAAACATTATATAAACATACATACAAATGTATCGTTAAATCTACTGAACCATTTTGGATGAAACTCGCACTGAGTTGATCTGTAAGTAAGCCAATAAATATATAATAATGTTACAATCCGATTAATCATATTATCAGTGTAATGTGTGGATAAACACTTACATCAAATGCTTTGATTTTTGAATACTTAAATACAAAAGCTTCTTGCTTGATATTTCTCCTTTTCTTAAGATAAGTCGATAGACTTTAGTAAAGTCCGATCAGATATTATAAATCTCATGATAAGTTTGATAGTATTCAGATTGGTCTGTTCATAATACGATTTTCTTAGTCCTGGACACAGTGAACCTATATGTTCATAGTATATTTCTTTTTTATATCATTTTCGCAATTTATACTCAACTTATACTTACTTAATTTCCTGTGAGAAATAAAAAAAATGTAATAAAATATTTCTCAGTGATGACATCGATATTTCTAGAAGCAAATCTAAAGCAAATACTAATCGATAAGTAAAAACTCTCTCGTAAAATAAATATTGGTTTAATAAACTCTCGTAATAATTTTCTAGATTAAATACTGAGGATCTATATAGAGATGTCACAACAATAAAAAAGACGCAAGATATAAAGTTATACAAAAGTAGTGCACGAACAGCGTCCGGAAGCCAATTACAACACATAGAGGTCTCTGAAGAACATCTATAATGGTCTTCACTAATTGGGATTTATATAGAGATGTTACGTGTTCCTGTGTTGTAAAGTTGAACTGTTAGCGCCTTGGCAATATTTTATATAAAAATGTTTTGAGAATTATTGCGACGTTCGTTTTTATATAGTTGTTAAGTGTGACAAACAATCTTATGTAATGCATACGAACAATTTTAGATGCTAGTACAAGTTTAGATATACGTTTTTTTTATATCAGATTAAATATAAAAGTTTTTGTTACTATGTATGTTTGTCTTCTTTAGAAAATAAATATTTTAGTCATTAAAATTATTTCGTCTTAATTACTCTTTATAAATATAGAACTTACTAAATGTGACAAACCGAAGTTTGAAATTTTAAAAAGCAGCTTAATATTATCATTAATTTATTTTTATATTGCATTACCTGGCCAATTGTTCCTTCTCTTTTCTCACTCTTATGTAGATCCTTGCTTATACTTTTAATGTAAATAAATACATAAATATATTATTTAATAAATAAACTATCAGCTCTATATAAATATCGAAGGTTGAACCGCTCGACTTACGTATCGGGCTGTGTATAATTTTTCAAGAATTTCAAACTAATTACAACTTGAAGCAAGGGCCGGCTATTATTCCTACTAAAGAGCCGTGATATCTATCATTTGCAGATATTCTTTTAATCTTTCCACGAGTTAATTGCTTAAATTTATTCTCGCATAGCTTGTTTCAATTGTCGACTTAATTGAAAATGAATTCTTTTATAATGAACTGATTCGATTATTCACTACAGCGTAGCTTTGACCTGATATTTTACAGTTTGTGTATGTATGTGTTTTTGAGCAAAATGTAAACCGTAAATAGGGATCAAATAAAATGTTACAAAATAAAATGTTGTTATCTACAAAACAACATATCGAAACTTAACAACAGTGTCGTCAAGGTTTGCCTTTAAAATCAGGGTAGAGTCACCCTAAAACCAGGGTCTAGCGGTGACCCATCATCGCCGATCGAACTGCTACTGCTTAACTAATATATGTAGGTACCACTGACAGCTATTTCTTTTGTGAATGTACATAAATAGGAGGAACTATGTGTTTTTGTTATAAAAAATCAAGTCCATAAAACTTCGACTGAAATTTTTTTTTGCAAAAGATTTATCATTTTTCACTCAATACAAAATCAAATAACGAAAGGAAATTCAACTAAACAAATAAAAATACATTACTACTTACTCAGAGTTTCCCGTATCTAACTTCATTGAAGGAAGGAAGTTAATTTTATCTAAGAAGGAAGTGAAGAATTATTGCCGCATGGTTAAAACATCTAGATGTTCTTGCACGCACTTTGAACACGCACTATTTTTTAGAATAAATCTTCAATTTACACCTTTTAAATTAAAGGTTCATATTGGTATATAATTAAATTGTAATCTATTTGCACATTTTTTAAATTTTTATGTACTGTTTTTTTTTGTCAGAGAACTATCTTCACATTTATATCGGATTTGTAATATGTGAGTGTAAGTGTGATAATATGCATACTATGTAATTTAATAAATGCATACATCTATAAGTACTCAGAACTAGACCAAATTTTAATGTTAGACAAAAGTTTTCAATTAAAAATAATAATCATCAAAATCGGTTCACCAAGTTCTGAGGTAACAAACACAAATACAGTCCTAAATAATTTTTTTTACACTCGTTTGAAAATATAACATTATACATACTAATAAAAATCCCTTTTAAAAATATACGTCAAGTCGTAGCGAGTATTCAGAACAGCACTATTTAACGAGTGCTTGTGCTCAGAATAATTCCCTCTAGTGTTTGAACAATTGAAAGCTTTTCTGATATGAAACATTCATGTCGCTGGGAAAAGGTTTATTTATCGGGGAATGGATATTATGTGGAGCATGCTTGGGTCACGCTAGCGTGGCGATTTCAAACTCAAGACGGATCGTTAATGTCCTTCCCTAAATTATAATTGCTTGATTATGTTTGTTTTTCTTTCATGTCATTGGAACGATTTTATAATATAGGTACTTTTGGTGTTTGGAGATCATTAGGAGCATCTAATTTTCATGACTTTTCCTACTGATATTATAAACGCGAAAGTTTGTGAGGATGGATGGATGTTTGTTATATATTCTTTCACGTAAAAAACTATAGAACCGATTAAAATGAAATTTGGTATGTAGGTAGCTGAAGACCCAGAATAAGACATAGGCTACTTTTTATACCGGAAATCCCACAGGAAGGGGCAGAATGCAGGGTTTTCTTTGAAAACGTAAAATAGGATCGCAATCTTCACTTCTTTGATATTTTGGTACAGAATTTCCTGCTCATGATAGGTCCATTTCCAGCTGGGAGGGGCCATAAAAACTCCTAGAAATCTTGCTAATGCATACACTCACAACTTATTATTCATATAAAACAAATAATCCAGGCACATAAACCGAGCAAGCCCATTTCTTTCCAATATGGAGCCGAACAACTAAGTTTACGACGAATAAAATTTTTACTATCGCGATAACGCGGCCTCAGTTATCAAAAGGTTCTGAGGCTGAATGGATTCCGATGTATGAAAAGTAATGGACCACCAGATCTATGTGTGTTCAACTATTCCAATTTATTTTTTAGTGCAGGACATAATGGAGGTTTCAGGATGGCATTTTTATATTGAGATGTTGATCTTTCATCAGAGTTGTGGGTAGAGTTATACTTGTGATAATTATAAATTTGGAAATTAACAATAAATAAGAAATAGAATAAGTTTGTATGTACCGTTTTCACCTGTGGTTTTCACGCAAGAACTGTTGAACCCAATTTGATGAATTTTATCGTGATGACAGAGTTTTTAATGAGATAAACACAACCTTATCGCTCAAAATAAAATTTAAAAGAAGTGTAAAGATAGTAGAATTTCTGAGCAAAAAGTATTACACTATACTATACTACCACAGTATTACAATATAGGAAATATTGTAATACTGTGATACTAGGTACTATGGACAAATGTTGCACGCAAACAAAGCCGAGTGTAAAGCTAGTCAGCAATAAAATAGGAACAGATAAAATAGCTGGAAATAGGGTTGCCAACTATACTGTTTTAAACAGTATTCTACTGTTTTTCACTAAATTATACTTTTTACTGTTTAACAAAAAAAAAGTAGGTATACAAAATACTGTTTTCAGCATCAAAGTGCAGACACATAATTATGTGTTACATTTAGACGCTCACATTTTTTTTTTATTTAGTCAGAGGGCGCACACTACAATAAATACTGTTTGTTTTACTAAAATACTGCTTAATAATCTTCACACACCTGAATATACTTTATTTCTTGTAAAAAAAGTTGGCAACCCTAGCTGGAAAGTAATATAAACTGATTGAATGGAGGCTTTCAGTTGCTAACAAATCACTATTAGTCACAATCACTAACAATGTGAGGGTATTTACATTTATTATCGTCCGTTAAAACATAATCGATGCTAATGATGCTATTACATGGCGATGAATTCTTCTAATACTTAATATTATAAAGCTGAAGAGTTTGTTTGTTTGAACGTGCTTATCGAGGAAGACACGCGGGTGAAACCGCGGGGCGTAGCTAGTTCTTCTGTGTACTTAGTTTATCCCACGTACAAAACTACAGTCAAAATCTTACGTGTATATTGGCTACATCAATGCACGATTCAAATCAAAATCCGATGTTCAGTTTGAGCATGATTGACTTACAATCAAACATACATTATCCAAACATCAAAATTTTAGCATTAATCATGTAAGTATATAATCTTATATATAAAATTCTCGTGTCACAATGTTAGTCTGCATACTCCTCCGAAACGGGTGGACCGATTCTCATGAAATTTTCTGTGCATATCGGGTAAGTCTGAGAATCGGCCAACATCTATTTTTCATATGTACCACGGGCGAAGCCGGGGCGGACCGCTAGTCTTATATATAAAATTCCCGTTCCCGTGGGATTTCCGGGATAAAAACTCCTATGTGTTAATCCAAGTTACCCTCTATATGTGTGCTAAATTTCATTGTAATCGGTTCAGTAGTTTTTACGTGAAAGAGTAACAAACATCCATACATCCATACATCCATATTAGATATTAGATAATATTATATTAAGTATAGGTAAGAGTTTTTGGAAGGAGAAACTTATCTAGAGGAGAAACTTATACTGATAAGCTTAAGTTTAGTTAAGCAAGTGTTTTATGATATTACTAGCGACCTGCTCCGGCTTCGCACGGGTGCAATGGCGACCGGCCGGTCCCGCCTCAAACGCTAGGTACGTCCCGCAATTTTTTAAAATAATTTGCATTTGGATACCATAATACTCGGGTACTATCAGAAGGAAGGTGTAGGTACCCGGTCTTTGGAAGGCTTGAATGAATGAATGAATGAATATCTTTGGAAGGCTTTTTTTATTAAGGTTACGCTTTTACTGATTTCAGGAGGAATACGTACTTCATAGGTGTAAAAATACGTAGTAAAAATCTGCAGAGTAAGAAACAAAGAAACATTTATTAGACTTGACAAGATTAAACACTCAACACACAATACAAATACAACATGAATTGTCATATTTTAATTGTATTGACAATTAAAACAAAACAACACAAGGAAACATAATATAAAGGAATACCAATAAACGGAAACATAAAAGATAAGAATAAACTTACAATAGAAATAAACACATTGGAAATAGATCTAATAGACGATGTAAAAGTCTATAAATAGTTAGGCATTGAACTAAGAGCTACAAATAGATACCCTGATTACTTTCACTGCAGTTAGAATAGCCTAGGTATGACTGTCAGCACTGAATTAATCTAGGGTTTAATAAAACTGAATAGAATGGGTTCTTGCAATGTGATTTAAATCTCTAGAGGAATCGAGGATTATAAAAAAAAGTATGGATAAATAATTAAATAGGTAGGTAATGAATACATAAGTAATTTTTGTAAAGATGACTTTGAATTTCTACCTATAACCTAAAAACAATGTAGCCATATCTGTAATATTTTATTATTAACGTGATAACGTTTTTAAAATCGTTTTAGTCGGGTGACATGTTCAGAAACTTGTGTCACACCAAAACCTCACGAGTGCGATCGCAGGTATAACGAGAGAGAGACGGACCGATCTCCCGTATCATCTCGAGCGCTGCCATTGCATTATGTTATCACGTAAACATCTCGATCGTAAACCTACTTTACAAACAACCAATTTTTTTTGCATTTTATATGTAATTTCTTGACACGTCTAGCGGCTAGCGCTCAGACGCGGGTTGGAATCCTTCAGTTTTTTTTATATTCTGTCACATTTTTATATAATGTCTACTTATTTAATTATTAGTAAGAATTTATTCCTTTCGAATTTTATATTAAAATAATAGAATTAACACCCAAAACAAAACCATGGCCATATACCTATAATACAATATCAAAATCTTTTGGAATCAAACATTGTTACCCACAAACTAAATAGCTGAAGTAATTCAAACTTTTCGTACTATAAATTGCGTTTTATTCATCAACTTTAGTATCTAGATTCTAGAATGTTCCAGCGAAATTTCGAGCGCATGTTGAAATACATATCAAACGGGAATCAAACCTTGTAAATACGGAATTTATCAGCCACAACTATCTACAACTAATAACAACTTTTGGTAGCGTTGATTGGTATTTTATCTAACATCAAATTGCTTAGCGAACTAGCGACAAATATAGTTTTAATAGGAAATATGTTATTTCTATTAAATATTTAGGTTTTACTTTTGATTGATTAATTGTAGATTGTTATTTACTCGACCGTTCGAGAAGGAGAGTTATGTTTTTTCTAGTGCAGATATTTCTTTGTCACATACAATTTAAAAATGATATATGTAACATGTGCCAAATATTTTTAAATAAATCGAAATTACAACTTTTTACTCTTATCTCATGTTACACATATTGATCAATTTAAATTCATAATAAATAATAATATATACATTTACCGATCCACCGAACACCTCCTTTCCATAGCCTAGATTCGTAATTCCCATATTTTGCAATAGTCCTACATTGGCCGCGGACTGCCCAGGGCTGTATCTCTATAGTGCAGTCATGGGCAGGCTGCGGCTGGTGTCCCACAACACATTAAAATTCTCTAAAGGGCCTCTGCGTGTTGGACCTGTGTCCCCACGTAAGCCTCCCTAAGGACCGGGTATCTTCCTTCTGGTGCCCGTGTATTATGGAGATATGTACATTTTATTTTATAGGTAAAATCATCAAAATATTTTATTAAATCTACATCAATTAATTTAAGCACAAACAGGCACAAAATACATAAGCATTAACAAATTTAATTACAAATTATTCTTGGCCTAAGAGTCTGGAATTGTCGAATAAATTAAAAGTTCAAAATGGTCCTCTCAACAGTTTTACATAACAATGAGGTACACTATTATTTTATGGTAAATGCCTTCTCTAGGCAAATTTAAGAGGATTCCAACTTCCCTTAATCGATTCAACTTTGTCTTGTCATTGTTGTTTTCTTTGTTTTGTATGAGATAATTGATTGATTAATGAATAGATAAACATTTCAATTAAAATGAATAAAACGCTTAAAAATTTTAAATGCATTGCAGTTATGTACGATACAAGTACGATATGACGATGAAAAAATATTTTTAGTTGGAAAAATGATAGAGTTATTACTCTATCTTGTTATTATGAAGATAGCTAACGAATTGATGCAGAACTAAAAAAATAACATGTGAAAATGGAAGGTTTGTAGTCATTGATACATTCAGATGCGTTTTTTTCCAATTTACATTTTCCAAACTGATACCTACCAAATAATCTTTGCGTGCCACTCTCTGTTGTCTATACTTTTCTAAATTAACAACTATAAACTTTACAAGACAAAAGCAACCTCTAATAATAATAAAACCACCAATTTTCCGTCTTTTCGATCGGCCATAACAGTATCGATAAATAAATAAAGATCTCAGTACATTGTGTCCGAAGTTTCATTGGTCCTGAATTCTACATGATTCCGTTGTCCACCCTGTATACGCTGTTCAGCAATCAGCTTATAAATGTAAAAGACAATGTAATATATAATGTAGCTTGTAGCACACTTGTAGTATATTGTTTGTATGTTATACTGTACGGGGTACAAAATAGTATGTACTTTGTTTTGTATGGTATACAATACCAGGTACTAAATATTCTTGTATGTTGGAATTCTGTGTTCATTTTAGCGCTGTATGAAAATGGGCAAATTTGAAAAATAGCGCCATCTATTGGTGATTACTGATTATTTTTTTTTACTGTTACTAGTTTTTGGATGAAATAATATATTTATTACAATATATTTCATATTAATATAACATATTACACAATACACATTTACTGAATTCAGAAACACCAGTGGAACTTTAATTAATATTTTGTATCATAATGTTCCCGAAAAAAAATTAGATATAAAATGTATTAGCACGCCATCTAGCGCGTTTGCTCTAAACTAAACAAAAATATCGTGTAATAATCAATATTGCACACTGTTGCACACTGAAGAGGTTCATAATTGTCACACTAGATGTCAGTATACTAAAAAGTATATTTATATGTAGCTCTAGATGTGTAAACAGCTTGGTAAAATGACAACAAAATATGTTTATTTTTACGTTATGTATCTGGTTTAAAATACAATATATTTTAATAATATTGTAGTTATGTTTTCTCTTGTAATGATCCGTATTTTTAAATGTAAAAAAATCCATTATTGTAATCGTACAGTGTTATGGTTGAATTAATCATATTTTCATTTCCATTTCTTCCTTATATTAAACGAAAATATTAATTCGTTACTAAGAAAAACCTTGAAACAAAATTGAAATGGCATCCCCAAAACTTTGTATTGTTAAAAAAAAATAAAAGCGCGCTTTTTCCTAAAATGGAATTTCGAGAAAATATTTAAGAAATTCCACGTGCTTTTTAAGAAGTAAAAAATCTTTAAACAGACGAAAATATTTTACGAAATAAAAACATTTAAACTCTATCCTACTATAATATTATAAATGCGAAAGTTTGTGAGGATGCAGTCCATCCGGATGGACGTATATGTGTGTGTGTATGTTTGTTACTCTTTCACGCAAATACTACTGAACCCATTACAATGAAATTCAGCACTCATAGAGAGTAACTTTGATTAACACATAAGATAGGTATTTACCCGGAAATCCCATGGGAACGGAACCGCATAGGCTTTCTTTGAAAACGCGGGCAATGCCGAGGGCGGAAAGCTAGTTTTATATAAAAATATTATTGGTGTCAACTATATGAAGCAAATATTTGCATTAACTCAAATAATACTTATCTAAGTATTTTTTGAGTTAATGCAAATATTTTTATCGTTAAATATTTTGACGTAGTGATGTTAATTATTCACAATAATTGGACATTATCCATTTTCAATGAACACAAAATGTTGACAATCCACACAATAGCTTTTGAGTATTTTGTTCTCGAGCTAAATTATTGTTCGTTATTAATTAGTTAAAATACCTGATGAATATTATATTATGGTTATTGTTTATAACATCTGATAAACAAGGGTGTTTTAGGTTAAATGTATGTGTTTATCTGTGGCATTGTAGTTTGTACGTCCTAAAAAGATAATGAATGAAAATTGCATGCCAAAGCATAAAAAGTATTCTGAATGAAAATTGGTCTACAATATATAATGTAATATAACATTTAATGTAGGGATGTAACGATACATGATTTTGCCGATACGATACCGATACCGATATTTGTAGTAATGTATCGGCGATACCGATACCGATACCGATATCGATGGCTTGGTAGAAAAATAAATAGTGAATTATGCATAAAAAGTTACCAACATTTAATAGAGACAACTGTTAATCGTATTCTTTTAAATAAAAATGCCAAATCAAAAACAACAAAACCATTTATTTTAGTATTATTATTTTACGAAGTCAGTTAAACTTTAAGTAATACACATACAATCAGTACCTAATAAAAGTTTACTATAATTGGTAGAGTTTTTTCAGAAAACAAAGTGCGCACGCGCGGGCGGCCTCCCGCTTCGTTCATTGGGCGCGGATTTTTGAATTATTTGATATCAAAAAAATTGGTTGTTTGTAAAGTAGGTTTACGATCGAGATGTTTACGTGATAACATAATGCAGTGGCAGCGCTCGAGATGAAACGGGAGATCGGTCCGTCTCTCTCTCGTTATACCTGCGATCGCGCTCGTGAGGTTTTGGTGTGACACAAGTTTATGAACATGTCACCCGACTAAAACGATTTTAAAAACGTTATCACGTTAAAAATTAAAAAAATTCAAAATTATTTATTTCTTTCCTTTACATAAACAAATTTGTGATTGGAACACTCCTAGTAAGCAAATAAAATGCTTGTGTCAGGAGGTTCCGCTCTTCCTTAACACTATTACAGAAACAGAAATAAAACAATATGAATGAATACAATACAAAAACATAAAAGAAAAGAAAGAATTTAATAAAAAAATATCGGTATCGGTTGATTTATTATCGGCGATACCGATATATCGGCTTGCCGATATATCGGTATCGGTATCGGTATCGTTACATCCCTAATTTAATGATAATATAATTAGCTGTTGGCAGTAACAGTAATAACAGTATACACTTTTTTAATTTTATTCAAAATATTTTTCAAAGTTATTCTAATTTGGTATTAAATGGAGAATGAGAACTTTAAGCTTTAATTTTTCTATAATAACCTTATAAAATAAATATTTTTTAACACTATGCTGTTAAACTGTCACTAGATAGATAAGAGTACCAAGATAGCCTTTAAAACTCCAAACCAATAAAAATTTTCTTCGTTCCTAAAAAGCCGTACACAATGTGGAAGGCATTTTGACCGAAAAAAGGCATTCGCACCTACATTCATTAAAGATTACGCCGCCTCAGCGCACATACCTACATAAGTGTTAAAAATTGGTGTTCAAAGTGGTGTATTATCAAAGTGTGCGACAATTTTTTAACAGTAAATTATTAGAGACATTTCAAATGGAACAGTAAAGTTTGTGCCAGTTTTCAGTATATTATTAAAGGATGATGTAATAAAGTTGTTTAAAATTATGAAGTTTTTTGTCAACACGTACCATCACGTACTGCATCTGGCGTCAAAATATTCAAATTCAAATTCGTTTATTCAATCAAACTTAACCTAACCTTAGAGCTAAATACATTTAGGTGGTAATTATTTATATCAATTCTTATAGAATTAAATTAATGATAGTGGCAATATTATTCTTTTACTGCATATAAAATATTTGTAAATTTTCACTAACTTTTACGGATAGCGAGACTAGAGACACTACTAAAAATTTATTTCAAACAAATTAACTATAATTGTGCGCGATATTTTATCGTACACTATGATAATAACCTAAATCGAATTTCAGATATGTATGAAAATGCAACGTGGCATGTTTCCGACAGAGTGAACTTGCTCAAAAGATAGCCAGATGAACAAATATTTATGCTTCGTGGAGCCGATCAAATCTCTACGTAATATACTTAATATATTATGTTCATTTCTACGAGGTTACAGTGAAATTAGTCTCGAGAAATTTTTGCATATGTAGTGGTGTGTATATTACTCAGATCTTAGAGCGCGTTTCCATTATATCGTTCTAGCCTATACAAAAATGTTTCGATATCCTAACATTACTTTTTAATTTTATACTTATCCCTAGCAATACTCTGATTTATGTTTTAAAGAAAATGGTTTTGACTTTATAAAAAAAATAATATATCATTCAATTTTACGTCCTTGAGCCAATGACAAGGCGAATACCGTGAAACAATAAAATATCGTGTTCATAATAATTTGTTTGGTAATTAATATTTGACCATAATAATTACGAAACAAAACAAATAAATAAATCGTCACTTGATAGTGGAAAGTGGAAACACGCACAAAACCAGAATAAACCAGTTTACGCTGTCCGCAGGTGCCTCTCCGGCGTCAGTCGCTTGGTAACGTTAGAACATAAAGCACACATTAATTCATTCGAAAATTATAATTATTACGTAGTTTAATTGTTAAATTTTGTATTTGTTGATTGTTGTTATTGTTTGTTATTGTTGTTATTGTTTGTTATTAAAGTGAAACTTTTATTACATCGTCTCAAACTTTTTGGTCTGTGTAGCGCATGTCGCGTGTATCGCGGCTGCCGAGTAGGTATACCTACTCGGCAGCCGACCGGCACGCGACATGCGCTACACAAAGCAGTGTTCGGAACCGTTCGAACAGTTTCACTTTTACCGTGGTTTACATTTTTGGCCGGAGAACACCTAATTCATACACGTCTTCACTGAAGTAAAAATCGGCACTGCTTGTAATGTTTGGAACTAATAAAATATTAATAATACTAATATTATATGTATACTTGAATAAAAACTAAAAATAAAATGTTGTTTTTTTTTATTTGCTGACCATACACTACTACAAACGCAAAAATTTCTCCAAGCTAATTTACCTGTAGTTTCTTGTAAATTATGAAAATAATTTATGTATAATTATTTTATTGTCTGTTTGTTTCTATTGAACTCGGTAGACAGTAAAACCACGTTACTTTATGTTATAACTAGCTGTGCCCCGCGGTTTAACCAACATTGCTTCGGTCCTGTTGGCCTTAGCGTGATGATATATAGCCTATAGCCTTCCTTGATAAATGAGCTATCTAACACCGAAAGAATTTTTCAAATCGGACCAGTATTTCCTGAGATTAGCGCGTTCAAACATACAAATAAACAAACTCTTCAGCTTTATAATATTAGTATAGATAAGTGTCTTTAAAAAAATTAAATTTACGAATCCAATTTACCACCATACCATTATTTCACCAACGAATTTCCATCCGAATTGTTTAAATTTGGAAGACGTCCACCGGAAGCGCGAAGCATAAAGCCTCATCGGGCGGATATAGCTGGAACAGCCGGAAGTAGTATCCACGCAGATCCATTTCCGGTCGTTTGTTGGTTAACTGAATTTCCAATTGGATAAAGTTTTAGTTTTTGTTTTATCTGTACTCGCTTTTATGAAGTGAGCTGTTCTTATTTGATGAATCTGTTGTTTATTTATTATCTAATATTAATCTTGAGCACAGATATTATAATATGATATTAGTAACTAAAACGATATATAGATAAATTGTTTTATTAATATGTTTATTAAGCTATGTTTAAAAAGTTCTTTAATTTTTTCATTGAATATCTTACTATGTATCTACGTGAACCATAGAGATCTAGAGAGATGCCAATCGCTTGCGCTGAGTACGAAACCGTGTCTCATAAAAAATTTACGCACACAACTGCAGTAAACAAAATCAATACAATACTTCGCGTTGTGTGCGTGTCATCACACAAAAATATGAGAGCGACTATTCGTTCGCACACTAGATTGTAAGTGACGTACGTATACAGCACCGCTACAGTTTGTTCTCTTTTTGTACATATTGCTGCGACACCGGCCCCGCCCCCTAACCATATCTCCCTTTAGTTTCTGTGATCTGTGACGTGAACTCAAACTTCGAACTGTGTTGTCTATATAGATTTACAATTATTTTGTTATATAGATTAATATAAAAAGGATTTCATATTATACATATTATATAAAGCCTTAAATGATACAGTTCATTCAACTTATAATTCCACAGAATTTCGACATCAATATTGATGTTAATTACTTTGGTTTGACATCCTTGATTTATTGACGTATTGTAATTTGTATTGTATTTAAAACTGTTCCGTGAACTGAACCTATTTACATTTCAACTATCTTCTCTACATTATCTAGGTTTTAATTATTATTATATTATAGGTATGTCGTTCTACAAAATTTTCTTTAGATTTTCCTAATTTTGTGAAATAGGTGTTTTATTCTAAAATGAATACTAAGCTTTTGTAAGCAAAAGCTTTTCTGTAATAATTCTTGTTATTAAATATAAAAAAATATTATAAATAAAAAAATAATTATCAAGATCAGTTCACCTTAACAAAAGTTATGAGGTTACAAAGCCAAAAACAAACAAATATTGAGAACCTCCTTTTTTGAAGTTGGATATAAAGGATATACCATCATGCATTGTTTTTTAAATCTCAAAGGGATTACGCAGTCATTTCGATGAAAGTTCCCTAGTGGATTGACTTTTCCGGCATTCAATAGAAAGCTATTAAAAACATACAATATCCTTCTTCGATAGTTGCGACTATCAAAATATTTTTTTTAGAAACAGTAGTTTCAGAAATTAGCATTTTAAAGCATAAAATATTAAAAAGCTTTTCAGCTTTATAATATCTGTATAGATTATCCCTACTTAATATTATAAATGCGAAAGTAACTCTGTCTGTCTGTCTGTTACGCTTTCCCGCTTAAACCTCTCAACCGATTTTGATGAACAAGACACAGACAATCTTTAGGCCCTGAGAAAGAAAATAGGCTACCTTTTATTGCGAAATATGTACCACGGGCGAAGCCGCAGCGGACCGCTAGTATATTATATCTATCTATTATCTATTTATCTATCTATTATACTAATAAAAATGAATCGCAAAATGTGCTGGTAAGTGAATAACTCGAAAACGGTTGAACCGATTTCGTTAATTCTTTTTTTTATAATATTCCTTGAAGAACGAGGATGGTTTTTATATGGAGAGAAAACGTAAACATGTACCACGGGAGAAGCTAGTGTCATATAAAATTAATGTTATGATTTGAAAACAGCAGCCCTCGACCGGCAGACCTCTCTGCAGAAACTGTGGTAGTTCGAATCTGGTAAGTGATTTAATGAGTATTATTATTTATTTATTTTACTATTTAATACAACTAAACAGATTTAGATACGAAAATATACAAAAATAAAAGCTAGGAGCAATTTAGTGTACTTGGCGGCCTTATCACTTAGTAATGATCTCTTCCAGGCAACCAGGGCAGAAGGTAATCAATTAAGGTTTTAATGGTTCAAATGCACTTAAAAGAAGTTAGATTGAATAAATACTTACTTCAAAATTAACTTTTATTGTCTTTTAATACGATTAAATAAATAGCGAAATTCCCATAAAGATCAGTTAGTTAGTTCATAGAAAATCGTTTTAATTCCTTATTCAATTGAACGTCAATTATCGTTTAATTAATAGAACTAAATACATCTGGAATTCACGAGTGGTTTCCAGCCGTTTGCTTCGGATATATTTATTACGCTATTCAATGAAAAATTAATGAAATATAGATAATATTATAGGCATGCTCATTTACTAGCTCGTACTACTAATTTATAATAATAGCTCGTTTACGCAGGTAAAAACAGGAATTCAAAGAACTAGATGCCATGTGTAATACAAATACACTGCATTATAATGTAACTAGCTTCGCCCCACGGTTTCACCCGTATGGCTCCGCTCCCGTTCGCGTTGGTCTTAGCCTGATGATGCCTTCCACATAATATATTATAATATTTATTAAATGCGCTTTCTAACACCAATATAATTTTTCAAATCGGACCAGTAGTTCTTGAGATAAGTGCCTTCGAACAAACAAACAAACAAACTCTTCAGATTTATAATATGTATTAGTATAGATACGGCCTACATAATTTCACAACTACATTTTCTTTGGACTTAAAAAAGAGGAGAGGGTCTCGACTGTATTTTTTTGTGTGAGCTTTCGACTGGGTGAACCGTTTTTTATTCTTTTTTATTTGAAAGATTCTTCTTATATCACATAATCATTTGTTTTTGGAATAATATTACAATAATTAACGATACTTCTAAATTTTATATTAAATAGTCCTACTAATATTATAAATGTGAAAGTTTGTGAGGATTTGTGTGTGTAAGAGTAAATGAGTGATAGAGTAAGAAACACACAGTTTCTTACTCTATCACGCGCTAAAACGCGGGCGGAGCCGCGGGCGGAAAGCTAGTATTTACATAAAGTTATATCTCCAAAGCCGACTAATTGCAACGATCCTAAATTACGAAGTTATTAAATATCCGAGGACGAAATAATTCTGAATATTAAGTAGAACTCACTCAATCAAAATGTAAATACAATGAAAGCATTATCATCCATTTTATGTGAGACGGTAAACAAAATGTCGCCGGGAATCGCTGTCTTAGGGATGCGCTTTTACAAGATTTTTTTTAACTTACTAAATACAATTACTCGGCAAAATTTGAAAATTATTGAACTGATTTTTAGTATAAAATAACGACAATGCTACTGAGAAGATAATTTGAGTATAATTTAAACAATATTGCTTCAAAATTTTTGTGTGTTAGAATTAAAAAATAGGTAGAGATTAGAGAGCTGCCAATTAATTAAATTTAATTAAGGTTATGTTTGTCTTTCTGATGAGTTAAGGGATAGGAAAGGAAATAAAGAACCGATTTGTATAAACATTACGATTAATGAGTTCCTTTTATAATCGTTTATACGAAGAAATTAAGTAGGCAAACATCCATTTAAAAAGTAGTAAGTGCTATGTGGAGAGTGTGGTTATTATTTATTAATTATTTTATTTACAAAATTTATTTATTCTTTTCGAATAAAAAAAATTCCTTAATAATAATCTAACATGTCCCTGGTGACAGTAAAATATCAGCGTTATACATCCTTGTAATACCTTTTATTGGCACGTTTTCCAAGAATTTATTTTGTTAAATTATTCTAAGAAGAAGAGCTAATTAATTGTGATCAAATAGGTACCTAAATTTTCAAAAGGCGAGATTTCTAAGAATTTCTTATTACATATCTATGTATATAAAATAAACGGGACGGTATGGTTATATTACGCATTTTATCTATACTAAAAATATAAAGCTGAAGAGTTTGTTTGTTTGTTGAACGCGCTTATCTCAAGAGCTGCTGGTCCGATTTGAAAAATTCTTTTGATAGTCCATTTATCAAGGAAGGCTATAAGGCTCTATATCATCACGCTTAGACCAACAGGAGCGGAGCCACGCGAGTGAAATCGCGGAGCGCAGCTAGTTCACTTTTAAAGTATGAATCATACTTCAATACGAAATTTTAAGCGTATGTCGTGACATGATGAATCATCAGGATGTTTCCCCGCAAATTCATCTACAGATAAAAGAAAATCCTCTCGCCATTTTTATCCCTACGCGTAACATCGATAAAACCGCAAAGGCTCGCATGTCGCATCCCTACGCCAAAATTGTTTTCTTGTTACGAACAATAATTCGTTTTCCCTAATTTATATTAGCTCCTAAACTTTTAGCTTGGGGACTCCCTTGTTTCGATGTTCAATAATATATCAGTACGCGTTTTGGGAATTAGGCTCTTCGCACATGAAGCACTTATTTGAGTGTTTTTGCAAAAAAACATAGATACCGTCAAATTGAAGAAATTTGTTTTTTGTAGTTAAGAAGTACATAATCAGTTGTATATTTTATTTTGCATGTACAGTTTGTCGAGAATAAGAGAAGATAAAGTCGCTTTTGAGTGTATTTTGTTTTGTAAAGTTCTGCCTGAAGACGATGGAGATTCCTAATTCGTAGGCTTTATTTTGTTAGTTAACTTGTAGAAAGTAACAACGATATCTATAGTAGAAAGTAAAATAGATATCTATTATATATTACTAGCTGTGCCTCGCGGTTTTACTCGCATTGCTCCGCTTCTTATGGGTTTTAGAGTGATGATATATAGCCTATAGCCTTCCTCGATAAATGGGCTGTCCAACACCGAAAGAATTTTCCAAATCGGACCAGTAGTTCTTGAGATCGCGTTCAAGCAAACAAACTCTTCAGCTTTATAATATTAGTATAGATTTACTTATTAGTGGAATAATTTAAGGCTCGGTGTGAAATTGTACTGTTTTCTGAATAATCTGAAACTTTTAAATCGTTTAATGAACCATCATTGTTGTTGAAGAATTTATCGAATGTTGATTGTTTTTAATATTGTGAAGTATTTTAACATTGCAACTTTTTAAGCTTAAAAATTTGTAAGTAGAGCGCGTTGGGGCGTTCGCTGGTATTTGGAAATTTTCATTTTCAATAAGGTATTTAATTGCAAAATAAAATGTTAAAGTATCAAGTATCAAATATACATTTTAAAATAAAATTTATAGAGTTTTCAATATTATAACAATGTATAAGTATAAAGTATCAAGTGTTTATTTTTAAAATAAATCTTTTTTATCTTCATACTTTAAACGTTGTATTCCAAAATTTTACACTTATTAATTTAGATATATTTCCGTTGCATTTTCAGTCGGTATGAGTCACTAAAGAGCCAGGCTTTCCCCTGCTTTCCCAGTTAACTTCCAAGTTTTCAGTGACTCATCGGGTTTTCCGTGAAAAATGAGTAATGTTTTGTGTCGATATAAAGCTCGTAAATAACCTGCTATTAACTTGTTTAGTCTAGCTTTTTAAGGTCAATATTATAAAAAAAGAACTAACAGTACTCTACTAAGAACTTTTTTATTCTTTTGCACTATCTCAGTGCACTATCTTCCTAACAGGTTGCCGGGCAGAGATTGCTGTGTAGCAATGAGGCCTTTTGTGAAAATATTTAGTGACTAATTATTTTTATACTTAGGGATTATTTCTAATTCTTTGTACAATTAATAATGTTTTATGAATACCATTGTTAAATCCTTAGTTAAGTTAAGTAATTTGGGACTTTTTTATACATGTATGTAATTAAGTAATGAACGGAAAAATGGAGAGCATAAACCATTTAAAGGATGTTTGTCTGCGATTTTGCTGCGAATCTGTGAAATATCTCGTATTAGATTTAAGTAGTAGATAGTGTGATGTTTCTACTAATATATTGTTATAAGATTAACGTCAAGAAATAGTTAAATAGATGTTCTATAAACATATCTTAATATATAAAAATCTCGTGTCACAATGTTTGTCCTCAATGGACTCCTAAACCACTTAACCGATTATAATAAAATTCGCACACCATGTGTAGTTCGATCCAACTTGAAAGATAGGATAGTTTAAACATGTAGGTACCACGTGCGAAGCCGGGGCGGACCGATAGTACAATATACATCCCAACAACTAATAAAACTGCGTATAGTTTATATGCACGTACATACACACGTAGTTATTTACGTTATAACTAGATACATATTTAATAAACTGTGCTATCACGTGCGATGTATTTGTTACATAATGAGCAAACCCTAATCTCAAATGAAACAGTTAGTTCCGAACGGGCATTCAGTTAGAATTCCATAGCCTAATTAAATAAATCACTTTGCCCGCCGGTTTTGTCTGCATACATTCGTAAAAGCCAGTTCGTGTGTGACAAATTGGTTGCCGCATTGGACCTGACACTATGTTTAGTAGTTTTGGTGCTTTTCCACCAATGTGTGAGGATGTGTAGCGAGGAATGTGTTTGGTAAATAACCAGTCATAATATCACTTCATTTAGTTTGAAGTTTGAAGCGTTTAGCGTTTGACGCGATAACAGGTTATTTACAAACACCTTCCTCGCTACACATTCTCGCATATTATTAGTGGAAAAGCACCATTAGTTTATCGGAAAGAAAGGAAATATTGTAAACTAGCGGTCCGCCCCGGCTTCGCCCGTGGTACATATTTACGTTTTCTCTACATAAGAACCATCCTCGTACTTCAAGGAATATAATAAAAAAAGAATTATCGAAATCGGTTCAGCCATTCTCGAGTTATGCGCTTACCAACACATTTTGCGATTCATTTTTATATATAAGAAGAAGATTACTCTGGCGGGATCACGACTAGTCAGGCGAAAGACGTGTTCGGATCCCGTGATCGATTTTTTTTATTATTTTAAAATTTATAGCAAATTTTATCTAAGTTTATTGTATGGGTAATGAAAATAAAACTAAATGTAAAACAAACAATATTTAATACTGATAAACAGTAAAATAGAAATTGTAGTTGAGCTGAAACGGTGTATACTGCGGTGCAGATGTATCTGATTTTCAGTGACACTCTTGACACTCTGAAACAAGCACATTAAATATTATTTTCGTTTATCAACGTAGAGCAGATATTATGAAAACGCCAAGAAATAATAAAGTAAATGGTAGGTAAGTATATATCTATCTAACAACAAACAATATATTGTCGACAATGTATTATAAATACATACGCAATTGTTATAAACGCGAGAATCAATCGATTTCCCTACGATCTATATTATTCCTTACAAACTAACTGTTTTATTTCATAGTATTCAAGAATTAAAATAAATAAACCTATATAATAGGTACGTCAAGCTCAGCGCGGTGCGGTCGCCGTGTTATGCTTTTGACATGCGGTGAACATTCGCATTCGTGGATTTTTGAAAATTTACGTAATCGCTTTTAATATAGCCTTTATTTATTTTACGTTTAATATTATTAATAGGGTTGCTTTTAACATGCTTAAGAAAAAGATGAAAGACGCTGAAAATACAAAAAAGAGCGCGTGTGCCGAGCACACGTGTCAGAAGTGAATTTTTTTTGGCAAGATTTAAAGATACCAAAATCGTCGCCTTACTCCATGATATGACGGTATTGCCATGACGCGACCTCAAAATTTTACTCTCAACGCGCATAAAGAAGTTTCACTTCAAATTGATCGTTAATTAAAAGCTCCATCCCGTGAAAATGTATCTAAGTTATATATAAAAATTACAGTCAAATTGATAACCTCCTATTTTGAAGGTACACAATAAGGTAGTACGTATATTTAAAAATAAATTTATTGCACACTATATTCTTTGGAATTTAAATGAAGAAATAATACCGCATATTCATGCTTTACCCTGGCCTCTTTCCAAGATACACGTTGTACATTGTATGTTGTACCTACGTGTAAACTTAGTTTGTCCGTCTGTTTATTACAAAATGCTTGGCTCATTTCCGAGTGTTGGTATCATAATTTTATGATCTACTAGCTTTCCACCAGCGACTTTGCCCGCTTTGTCTAAAACCTAGCTTGTATTGAAAGTTACTACTTTAGTAAATTAAACCGGCTTCAGCTATTTTTTTTTGAGATAAAGTTTCACATAATATAGTTTAATGCCCTACAAATTCAATTATTATCATTGGATACTCTAATTAACATGGTTCATTCGTTCCAAAGGTTAAAATTGACAACTGACGGTGTACCTGAATGTAACAGAGTTACAGTAAAAAAAACGTGTCGTGAAATAATTATAATATGAAAAATAAAATACATACCAAGAACTGGAGAACTTTGAAATCAAAGCCTACCTACACTAAAACAACTTACACATAAAGATTATCGTAAAACATATTCAATCAATTCTCAAACCACTCCAATTAACCCTAACAAGGGTGGTGTTGACCGCAGGGTCGTTTAGGCCCTTAGTGATTCGTTACTAATTTAAGTGCTCTCAGCATTATCGGGTTATGTGCAATACATGTTCTGAGGGGATTGATTGGGGAGTTTTTGACTGAAAGGTATTATGTAAATATTAACCAATAATGTTCAGTAATGGTGATCAGAATAGGTTTTATTTGGGAATTAGCTTCTTGCTCGCGGATTGGCCCATATAGTCAAAACTAGCGGTGAATAACTTTTCAAAATCATGTTATTCATGGTGCAGTAGTTTTAGATTATACGTATTATTTCAATGATTTGTATGTATGCCTCTTCGTAGATATTATTATTCATAAAGAATACAGATTCACTTAATTATTTTTACGTAATCAATCGTTATTAAAAAATTGTTTACAATATTTAATTCCAGTGGAATTATGATTATTTTGTATTAATATGTAATCTTTTTTTTTATTACAGGTAAAGCTGACCGCCACCAGGTGACCGGCGAGCAACACTATCCAACCCAGAATCCAGAAAAAATACTTTTTTTTTAATATGCATCACGTTTTAAAATCACCCTGTATCGACATAACGCGTGCATGCAGTCATTTCAAATGTCTACGGTTGCTGTAAATGACATCCACAAAGCTTTGTTCACGTAATTATCGCACAGACCGACATTGATTCTGGAAACTGTAGATGTTTGTGCACTATTCGCTCTTCATTTCGTTTGACAGCCTATTAATGTGAATCCCATGATGGATTTAGGTAGAACTGGATGGTAGCACTGTTTTGTTATACAGGGTGGTTTATTTTTATTTTTTATATGTGCACATTTTAAACGAAGAAATTAATAAATTTTGGAAGTGAAACTTATTAAGGCGCGTTGAGAGTAAAATTTCCAGGTCGCGTCATAGCAATACCGTCACGTTATGGAGTAAGGTGACAATTTGGTTTCTTTGAATCTTGCCAAGAAGTTTCACTTCTGACACGTGTGCTCGGCATACACGCTTTTTTCAAGGATGTTCTCTGGAAATACTAAACATTATCATACATTTGTTACAAGAACAATTATAGAATGGAATCGAGATGAATGTCTAGTCTTGAATTAATGTTTAACTAACACTTTAGATGCAAATTTCTCTTGTAACTTATCCATTAGGTTAAGTGCTTGTTATAACGTTTGTAAGGCACAATAGTGATGAAAGATTTCGTATTTTAGCGATATTAAAAATAATTAAAAATTTTCTGTAAAAACATGGCCTTTCTGACCTTTTTCCAATTATAATTGTATTAATGTTGATTTTATCTTGGTGTAAAGGTGGCAATAAATAAGAGATTGTAAGTTTGTGTTTTATTTTGACCTTTATTCTATTTAAATAATGAAAAAATAATAAATTTGAAAATATTTACACGTCCTTTGCTGAACCTTATTTTAAGCGTCATGATATGGCTCTCTAAATATATAAACGTTATATTATTATTTTTCTTCAAGAAATAATAACTATAGGTACTAATCTTGAACAATTCAGCTAGTTTATTCATTGTACTAGTATAATATTATATTATGTGTGATTTGTAGTATTTGTGGTAAAGGTAAAGTTAACGTACCTGAGCTTTGCTCGTGTCGATTCTGAAAATGTTTTCTGTTTCTTTTCGCCTTATTATGAAGTATTTTAAAACTCTACATACTCTATTCAGACTTGCGTGAAAAATTGACAATGAAATAAATTTGAAAGTGTGTTTGTGTGATTATTTTTTTCTGTTTGTCTTTATATCTTTCGCGACGGAGCGAAGGAAGCTAGAGAGTGACCTAGGCTAATTTTGACTGCGAAACATCGAATTCTGAAGAGAATTAATTGTATTTAATTACGCAGGCGAAGCGACAGAGCGATTTATGTAATTTTTATATCTCGAGCTATTTAGGAAGATGACAAAGGCTAATTTTGCCTGTAAAACATCGAATTCTGAAGGAAATTGCTTTCTATAAACGAAGTTGCGGGCTAAAGCTAGCTAGTTATATACAGTTTAATTGAAATTTAATAACATTTAAGCCTGTTTGTTAACATCTTGTGTTAATACCTCAGATAGCAGACCGCAGATTCCCATCTCGGCTTAGTGGGGTGATGTGGGACAAAGGTCGCGGGTTCGGATTTTGTTTAATTAATTAGTTTTAGTCACTTTAAACTGATTTGCTGAATTGGAAACGATTTATATTGACCCAAAGAAGGTCATTTGATTCATATGGAATTTGTAAATATTATACCAATAAAATAATGGAATGATACTTTGATTTTTATTTGTCTTGTTCCTCAACCTGGTTTTAAATACTTAATATTTATTTACAATATATATTTTTATGTTAACAAATATATTTTATGGATTAAATGGGATTAAACGTTAAATTTCACGCTAAGTTCTAAATGAAACGAACTTCTTTTTCAGGAATTGACTATCAATCACGTGAACGTTATTTTTTCAAATTGTCAAAAAAGGCTGCAATTGTATCCCATTGCAAATGAATATAATTTCAACTTTGGATCGCTTTTTCTATGAAAAATAATATTTATAACTTTCAAATTGTTGTACATAAAATTAACTAATAAAATATTTAATATACTGACCCCATAAAATGAAGCATGCACATAATATACAAAATAAAGAATTTACGTTGCAAATTTACATTTTCCAACGTTGCCTTAAAGTTATTATTTTAACCATAATTATATAATGCAGCCATAAAAAATTAATGGAAAATCAAAGGAACCCCGTAAAATTGAATCAAACAATACGGATGCAAATTAGGGACGTGCACGCATTTGCAAAGGGCCTGCCGCCTGATTAATGTACGTACTTTTTAACATTCTACAGTACCTTTTGGACCTTCTTTTACAAGGGGAGAAGGCATAAGAGATGTCAATTGTATACGAAAATTCGTAATAGGGTTGTAATTTGCATAGATATCGATAAAAAACGTACAGTTTCAGTGATATTTTTTCACACTACAATTACTAGAAACATTTATAAATATATACATAGATGGCCGCTATTAAATTATTATTTAATAAATTCTTCAGACATTTTTGCGTATTTCGCAACATTTAGATGCAAATATATATGCATGTAGATAAAAAACGTAACGACTATATTCCACTCTATAATAAGTGTATATTTCAAAATTCGGTGGTCATAAAAAGGCCCTATAATTGAAGAGTCGAGGTACGGCTTCCATAACATAAATACAAAACCCACTTTATTAGCCATACATCATTTTGTAGATGATTCGGAGTTTTAGCTTGTTGGTCTGTGAATAAATAATCAGATCCTGAAAGCCATAGAGTCAAAACATATTAAAAATGTGCAATGTACTGTTACTGTAGCTTTTTAAAAGCTGATATTTGTATAGTTCTTGTTATCTATATTATTTCAAAGTATAGCTTTTAAAATAATACAGATATTCCTATAAATATCTAAACCGTTAAAACAATGTTAAAAACGAACAATCGAATCTTATAAAAGCTCATAAATTATACCAAAACCTAAGTTTCATATTCGTGTCAAGAAAACACTATAATAATTTACGAGACCCTGTGTTTTAGATATGCATTCATAAAAGCAAGACTCTTATACAATAATTCAGAAAATTACAAATTCGTGCTATTCTAAGGTCGGTGAGCGGCGGCAATCTTTTTATTATAGGTAGTATTAAATGCTCGGATATTTTAATCTCAAGGCAACTGCAGTTGCATTTTACAGATGGCGGTCTTATCTTTCGATTTCTGCCAGATAACCCGAAAATTTATTTATCTTATGTTATGTTAAATGAACAGAAATCTTCGTAAAATGAAGTGTCCAACTCATAGGCTAAACCACTAGATACAAATGTTTTGAATGTAGAGATAATGTTGATCTAACTATGTTAGAGCCTAGAGGTATTATAAGATAGTATCGGCAAGTATGTTACACATGTTACACTTATCTGTTTAAAAAGGTATGTATCGAAAAAATACCTTGAAAAATATCCCCAATATCCTGTCAAACTGACACGTATTTAGAAATGGTTAAGATCCTAAAAATAAATTGATATGATAACATCATTTTATATTACTAGCGGTCCGCCCCGGCTTCGCCCGTGGTACCTACATGTTTAAACTATCCTATCTCTCAAGTTGGATCGAACTGCACATGGTGTGCGAATTTTATCATAATCGGTTAAGTGGTTTAGGAGTCTATTGAGGACAAACATTGTGACACGAGATTTATATATATTAAGATGGTTTATTATATTGGGTGGTTACCTATACTATCACATGTAACACTGGTAAGAGAATTTTATACATGTATAAGATAGAAAGATATATTTTATTATAGTTGAGAAGAATTGCCTTTTTCTGAGTGCCGGAACCCAGTGGGGTTGTATTTGGCGGAGTCCATCTTAACCTATGGCCCATTTCCCGGGAGTCGCGTATTTCTTAACCAAGTTTTCCCCATAATAAATAAGGGGAAAATGTCAGAGTACAATTCAAAGAAAAATTTAAAAGGGATTTTATCCCTTAAAATAAATAATATAAAATATAAAGAAAATGTTACAACGTTAACGATAAATTCAACTTTTATAAACGATTCATTTGTGACGAAACTTTTTCATGACTTTCAGATAAAGTAAAGGTAACTTTCAATTTTATCACTCAAAGGCACAAAACCCATAAAAGCACCAAAAGCGAATAAAGGCAATTTCTTAAAAATTCCAGATGAAAACTTCATTTTCAGGTTAAAGTTTAATTAACATTTTCGTTAAACTAATTAACTACTGATGCTTAAACCTCTGAATAGGCTTCACCTAGTCAATTCAGCAGCTAGAGGCTGATCCGAGAAAAGGAAAAGTGATTTACGGGTTGCGATTTCAGTGCGTTAGAGCGGGACAGTTATTGTTTTCCCGTTGCGTTTTCCTCTCGAAACTCAGTCGACGTCTCGGTCGGCTCGGTGTTTTTTCACTCATTCCGGCCTCAGTATTGGTTGCGCCACGGCGGCGTGTGTTGGATGCGATTCCGCTTGTAAACAGTGGAAAATATTGCGATTTACGCCACAATACAACCGATATATCACATAACAATAGTGTTTTCATTCATTCCGAGCACAGGGACGCTGGAGTAGCGCGTCAAAACATCCATTCCCACCATATACCCCGTTTGTTTTTGTTTTATTTACGCCGGGAAAATGCCGGCTTGAACTCGTGAATATTATACATTTAGTGCGTTTCATTGTTCCGTGACGTTTATGGGATTGTAGACGATTGTTGTGTGTTTTTTTTTATTGGTTTATTTTTCATTTGTTTTATTTTTCGGTCGAAGTGTGCCGGAGGACACGTGTGCTATCGATCGCCCGGCGAGTTTGAGGTAAGATGTTGATGGGTGTCAAGGATGGCATGTATAGTGTACATGGCGGTTTGTTCGTTTGTCCTTGTAGTTGTATAAACACGAGATAAGAATATCGATTTCCGCGCTACTGATAAACAGCTGGTCGCTCCGGGTCGATGACGTAATTTCTCGTTAATGTAACGAACTGGTTCCAATATCTGACCATATGACACGCTACATACACACGTGATATGGTTAAAACTGCATAACAGGCCTGTTGCTAAGGTAAATCGCGGTCGAAATTCAGTATGTTTTCGCGTTTATAATTATAAGCAATGTATTAAATAATTACGCAACGCTTTATTGATTTAAAATGTACGGTATAAAAATTGTAAGGTCGTAGAGTTCTGTAAACAAAGGCGACCTACCTCAACTTTCTGTCTCTACATTTTGGGTCATCGAGTAATACGTAGCTACACTCTACAGCTCTACATCTAGGTATATTACAAGTATTGTGTAACTCTACCAACCCAATTTGACATGAATATTGTTTAGTAGAGTCTGATATTAAATGTATCTACTATATATGGTAGAGCCGGGTTAAAATAAATACGACCATGGCTTATATTAAGAATTATTTGTAAAATTAATTAATTAAAATTATTATTATTACTTATTACTTATTAATTAAAATTACTTTAGTAGCTACATACGTGTTTCTTTAGATTCTTCTAATTAATAAAATGAAATAAAATATTTCAACTTCTTAGCATATTTGTTGTCTTATTGATACGACAAACATAACATTCTTAAGTTAAATTAAAAATTAACTAATTGTCGTATTTCATAAAACATATTATACCTACATATTGTCAGTTCTAATCGACGACTATTTCAATTAACAGAGATTTATTTCAAACCTACAATAAAACAAAGAATATTCAACTCCATGGAAACAAAGTCGTAGTTAATTATAAACAATCACAATGACAATAATTACAACAAAAGCATACATAATTCCAACATAACAACAATTTCACAACGACCTTTCGAGTCGAGAGGCAAAGTACTCATTAATTTTTAATTACGTCTAATTAAAATTATCAAGTTCAGGGCCGTTGTTATTAAAGAATTATAGGGCATATAATTAATGATATTACAATAATTTATAATAGAGGAATGTGTGATATTCTACTATATAATATTCTAGTGTTATCTATACTTATATTAAAAACCTGAAGAGTTTGTTTCAACATGCTAATCTCATAAACCACGCACTCAATTTGACAAGTTATTTCACTGTTTGATAGTCCATTTATCGAGGATGGCTATAGGCTATAATATGATATCATCACGCCTAAGATCAGAGGCCTAAGATCTGAGTAATGCGGGTAAAACAGCGGGGCACAGCTAGTAAGTTGTAAGTACATAAGTTTTTGGGATGAAAACGCAAAAGTGGCAGCATAAAATTTGACACACATTTTATAGATTACGGTCGAAATCAGCACATAAACTCCTTTATATAAAAAAGAGATATATAGCGACTCAGATTATGATTTATATATCATTTTTTCTCTTCAATTACTAATCGCATTTAAAAATATATCTTGTATTTGATAAGCTCATTCCCAAATATTATATTGTTCCAGACATTTCATATCACACTGAGTCGAGAAAATAAGAGAAAAAGCCTTAAAATCGCTAAAAAGCGCGGGCGTTGCGTCGGCGGATAAAACCGCGGGGCGTAAAAACCTTGTCAAAATTGTTTACGTTTTATATCAGAATTTTCCTTAACACATTAAGAATCAAATGATTATAAATCCGCGGCTTCGCCCGCGTGGTGTTTTTTCGCAATTAAAGGTAGCCTATATGTTCTTTCTCAGGGTCTAAAGATTGTCTGTGCCAAATTTCATCAAAATCGGTTGAGAACTTGAGAGGTTTAAGCGGGAAAGCGTAACAGACAGACAGACAGACAGGGTTACTGTCGCATTTATAATATTAGTAGGGATACTGAATTGGCTTTTATTTTTCAAGTAGTTATCAGAGTTCAATCGCCCACAAACACTCAAATCACAAGAAGTTTTGAAGAGGTTGAGTTACAAGTACTTAAGCTTTTTAGGATATAATATAATATAGACTTCTTGTTTTAATTCAGTTGTTCAAATTTAACACGTACTTCACAATGATAGTTATTAAAATAAACAATAATAATTTAGATAATTTCTACATGTTTGCGTACATCTGTGTATTTTACACACTTTACTAGTCTCATCAGAAACAAAGCTTTGGTAATTTTTATTCCATTCTTACGTTGGTCGTGTTTTGACTTTCCGCTTAGTATTTATTATAAATACAAAAACCTTGCTTACTCTACATAAAGTTTATTCTTATTTTTCACCAAAACAACTGAAGTCATTTTGACGCCTTTTAGCATAGACGTAGATAAGTTACTTAATAAAGATATAGGCTACTTTTTATAATCGCAGTGCTCAGCTCCTGTTGGTCTCAACGAGATGATAAACCTATAGCCTTCCTCGATAATTGGGCTATCTAACACCGAAAGAATTTATCAAATCGGACCAGTAGTTCCCGAGATTAGCCCGTTTAAACAAACAAACAAACTCTTCAGCTTTTTAATATAGATTTAAGTGTGAAATAAGTGTTGAAATTTTATGTTAGAAAAAGTCACTATAACATGAACCCAAGCGAAATAGCAAAAAATCAAGCTTATGTAGTTGAGTTATTCTGTCACTACATATCTCTTTAGTTATTCACTAACTGTTCCATTCGGCTTTGTTCGTGCACATGCCCAGAGGGATTACATACGACAAACAGCAGTTTGTTATATTATTCAACGCTTGGACTAAGCTATGTTACGTGGAATGTAGGTTTTGGATGCGAAGTTATTTAGTGTTAAGTATTTTTTACTTTTTTAGGCTGTCTTTTTAGGTAAGACGACAAATAAATAACTGTATTTATATGTAAGTTGTACATACAGTATAGTCTGTATTATATTTTTGGCTATATTGCAAAATTCTTCGTCGCTGCTCCTATAAGAAGCGGTTCTTCTACGAAAAAATGTATTATCCGGACACAGATATAAATTTTTAATTCGATCGTTCCTGAGACGAGATAACCGCGTTCTACCTAACAATTTTATTAACTTTATGACATCCACATTATGAATACACTGCTTTACCATATTTACAAAAACTTTACTTTACTTTAGTAGTTGTGTACTTTTGTAGTTCCAAGACGATAACAGGAAATTATGTAAAAGAAAGAACATATACATGGGAAATCCCGATATACAGGGTGTCCCACTATTGGTATACTAAGCGCGAAGGGACTTGTAGTTTTGCATACACTGATCACGTAAAAAATATTTAAACAACAAAATTACGTCAAAAATTTTTTGCTAAATTTTTCCTTAAAATCCATGTTTTCTTCTCTAGCTTCGCGCAGCCGTCATATACCGCTTCTCTAATGTGAGCATTTTGTCTATGAAAACATAATCTTAAACGATAGCTCACGTGCTGGTGGCAAAAATGGGCGGGTTGCTTGTTAGGGGTGTACACATAGAGTTTTAAGAATTCATATATCTGAAAAAAAAATGCGTTTGGAATTTTTTAAGTGTTTTTTACGAACTCAGCGTATGCAAAACTATAACCTCCTTTGAGCATAGTATACCAACAGCGGGACACCCTGTATACGTCATCAATTATATTCAGTACTAGCGGTCCGCCCCGGCTTCGCCCGTGGTACGTATTTACGTTTTCTCTACATAAGAACCATCCTCGTACTTCAAGGAATATAATAAAAAAAGAATTATCGAAATCGGTTCAGCCGTTCTCGAGTTATGCGCTTACCAACACATTTTGGGATTCATTTTTATATTATAAGATAACCTAATTATTATCATAGAGTCAATACCTAGTTAGCTTTATTTTATTAATGTAGAGTCTGACGTAGAGTCTTGGCTCTACTTGTAAATAAATTTTATTTAAATCTCGATTTTCTTAAAAATGGTTTACATATATTTCTATAAAAATATATTTTAAGTTGGTTTCTGAACGGTACAATATCTCAAAGAACGTCGATGCGAGATGAGCTCTAATTTAAACTTGATATTCGACCTGTAAGACACGTTTCAACGCCTATTTTCTCATATCATTTCTTATTCATGCAAATATAATGTGCTACAATGAAGTGAGCGGTCTAAAAAATTATAATATACAGTTAAATTTTATTTAGTGTTCGTTAATAACGGTACTAGCTGTTCCCCGCGGTTTTACCCGCATTGGTGGATTCATAAGCTATCTAATCGCTTTTCTGGATTAATGAGCAATCTAACATTGAAATACTTTTTCAAATCGGACCCGTGGTTCCTGAGATTAGCGCGTTCAAACAAATAAACTCTTCAACTATATATTATAAGTATAGACTATTGATAAACGTTGCGAAGTTACTACAATCACATACATACATGAAGCTTCATTCACAACATGAGGTCAAATGCCAAACCCTAGACTTTCCAAGGTACTTTGTAGCCTTTTGCGAAATACTTAGCACTTTTGGCTTCGAGAAATTTCCACAAATTGCTTTTTAACTTGCTACGAACATTATCTGTGACTAATGATTTTCGTCTAATTCAAATTTAATGAGGCTTCCAAGGGACGAATATTGTCTATTTATCTGTTTTCTTTTTGGCCACTTTTTGGCATAAAGTTTAACCTACCTTGCCTTTTTAAGAACCACGAATATTTTTAGAGCTTATAGTTTTTGATTCCAGTTTTTAAATATTAATAACTATATATTATGAAATAAATTATTTAATTCAAATTTTATTGTGCACTGTGATATTGATATACGCGAATAAACGATTTTTATTTTATTTATATTTTGAAGGGAAAAAAACGACCACTTTTTAACCCTTATATGATACCATCGTCATATTTGATAAACATCAGTACAAGCTGTTTTATTTTTTTGCCATATTTTCTGATAACATTTTAAAAAGTCATAAAAATACACTTGAAAAATACAGTCTCTCGTATGAATATACAGATAGATAGTTTATAGCCTAAAATATTACCCATAATTATACATAAATTTCGCAAGGACATAGCCCACGTAACGCCGGGCGCGAGGCTTGTAGGCGGCGGTTACGACAGACATACAATTACACGATAGTTTATCAAGGAAACTGGGAAAATAATGTGTTGTATGTATCGATATATGTATATTTGGATAAAATTAAATTTGTCAGTTTAGTGTTAGGTATAATGTAGAAATTGTAAGTTGGTGAAAATCACGACGTGCCATTTTTTTTACATACACTTTAAAAAGTCAATTCATGTAAAATACACTTGAAAAGTATTTCTATTTTCTTCTCGTTTGTAGTATATATTTCTCTCGGATGACCTGTAAACAAATAAAAAATCTGTATACATACGGCAAAAACTGTATTAATTACAAAAGTTTGTTGTTGTACATTGCACATAACTAATATTATTAAATAATAATTTATAACCTTGACAACCCTATCCATATCGACCAAAAAAGTGCGTGACATTAAAACCCACATCCCAACTGTATGAAGAACAACTGATTCCTTTCTGACTACTTTCGGACTATTTCCTTTACAGCTTTGGAGCTATAAAACAACAGCTATGAAATTTGATAGCTTGTAAAATAGCTTAAGCCTCAACACCAGGTGGCAAGCACAACAATGTTATAAGAATAAGAATAAGAATAAGAATAATTTATTTCGCCAAAAGCCAACAACAGATATAATGAAAAGAATAAGGAATACAAAAAACACAGAAAAAGACAAAAGTGTGGCAGACCGTTAGCAAAAAGGGGACCAACTCAGTATTAAGCTGTGCCTTCAACAGCACAGCACTGATTTTCAGCACAGCACTGAGTTTCAGTTATCTACACATCGATGGTCGCAATCAGTGAAATCAATTAAAACAAACGCTTAAAGCATTCAGCACAAGGTTGTGTAACCGTGTCGGCAGGAAGTTGACGCGATATACGGGATAGGGTTGTCACTAAACAGAATTTAATTTTATTTGAAAATTAGAGAATATAAAATTTGAATGTGGAGTCCGAATGGATGGATCCGAATCTGCGTCATTCGTGAAAATTCACGCGAAAATTAATTTGTTCTGGCATTTTCATGTACGTTTTATGTTTTTTATTCATCTCATTGTACTGCAAATTATCACACACTTGCTGTACCCCGCGGTGTTACCCGCAGTGTTCCGATTCTTTTGGTCTTAGCGTGATGATATAAAGCCTCGATAAATGGGCTGTCTAACACCGAAAAAATGTTTCAAATCGGACCAGTAAGTTCTAAACTCTTCGGCTTTATAATATTAGTATAGATTAACAGATCAAATGCCAATAATAAAAAGTATTTTATAAATAAAAAACATTAACTTTAAAGTGACAACCCTACGATTAGTGAATAATATGTTAGTGCATTGCTTTAACGCATGTACCCGATACAAGTTATCAGTCTTTAACCGACGGATAACAAAAGTGGGTTGTGTTTTACGGTACTCCACTATTTATCTGTATTTACGAGTACATGCGACATAACTTTGTTATTAATATGTTTTTGTTTAGAATATTCTAGAAATATTAACTTAGTATGTATAAATATAGTTTCTTATGAGTAAATTAGATTATATAGTAACACTAGAAGGTACTGGATTGGGCAAGGTTTGATAATCATTGAAATTCTCGTCTATATTTAATCATTTGATACTGTACTGATTAATTTCTATTCCCGTTAATAAGTTAATCTAAGATATCTTATCTTAATACTATTATAAAGGCGAAAGTTTGTATGGATGTATGGATGTATGGATGTATGGATGTTTGTTACTCTTTCACGTAAAAACTACTGAACCGATTACAATGAAATTTAGCACACATATAGAGAACTTGGATTAACACATAGGATAGTTTTTATCCCGGAAATCCCACGGGAACGGGAACTATGCGGGTTTTCCTTTGCAAACGCGGGCGAAGCCGCGGGCGGAAATCTAGTCAATTATCAAATAATATGAAAGTCTATCCCTGCATGTTGTTAATGGTAAATGATTATAATTAAACGTTCAAAATTATGTTCCTAATAATATATTTATAAAAAATCGCAATGGTAAGTTGTGCTCAGAGGGTCAAGAATAAAAAGAAGCCTAATTTCCATTCAGAAAAACCTGTACATATCGAAAGAAAATGCTTCTTCGTCTTTTAACTACTATATAATCAATTTAACTATTTTCCTCGTCTTTTTTGGGTTGCCTGGTAGAGATCGCTGCCAGCGATAAGGCCGTCTACTGTACATTGATTAATTTATTGTTAAGTTTATAAAATGTATCTTACCTGGTGTACAATAAAGTATTTTTCATTCATTCATTCATTCATAATCAGAAAAAATAATTCCCATAACACAGCCATTTATTATGTTACAAGCGAATGATTTTTCTTGCGCAGTTTAGTTGCATAATCAAATAACGAGCTATTAATTTATTTTCTTATCGCGTATGTACTTGTTACGTATCCTTACGTTTTTATATGAAACTTGCGTAACTGTAGTTTTGTGAAACTTCTATAAGCGAGTTGGGAGTAAATAAGGTCGCGTCATGGCAATACCGTCACGTTATGGCGACGATTTTGGTTTCTTCGAATCTTTCTAAAGAAGTTTCACTTATAACACGTGTGCTCGGCACACACGCTCTTTTTATTTTTTTATGTTTTCAAAATCGTGCACTTTGCCATGGAAGAAACTGTTTATTCTTTATGATTTCTTATGCATAAAACAAGTTGTTATTTTGATACGATTAATAAATCAATATGCAACACAAATCTATTTGTTATCAAAAAATACACAGTTTTATGCCAGCTCTTCTTTGTAGAGTCAAAGCTTCCCGAAGTTGTTACTAATTACTATATGTAAAAAGATACCTACCCAATTTGCTTCAACAGTATTACCTAATATTAAAAAAAATAAATCATTGTTTCTTATGTTATTAATATTAAAAAAAAAGACGTGTGGCACTCGGGGACTGCCGCGGTAAAGCTATTGCATAGCATGCCTTCAAGCCACATGCAGTGCCCGTCGGAGGGAGCGTGAGGTTTTTTTTCTGGATTCGGTCCCCGCGATCAAGGCCCGCGATAGAAGCTATGCAATAGCATTGTTTCTCATGTTAATTTAGAAGAAAAAGCGTATTCAAGAGTCATTTTGAAATCTATATTTACTTTGTATAGTTTTTAAATTATCCTAATTCATTTTAGGGTCAAGTACTAGCACATTACAGAATTTGATAAGAATTTTAATAGATCTCTTTGAACAATTAAATCCTTAGTGTGAGTAATTTACTCAGGCACTTTCATTTCTAGTAGTAAATTATATCTTTAAAGTGGATATTACATAAAACTGAAAAACAGATAAATTTTAGGAATAAGTAATAACACTTTAAATTATTTTTATTTATAATAATAGTACGATAGGCAGAGAAGTTTTTTTCTGATTATTCATTCATTTAAAATTCTTACAAAACAACGACTGTTTTTTCCCAGAAATAGCCTACTTACATACAGCCCAGGAATACTACAATAGTAGTACAATAGTACTACATATAATAATATGCAAAAATGCCAAAATGAACAACACACGAATCTGCTGGCTATCGGAAACCCATCAAGCCAGCCCTTCCGTTGGCTCAAGGCCGGAACCTTTCACTCGATCTTGCAGTTTCGCAACCATTGTACTAGCCTGATTGAGATGTTTGACCTGAATTGCTTGACAATTGTATTTTTGCAAAATATTATTGAATCCATAAATTATTGTGATATTTGGAGTACTTTTTTTCTCGAAACTTACTTATAATTCTTCTTCTTCACGTTACCTACACCCTTGAAGTTTTTAAAGAAGAATTTAGTTGCAATACCTACAAGCATAAATTTCATACAAATTTAAGCCCCTTATTAACCTTCTTTATTCATCTTAACTATAGAGGAAAGCATGTTACAAAATTTGAAGCCCCTTATCCTAGACTAGCCGCTCCGCGCGGTTTCACCCCCGTGGCTCTTCTCCTGTTGGTCGTAGCGTGATCGTATATAGCCTTCCTCGATAAATGAGCTATCTAACACCGAAAGAATTTTTCAAATCGGCCCAGTAGTTCCCGAGATTAGCGCGTTCAAATAAACAAACAAACAAACAACTCTTCAGCTTTTAAATATTAGTATAGAAATTGATTTCAGTTTTGCGTTGATATGTCGGTCAGTAAATATAATATAAACTTAATTAGACTCCAGTAATTCTAAATGGATAACGTTAATCTATTTAATACTTCACAAGCAATAATAGAACATGGTCGTTGCGATGTATAAAAATGTACATTTAATACTCCTTGATTGGTTAGTGCTATAAGTTATTACAGAAATAGATTCAAGTAAGAAAAAAAAAAAGAAAATTCAAATCACTCATCCATTTCAGAGCCTTTATTAAACAACTTTAACAAACACTTATCTCCTCTATATGTTTTCTGTACTTATATTTTTTTAGTAAAAAAGTAGGTTTATCGAGATATCGCTTAAATCTAGCCTACAATAATAAGGTCAAACACATTCTGTTGTTGACTGTACCTCCATCACAGTAACTGCGTAATTAACGTTAGATTAAGTACAAAGCCGATGTTTCGTAACACTAATAGTATATTACGACGTTGCGTATCGTAATATTGGAATTATGTACAGTTGTGTGCAGAAGTCAATTAGTTATTAATGAGGTTGATTATTGATAGGAAATTTATGTTCTGAAGTTTGATACCTATACTGTTATAATAATAATAATTAGGTAGCATTTATTCGTCATGATTGAATTAACTAAAATATCAAATAATAAGTAACACACTTAATAAAAAGGCCTGCTTTTAATGATTCTTTATTTCTCAATCTGTTAAATCCAAAGATTCTGACCAAATTTTCAGGAACCTAAAGCAGCCCAGGTCGATAATGTTCTTATTTATGTTTAAAATTTATTTTCACACCGTGTTTCAATAATCAATAACACCTTTTTTGCTATTAATTATTTTACTTATTATTTCTTTATTTACATCATTTAATTTTCTACCCGACTGTATTGGGCCATATGGAATGACGTCATTAAGTAGTCTAGTAGTATCTATTTGTGTATAATTAAATCGTGATATTTTTGATGAGATTTCATGACAATGATAAGGACAAAACTTTCTTGTTTGTTTTTATTTATTTTTAAACGATAGGCACATAGTCAAATAAAAAAACACTAATTCTTTCGTTTGATATATTATTATGTATAAATTGAAGATTACCAAGATAAATAATAATTAATAAGCTAGTTGGTAGAGTCAGAGATAAATAATATCACAATTAAATTCTTAAATTGCAAAAAAAAATATTTTACCATAATATTATATGAAAAGGTTTTTGACTGGTTAAGGGTTTTGACTGTAACATATATATCTAGAGAAATCGATCGATTAACTTATACTATTACGTAAAGATTCATCCAAATACTCCAAGAAATATTTCAAAGCCAATATCTCCAAACTGCGAACTTGACATTACCAACTGCTCGTGAATTTTAATAAGCTCCGATAAGTCTTGCTTCTAGAACATTCTAGATAGAACCAATTAGTAATGTGGGTTAGATAAGAATGTCTGAAGTATTTCAATGGAACTATATCTATAAAGTACAACAATGATATAATTAATTATATTATTTTGGATGCGTAAATAAGCCAATGGAGCCAGTGTTTCGGTAGCGGGCTAAAAAGCAGCTTATATTCTATCTATAGATTATAATCCATATTTATAAATAAGAGCGAGTGTGCCGAGCACACGTGTCAGAAGTGAAACTTATTTGGCGAGATTTAAAGATACCAAAATCGTCGTCTTTTTCCATGACGTGACGGTATCGTAATACGCGACTTTGAAATTTTATTCTCAACGCGCTTATTGAAGTTTTACTTCAAAAAATTGCTGCACTGCTGACAGAACATTAGAAAAACTGTAATACAAACATAATATAATATTAAACAGAAGCTGCATCCCACTGTAACATATTATTCAATGTATGCAAAAAAATCCAGCCGTTTTATGTATTTTACAGTCACAAACAAACCACGAACAGCGTGCGTTTATAGAAGGATGGAAAGATTTTTGTTAGTTTGTTACCTAATCATACCAGAACGGATGAACGAATCTATGCCAAATCATGTACAGTGATAGATAGATAGAATAGTACAGAATAGCAAATAAGTAAACTAAATCAACAAAATGTTTTCCAAATATGTAATTCAATTTCAATAACTGTCATTCCCAAATAATCGTATTAGCTGTATTTATCAATTATCATCAGTTTTCGATATGTTTGTTTAACGTTAACAGCTGTGCTAATAAATTTAATTATACGTGTTTGTATTACAATTATGACAGTAATTAGCACTTGCGGTTAAACGATAAGTGCGTACCAGTGATAGTTGAGAGGTCAAGGGATGTAGGTTCGAATCTAGACTATACATAGACTTTTAAAGTATGGAAAGAAGTTATGAATAAATATAGAAATAGAGTGGGCTTTGAATCAGTTTTTTGTGAAATATCAAATCATTTACATGTGTGTGACAGCTGAGTGTACAATGTACATGTGTTTATGTGCGTGAAAATGTTAGAGTAGATGTATTAAATCACAACAAGGTTAACATTTTCATTTAAATTTCAGTAAAATTGAAACCACATTATAATAAAATCATAATATATTAAAATAACCTTAATAAAACCCAGCTCTAATAAACTGCGAAACATTCTTAACAAACAAAACTCCACCTTGTACATATTTGATCGACTTTAAAATTCGTGCCGTATATGAAAATATTTCAGATAAAACACGACTCCAGAATTTCTGTAAAGTTTGATAAATAAACAAAAGTTAGCGGGGAAATGTTAAACAGCATATGTTACCTGCGTGACTGCGGGCGGAGTCTTCGTAAACATAACCCTTTTAAAGTTACGTTCCAATGTTCCAATTTGAGTTTGAAAATTGTACGCCATTTTAAACAAGGTGTAGTATATGTAAGACATTCAGATGGTTCATTGTTTATGACTAACTAGTTGAGATATTTTTAATGTTAATTAGTTACGCTAATTATTGTAATTTCATTGATCTATAGCCAGTTATGACAATAGTGTTCAATAATAATTTGAGTCTTGAAATTGTGTTATATACCAATAAATGGGTTCGTCAAGTCAAGTACTTATTTAAAAGTCTTGAATTGTTTTCTACTTCGTAGTATAAATCATATTTTCAATTTTGATATCTCTTAATAATTTGTGTACTGAAACCGAGATACTTAATTAGATAGCATCAGAAAATTGGAATATAATATGATCCAATAAATTGCAAGCATAATACCAACGTTCAGTTAATTAAAGAAAAATATTCAGCTCTTTCAGCTTTTTCGGGGTCCAATTAATCTGCTTATAATGAATTCTTTGCCCATAAATATAAGGTTGAAATTACGTGAGCACAGTGTAGCCGCTAAATCAGATTTGGCAAAAGTTTTTGGTTGAAATTTATTGAATGCGTTATCTTTATTTCACGTTAGTTAATCTCGATAGAGTTTGTTCGCAGTGTTCGTGGAAATTTCGCTGTTTTTACCAGAATTGGGTTTTGGTAGTGGCATAGATTATGAATTTATGTGGCCGATGTGATACGAACTAAATTGGTTGGCGGGAAAATACTAAAAAAAATCCGCTTGTCTCTTTAATGAATTGATTAAATTTATTTGTATACTAGCGGTCCGCCCCGGCTTCGCCCGTGGTACATAATATTTACGTTTTCTCTACATAAGAACCATCCTCGTACTTCAAGGAATATAATAAAAAAAGAATTATCGAAATCGGTTCAGCCGTTCTCGAGTTATGCGCTTACCAACACATTTTGCGATTCATTTTTATATATAAGATAAAGATTGGGAAAATTATAAAAGGCTTATAGTAGATTCAAGTTTAACTTCTGTATCTACGTATCTGTAAATAGTGATAATTGATGTTAATAGTGGTATGATACCTATTATTCAGTTATAACGATTGGGGCGGCGTTATTCTAAGTCGATGTCGGCAATTCGTAGCTACATACTGCTACAGATAACAGATACCATATATTTTTTGACTCTACAGTTTACAGCATTACGAACGGCGATATACTACGGCATTATAATAATAGATAACATGAAGTGGGAAACAGTTGATGAAAATAGTGTAATCTTACAAAGAAAAAGCCCCGGCCTGACTGGCAATAGATAACCTAACACACAGATGAATCTGTACAAAGAGATTTTATTGTTTGATTGTAACCAATAAGTTTTTTAACTTCTTGATTCGTTTTGAAAATTGTTGCAGAAAGCTATTTACCATACCATACCATGACATATTTACGACGGCAAGCTTCGAAATCTTAACTACAGCTACCGAATGTCTTTTTGCACTATCAAAACATGTTCCATGTTTCCAAACCAGTATATAGTATCACGATAAGTCGCCAGTTGAAATAAAGAGCTATAAAGTGGAGATAGGTGATTTGGAGAGCCGCCAGGGTCGCCGGTTCATCAGGGTGTGAAGATTTGGCAAGCCGTGTTCAGCCGTGATGTATGACTCCAGATGGTTTTTAGTTTGGTGACAATTTTGAGGTTCAAGTAATGTTGAGATTTTAGTTCTATGCAATTTGTTTTTGAAGTGAACATTCATTTGGGCGCGTTTAAATAGTAAAATTTCGAAGTCGCGTCATGACAATACCGTCATGACAATACCGTCATGGGGTTGACTTTAGAAACGTGCGGCACGAATTTCGGCGCGATTTTAATTTTTATCGATCGATAATGATGCCCCGAAACATACATTAGCGGCTTTTCGTGCGGAAACGTGTAATTACAGAGAAATCTTTTTTTTAATTTTTGAGATTATGTTCAAAATTGTTTGAGTTACATTGACAAAACTACAAGAATTGTGTTTGAAAGAGGTAACAAATGTCTTAATGTACATATTAAAAACCATAGTTCATTCAAAAGCATGTTGCTGAGGGGACAACAATTCATACGGGTTATTGGCGAGCATATGATTGTTTGGGGCAATATGGGTATTTTCATAAAAAAGTTAATCACTCAGACCCAGACAACCCATTTGTTGCCTCTGACCCATTTGAGTCCCAGTGGCATGTTGTAAAAAGATTTTTTAAAAAAGATAACTATAACCACCCAGCAAACTTCGGTGATAATATTATTACCTATAGAATATGTGGAGACGATGAGTGGAAAAAAATAAAATGGATCCATTCATTGCCATTGTAAATTGTATCAAACATGTATACAAGATTTGAAAAATAATTATTAAAAAAAAATGTTTTTATTGTATGTATATTGCACACAAATTGTTAATCACAGAACCGAATCTGTCCACCCCGATTCCACGTGGTACTTGTCTGTCATACACTAGAGTGTATTAAAAAAGTCGGAGGCGCGGAGGAGCGTGGCGCCCGCGTGTGCTGAGAGCAGGCAGAGTCAAGCGAGCCGGAGTGGCTGAGGCTGGTCGCCAAAGGCGACCAAAAAGCCGAAGCTACGAAGGCGAGTGAAGACTCCTGCCTGCAACGAGGTACACGGGGGCAAGCGCCACGTTCTGCAGCGCCGGAGCAGTCAAGAAAGCCCATAATCTTCGTTATATTTCTAACTACACATCACTACACAGTATAAAACAAAGTCACTTTCTCTATCCCTATGTCCCTTTGTATGCTTAAATCTTTCAAACTACGCAACGGATTTTGATGCGGTTTTTTTTAATAGATAGAGTGATTCAAGAGGAAGGTTTTAGTATATAATTTATTAGGTTTAAGTCAAAGCGGGCGAAGCCGCGGGCGGTAAGCTAGTATAAAAATAATCTCAAAAAAAATTAAAAAAAATAGAAGGGGGGGTTTCCTCACCCCCCCCACTTTATAGGGGGTCTCCCCTTGCCTCCCCCCTCCCTTTCCCTCCCCTCCCCCCCCTTAATTCGTGCCGCAAATTTCTAAAGAAATACCCCGTCATGTCATGGAGTAAGGCGATGATTTTGGTATCTTTGAATCTTGCCAAAGAAATTTCACTTCTGACACGTGCTCGGCACACACGCTCTTTTTAATAGGTAATTAGATCCTTTTTGGTATAAAAGAATTATTTATACCAATATTACAAAAAGAAAATATATTTTTATTGATTCGCTAAAATCTAAGCCGAGTTGAATGGTATTTTTTATACCTTGCCATATGTGGCACTCAGGGACTGCCGCGGTAAAGCTATTGCATAGCATGCCTTCAAGCCACACCTCCGAGCCCGTCGGAGTGGGGAGCGTGAGGTTTTTTCGTTACGGAATTTCTCAATTCGGTCCCCGCGCTCAAGGCCCGCGATAGAAGCCATGCAATAGCTTAAAAAAATGGACCCAGGTGACGATTTTTAGCCTAATTGTTCCTTTAATTCCAATATCCACTCTTTAACTGCGTTAACCAATCCGCACATCAGTCAAAAAGCGCTAAAAGATTTAAAAATGACATATCAAAAGTCAAATAATTAGATTACGCTCGCCAATCCACGTTTCAAGACCAGTGAATATCGCAAATTGATATGGACCGACCGTAATACACTTATGCAGTATAATTGAATTGATATCGTTTCTGCCAAAGCGGCTATGCTGTCATACTTGCACTCTTTTATATAATTTATTTACCGGTACATATATAATCCTGCACCTAAATTGAAAATATATGCAATGTACATTAAAAAATCCAATTGAATAGAATTAAATAAATTATTTTCAAATTATTGTTCTTGAAAAGTCTACCAGGGCCTTAACACAGAGCCTTTTAATGAAAAAATTAGGTTTTAAACAATGTAAGCCTACATAAAAAATTAAAAAATTTATGCATTTAAGCGCCATGGGGTTTTTTTTTCGGTCTACACATAAAACATAATATATATTTAATGTAATAAGCTAAGAAGCATACAGAACTTTCTCCGAAAGAAGATTTGCTCTACAATGACGCCAAATCGTTAACATTTTTCGAAATTGCCACCAAACAAATTTCTCTAAACAGAAAGGATTTATTCTCCTTATAAAACAGGGCCTCAAAATACGATCTAGAGGCCCCAAATTGCTCATAAAGAAAATTTGTTAACTAAATCTGCTCTACATTGCTGCTCTACAAACCAACCCATTTTCATAAGACAGAATACCCATTCATTTTTCTACATTTAAAAAACGGGGCCTCTAATTTTTACCAGGGGCCCTAAACTACGTCTCTGCACTCAATCGCACGTCTCCAATAGTAATATAATTACGTTCCCACAGGACTGGGCTTTCAATGTTTCTGCGTTATTAGATCACAAGGCTGACCCGCCGCATGAAAGATAGAATTTTTAACTCATTTACCGATGTGGTGGGGCCTTTATATTGTATTCATTCATATAGATACGTATATAATGAAATTCTTTGATGAAAAAAGTCAATTTGTAAAAGAGTAGATTTGGTACAATTGAATGTGACAATTTATATTGAGAATTTGTGTTTATTGTTTTTGTTGTGTTTATGAATAGGAGAATATATTTTATTTTATTTGTTGAATTCGTATTTTTTATAAAAATACATTGTTTTGATGATGTTATTTTGCTGTCGAAAGATGAGATAAAAGGTTTTTAAAGGGTAAAAACTGTAAACATTATCAATAATAGCTCCATCAGATTCAGTCCCTAATAAAAGCAGGAAAAATTTAAATATTTTATTTTGTTTAGTCCATTCATACAAATTTACAGTTAACCATGTAAGTCGTGAATTAAGCAGCATTTAAATGTAATTTATCGATAAAGGTCAGATGAATACATCACTAGCCATAGCTATCTCAATGAATTCCTAGACTAAACAAACGAGCTACGGTAAACGCCTGTTAGCGAAAGGCAGTAGTCGCACTGAATGATTGATACAGTACAGTTGGGATGTTTGCCCATTACCTTATATAACTCTTTAGGGATGTACGGAGTGCATGTCGATAAAAGTTTCGCCGCACTTAAACATTAAAAATGTTATATGTGTCAAATATAAAAAAATATGAAATAAATTACCTTAACAATAAAAAAAAATATTTTTAATTATTATGAACTTATTTGAACACATCATTATTATATAGGCATTATTAAGTGTAATAATAATTTTGAAAGCTTTTTCTTTAAGGAGCTTTAAGATGGATGCTTTCGCTTTTCTGTAGATCAAATATGTAGTTACGCTTAATTTCATAATCAATAAATTAAATGTATTCCAATAATATAATGTTCCTTACGTCTTAAAAATATAATTAATATCTAATAACTATAATTCTAAATTTAATGTTTCATAGAAGTCATGAAACTACACAATAACGTTGTTTTATTGCGCTGCGGTCATGATGAAGTCATTTATGCAATCGACATTAATTAATATAATTTTATTATGTATTGCAAATTGCAATTTATATCACTCATAATATTTCATTCTTGCACGTATAATTCTTTGTAATGATATATGATAATATAATGTTGTTGGAAATGAACATCGTGCTTGTCTATGAACTTTAATAGTTTTACAGATTCTCAATCCCCACTGTTTAATACGTTCTCAATGAAATTCAGAAAAACAGTTTATATATTTTTTATTAATGAAGCAATTTAAACTGAGTAATATCTTTCAAGTGTATTTGAATGAAAAAAAATCTCAACAAACATTTTCATCGATCACATATCGATAGAACATACATCACTAGGTCTCAGACTTGCAATTTACCAAAGTAGGCTTTCATTTATGTAACGCTTTATCTAAGCCTGCCTTACCCAGTAACCTACCTGAATTCATGATCATACGATTGTATATTGTTATATCCATTGTTTTGGAAGCATTGTTTGGTTTTGTTAAATTGTTTTCGACTCGAGTGGCGTAATTCTATCGACTGTTGTGCAATAGTGTTGGGCTATATCAATAAATATTTTGGGCATTTATTAAGGCAATATGTTTGATGTATATGTCGCAGGCAAATTGTATTATTCCGCTGTTTACAAACGCTCGGCATTTTGTAATATGTCGAGAATTCGTATCCAGAAATTTTGGTCTGGATAAGGGGAAGGGTTAGGCTAGGTTCGTGTTTTTTTAACTTGTGTAACCGTGTCTTTTTGTGAAAAAGTAAATCCTCAGCATATAAACGGACGCCGTTTGAATGAATGAATGAATGAATGAATGAAAATTCTTTATTGCACATAAAAATACAGGATTACAAAATAAGAGTGATACAACTTAAAATATGTACGGAGGGCGGTCTTATCGCTGTAATCGATTTCTGCCAGACAACCCGCAAAACCATAAGGATTAGATATTTTATGGTGATGGTGCATTACATTTAGGTACATTTTTAGGAAATTCTACAATGTGCCTGCAACATATTATATAATGTGATTGATGTTAGTATATTTATTATTTAGCCTTCAATGATATATTCGTGTGCCAATTGGTGACATATTGAGAAGTCATTGTTTATTTTTTCTTATAAGTCTGTAGGTCACTATTTGTATGCAAATTATAAGGTTAACATGTGTATTTGTGTAGTTATAATATATATTTATGCATGTGTGGATGTAGTGAAACGATTAGAGTATGGCGTTTTTAATATTAAATGTCTTAAACATGCATTTTATGAACTAAGTACTAACCTATAACTTGAGAGCATCGCATACTTGAGAAACATCTTAGATCCTTGCTCATGTTAATTTGAAAACTCAAAATAAACGAAAAACAACATTTCCTATTTATTCACCCTACAAAAAACAAGTCTTAACAAGATTGTAATTACAGTCTTATTAGTTTCTGAAATTTTCGCTGCATTTCCAATTTCAGTTTAAGTTGCAGGTGAGTCTATATTTTAACGAAACTTCATTAGTTTGCAGTCCAGTTAATTTATTCCAATTGGATGTTCTACAAATTTAGTTGCAGATATTCTATTTAGTGGCCATTTTGATTTCCCTGTTTCGTTGCAACTTCGTAGCAAATTGAGTTTTTATGATGTTGAGAATGTATGAATACAATTTTAAATTTTGCTTTGTTGTAAAAAAGCTATTGCATAGACCGAATCAAGATGCTATGCAATAGCTTTCTGCGGCAGTCCCCGAGTGCCACACGTCTTTTTTTATCTATATTATTGCTTATTTCCTTACAACAGTATGATAATAAAGAGTCTATTTAGATACAGTTTTAGAATAAAATATGTAAAATAAACGAATACGAATGTTGTAAGAATGTTGCTGAATGTCAATGAAAACAGAATCCTCCTACAAATGAAAGTGAAGATATTACGTAAAACAAACGAATTTGACTCTCATCATTTTTCACGCAGCCACAGAACATTTATATTGAAGTCGAATCACCCCTTGCGTAACATAATTATACAGGGTGTCCCACTGTTGGTATACTAAGCGCGAAGGGACTTGTAGTTTTACATACACTGATCACGTAAAAAATACTTAAACAACAAAATGACGTCAAAAATTGTTTGCTAAATTTTCCCTGAAAATCCATGTTTTCTTCTCTAACTTCGCGCAGCCGGCATATACCGCTTCTCTAATATGAGCATTTTGTCTATGAAAACATAATCTTAACGATAGCTCACGTGCTGGTGGCAAAGTTGGGCGGGTTGCTTGTTAGAGGTGTACGCATAGAGTTTTAAGAATTCATCTATCTGAAAAAAAAATGCGTCTGGAATTTTATAAGTATTTTTTACGTACTCAGCGTATGCAAAACTATAACCTCCTTTGAGCTTAGTATACCAACAGTGGGACACCCTGTATAGTAAAGGGAATTTAGACAGATAATTTATGGTAAATAAAAGGAAGGTTTTGTTATGAATTCTATGGTATTTCTGAGATGTTACATGTCGCTATTAAAAGGGATAAATGTAAACTGGTTAACATTTTGGTCTTAAAGAGGATAGAGATCTTTATAAGTTGAAATAAAATTAAACAATGATATGTATGGAATGTGTCGATATTTTATTATTTTCAAAGATAGGTAATATTAATATGTAAATTCGTCGTAAGTAGGACATAATTGTTTCAAAAATGATTTTCGATTTAATTTATTAGAAATACGTTTTTGTCTTAGATTACAAAATAAAATACAGATGGAGCATGTCAATCATTCATCGCCCTTGTCAAAGAAAATACGAAATCAAAAACGAATACGTTCCTCCGCTAGTGCTATAGCGATTCTAGTGTCATGCAATACGTCAAAAGGGGTTTGATATTTTAGTAAAAAAATGCTGTCTTGTGATATTAAAACGCTGTAAAACTTGTACCCGAAAACAAACAAAAAGATAAAACATCGTTTTACAGATTTTCTGTAGATTATTTGGCTTATTTAATTTTGTATACAAATAATAATTTTACAAATACGAAGGAATTCAAAACTTCAACGTATGCTGCCAGTATTTTGAAAATGAATTTGCCATTTTTAGGGGTAAAATGGTTAAAAGATATTCGGGGTAGTGCTGTTGGATTTTTCGATCGTGAATGTGATTATTTGTATAGTGGAATAAAAGTTCATGGTCATTATTAGATTATTTTAAAAAGCATTATACATTTTTTTGTTACTTTTATAAAAAGCGTCATTTTCGCTTGCGATTTAATTCATGTGAACACATGATGGATATGATGAAAATAAAATGTCCCGCATTCTCGACTAAAACCTACCGCTATTCGCATTCATATGTTTTGAAAAATAAAAACTTTTTTTAATGTAATTTATTTAATAAATTTAATGTAATTTACTTATTTAATAAAAATTGAATAAAATTATTTTGTGTGTTCATGTATAACTTTAGTAGATAGGTGATAAAATAATTTTTACAATATTATAAAATAATATCAAAAACCCGAATTTATATTAAAATAAAAATTAAAACATGACTGCTAATAATTTATGTATCCTACGTCACTACCACCACAGCTACCTTCATAATTCAGATGATTGTAATGACACCTCATAAGTCACAACTCAAAATCGATCCAACAGTTTATACTGCAGGGCGTGTCAAAGAAATATTATACATACATACCTACACTCGAAAAACATAACCCTCTTTCTTCCGTAGTCGGGGAAAATTTTGGGAAAATTTTCAATATCTGGTAACATAACACCCACACAGAAGCACCGTGTACGTACAGTGCAATGGCGAAATGACAGCACACATAGCTTTATGGAAATGACGATAAATTATTCGGTTTAGTTCGGCAACGCTCCATCTGTCTTTTATTTTGTAATCTAAGGTTTTTGTTATAATTTATTTTGGTCTTAACATAAATTAGGACTGTTTCAAAAATATTTCAAAGACAATAGAATTAATGCATCAGTTATTCATGAAAAATAAGAAAAGCGCGTTTATATTAACATTTATAACGTTATCCAGAAACTTTGCGTTGTTAGCGAACTCGTTATCAGCCCAGTTCCGAGAATCGCTTATTGCGCATCCGCATGTCGCGATTTATAAGCTTACAGCGATTTATTAATATTATGTATTTTGAATATTATAATATTATGTATTCTGTTTTAATTATAGCACAGAATGCACTATACATTATGTAAACTATATCGCATCCTATATCGTGCCAAATATCCATTGATTTGAGATTTTGAAGCCTTTCAAAATATGTCATTTATTCAGATAAAAGCTTTTCCCGCGGTTACATTTACGTATATTTAGCAGCGCACGCAATGCAAGCTCTCAAAAAGAATATTTTATCGTTATTGTAAAATCTGTCATTGCTAAATTTTCAAGAATTTTTCAATTCGAACCATTAGTTGCTTAGATTTGCGCATTCAACATAGAAACTCTCAGCTTCATAATATTAGTAGGTAAAGAGTATACAAAAACATATTTCTCGCTTAGTCCTCTATCTTGCACCACAACCCGCCGACTTTGGCTTATCACACTTCGGTACTTCAGTACCCGTCCCTCATGTATTGTGGAGGCCTATTACTGCCTTCATATTGAGTGAACCCTTATGTTAACTTGATAACTAACTTGCGTCCATATCTCTCATAACTATGTCTAGGCGAAATTGTTTTACTCGCTTGTGTTGTGGCTATTTTATCTCCTATTTCAACGTGTTAAGGTTTGTTTTCGCGTGGCGTTAGATTTTATGATCGTTCTTTAGATTTTTCTTTTGATCTCTGTATCAAAATTTATGGAAATATGTTAAGCGGCTAGGACGTGAAAATGTAAGTAAGAGATAGAGCAAATTTCGCATTATTTATGATAATAATCACGTTCGTCTAAAAGGTGGGCAGCTTAACGCTTTAATAGGCTAAAATGCTCATTCTAACCTCACTATGTCAAATTATTTTAGTGTAAACAGGCGTAGAGCATTATTTCGTTGTTCTTAATGCGTTCGAAAAGATTATATGCGATGCTCTTGCTCTAGCTCTCTAGCTCTATGTTCATTGTGTTTAAATGCACCGTTAAACAAAATTTTTTCTATTTATTATAAACTAGCTTACCGCCCGCGGCTTCGCTCGCTTTGTCTAAAACCTAATAAATTATATACTAAAACCTTCCTCTTGAATCACTCTATCTATTAAAAAAACCGCGTCAAAATCCGTTGCGTAGTTTTAAAGATTTAAGCATACAAAGGCACATAGGGACAGAGAAAGCGACTTTGTTTTATACTATGTAGTGATTTATGTCGAATATGATGAAAACAACAACAAATAAATAAAGTTTAAAGCCACAAAGCAAGTAAAAACAATAAAATTAACTTTTCATTAGACGCGGATGATAGTAAGATTATTTTTAATTACCCTGGCTAGTAGTTTTTCATCAAAACTTTTGCGGGCGGGTCTTAGTCGGTAAAATTTGTTTTAATCCCGGGACAAAAGCTTTTACTTGCGGGATATTTGTGTATGTTAGTTTATGACGTCATTTCCTGGAATAAATTAAGAGGCTTTAGCGAGTTTTATAATCTGTTCAAGATTTCTTGTTGGAAAGGTTGAGTCTTCATGATCTAAAGTGCGAGGGTTGCCTGTAGTATTAAATATGAGTTTGAATTTATGAACAATTTTGGTGGTAAGGTTCGCTTTTTGTATACAATAATAATTATAAATAAAAAAAATATATTTGTCCGTAAGATAATTGCCAGTTTTTATCAAATTGGAGAAGGTTCTTTTCATGCATAATAAAAGTAGAGCCTTGAGGTAAATTTGTAAATATTATTTATAAAAAAAGCGCCTTATTGTATATAGTTTATTGTAAAACTGGAATAGCAATGCCAGTGAAATTTGAAGTATTGATATCTTTCAATTTAAATAAAGTTAGGTTTAAACTAACAAAAAAGTAAATTGATCGAAGGCTTTGTTACATATTGTCATAGCTTTAAAACACAATCTATCCCTATAATGAAACAAATACCCATTAACATCTCAACATTACAAAATGGACATAATACTTTAACAGATAAAAATGATCCGTTCGAATTAACAAATCCTCACGGCATAATTTGTCACTAAGAGATTTAAAGTTGAAGGTGCGAGCGAAAAAGTAAGGATTTTTCGCCCTTAATATAGTAACTCGCAAGACAAACGTGCGTAATAAATCTCGGTGATCGTTCGAGAAAAATCTAGAAGCTTCGAGAACACTTGAGCTGCGTAATTTGCGACGTTATTAAATTGTCTAATGACGATTGGCGGATTCAATTTCTTGAGGAATTGTGATACCGTTTTGGTTTTAGGTTTATTATGATTACTTTCAATTTAATTTGAGTAGATTTTCCATGTTATTCGGTGGCAAAAGAAAGTTAAACATTACTTAACAATAGACGTTTTTCGTGATAAAGCAAAACATAAAGAATTATTTAAACCAGCCGAGTAGTTTTTTAGTTATTGACACACACAAACAAAAGAGTTTCTGTGCCGAGCGAGAGTGTCAAAAGTGAAACTTCTTTGGAAAGATTCAAAGATGCCAACATCGTCGCCTCCATGACGTGACGGTACTGACATGACGCGACCTTGAAATTTTACTCTCTACCTAAAGAAGTTTCACTTCAAAATCGAATCTTTCCTCTCTTTACTATGAGATTACATGTAATATGATAGTACATTTTCTTAACCATCAAATATGTGTTCTATAACACCCATTGAAACAGCATATTAACAGAATACTTTCACACTATCACACTATCAAATGTCATGTTTCATCAAATAAAGATCAAATGTTGGGTCAAACAACTTTTGGCGCCATTCCAACACAGATGCGATGTCCACAGATCATCATATGTCATCTTGACAATTGAATTAATTCTACGACGCCATCTTTTTTGCGAATCCGGGGTATTTGCTTTATCTCGAATGTTCATGGTTTTCTTTTAGTTGATGATTTAGTATTATGTTACTTTGATGTCAGTTTTTTAAGAGGTGGGGATAATTGAATTTAGCAGGGTAGGTATAGTTAGGGCGTAATTTTATGATAGTTTTGTTTTTCGTTATAATAAAATTAAAATAACATTGTTTCAGATGAAGTGTACAAAAGTGTTATGCGAATAAAATTACTATTTGAAAACTTTAAAATTCATTAATATGTCCATTGTTGTTAAAAATTTAAATAAATGATTTTTACGACAACTATCAAGCTAAATTCACCAAGCCGTTTGAGATTAGAAATATACATTTCAATTAAAATACATAATCATTGCCAAATTCAATCTACCTATTTTTATAAATGGGTAGAAAATTAATTGATCATTAATAAAACTACCAAACGGCAATAAATAACTCACTCCCATCATTACAATAATCGAAAAATTAAACACAATCCAGTTAATCCTAACGATCGTTGAACAATAAAAATTGTTAACGCGTCTTGAATGGCGCGAAAATCCTTTATATTAGAAAATTTAACGTTTTGATAAATAGCCGGCTGTCAGACCATAAATCAGAAATAACGGGTTTCTATTAGACGGCTAATGCTTTGTGAGGATACTACTGGTAATAGATTAGTTGCTTGCTTTGAGGAGCATCCTGTATATATTGTATTGCTCGTCCTGTATATATATTGTATTGCTCGTCCTGTATATATTGTATTGCTCGTCCTGTATATATTGTATTGGTGCGCTCCTGTGCATTGTATGAGAGATTTTTATTGATTTCTAGATATATCTGATGTGAGTTTCTTCGTTACGTATTATTTATGTATAGACACTTCTAGCCACCGAAATAATGGCTATGAATTAAAATTGCCGCTCTATACAATTATACTTTCAGCTAAGATTTGTTGAATTTAGGTTAAAGAATTTGTTGGTTAGGATTTACGAAATTTAGTTTCAGTTTCACCACTTGCTGAATAGCATTGTCAATCGCATATTTTACACATTTAACATTTAGATTAGCACGCTTTTAAATAATAATTATTGATAATTATATCTACATTATTTATCATACTATGAATTATGAATCAAACAGCTTATTACGAACAAATTCATTGGATTAAACCATAGATTATATAACACAAACGTTTACATAACTCTAATCCCCCAACATTACATAATGCACACATTCGACAATCGCGAACCTAACCTTGGAAGTTAACTAATTTATTCAGAGCACGATCCGTCAAATCTCTGAAATTAAACACGTAACTTAAGTTTGAACGTTACCATCAGTCAGGCTAAATCTCAGATCAAGGGAGTCGCTTGACAAGACGAATGATCACAAGTTTACGGTACGGTGACGTTTCTAAGTGATGGTGCATTTACATCAAACGAGCGAATGCTCATTCTAAAACCGGCTACTCAGCTATCTGCTGCAAGGGCAATATTGGAATTGGACCCTTAATTACCTCCTTAACTGTGATGTGTATAGGCAAGCAGGAGTAATTTAGAAAACAGCTTAAATTGCTCCGACCACCGCGGCCGTGCAACCGAGATTGTTCCAATATTGCCGCTGCGGCAGGTACTTGAGTAGCCAGCTTAACCCCACTATGTCAAATTATTTTAGTGTGAACAGGCGTAGAGCGTTTCGTGGTGCTTAGTGTGTTCGAAGGATTCTATGCAATGTTCTAATACTGAACGCGTTTACGAGTTTTCGTTTACACTAAAAGATCACGTAAGAATGCTCTTGCTCTAGCTCTCTATGTTCGTTTGATGTTAATGCACCGTTAGAATCGTGAAAGCTATGCAAGGAACAATACAGTATGGAGGATGTGAAAAACAGCGAAGGCTTAGGATAACGTGGATCTAAGTGAATTCAAGCAAATTCAATTATTTATTCAACTAGACTTCGTTTAAAAGCGCTTTCGAATCAAATTATTACAGAAAAATTATAATTTACTGAAAATAATATTCGAATATTAATATTTGATTAGAACCTTAGAATGCATGTTATGTTAATTGTCTATATAAGCACGAAAGTTTAATAAAATACTGAGTTTTATTTTTTGACTGACACAGTTGACACATGACTGACCGGTTGGCTTAGTTGGTAGTGGCCCTGCCTTCAAAGCCAGAGGTAGTGGATTCGATTCCCACCCGGGGCAAATATTTGTGTGATGAACATAGATGTTTCCTCTGTGTCTGGGTGTTAATTATCTATATAAGTATTTATTTAAAATTATATATGTATGTTTATCAGCCATCTGGTTTCCATAACACAAGCGAAAGCTTAGTATGGGATCAGATCGTGCCGTGTGTGAAAATTGTCCTGAAATATTGAAATATTGATTGATTGATTGACAGTTAAAATAACTACTTTTTTTAAACTGGTCTGTTGTTCGTTTATTTTCCTAATTTGGCATAGGTTCTTTCTTTTTTAAAACACCAGAAATATTCGGTAAATCAAATTTACATACAAAATAGAGCAACCTACAATTTTGCCAAATGATATTGTCACATTTAGAATAAATTGCGTTTGAAATCCGTTAGTCTTAACATATTAACAGTCTATTTACCAAGTTTTACACATAATCAATTGTTACATACGAATTCAGTACGCAAACGTGCTCCCAAATCTCAATACCTCAATCCTGAATGTACAGTGTCGGATCTCAGTTTCAGAGATTTCAGAGATTTCTTCGTCGATTGCCAATTTGTCCCGTGTCAAAGTTGGAGCTCGGCAATCCCTTTGATTGGTGTTTCTATTTGATCTTAAATTTTACGGTTCGCAACTGACAAAGCATGGGACTAGGATTGACTTCTAGGAATATCTTTTGAGGATAGAATTTCAACTTATAGGTACGTATACCTAAGCGAAGTTTAGTTTAATAAATGTTTGAGTTAACAAATAGATTAATTTACACAATATAAAAATAGTTCGATAAAATGTGTGCATTTTTTAATTTTTTTTTAGGTTGAAAAAAAAATGGAGTTATTTTTCCATTTTTTCATTGTTTTTATGAATGGACTAGCAGTGTCAAGAATTAAATTGAATGAAGGCCTATATTAATGAATAAAAATGTGGTTATTATGAATATCTTCTGATAGAGCCGGGCAATTTGATCAACGGCACTTAGTTAAGATATTTTTGTATATTGTATACTAGTGGTCCGCCCCGGCTTCGCCCGTGGTACATATTTCGCAATAAAAGGTAGCCTATGTCGTTTCTCGGGTATCAAAATATCTCCATACCAAATTTCATGCAAATTGGTTCAGTAGTTTAGGCGTGATTGAGTAACAGACAGACAGACAGAGTTACTTTCGCATTTATAATATTAAGTATGGATTTGTATACTAAATAGAAGTCTATCTAAACTTGTATTCAGATATATTTATTATTCACACCTCGTTTCGTGTTAGATCCCTAACGAGTAACGTCCAAAGTTTATATTTACCCCGTTCATTTAAATTCTCCCAGTACGATAGCCCGAAAATAATTAACTGTTAAGAATTAACTTTTTGGCCGAACTTCGGAGTAATGGCTTCGGAAGGCTTTATTGCGATAAATTGCTATTGGTAAAGGGAAATTATCCTCATTTGAAAACGTTGCACGTAAATGGTAAACGTGGATATTAAAGAATTTTTGACGGATTTTTTAAACGGTTTATTTTGCAGCTTTCTGCCAACTGCAACGGCTTCGTCCGCTGTCTAAAACTTAACAAATACAGGGTGTTTTGCACATGGACCGACATGATTTTTTGGGGGGTGGGGGGGGGTCATGTGCTATTCTCCCCCGTGAGACCCAATATCCTAAGTCTCACGGTAGTCAAGATATGTTTTTTTTAATTTTTTTTTAAATCTACGCGAAATCTTGCCTTTAAATCGTCCTAACTTTTTTGTTTGTGGTTATAATACCACAAAACAAAGTATGCTTGTATTCTACAATGTTTTCTTATTCTAAATAAATCATTACATGTTACAATTGATATCCACAAAAAAACTTCTGAGCTTTCAAAGTGGTAAATCGGTGTAAATGTTATGAAAAGTGACAACTTATTAATTCATTTAAAAAAAAACTAAAGTTCATTTTGAATTTAGCTTTTTTTTAAAAAGTTCTTTACTTATTACCCTTTCTAACGATATGCTACATGACAGAAATAATACATCAGGGGTCGACCTAAGAGATATTTTGTTGCTAGGGTCAAGATAATAAAAATACGTTTTTTTATGTTAAGTTGTTTTTATTAAATAGCAAATTTAAGCCATGAAGGCATAGCAGATTTGCTATGCCTTCATGGCTAAAATTTGATCGCTTCTCGGCCTTTTGGCTAAGATCAAAGTGTAGTATCTGTTCTTTTCAGCTTAATATTATCTTGACCCTTGCAACAAAATATCTCTTAGGTCGACCCCTGATGTATTATTTCTGTCATGTAGCATATCGTTAGAAAGGGTAATAAGTAAAGAACTTTTTAAAAAAAAGCTAAATTCAAAATGAACTTTAGTTTTATTTTAAATGAATTGATAAGTTGCCACTTTTCATAACATTTACACCGATTTACCACTTTGAAAGCTCAGAAGTTTTTTTGTGGATATCAATTGTAACATGTAATGATTTATTTAGAATAAGAAAACATTGTAGAATACAAGCATACTTTGTTTTGTGGTATTATAACCACAAACAAAAAAGTTAGGACGATTTAAAGGCAAAAGTTCGCGTAGATTTCAAAAAAATTAAAAAAAAACATATCTAGACTACCGTGAGACTTAGGATATTGGGTCTCACGGGGGAGAATAGAACATGACCCCCCCCACCCCCCAAAAAATCATGTCGGTCCATGTGCAAAACACCCTGTATAGGTACCCACTGAATAAAATCGTTCTCATAAACCACTCAATATAATACTAGCTGCGACCCGCGATTTCACCCGTGTGTTGGTCTTATCTCCTGTTGGTCTTATCTAACACTGAAAGAATTTTTCAAATTAGACCAGTAGTTCCTGAGATTAGCGCGTTCAAACAAACAAACTCTTTAGCTTCATAATATTGGTATAGATTATTAAAATATAACAACATAAAGTACAAATAACCTTGCGGTAAATTAAGTTTCGAGTATAGTTTAAAAATAACTCGGTCGAAAATCGGAAATACAGCCAAATTCAATCGAAAGAAACCCCAACGGAAAGTTAAACTGTGTGAAAAGAAAAACGAACGCAAATTGGAACCGAATTTTCCATGTAAAAATACTTCAAAGGTTTCGTAAACGCCAAAATCGGAATAAAAGGTGAAAAATCGTAAAAAAATATCTTTAAAGCAAAAGCTTTGTTGGTACACCATTGTTTACTGACAGTGGAGGAAAATAACTTTAAACTGAAATGTTTAAAAACTTTCGTCTTGTTCGCAATACCTGAAATTCAATACTGGTTATTCAAAATATAATGGACGTGTCTTTTTCAAGATTTAAAATAAAATTTGTTCAGATATTTCGTTGATGAGTGAGGAATTGTAGTATTTAATAAGACGCATTAATATGAGAACTTTTTATTATGATAAATGTGAAATTTTATGGACATAACGTATTGCAAAGATAATCTCACGAAAAGATAAAAGATAGGAAAGTGGATAAGAATTAAGATACAGATAAAATTCGCAGGATTTGCCAATTGGCATGACTCTCTGTCTCTCAATACAAAATGCAGCATAACTTATCCCGATAAACCGAGGGGTCCTGGGTTCGATTCTCAGTGGATCAATATTAAAAAATTGACGGAGCTATTTTATTATTATTTTTAATTTATTTCAATGCATTTTAAAATTCAGTTTTTTTGTGTAAACGTATATTCATTATTCAATATTTAATCTGAGATATTGCATTTGTTATTGTATTATGATGCTCTAGGGACCCATCAAATACATTTTATTTTCCGTTTTTCGCACACATAAATCTTCAATAAACGTGTAATATTTTTATTGTTTTGAACATTACAGTCTTTAGCTATAAAAAAGAATCAAAAATCTGTTCCCGAATATTAAGAGAAATATCTTAAAAGACATAAATCCAAAACATAAAGGGGAAATAGGTTACACTCGGCTGGAGCACCCCTTTGTACTTCGGAATATTAATTAAGTGGGTTACTCTTTGGCATAAAACATGGTCAATTTAAGGTCAGTGGCTTTAAAAGCTATATATTTAATACTAATGTGAAAGCGCCTTTATAAAGATAAATGACTTACTTTCAAATGCTGAAAAGAAAATGGTTAAATGTGTAATTTATAAATGACTAGTTTTAACTTGCAGCTTTGTATATATGTGATAAAGTTAAATTATATTTTATTACAGGCTTTGGTCTATCTTTGTGTCAAATTTTATTCAAATCCATTCAGTCGTTCTGACATGATTGAATAATAACTTATTATGTAAACTTTAGGAAAGATAACGAATGAAACAAGTAATAAATCCTCTTGCAAATAGAGGTAGAGCCATGACTGTGTAAATTATTAAAACATAATTAGAAGCTAATTTAAGAATATTTTATGTTTCAGGTGAATTCTTCTTACCCGTTACTAAAAAGGTACGTAATAATATCTTCTATATACCATAGAAATTTAGTTTCTCATGAAATAGCCTTTCTTACAATTTATTCACTAACTAAAACCATAATAATAAACTATAATATGTAGCTATATTATGATTTCTACGTATAAACCACAAATAACCTTGTACCCGATAAGCGTACTGTCCTTTTCCCACTCATCCTTAATTATATAGCTGTCGCGTTCACACAATTATTATTACACAAGAAATTAATAGTAAATAATAAAAAAAACAATAATAGTATATTTAAAAACACAACTAAAGAGATGTATAATAAAACTCAAAATGGAAAAATATATTTCTGAATCGCACAAGCGAAATTTTTTACGTCCGTACGTATATAACAAACGCGCCGGCAAGGGACAGAGGGAGTCCGTTTCTACACAGGAATTCGGTAGATGTGGTGGATCCGCTCTAAGTCCACTGCCATGTGATTGCCCCCATGTCGGCCCATGCGCAAGCAAATATTGTCATCTTGATGAGGGTTTGGTGGTCGCCCTAGAATCAGATGCAATATATCGGAGGGACTGCTGTTGCGGTCAAAGATTAGCCACGCCTGTGAATCAGGTCGTTATGAGGTTTAATAGAGGAAAAATGTTCCCCAACACCACTGTAGTAGAAAATTTGACTTCCTTTTGCTATCTCCATATAAAAATTGTAATTATTTTTAGGATTCTTCGTTTAATATTCTTTTGATATAATATGTAATAGAAGTAATATTTTAAAATATGCTTATTCAAACTAAAGTAACTACAGTAGCACCTCGTTAAGTCGAACCTCGATAAGTCAAAAACCTCCAAATCTCGAAAAAATGTCTTGTTCCCTTCCCTTCAAACCCGAAAACCTCTATTACTTGAAATTTTGCCCCTCTGTTAGTCAAAATAATCACCGAGTCCCTCCAAGCCATTTTGGTACATATTTTCACTCTATACCTCGAAAAATCAAATTTGACCTCTGTATCTCGAACATAGCAACGTTTTATTTTACAACCTTTATAACTTGATGATTTGGAATTTATTACCTCTATTGTTCGAACAAAAATAAGTTACCGACTTTAAGAATTTGCCGACAGTGCAAGTACACTATAATTGTTTCTTAGAAAACATTTTAGGAGTATACGATAATTAATTTATGACTCACGAAACTAGAAGAATTTTATAAAGCAAACCAGTATCTTTGAAAAAGAAGAATTTTCTGCTCTTTATAGATTATAAAATGCTAGAGAACAACCAAATTATCTAAAGCAAAAAAAAATACTGACTTTTTAATGCCATATTTTTTATTTTAAAATGATTTGAAATAATGTTGATTTTTAATAAAAAAAAACATGTTTGTGACCTCTGCAAGTTGAATTTTAATTTATTTTACCTCTCTAACTCAAAATTTATAAGAATAAACCTCAAACTCTTTATGTCGAATCAAAATCCGCCTAAGTCGAAAACCTCCATAAGTTGAAAACTCTATAACTCGAATTTTTTGGCGTCTCCCTTGATATTCGACTTATAGAGGTGCTACTGTATTTAAAGCCACATATTACAACAAACAATAATAAAAAAAGTACCTATTTAAGAGTGGAAAAGACAACCAATTACCGTTATGAAACTAGTTGTTACGCAACATCCAATATAAACAAGGGTTTTAAAAACAGGTTTTCATTGTGAGTTAATCCCATTCATTCAACCGTCCGCGTCCGTAGCCCTGCGCGTATAAAAGGAGATTGCCCTGCCCAAGTGGCAAGTGACTATGGCACGTCTTGGTATCGCAATCAAACTTATTGTGTCAAGATGAAATATAGCTCAATTTAAAGCTTGATGTTAGTACATACTTTTAGAAACGATTAAAGTTTTTATGTAAATAAGCCGCAGTTCGCGACAATAAAAATAAAACAATAGTTTTATTTAACACTTCAAAAAAATACTTAACTAATCGAGTTTAAACTAACGATGAACGTTAAGTTTTACATTTATTACCTTTTTATTACACAGGTATTATTTTTATTTACAAGACAAATGTGAAAAGTAAATCGTAATAAACATTATTTCAAATAGAAACTAAGACATAATACTTACATAAGTACCTAATATGAGTTATGAGTTATGACTTATGACGCTTGCAAGAGAGATAGATATATTATGTGTCAAAACAAAAACTTTTACTTTTATTTCTATTTATTCGGTATAATTACGACTTAATAGTGATAAATATGATCATTATAAATACAAATACGAATTAACAGTATCACTAACACGTGACACAACTAGTATTTTACCGATTCCATACCTACGTGGTCATACATGTTTCAAAACACAAACTTTTACTATTATTTCAATTTATCCGGTATAATTAAGACTAAATAGTGATGATACATAATATGATCATTGTAAATACAAATAGGAATTAACAATATCACGAACACGTGGCACAACTAAAATTTTACCGATACAACCCGTGGTCATTCTCCTTTAGCTTGTTTTAAAACCCTACCCTTTAATTTCATTTATAAATTAAACCTTATGCAGATACTTATAAAGTTCAAAGTACATTAATACTATAAGAATTTTCTGAATCGCGCAATCAAAGTTTTTTTGTTCTCTCCGTATATATACACCGCCTGTCGTCTCCTACAATAGGGAGTCCGTTTCTACAATGGAAAATGGTTGCGGGATGGAGCCATCTTAAGTTCATCCCACCCAAACCGTATGACCGATAGAACGTGCCCACGTGGCCAAAAATGATGATAAATGATGATGAAACCGGCCTTAATGGCTTAAATACGAAATACGATATGACTATATACAGAATATTACAAAGTTCAGTGCTCTCGAAGTACCGAGGTAATCACCTCAATTCCACCCTGTAGAAGATTCGACTCTCTTTTTGTATGTGATAGAGATAATGTTATTTTCACTATACTTACATTACATCGTAGTTTCAGAGATGTTGATGCGTTCTTTGCGTTTCACCTATATACCACATAATCCATACTGATATTATAAATGCGAAAGTAACTCTGTCTGTCTGTCTGTTACTCAATCACGCCTAAACTACTGAACCAATTTGCATGAAATTTGGTATGGAGATATTTTGATACCCGAGAAAGGACATAGGCTACCTTTTATTGCGAAATATGTACCACGGGCGAAGCCGGGGCGGACCTCTAGTACTTAATAAGTTAATACTAGCTAACGCTACCGCTATACTATTGTTGTATAGGTGAAACGTCTATAGAAGTATTATATAATACATGTAATATATCATATTAAAAAATTTCTTTATTACTCGATATTAAGGGGGCGCAAAATAACCAAAATAACCATGGCGCTCTTTTTTTCTCGAGATCAAGAATAAACGTTTGATTTTGTCACGATAAAAGTGGTTTATCGCAGATAAAACCAAAACTAAAAGTAATTACACAAAATGCTCTGACAAATATCTTACAAATGTTTTAATATAATTGTTTATGAAAAAAAAATCATAATAAGTATTACCATGTCAAGTAGAAAACGTAAAAGTGTGAAAATTAGAGCTAACTTGGTGATTTTTTTTTATCGAGTAAATTTTAATATTTTATGTTTTTGATTAAACAGAATCGTTGAACATATCATCTAGTTTGATATATATTTTATTTTTTAGATTTGGTCTTGCATATTACACGTATAGGTCTACCAGAATCTGATGGCATATTTATATTTCAAAAATACGAGATTTTCATGTGGCAACTTTATTTGACAACTATCAAATTGGTTGTCAAATTATTTGTGTTGATGATTAATTATTAGGATTTTGTCTTCAAAATCTTCAAAATGTCCATAAAACCGCTGCGATCACAAGCAAGAGGTGTTGTTTACAATGTGTATAGAAAAATATTCGATGAAAAAGGGTCAAACACATCACAATTTTCAATTTTAAAGCGCGTGAAAGATTTTATTGCTAAGTTGGACTTACCCGGTTTTGATACTTTAATTTAAAAATGTTATAAATAGGTAACTATAATATTGTTTGTTGATTAAAATATAATTTTATGAAAACTTATATAACAGATTCGGCTATTTGTCAAGTCCAAGGTGTACAAGTCAATTTTATAATGTGTTAATACTTACGAAAATAAACATGATTTTATTTTATTATTGTTTTATTTTATAAAAAATTATAAACAATCGTTAAATATACCTAGTAAATAAGTTTTGATCTGCATTATCATTACATCCATATTTTCACATGCCATAATTATATACATATATTCAAATATAGGTATGTGTAAATACATAATATTATTATGTATTTTAGAAAAGTAAGTAATATGTATATTATACATGTAATAAGTACCTAGATAATAATATGTGGATATCTCATTATTAAATACAGTATTATCCACTTGTGTAATGTGACTAATGATATTGAGGACAAAATAAAAAATACGCAGTATCAAGATCGTTCAGTCCATTTTCCCTAGGGTTGCACACTCTAAATTTTGATTTCCCTAATTGCCATCAGATTCTGGTTTACCTATATCATCTAATAGAAGATTGGTTATTTTGCTTTATGCGCCCCCTTAATTCACTCTGTAAAAGATTCGACACTCTTTTTTACTAAGTACATCACTATAAATAAATTGAAAAAAAAAATGAATTAGGTAACTAAATTGGTGATAGAGCTAATTTAATTTTCACCATTACCACAATATAGTCGTTCCAAGGACAGTTCCTGATGCATTTGAATCTTAAAAATATTTATATAAGTGCATCATATTGATTTTTCAATTTATCTGCGCATGTTGTAACATCACCACTGCTCGAACGGTGAAGGAAAACATCGTGAGGAAACCGACATGTCGAAGAATTAAAAAAAAAAAGTTCGACGACATGTGTCATCCGCCAACCCGCACTTGGCCAGCGTGGTGGATTATGGCCTGTACCCTCATAGGAGGCCTGTGTCCCAGCAGTGGGAACGTATATGGGCTGATGATGATGATGATGATCATCTGCATGAAGGTTAAGTTTCTTCATTGTCTACTTTTGCAATAGCTTTTAAGAATTTGACTTTTCGGACACATTCTCATATTATAGGACTTGGATAAGGGTCAATATAAAATTTTTAGTCACATCTGTTTGAAATTTCAATCAGTAATATTCAACTCTACTACAATGGAATAAGTTATACATTTGATTGGACAGTGCTTCTGATACCTGCTTGGTTTTTTTTTATCTTCTATTTTTATGCAGAGTAGGTTGTGATTATAATATAGACTATAGAGAAAAATAAATCGTGTTCCAGTTTTAATACTAAAGTGAGTGCGATTTTGATATTTATTCGTTCCCATCGTTTTTTTAGAAATGTATTTATTTAAAAAAAATATTCAAAAGTGTATCTACTTTATCTCTACATAAAAATGAAATTAACAACATTGTTTCTTAACATTTACTCATACGATGATACAATTCACACCGACTAAGCTATATATTATATATACTAGCTTACCGCCCGCGGCTTCGCCCGCTTTGTCTAAAACCTAATAAATTATATACTAAAACCTTCCTCTTGAATCACTCTATCTATTTAAAAAACCGCATCAAAATCCGTTGCGTAGTTTTAAAGATTTAAGCATACAAAGGGACATAGGCTCAGAGAAAGCGACTTTGTTTTATACTAACTATGTAGTGATATCATACTCTGGACACTCGTCATTTCGCAGCTGTACAAACGGGGTTATCTAGGGTTAATAGCATCTTCCTGTTGTAAATATATATGTGGGAATAGGATAAAATATTGAGATGTATCTATTTCATAATTAGCTTTATTTTTAGTCTGTGTTTTTCTATTATTTACTCTGTGGATATGTTGTCTGTAGATTGATGGTTATCTATGACTTGACTTTGTGGCTCGGTACGAAAAGAAATGGAGGATTGTTAAAAATGTATTTTTGTTCGGTGTCTGGGAAATAAACTGATTGGGCTAATTTGGCGTTTTTATTTACACCATCCCCACATAATTTGGGGGCTCGTCCGGGATGGTGGAATAAAGAAAATAAATGGAAGATTATGATTGCGGTGATTAAACCAGATTAAGACTTTACGAATTATGAACTAAGAAGACTAAGATTTAAAGAAGCTTATGATTATACGATTACGACTTGAAGACTATATAAAACTTATTATTAACATTATTCAACATGCCGCCGAAACGACTATTAAAGGATGATGATGATTATGGTGAACCATCGCCGCGTATTTCCTTTACTGATTTAGAAAAATCAATGACGCCATTTTCGGGTGATGATGCTTATGGCGTCGAAACTTTCATAAGAGAATTTGAAGACGTTTCCTCTCTAATGCAATGGGGCGAATTAGAAAAACTCATATTTTCGAAGCGGCTCCTCACGGGGACCGCCAAGCTATTTTCACGTTCACTAAGTGGGACCACCACGTGGGATACACTTAAGTCTGAGCTCCGCGAGGAATTTGGTAAGAAGTTGAACAGTGCAACTGTTCACAAGAGACTTTCAACACGCCGGATGAAGATGAATGAGACTCATCAGCAATATTTTTTACATATGAAGGAACTTGCAGTACTTGGGAATGTTGAAGATGAAGCCCTGATGGAATATGTCATCGACGGTATTAAAGACAGTGAGTCCAACAAAAATATTTTATATGGCGCTTGTAACATTAAAGAATTCAGAAAGAAGTTAGACATTTATTCAGAAATTAAGAAAAAATCATATTATTCACCTAATAAGATTCAAAGTAATTCAGTATCAAAGTCCATTGGCATGAAAATTCAAAAAACATTAAGAGTAAAGAGATGTTTCAATTGTGGAGATTTAGATCATGAGTCGCCTAATTGTACTAAAGGCATTAAATGTTTTAAATGCAACTTGTTTGGCCATAAATCAACTGAATGTTCTAAAAGTATAAAGAAGAGTTTGGAAATTATGTCAACTAAGAATAATATTGATGTGAGACCTTTTAAGAAGCTGAAAATAAACAATATTGATGTAGAAGCCCTGATTGATACCGGAAGCGATGCTAATTTAATAATTATGTCTTATTTTAGGAAGATTCAAGGTGAAAAATTGTTATCTTATAGTTCAGGAACCACAGAGACTTTAACTGGAATAGCTGAAAAGGAAATTTATACAAAAGGATCTTTCACAGCAAAAATTGAAATTGATGATTGTTATTTTGAAACTTTATTTTATGTTGTTGATGATGGCGCTATCCCTGTCAACATTATATTAGGAAATCCTGTACTGAAAGAAGTAGAAATCAATTTTAAGGCTGGAACTATCACTGCAACAAGAATATTACACCTTACAATGCTAGAGAATGAAAATGAAGATATCACAAATATTGAAAACAAAGAATATAAGAATAAAATACAGAATATTATAAAAGAATATAACCCCAAAAGATGTACTAAAGAATCAAATGTAAAACTTAAAATATTATTAACCGATGATGTACCAGTTTATCAGAATCCACGACGATTGTCACCTTTGGAGCTTAACATTGTTGACAAACAGATTAAAGAATGGCTTGATGAAGGAATAATAAAAACAAGTAAGTCTGATTATGCTAGTCCAATTGTGCTTGCAAAAAAGAAGAATGGATACTATAGATTGTGCGTTGATTACAGGAAATTGAATAAGAAACCTAAGAAAATGCAAAATGAAATTATAAGAAAACATCATGAAAACGGACATTTTGGTTGTGTTAAGACTGAGGAATTAATAAATAGAAATTACAACGACCGTGAAGAAGTAAGAAGGATGGCGAAAGCAAATATTCAGAATATACAAGATGAAAATAATAAGAATTATAAAAAGAGAAAGAAGCTCAAGCTCAGCTGATATGATGAAGCCATGGGTAGCGACTGTTGACTCATCTGGGACAGATGATTCTGCAGGATGACCGTGTGGGAATAGGATAAAATATTGAGATGTATCTATTTCATAATTAGCTTTATTTTTAGTCTGTGTTTTTCTATTATTTACTCTGTGGATATGTTGTCTGTAGATTGATGGTTATCTATGACTTGACTTTGTGGCTCGGTACGAAAAGAAATGGAGGATTGTTAAAAATGTATTTTTGTTCGGTGTCTGGGAAATAAACTGATTGGGCTAATTTGGCGTTTTTATTTACACCATCCCCACATATATGGGACATATCTCAGTGACACCCACTCAGGATGTTTTTGCAATCAATCATTGATATTCACTAGATGATATAACACATATTAAATGGCAATGATATTAAAAACTAGCGGTCCGCCCAGGCTTCGCCCGTTATAGTTCATACGTTTTCTCTCCATAAGAATCATCGTCGTACTTCAAGAAAAAAAAATTAACGAAAACGATTCAGCCGTTCTCGAGTTTTGCGCTTTCCAAGACATTTGGCGATTCATTTTTATATTATACTAGGTTTCCGCCCGCGGCTTCGCCCGCGCAGTCAAAGAAAAACCAGCATAGTTCCCGTTTCCGTGGGATTTCCGGGATTGCGTCATTTTCCCGGGATAAAAAGTAGCCTATGCCCTTTGTCGGGTATCAAAATATCTCCATACCAAATTTCATGAAAATTAGTTCAGTAGTTTAGGCGTGATTGAGTAACAGACAGACAGATAGAGTTACCTACTTTCGCATTTATAATATTAAGTATGGATTATAGAATATAAAAACTTTTTATTTTTATTAAAAAGGTATTATCTACCTATACCTTTTTAGTTTTTATTTATTAGCGCGGTTATAAGCGCTCCAGGAGTGACGTCAAAATGTAGCTAATTACCTACCAAGAATTTACTTGTTCTCTTTTTCGCTCACGATATTTGAATCATGCCATCTTGCTTTCTCATCTAATCCTGTGTGTGTTAGCGCGCCGTTTTTGAAGATCGACTATTGTGTTCTGAAGCAGCATTATGTGTAAACCTTTGGCATTAATCTTTTTGGATGTGTGCGATTTACAAAATGTTATTCTGATAATAATAATTATTGTATAGAACGCTTTGTATTAATATGTTAGATATACGTCATTCTAAGCATGTGAATAAGTGAAAATGATACCATAAATATTATACATATTACATATTTGCATTATTAGGTCCAGAAGTCGAAGTCCTCGCGTTTTTCTATGAAATTACTTTCTTTTCGTTCTCTATTCAATTGAAATATATTTTTCTACATTTGAAATAAAAAGTATAAAAGGTTAACATTGAAATGTTGGCACTAAAAGCTATAATTCTAAGAACTTGCAATGAAGACTTGTAAAAACCTTTTATATGAACTAGATGAATTGATAAATATTTTCAAGTTACATAATGTTGAGAAAATGTTATATTTATTCTTATTTGTATCAAAGATTAATTAATTCTCAAATTGTTGTTTACGACAAGTCTATTAATCATCGTCTTATGAATTTTCGTTTCATTTTTCTTAATTATGTGTATTAGCTTTCATATTGTATTATATTCTCGCTCATGTACATCACTAGCTGCGCCTCGCGGTTTTACCCGCGTGGTTCCGCTCCTGTTGATCTTAGCGTGATGATATATAGCCTATAACTTCCGAGATAAATGTGCTATCTAAAACTGAAATAATTTTTCAAATCGGACCAGAAGTTCCTGACATAAGCGCGTTCAAACAAACAAACAAACTCTTCAGCTTTATAACATTATTTCTTTTATGTAAGTATATAATAGGTACCTAAGTAATATAAAGGTCCAATTCGTAGGAAATTTCAGATAAATTAGGTACTTTTCACAAAGTTCAGAAAAGACACCCCAACGGTACATTTATATAATAGTGGGGTACTTTATGTTATTATGTTAATATCTATACTAATATTATAAAGCTGAAGAGTTTGTTTGTTTGTTTGAACGCACTAATCTCGGGAACTACTGGTCCGATTTGAAAAATTCTTTCGGTGTTAGATAGCCCATTTATCGAGGAAGGTTAGAGGCTATATTTCATCACGCTACGGGCAACAGGAGTGGAGCCAAGGGGGTGAAACCGCGCGGAGTAGCTAGTTTTATATAAAATTAAGATATTCAGCTGTATTCAGAACACGCACGGTCCTCGCCAAAGATATATTTTCTGCGTCGAATGAACAATGATTCTTTCATTATTCTAGGAACTTTTTACTGTATTTTTTTTGAAAAGGAATTATTTATTGTACGATTTCTCTATTTTTTTTATATAATATGTACTTTGTAGACAAAGACAAAGGCAGATTGGTCTACTTTCACCCTAATTTAGTTGGTTCTGATTTGATTTTGGTACACTTACAGATAGCTAAATAATATTATCAATAACTAGTAAAAAATATAACTTGAAGAAACTATATTTGAATATTAAATAATATATAACATTTAATATATTTTTTATTCATTCATATTATCTTTTTACGACGGCAGCATAAATACAAGGTCTATAAACATTCTTAAAATATTGCCTTTCTTAAGCATAATATAGGAGATAAAAAACATGGTTTGAGAGTTACATACCTACTACTTGAAAAATTATGCAATTGTTATTTTCATGATTTTGTAACATCAGAAATTGTACATCGTTCTTTTTATTTTTATTATGTAGTTAACTAGCTTACCGCCCGCGGCTTCGCGCGCTTTGTCTAAAACCTAATAAATTATATACTAAAACCTTTCTCTTGAATCACTCTATCTATTAAAAAAACCGCATCAAAATCCGTTGCGTAGTTTTAAAGATTTAAGCATACAAAGGGACATAGGGACAGAGAATGCGACTTTGTTTTATACTATGTACTGATAATATTAATTAGTTAATAAATGCTTAATTATTATTATTTTTATTTAAATAAAATATCCACAGCCACATCTCAGCTTACCATCCGGTGAGATCGTGGTCAAGCGCTTCCCTATTTTACAATAAAAAAGTAACTAATATTTATTCTAAAATAGATTCACAAAAAAACTTTCAGAAATCCTTTGAACTGTAATAAAAAGACAATATATATTTTTTTTTATTTCTAGTCTACACATCCCACCTGACCCTAATCCATACATTCAAGGGCCGTTTCCGAAACAAAATCAGTCCTTTCATATTTTTCAAAGCGAGGGCCTGTTAACATAACCCTATAAACACTTGACACACAAGAGCGCTTCTCTATCGAAAGCTGTGACGCTCAAGTGATGGCTTTTAATCGCGTAACAATTGATTTCAGATTGGTGTTGGTTTGCATAAGTTGTGAAACGTTTTTAAAATCGTTTTTTTGACGTTATTTTTTATGAATACTTAATCACTTTTTTGTAAATTATTATCTATTAAAGAATGACAAATATTCGGAAATAGTTGGGAAATAGCCTAAAGTAGGTACTTAAACTTTATAAAGATGTTAATTATAATACTAGCTGCTCCTCACGGTTTCACCCGCATTGCTCCGCTCCTGTTGGTATTAGCGTGATGATAATATATTATAGCCTTCCTCGATAAATGGGCCATCTTACACCGAAAGAATTTTTCAAATCGGACCAGTACTTCCTGAGAATACCGCGTTCAAACAAACAAACAAACAGCTTTATAATATGAAGTTAATATTTAATTTATAATATTGGAATATTTCTAAATATTATACCAAAAAGCTACAAGACGTTACAATCCATTATCTAGAAAAATGATGTTTATAAAAAAGACGAGAACATTTCACTAGCACGTGGATGGAGCCATCAGTCAATACGGAGTTATTAAAGGGCATGATTTATTACTCTAAGTAGATATTTGTATCGCTTCTTTGATAAATTGATGCTTGATAGAACAGTTTCCTAGTTTATGCGATTTATGGACAGATATGGCTGTTTTGGTTATTTATTTTGTATATTGGCGTACAGGTTGTTGGCCTATAATAGTTTAATATGGGTTCTTCAAAATTTATGTATATATGCGGATATTGTAAAAATTTTGTTTGGTTGAACGAACTTATTTCTTGTACGGTTGTACCTGAGATAAGTTCGTTCAATTTGATATTTTTTGTTTTTATGGCATTCAAATTTATATTTATTTCACACTTATATAAATTTATAAGTTCGTTCAACCAAACTAGAATCTAAATTTAGTTATAATTGAGAATTATTTGTTAAATAGTCCAGTGATCAGTAGTTTTTGCATGGTTTTCTTGGCAATATAAATATTTACAAACCACATTTTCATGATAAAAGAGTTACAAAATATGAATAAAGATTTGACAGAACACAGCTCTAACGTTTGTTATTTACTCCCCAATGCTCTCAAAATCCTGGTATATTTCCAAAATGCAACAGAATTTCCAAAGCAACTGAATCACTTAAGCGTTCTAGAAATTTCCAAGGCATTACCTACGGACTGAACTTAACATATTCCAAGTCTAATGGAAAGGCATTCACATTGTGGAATCCGGGAATCACTCCGGAATCCGGTGGAAACTGGTTAAGACCGGATTTATCAATACGCAACCGGGACTATCCGGTTTTAAAATTGGAACTTCGTCTTTGATTGGGATCTTGCAACTTTTGATTACGGCATGTGCAACTTTGTATACTTTGTATACAATACTTTGTATGCCATACTTTGTATTCGCAGTTTCGTTCAGTTCTGACTGGCAGTAATGAATTTAGAGAAGTTACGAGTTAGTTAATTTGTAAGTTTTAGGATCAAAGGGCAGATTACTACTTGCATCTTTGTTGAACTGTTGTTGAAATTGTATTCGTAATAATAATATAGTTAAATAACTGTATTTATTACCACATACGTAATTAATATTTTAAGTGCTGTCTGGAATCGTTGGTTAGTAATTGAATATCGCGATCAAAATATGTATATCTCGTTTGTAAAAGTGAAATTAATAATTAGAATTTGTAGAAGAGTGCCTATTATTTTAAACTCAATAAATTTTATCAGTAATGAAAATTTCAATATTTGCTTAACCTTTACTGAAAATCAATTATTGTAGTTAATTAGTGTGTGTGTGAAGTCCCATGTCCCCTATAAGTGGGGTAAGGGGCAGATGCATTATACATCTGTTTCACTGATCGATTTTCTTAAGGGACAAGTAGGTGATCAGCCTTCTGTGTCCTACCAGACCGAGACATTTTTTTTCTTCGTCTCCACCGGGAATTGAACCCAGGACCTCTCGGTTCTACGCTCACGCGTTAACCACTGTACCAAGGAGGCGGTCAACACTTGCGGCGGCTTGTAGTTAATTAACTATCGGAAAATATAAATCAACGAAAATTTTGGATAACACATTCGATCACTAGATACATTATAAATCTAGTTGAATAAATAAATGTTTGAATTTGATCGTGTCAATTACGATTTATGGCCGGCCTTCCCAAAATACCTTGACACATTAGTAATAATTCCTGACATTCCAGATTTTGCTATTCCAGGCACGTATTTTAATATGCTACGTTAATTTGCGGCTCTGAAATCTACGGCAAATGCTTGGTTCTACAGTTATTCTGCTTCCTTTAAGACTTTAAAGACTTTTTTAATTATGTTTTAGATCTTTTCTGTATTATATACAGGGTGTAATCGTTAAGTGTGCACAGACGATTTTTCCGTAAGTATTACAGATAATAAAAAACTTTAAACTGATATCGAAAGTACTTAACCTAATGAGTAAAATGGCCGTAATAAATTTTTAAAAATAAATCGAGAAATATCAAAAAAATTATCTTTAAACCCTCCCATACATAAGTATGAAATATGAATATCCCATATACATTTAATATGAAAGATTTTAGCTTTCTTTTTCTTTTTTGGTTTTCTGCTTTAATTATTTCGCAAATTTGAAGTGGCATTTTCCACGCTTTTTCCGGACATTTTCACGCATTTTCCGGATATTTGCCGGGGATTTTCCGAGCATTTTCCGGATATTTTCCAGACATTTCCCAGACATTTTCCTTTTTCTTTTTTTGGTTTTCTGCTTTAATTTGCGAAGTAATTAAAGCAGAAAACCAAAAAAAGAAAAAGAAAGCTAAAATCTTTCATATTAAATGTATATGGGATATTCATATTTCATACTTATATGTATGGGAGGGTTTAAAGATAATTTTTTTGATATTTCTCGATTTATTTTTAAAAATTTATTACGTTCATTTTACTCATTAGGTTAAGTACTTTCGATATCAGTTTAAAGTTTTTTCTTATCTGTAATACTTACGGAAAAATCGCCTGTGCACACTTAACGATTACACCCTGTATACTTCATTTGATTTCTCTTGCTTTTTAAAGCAATACGTAATGTGAGAATTGTGGATAAACTTCAAATTTTCGAGTGAGAAATAATGATAACATTTCATTACTTAAAGTGTATGCCCTATGGTTTCGCACTAACGCAGTTATGCATCCCTTTTGAACAACTCTACCTAATTAAAAAATCATCAAAATTCGCCGCGCAGTGTTAATGATATAAGCATACATAGTATGAAAAACAGTGGGAAGGAACTTTTATTCTACTACTATGTAATAAGTAGTGATTTAAAAGCCCTGGGGCCCCAATCCAGGGCCTCTACAGTGTAAATCCGTCCCTGTATAGTTTATGAGACAGTATCCCGTATCCGGCGGGCACTATTAATGGCGACCGTAAATTCGATGCAATTTTATGACATTGATTTCCGTCACGCTCATATCGTATTAATATATGGCGTTTATGCGATGCTGTGCATATTAGTGCTATATTAGATTGAATTGTTAACAATTTGTTAGAAATTGAATATATTTGGAGTATTTTGACAGGTCAATCTTTAATGAATGGTGTAGATTATGCATGTAGGTATGTAGTTTTGTTTAGTATACGGACCGGTGTTGTTCTGTTGTGTGTGTATATAAATTATCAGAAGCAATTTTATAATAAAAAGAAGTTATATAATAGAGTACGAAGTAAGAAACTAGAAAGCTTTGATACGGACTACAACATTGTGTGTGAAATTCGTAAAAATATCTTCTAAATATATTTTCCATAGCACGATGCCTCCTTAACATGGGACTACATAGTACTTTATAATTTATCCAATACCTTTACAATTAATAATCACTACATAGTATAAAACAAAGTCACTTTCTCTGTCCCTATGTCCCTTTGTATGCTTAAATCTTTAAAACTGTTGATGCGGTTTTTTATAGATAGAGTGATTCAAGAGGAAGGTTTAAATATATAATTTATTAGGTTTAAGACAAAGCGGGCGAAGCCGCGGTCGGTAAGCTAGTACTTAATAAAATGTCTTAAAAATACCATACAATAAGCGTCGTTTCGTAACAAAAGACAATATTTTACCCCGATCAACTCTTGCGCAAGCTTACGCAAAATGCAGCTGCAGCTTGCGTCATGATCTCTTGTTGTTTATTAGTTTGCTTGGTAGTTAGCTATTCTATACAGGTAGTGGGTTCGATTCCATAAAAAAATGTATATAAAAATAAAATGATAAAGATATTGTGAGCAAAGTAGGTATTGTTTTTAATAAGTTACATATAATAAATTTAAGAAGTTAAAATGTAAGAATAGAGTGAATGTCATTTTTATTATGGTTTCGTGTGTTGATAGAAATAAAATAATTTTACTTAATAGAAAAAAAATTAAAAAAAAAAGAATTTCTGGCGAATCACGTAATTCGATGATTTCTTTATTTATGTTAAGTGATGTACTCTATCATAACAATATTTTACTTTTAGCCTCGACCCTAAAACTAGAGGTCCACCCCGGCTTCGCCCGTGGTACATATTTTTTCGCAATAAAAGGTAGCCTATGTCCTTTCTCGGGTATCAAAATATCTTCATACTAAATTTCATGCAAATTGGTTCAGTAGTTTAGGCGTGATTGAGTAACAGACAGACAGACAGAGTTACTTTCACATTTATAATATTAGTATGGATTAAAATATTACCCTGTATTCAGAACACGCACGGTCCTCGCTAAAGATATATATTTTCTGCGTCGAATGAACAATGATTCTTTCATTATTGTAGGAATTTTTTACTGTGTTTTTTTTTTGAAATGGAATTATTTATTGTACGATTTTTTTATTTTTTACATAATCTGTACTTTGTAGACAAAGACAAAGGTAGATTGGTCTACTTTCACCCTAATTTAGTTGGTTCTGATTTGATTTTGGTACACTTACAGATAGCTAAATAATATTATCAATAACTAGTAAAAAATATAACTTGAAGAAACTATATTTGAATATTAAACAATATACAACATTTAATATATTTTTTATTCATTCATATTATCTTTTTACGACGGCAGCATAAATACGAGGTCTATAAACATTCTTAAAATATTGCCTTTCTTAAGCGTAATATAGAAGGAGTTGGTTGGTTGGCATGGTTTGAGAATTATTAGGTATTTCTTTGCATCACCATTAGTTAATAAATGCTTATATGGAAACAATAAACAAATATAGAACTGATGACAATCTTTTTATTTTCTTCTAGCTGCGCTCCGCGGTTTCCCCCGCGTGGCTCCGCTCCAGTTGGTCTTAGCGTGATGATATATTATAGCCTATAGCCTTCCTCGATGAATGGGCTATCTAAACCCGAAAGATTTTTCAAATCGGACCAGTAGTTCCTGAGATTAGCGCGTTCAAACAAACAAACAAACTCTTCAGCTTTATAATATTAGTATAGATTCTTAATAAACCTATACTTTTTATTTTCTAGTCTGTATGATTCACCTGACCCTAATCCATAAATTCAAGGGCCGTTTCCGAAACAAAATCAGTCCTTTCATATTTTTCAAAGCGAGGGCCTGTTAACATAACCCTATAAACACTTGACACACAAGAGCGCTTCTCTATCGAAAGCTGTGACGCTCAAGTGATGGCTTTTAATCGGGTAACAATTGATTTCAGATTGGTGTTGGTTTGCGTATGTTGTGAAACGTTTTAAAATCGTTTTTTTGACGTTATTTTTTATGAATATTTAATAACTTTTTTGTAAATTATTATCTATTATAGAATGACAAATATTCGGAAATAGTTGGAAAATAGCCTAAAGTAGGTACTTAAACTTTATAAAGATGTCAATTATAATACTAGCCGTTCCCCACGGTTTCACCCGCATTGCTCCGCTCCTGTTGGTATTAGCGATGATATATTATAGCCTTCCTCTATAAATGGGCTATCTTACACCGAAATATTTTTTCAAATCGGACCAGTAGTTCCTAAGATTAGCGCGTTCAAACAAACAAACAAACAGCTTTATAATATGAAGTTAATATTTAATTTATAATATTGGAATATTTCTAAATATTATACCAAAAAGCTACAAGACGTTACAGTCCATTATCTAGAAAAATGATGTTTATAAAAAAGACGAGAATATTTCACTAGCACGTGGATGGAGCCATCAGTCAATACGGAGTTATTAAAGGGCATGATTTATTACTCTAAGTAGATATTTATATCGCTTCTTTGATAAATTGATGCTTGATAGAATAGTTTCCTAGTGCGATTTATGGACAGATATGTCTATTTTGGTTATTTATTTTGTATATTGGTGTACCGGTTGTGCCTGGAATAGTTTAATATGGGTTCTTCAAAATTTATGTATGCGGATATTGTAAAAATTTTGTTTGGTTGAACGAACTTATCTCAGGTACTACATAGTGGTTAGAATTGAGAATTATTTGTGTTGAATAGTCCAGTGATCAGTAGTTTTTGCATGATTTTAAATGGCAAAATAAATATTTACAAACCACATTTTCATGATAAAAGAGTTACAAAATATGAATAAACATTTGAAAGGACACAGCTCTAACGTTTGTTAACTACTCCCTTACAATGCTCTCAAAATCCTGGTATATTTCCAAAATGCAACAGAATTTCCAAAGCAACTGAATCACTTAAGCGTTCTAGAAATTTCCAAGGCATTACCTACGGACTGAACTTAACATATTCCAAGTCTAATGGAAAGGCATTCACATCGTGGAATCCGGGAATCACTCCGGAATCCGGTGGAAACTGGTTAAGACCGGATATATCAATACGCAACCGGGTCTATCCGGTTTTAAAATTGGAACTTCGTCTTTGATTGGGATCTTGCAACTTTTGATTACGGCATGTGCAACTTTGTATACTTTGTATACAATACTTTGTATGCCATACTTTGTACTCGCAGTTTCGTTCAGTTCTGACTGGCAGTAATGAATTTAGAGAAGTTACGAGTTAGTTAATTTGTAAGTTTTAGGATCAAAGGGCAGATTACTACTTGCATCTTTGTTGAACTGCTGTTTATATTTTGTATTCATAATAATAACATAGTTGAATAACTGTATTTATTACATACGTAATTAATATTTTAAGTGCTGTCTGGAATCGTTGGTTAGTAATTGAATATCACGATCAAAATATTATGTATATCTCGTTTGTAAAAGTGAAATTAATAATTACAATTTGTAGAAGAGTGCCTATTATTTTAAACGCAATAAATTTTATCAGTAATGTTAATTTCAATATTTGCATAACCTTTACCGAAAAGCAATTGTAGTTAATTAACTATCGGAAAAATAATTCAATTATCAGCCAACGAAGATTTAGGATAACACCTTCGAATCACTAAATAGTAGATACATTATAAATCTAGTTGAATAAATAAATGTTTGAATTTGATCGTGTCAATTACGATTTGTGGCCGGCCTTCCCAAAATACCTTGACACATTAGTAATAATTCCTGACATTCCAGATTTTGCTATTCCAGGCACGTATTTTAATATGCTACGTTAATTTGGGGTACAGGAATCTGAAATTTGCTAAATCCATAATTATTATCAGATTACGTTTCTTGTTTTATACATTTTACTCTTAGGTTAACGCTAAAATTTCAATTATAAAACGGTATTGAGAAGAGGAGAATAGAATTCATAAGTGTAAATAATTATGAAAAAGGTCTTAGTAATCAAAGTTTACTAGCGCCCCGACCAGGTCTCGTATGGGTGCAATTATTTTGAACCACTCTATCTATTGAAAAAATCCGCATAAAAATACGTTATTACATAGATCTAAACATACATAGGGACAGTCAGCAGGAAGGCCCTGGGGCCCCAAACCAGGGCCTCCCTGTATCAATCCGTCCCTGTATATGTTGTTTATGAGACAGTATCCCGTATCCGGCGGGCACTATTAATGGCGACCGTAAATTCGATGCAATTTTATGACATTGATTTCCGTCACGCTCATATCGTATTAATATATGGCGTTTATGCGATCCTGTGCATATTAGTGATATACATATTAGTTTGAATTGTTAACAATTTGTTAGAAATGGAATATATTTGGAGTATTTTGACAGGTTAAATGAATGGTGTAGATATTATGCATGTAGGTATGTAGTTTTGTTTAGTATACGGACCGGTGTTGTTTGAAATTTGTTTTTTATCTTCTGTTGTGTGTATCCATCTTATATTTATCAGAAGCTAGTATATAATACATAGAAGTTAAGTAGAGTAACAAGTAAGAAACTAGAAAGCTTTGATACGGACTCCAACGTTGTGTGTGAAATTCGTAAAAATATCTTCTAAATATATTTTCCATAGCACGATGCCTCCTTAACATGGGACTACATAGTCCATACTAATATTATAAATGCGAAAGTAACTCTGTCTGTCTGTCTGTTACTCAATCACGCCTAAACTACTGAACCAATTTGCATAAAATTTGGTATGGAGATATTTTGATACCTGAGAAAGGACATAGGCTACCTTTTATTGCGAAATATGTGCCACGGGCGAAGCCGGGGCGACCTCTAGTACTTTATAATTTATCCAATACCTTTACAATTAATAATCACTACATAGTATAAAACAAAGTCACTTTCTCTGTCCCTATGTCCCTTTGTATGCTTAAATCTTTAAAACTGTTGATGCGGTTTTTTTTATAGATAGAGTGATTCAAGAGGAAGGTTTAAGTATATAATTTATTAGGTTTAAGACAAAGCGGGCGAAGCCGCGGGCGGTAAGCTAGTACTTAATAAAATGTCTTAAAAATACCATACAATAAGCGTCGTTTCGTAACCAAACTAAAGACAATATTTTACCCCGATCAACTCTTGCGCAAGCTTATGCAAAATGCAGCTGCAGCTTGCGTCATGATCTCTTGTTGTTTATTGCTATATATAGCTTGGTGGTTAGTTATTCTATAAAGGTAGTGGGTTCGATTCCATAAAAAACGTATATAAAAATGAAAAGGTGAAGATTGTGTAAGCAAAACAACTGCATTTTCGTTATAGGTTAGAAGAAAAAATATTTGTGTGAATGTGCTTTTTAATATAATTTTGATATAAAATTTTTGTATATAGGAGAAAAAAAATGAAAAGGCTAATTATTTGAATTTTTGGCATAACACGTAATTTGATGATTTCTTTATTTATGTTAAGTGATTATGTACTCTATCATAACAATATTTTACTTTTAGCCTCGACCAGGAACCGAAACCATGTTCACTCGGTTCTACAATTACGCACCACTGTACCAAAGTAATTTCAAATGTTTGTAATAAAATCTTATTATTGTATTCTCTTTAATTTTATTTGTAAGTGTTCTTAAAACTGTCAGGAACTGAGATAGTGGGTTTTCTAAGAACCGGTTACTCAAGTTTGAAGTACAATTGTTTCAGTTGTGAAGTTAAATAAAAGGACATTAAATACAACTGCAATGTATGACTAGTTAATGCCCGCGACTTTGTTTGCAAAACGATTTTTTGTAAGGTACCTTTAATGTCATCAAAAATTTGTCAAATTTTTCTTTAGACTATAGGTATGTAAAAAAAGTTCCACAAAGATTTCGAACATAATATCGGATAATTTTAAACTTTTATTTTACCTTTTTTATCTCTTACCTTGGGCAGCCTGGAAGAGATCGTTAGTAAGCCTTATGTACTGTATCAATCCGTTTATTGTATACTTACTTATAAATATTTTTAACTTGGTGCGGTATATTAAATTGTAAAAAAAATAAATAATTGCGTAAAATCCGGATACACTGACTTTTTGAGGTTTTGGTAAAGCTTCCAAGACATATTTACATACTTACTTAAAATATCGTCAACAAACGCTTCGTTTTAATTTCGACTTTAATAGTTTTACGATATACAATGCATAAGAGTAAAAAGCAATTTAACTCCGATTCAATAGTTACAACTAACATATTTCTAAAGGATTAATAAAAAGTAATTAAAACGCAGAATCAGCAAACAATAATGTTATAAAAACTAAACGAATTGGAGTTACTGGAAGTTGGAATCGTTCTGAAGTTGGGAGTTATATTAAATTGAAAGCTTAAGTTGCGCAATCGTTCGGAAAACGTATTATTATGGAATTGTTTTGCAATATCACTTTATTGCCATTTTATATTCATAATATGCACCTTATATGGAGTTGCTATACATTTGCAGCAGTCAGATGGATTAATCAGCCTTTTTATGAAGTGCCTAGGATATTAGATAAATCAACCATTTTATTAAATGACTAGGCTTAAGAGCCTAGTTAGCTTGTGTGACGCCATTTAAGTAATACATAATTGAATGAAATAAACTATTTTTTTACCAACCGAAACTACATCATTCCCAAGTAACATATACACTCCGAGCAAAGTCAGGGCTCTAGCTAGTCCACAATTATAAACAGACTAACAAGCTAAGTTCTTACAAAGATGTAAGCCCACTTTCCACTAATTTCCCATTCTCAAAGAATCCTTTACACTTTGTACCTTTGTGGCTACGGTTTTGTCCGTCTTTCCTTTGTTCATTTTATTCACTAGTTTCTTGGAATACAGTTTATAAAATATAATTAGTGGCTAACTCATTTACCTGGCTAAGCAGGAATTGTTGTAATTTTTATTTGTTTTAGAATACTTCATTTCTAATGGTCTTTACTTTAGGAGATAAAATGAATATTTAATAGGAAAGGAAGACATATTTTACAATGATAATTTTCATTTTTAAAAGTTGAGATATATGCAAATTAAGTATATCTTCTTATTCAGGATTAACGTAGTTTTCTTCACTAGATGTAAGATGTAACAATTTTCGAAATCGCTTGATTAAATTTTGGGTTACAAACAAACTTACAAACACTACAATTTTTGCTCTGTAATATATTATTATTAGTAGTTAGTACCTATCTATACTATATCTTATATATAAAATTCTCGTGTCACAATGTTAGTCTGCATACTCCTCCGAAACGGGTGGACCGATTCTCATGAAATTTTCTGTGCATATCGGGTAAGTCTGAGAATCGGCCAACATCTATTTTTCATATGTACCACGGGCGAAGCCGGGGCGGACCGCTAGTATACTACAATATTATAAAGAGGAAAGGTTTGTATGTATGTATGGTTTTCACGCATAAACTACTGGACCGATTTTGATGAAATTTGGCACAGATAATCTTGAGACCCTGAGAAAGAACATAGGCTACCTTTTATTGCGAAATATGTACCACGGGCGAAGCCGGGGCGGACCGCTAGTAGACTATAAGCTAAAATTTATAACAATTATTACCAGTACGTTTCAGAAAGTTAGGAAACACATCATTAATCTTCACCATAATGTTACAAGTATAGTCTATATTATATTATCTCTGGTAATATTATATCTTGAAGCTTGTGATGTTTTTGTCAAGAAAGGCGTGATAGATAGCTTAGTATCTAGGGTTTTATTGGTGTTAAACCTACGTGGTGTAACTTCCTGGAAGGGTGGGAAGAAAATAATTTAGTAACTTATACGCGACTATCCGCCCGCGGCTTCACCTTTATTGACAGGAAATTCACATGAGAATGAGATGTTTAAGAACATAGAAAAGTGTATGTCACTTATAACTATCGCTAGAAACAAAAATCATATTATCGGAACATTACTACGTTGCAGCGTTGAAGGACGACAAACAAACATTTTTTCCATCAATAAATGAATAGTAGGCTGTACTAATAGAGATCAATGATCGTTCATGAAAATATCAATGCGTTTTTAATAATAATTTCGAGTTTTGCATTATTTTAACGACATGACTATAAGATTTCTAATTAAACCTATATAAATATGCAACTCTTATAGCTCAATTAAATCTTACTTTTAGTTTTATCTCAATAAAAGTAATAAACCCCACAATAGACCTGCACATTCTGATAGACTACAACGATTCCATTCGTAAATACAAATTCAATTTTCATCTAAATTTCAAGAGCCGTGAATTTCGACCATTGTGGTATTCCGAACTGGGTTTGATATACCTACCCGAATTCCCGTTGTAAATAAATTTTATTTGCAAAAGGATTTCTATTTTATTTCACGCAAGCAAAAATTTTGTGTAGCCCTTAAAATCAAATTGTAGAGCTTTAAACTTAAAGCTTTATTTAACTAATTAATTATCAAATATCTGAATATACAGTATATTATAGTGTATTAACATAAGTATGAAAAGTTCTTTTATAAAATATTAAAAAAAAAATGACGTAAACAAGATGGAATGAATGATATTTTTACTACAATTACTTACATTTTTTTCAAACACATTATAACATTTTCCTTTCATCAATGGTTCGAAACCATTAAACTATTCACAACAAACGTTCAAACAAAAAAGCCTCGTATTCACAAAGAGATAGGAGTAAAAATAGCAAAGCAAAGAAAACAAAAAGAGCCTACCCCAACAACATACAGATAGGGCAAGGGCATCGGACGGAACGCTAGTGCATTACCTCATAGATTATGTAACAGGCCTTCACACAGATGCGCTATCGATTTTTATGCCTCTTTCTTTAGTGCGTTCAATTTTACATCACGTGGGAGACAATTAAGGCAATTGTAAAGAGAAATTACTTAATTAGTATAGTAGTAGTCAAGTAATTAACAAGCTGTATTATTTTATAACAGATACGGTGTAATCCTCTTGATACAATCGTACGTAGATTGTAATAAGAATGCAAGTATATGATATATGAATACAAGTATTCATAATATTATATTGGCTTTAGAGATGAGCAAAAATAATTTTAATATTATATTTGACGACTTTTCTTTTGGCTTAAATTTTTCAAGTCTCAAAGTTATTAAAAAACTAAAACCTGGTAACACTAGTTATCTAATCAGTTCTGAGCTAATCAAGTTGCTTTTAAAGAAAGCCTAAGTTTTAAAGGTAATTTTCGTCTCAACGTGATTAATTCCTATAAAATACTTTGACAGTGATTAATTTAAAGAGTATTTTAAGTCTTTCTTTTCGACTTATTTATTAAGTTGCAACTGTGGTAGCAATTAGTTCAGCATTGATGAAAAGTTTATAAGAAACCCTTATTTATATACGTTTATTAATAACCTGTGATATACACAATGAAGTGACCCTTTTCCTCTCAGAGGCTCTACTATTTGTACGTATCGTTCCACATCTATTCATAACATAATCTATGAGAATCTTGACCCCTGCGCGTGACCAGCCCGCGAACGTTGGCACCGTACTCATATACAATTATGTATATATAATGTACATATTGTTCCGTATACCGTGGGAGTAGTGATTGCTTAGTAATATAGCGTATTTATAGATTTCCAAGTATGTGAATCGTCTATTGTGATAGAAGACTTAGTTACGTATATATTATCTGTGCTTACGTAAGAATTGCATGGAAATTGTTGCAACACGTGTTGTATTGAATTATATGATGTAATTGAAGACTTTTGTTGAGAATAACAGCCTTATAAATGCATGTAAAGCTATAAGGATATTGTTATGTGTGTTGGTTGCATCGGATGTTTTGAGTACATGAAAAGAATCAATAATGAATTAAGTTGGAATAAATTTGATAAAAATTAATTTTGCTTGAATAACTAAAGTTGTTGTTGTTGTTAAGTCAGAAATTAGACGGAACATAGAGCCCCATATCTAATATCTATCTAATACTAAAGGCGAAAGTTTGTAAGGATGTATGGATGTATGGATGTTTGTTACTCTTTCACGTAAAAACTACTGAACCGATTACAATGAAATTTAGCACACATAATATAGAGGGTAACTTGGATTAACACATAGGATAGTTTTTATCCCGGAAATCCCACGGGAACGGGAACTATGCGGGTTTTCCTTTGCAAACGCGGGCGAAGCCGCGGGCGGAAATCTAGTGATGCTATATTCTTAGGAATATAACGTGCATTAAGTTACCTTATAATTAATTATTTTATACACATTCAAAAGGCCTGTTGTGACAATTTCAATGATTGTATAATAGTCTCTTTTCAATGCAGTCCAACATAAAACATTTATCTACTGTGATGATTTAAAATTCTCATTAATATAATAATAACAATTAAATTTTAAAACCATTTATATTATTTAACAACTGTTAGCAACACTAGCAAAAGATATAGGTCGTTCTTGTCCGAAAATTGTTCTTTAAAAAGTCCCTCATTATGTGGAAGTCCCCTTTAGTGTCGAGTTTCTTATGGAGATGGACTTATTCTGGAGATTCGAAAATGTTACTATTTGTTCATATATTTCTAAGTTTGTGCTATTTATAATTCATGGTAATATAGTTTTGTATGTTTTTTTTGTTGTTGTTTGTAAAAGTAGGTAATCAATAATGTCTAATATAACTTAAAAAAATATAAACATTTAAAAAAAAGTAAATAGGAAGCTTGTGCTTGCTTAAAATATCTTACAAGAGCAATTTTTTATGGATACTGAACAAATCAGACAGTCATAAAATATACCCATTTCTGCATTGCCAAACTTGTTGATATTATACTTCTTTGCACCCACACTCTGCAAATATTCGAGCTTTTTCTTCATATTCAAAATCGCAGCGATATAAAAGCAATATCGCTAAAAATTCCAGAATACGGCCAGTCACTGCACTGTTTGCATATCATTACGGGCACGTCGATAAGTGGAGACTTTTCTTTGAGAGATACAAACAATACGGCCTTATTCTGAAAAGACTGCATAGATGCAGTATATATGACGATCTAGAGCTTATTTAGTAGGGCAATTGGTAAAGTATTCTATTTCTGGATGCAGTATTTTAATAATATGAAAATATAACGTAAATTTTTTTCATCCAAATTTTAATTAATATGAAAATACAACGTGAATTGTTTTGTTTCTTTTTTTTTTTGTTAGCATGTGCCTACTAACCAAAAATACCTATAATATTGATTTATTCTTTTTACCATAAAAAAACCTAAAAATAGACATAGCACTAATAAAAACTAGAAACACTATAAAACAACCGTACAAACTTACTAGATCTAGTAATCACTTTTAGCAAAGTTGGGATGGAATGTTCTAGACTTCAATACAATTCAATACAAAGTGATAAGCCCCATCGTTATCTCAGTTAAGCCAGTGGGTTCTATTCCCGAATTGGCAGCGATTACGGCAATTATCTCTTAATCGCTGCTCCAATTGTCAATTTTATTGCTTCGTACTATCAGTTTTTTATAGTTGAAAAATCTGGATGAAACTGAATTATTTATCATATATTTTTAACGCGAAAGTAACAAGTATGTATATTTGTTTCACGTGAAAAGCATTAAACGGATTTTGATGATATTTGGCAGATAAGCAGTTTTTGTAATTGACACAAGCTTTTAACTTGCTTTTGCTCGCGTGTTTGTCTGCGTCTGAAATGGCGCAGCTCAACGACTTCAAATTTGGCCGCTATATATATTTTTTTTATAGTTTTTATCAGACATTTCAATTGCAAAGCTCTTAATAAATCTGAACTATTATAAATGTATTCGTTTATAGAATGTTCAGGAAAAACGTCTATAGTTAGCAGTGTGGAAGGTTGACAAGGCAGGTCGTAGGGCAGAGGTCGCGCTGTCTGTACTCGCATGTACTATTACGTGTAATGAATAAACCGGGATTTAAAACTGTTAAAATATATCATATAATAATGCTTGTACATAAAATAACTACTATGTCTGCTGATACATAAAATACCTACTTAATTATATGAATGTGAATGAAAGTTTGTTTTTTACGCTTCCACGCAAAAACGACTAAATCAATCTGGATGAAATTTGGTAGGTACAGAGATAAACGACGACGTAAGATAAAAGGAAAAATCCCACAGGAACGGGAACAATGCGAGTTTTTTCTTTGAAAACATGGGCGAAGCCGCGGGAAGCAAGTTATTAAATAAAATCTTTCAGTCCGGGGATTCACTCGCGTAAACTTTGCCGTTTTATGAAAAAACAAAACACTATTGGAATGTATAATTATTTGATAGTTTTCTTAATAAACGTCCCGCAAAAATTTTCTAACACTGTGACTTGAATATACATACTATAATAGCTATATAACCTATATATTATATTTAAATATATTGATAATATTTAACTAACTACTGCCCTAATGAGGCTTGACGAGGCGTCAATACGTGACGATTAATAGCTTATATGCCAATTTTACGAGTTCATAACACATGGTAATAAAGCCTAATTTAGAAGCAAAAATACCTTACAATACCATGAAATAAGGTTCTTATTAAATCGTAGCACCATACCATGAAATAAGGAAACGTATCTTATTAAATCGTAGCACCATATATAGCGAGAGCGAGCAATTTAAAGCTTCACTATAAGTGTGTGATAACCTTTACCGCTTTAGGACAGTTACCATTCCCGTTGATATGATAAGCTTAGTGTTAGGAAGAGTTATGGCGATTGAGATTACTAGGAATTTCTGGTATTATGCGATATGAACACTAGATTTAGTTAATATTACCGCAGTTCGAAATCCTGGTTCAATGTATTCGTCGATATTGAATATACTTGACTAACGTGACATTATTTTAAAATAATATGTAAAATGTTACATTGTTATGATTTTCAAACAGCATTCCATGCCTGTTCTTTTCTACAGTTACTTACTGTTTCCAAACCAGTGGTAATTATTTTAAAGTGAAACTTTTATTACATCGTCTCAAACTGTTTGGTCTGTGTAGCGCATGTCGCGTGTATCGCGGATGCCGAGTAGGTATACCTACTCGGCAGCCGACCGTCACGCGACATGCGCTACACAAAGCAGTGTTCGGAACCGTTCGAACAGTTTCACTTTTACCGTGGTTTCATAAAACCACACAACATTTTTTTCTTTATTATTATTTTATTAATTGTGTAGGCAAATAAATAGTCTACACACACTTGTAACATATTGTAACTGGTTGAAATAAATACAAAACTACAGTAGTTATTTAAGATATGTACCATGGAGCAGTAAATTATTTTAACACTATGAGATGAAGACCTATATCTCGTTTTACTGTTGTAATCATTCAAAATCGCAGCACACAGAACAAAAATAGAGTTTCTTATCGACCAGTCTCTGTTGAAACTCCTTTCTGAATAAGTTTTTTTTTTATTGTACGATAGGGAAGCGCTTGACCACGATCTCGCCTGATGGTAAGCTGAGATGTGGCCTAAGATGGAGCGCGCTTCCCTAGAAGGTACCGGTTCACTCTTCGCTTGAAGACCCCCATATTGTAGTATATAATTAGTAGTATATAATTAAAATAAAACAATTCAAGAGTTAACAAAAAATGAAATATCAGTATCTCTGGTTATCAATGCCATCTATAGTTTACAATGTAGTATGAAAAACAAAACTCCTGAAACAGTATGTCAAATAACAGAGTCCATTAATAAAATAAAACATGCTGCAACTTAAAAGAGCAATTATGGAGTTTCTTGCCGGATCTTCTCCGTAGATACCATCGAGATAGAATGTACTACGTACTAGAGAGGCGATCGCTACTACACTCTCTTTAACACGAGCTAGAGGTAAGAATCACAAGTCTCTTTAGTCTGTGTCGGACTGTGCCCCCCGCTTGCCGCGTCAACACGTGTTATTGCTCTGTTCAAAATGCCTTCGTGTTTGCTTAGATATTGTTTTAACAGTTCCCATAATACAAACAAAGCCCGAGGAGTGACTTTTCACCAGTAAGTTTCCTTATTATGAGTAAGTCATGCATTTTACTAATATTGTTATCATTTTGCGAAAAATCACCACGCGTTCTGCGTTTCGCGCCATTTTTCATAGACTAACAGCACAGACGTGACACTATCGATGAGTCTGTTAAAAAAATGTAACTGGATTTTTTTAACTATATATATACAATATCTACTAGGAAAGATTACCGTGGTGTAGTACCTAAATATTTATACTTTTACCCGACTACGCAAAGTAAAACGGTAGGTTATATTAAGTAATATTTATTTATTTACCTATTTTTATTTATTAAAAAAAGCCTAATCAATAGTTGTTCCAATAGGATTTATAAATTATTATGCACAACAATTACAAATAAACACAACATTCACAGAAACTAATACAGTAAAAGTTCCTTAATCGCGCTTCCTTTATTCGTGTTTTCACTATTCGCGGATTAAAAAAATGCGACCCAATTTCTATATTCACGACTAAAAATTTTTTTTATTCGCGGATTTAATAAGTACATACATAATAATAAAATTATTCCAATAGGTATCTTACCCAATATCCTTGTCAAATGGACTAATAAGAAAGTAAAATAGATCTTATAACAAGTTTGCCTAAAGTACATAATATTATGTTCTTAAATGATATCGCCGAGGCCTTTGACACAAGCCGCCTTTGTCGCAAGCCACCTCTGCAGCGATTGATGTTTTTGAGAATGTAAATAAACAGAATGGAAGCAACCTTATAACTCAATAAATAAAGTATATTTTTAAATGTAGTTCCGTTTATAGTAAAGTTACAAAAATTGTGATCGAGTAAGGGGGCGTCCATAAATTACGTGAGGTGTTTTTTTAAATTTTCTGCACCTCCCTCCCCCCCTGGTGAGATGTCGTGAGAATTTATTCAACCCCTCCCCCATCCTCGAATCTCGCGTGAGATTTTTCAAAATGTGAGTTTCTTATACGTAAACGCCATCAACATTGAATCATCGTATCCATTTAAATTACATCTTGAAGCAAAAACTGATAAAACTATTGATTACTACACAAAACGACAAAAGCTTAATAAATTGATATTATTTAAAGGAAATTAAAATACATAGTTTAATATAAAATCCTCGTTTTATTAATTCCCTAGTATCAGTACCACCAGATAGTACCGAGTAAACAGATTGCACAATGTGTCGCATCTGCACGCATTGCTTAATCTTTGAACTTGAAGCCACGCCTCGCTCGTTCCACACGTACCCCACCACATCGGCCGCGCGCAATGTTTTTGTTTGGAATAACCCCTCTAGTAATATATCTCGATGGTAGATACTGCTTTCCGAATCGGTGGTAAATGTTAAAAATATGTAATGACGTTTCAAAAGTGCTTCTAGAAGAAGTCTAATTAATAAATAAATGTTTGAGTTTGAACTGCAAATCCATAATTAAATACCAAAATAACATAATTCCAAGAATTAAACCCATGTTCAATGACGTAAATATATGAAGTACTAAATATAACATCTGATACAGCGAGATAAAGTGAATTTCATGTATTACTTCGTCATTGTCCTCGCAAATGGAAATATACCACTAGAGATATGATAAATATATGAGGATAGATGGGGATAGCTTGGGGTTAAGTTTTATGTATTATCCACTATGGAGTGTGGAATTTGAAAATATATTTAGACATATGAAATGATTGAACCTTCATTTTAAAATGTTACGAAATAGTATGCATGAAACAACTGTTTTTTTTTGTATACTATTTTAGCCCATACTTGCATTAAGACAAAAGGAATATCTTATGTAATTAGAATTATATGCTTTCTATAACTGTATATAATTGAAACAATATTGCTTTAACTTTTACATTTATAAATAACTAGCTAACCGCTCGCGGCATCGCCCGCTTTGTCTAAAACCTTCCTCTTGAATCACTCTATCTATTAAAAAAACCGCATCAAAATCCGTTGCGTAGTTTTAAAGATTTAAGCATACAAAGGGACATAGGGACAGAGAAAGCTACTGTAGTGATGATAAATATATTATTCTGTTATATTCTAAGAACTTCAGATACAATAAGTGTTTTGTACTAAATAGGCAAATGTGGATCATGCAAATAAGCTTATCATTGATAAGCTTTATCAGTGTGATTGTAATATTGTACTATTTATTGATTTTCTATACATTATAATATTGGAAGTGCTATATATAATAAAATATATGTTGATAAAATATTCTTCCATGAATTATCTTCTGTTATATTTTTTAATTCTTAAGATCCTTACAGATTTTCTTTTTCTTTTTGTTCGAAAGCATGAATGCAGCACATAATAACTCCAATATCATAATTTGAAGAAATTATTAAAATTATAATATTTTTTATAATAAATCAAAGTAAAAAGCCGTCGTTTCATATCTACCCTATTTTATTTTACTTCCAAAAAATTTAAAACATGGTTTTCTGAGTCTAACATGTTACATATAACATAACTATGTAGTTATGTAACGTGATAATATATGTGTAGATAAAAATCATGTAAGTCATTGTTTTTAAAATCAACAGAGTTCAAGGACTCTACGTGTGTGGTCTGTGCGAAAATATCTTTATATATTTTAAACTAGCTATTCACCCCGGTTACTACCAATTTTTAACAGTTATTTGTTATAAATTTAAAATACACACAAAATGTGTATCTCATACTAAACCGAAAAAAAAGAAGAAATAAACACAAGAAATAAAAATGCATAGAAAGTTTTTGCTTTTACAGCAATGGCGGTGTTTTCAAAATGATGACCACTCAGTATAATTGTCAAAGCCGAGGCCTCGACACTCGTTTTTATTTGTTTCCAAATATTCTGCAGCGAAAAATTTGAAATCATCACATATTTATATTTACTTGTGTTTAGAAAATGTGTGGTTAGTATCTTGACAATTGACAAATGACCCGAAATTTTGTGGGTCATTTGTAACAGGATGGCGGTTCTACAGGGGTCTTAGTACGCAATGACAAAAAGAAAAATGATGGCCAGAACGCTGATACTGGATACCTTAGGATACTGTAATATAAAATATAACAGTATCTTAAGATAAAATATTATAGTATCTTCACCGTGTGTGACGCGCTTTAGAGTCTGTTCAAATAATGGGGGCTGTATACAGGGTGTAAATTTAACATGAGCCCTAGAAGAAAATTACTTAAAACACTCGAGGTAGAAAAAATTGTTTTTTGTTTAAAATCCCTAGTTTAAATAATAAACATGACTGCACTTAAAGATTATCGAAAATTCACTTTCTACGACCGTGAATCGAGCTAGAATCTGTCCTCCAGAGATAAAAATTACAATTCTAAACAAAAACTTTTTAAATTAATCCATTACAATATAAAAAGAGAGCTTATGCCGAACACACGTGTCAGAAGTGAAACTTCTTTGGCAAGATTAAAAGATACCAAAATCGCCGCCTTACTCCATGACGTGACGGCACTGACATGACATGACCATGAAATTTTACTCTCAACACTTAATAAATCTCTAAAATATTACGTCTCTATAAATATTCGCAAAGATTCGTGTGTAACTAATTCGCATGATGTCACCCTAGCGGTCAATGACCACATAACTATACTTAACTGAGTACGAATGTATTGTCTCTTGTAGAATGTGTATTTTGAGGAAATTTTTTTATCTGTGCTATTATATGTGTAGTTTAATTTGGAAGTTTACAAAATGTAGGTAGTAAGTCATTTACGAAATATTATATTCATTTTTTATATTTTTTTGTTTGGTTTTTGAGTGTGAGGTTAAATGTTTGGAAAATTAATTTGATTTGTATAGAAGTCAAAGTTGATTTCTGTAATATTGGCGCTTGTGATACAAGAATACAAGCTTACAACATATATTTTATGAACAACGATATTTCTGAGGATGATGTTGATGCTTTAAAAATTATGAGAAGTAAAAGTTACCTATTTCATATTTTAAATTGAATTCAGACATTAAAATTTTAACGCATACATCCGATTTCATTCCAAATATGTAACTTTCTGGTTCCATAAATAATATCTTACAGATAAACTTATATAGATAGATAAACTTTCCGAACAATTTGAAAATTTTGTACCACATTTAATTCAAATTGGAACAAACATTATTTGAACAGAAACTTTCTGAATTGAATTCTTATGCATGGAATGATTCTGGTTGGAAATTCAAAATGAAAATGTGAACAGAGAATTTTTAATGGACACTTAGGTAGTCCTATTGGTAGGCATAGCATGGACTCTGAGCTTTACTTGCTCTGAACTTTTTTTATCGCTCACGGTTCACTAGGACACAAACAAAAGATAAACCGGTAGATTTTGGGTCCAAATGATTTTGTGTCCTTGTTTTTCATATTTGTTTAGATACTATGTTAGTTAACGCGTGAAAAAGGTTTGATTATGGAGCTTTTTTACTTCGTTTTTGAAGTGAAATTGTCGGTTATGGGATTAGTGAGAACGTAAACTTTTGAGTATTACTATTTTGAAAGTGAAACTGTCTGTTAGGATTCTTAAACGTAAAAATTTACTAGATTTTTATGATTATTAATTAATGAATTTTTATTCATCTAACAAGAGGTTCAAAGTTGTGATTGCTTAATGCTTTAATAGACATCCATATTAATATTATAAATGCGAAAGTAACTCTGTCTGTATGTCTGTTACTCAATCACGCCTAAACTACTGAACGATTTTGCATGAAATTGGGTATGGAGATATTTTGATACCCGAGAAAGGACATAGGCTACCTTTTATTGCGAAATATGTACCACGAGCGAAGCCGGGGTGGACCACTAGTTTCTTATAAAAATAATATGTTTCAGATAATAATATAATGTATGTTATACTAGATTTATCATTACAGAATGGAGTTTTTGTATTTGATGTTTGCGATAAAATTGTTTTATGAAATATAGAAACATGATAAAACAAAAAACGATTTACAATGTTCACACCATTTATTTTTACTTAACTCCTCAACAATACATTTTCATTGATGTAGATATTCATTGAAAACTAAATGGTATTTTTGAATATTTTTATTTGCTTTAAAAGGTTTTATCAACTTCGTTATGTAAAAAATTAAATCATATTTAAATAAACGTTTTGACAGGCTCATACCTTCCATTTATTTTTGCTCAACTCTATACACTATATTCACATAGTATAAAACAAAGTCGCTTTCTCCATGTCCCTATGTTTGCTTAAATTTTTAAAACTATACAACGGATTTTGATGCGGTTTTTTTATAGATAGAGTGATTCTCGAAGAAGGTAAGTAAATAATTTATTAGGTTTTGGACAAAACAGACGAAGCTAGTACCTAGATAATATTATAGTTTAAAGTTGAAATAGGCATAGCAGACGAAGCCGCGGGTGGAAAGCTAGTAGATGATGTAGTTTAAGCTGAAATAGGTATTTAAGCGCCAGGCGAGTTACAGCATCATAAATGAGCAATTAATGATGACTCAGTGATGTCAATGAACCGGCATGAATAGAGTCGGCTCGTTGGAATCGGGAATTATTGAAAACGAGCGTAATGTGACAAAACGTGGGATTTTGAATGATCTATTGTATTTCTTATTGTTAGACCCTTTTATCGTAATTTGACAATCCATACTAATATTATAAATGCGAAAGTAACTCTGTCTGTCTGTCTGTTACTCAATCACGATTCACGCCTAAACTACTGAACCAATTTTCATGAAATTTGGTATGGAGATATTTTGATACCCGAGAAAGGACATAGGCTACTTTTTATCCCGAGAAAATGACGCAATCCCGGAAATCCCACGGGAACGGGAACGCGGGTTTTTCTTTGACTGCGCGGGCGAAGCCGCGGGCGGAAACCTAGTATTATATGAAAACCAAAATAATCTTTATTTAAACTATTTGTTTATACGAGTTACAAATAACAATAAAATTAAGCATTTTATTGTTATTTGTAACTCGCATTTTTGCATTACTTACTAGCTTTTAACTGGTGACTGGACTTTTCCTACTCAAAAACAAACTATGTTTGAAATAAATACAGAAATTTTATACCAAATCCAAAAAAAATATTATTGAATGAATACAGACGTAATTTCCTTTATAACAATAACAACATTAGTACACACAACACAAATTCCATTCGTAAGATCCGCTCGAAACAGCAATTCGCGTAAACTCTTTAAAAGTCCAAAAAGAAATATCGCACAATTGACATAACGAGAAAGATAAGTGGGTAAGAAAGGGAATGTTGCTACGTACAAAATTAAATTAACTTCGTTTTCTTTAGACTGGCAATGTGTTTGAGATGTTGAAATTATATGACGCTTCATGGAGAGCTTTTTAAAGTTATGTTCGTTGAAATATTGTTAGAAAGGAGTTGTTATTATAAATGTTTGGTGTTGTTTTTAGTTTTATTAGTATTTCGACAATGCTACTTGAGCTGAAAACATAAATGAAGTTTAAAGTAATTTCCCCAATCAACATAAACTAAACAGATATCTTCTTATATATAAAAATGAATCGCAAAATGTGTTGGTACGCGCATAACTCGAGAACGGCTGAACCGATTTCGATAATTCTTTTTTTATTATATTCCTTGAAGTACGAGGATGGTTCTTATGTAGAGAAAACGTAAACATGTACCACGGGCGAAGCCGGGGCGGACCGCTAGTTGGGAATAAAACCATCCATTATAAATCAAATTGTGTCTCAAAACAGTCTTAAGCAAACGTAAAAAGATAACTGTTTAAGTGCAATAGGCTTAAATCATTTTGAATGGGTATACTATTTGGGATAAACCCCTTTTCTACCTTACAAAGGTCCCTTTCTCTCGAAGAAAGGGGTAACGTCGCGCAACACGAAAAAAAGAAACAAAAAAAAAACGTCGTATAAATAGCGTTAAAAAGTATATTTTCAATGTCACTTATTTAACTCAATTCCATAAATATAATCCAAGAAAAAGAGAATCTAAATGCAAAGTCTAGTAATTTAGACTGGCAAATAGACTGTTTCATCACAGAAAGCATAAAAGCTAAGGGGACATTCACGTAATACAACGGTATTCAGCGAAAAAGTGACTCGGAATTATGAGCCTCGAAACACAGCTATTAATCTTAGAATGCTTTTGTATTTTCCCGTATTAGTGTTAGGTTTTGTTTATTCGGTTAGAAGTTTTTTGGTGATAAATTTTGTGAAAAAGTTTCATTTATTTACTATATTATTATATAGACAGAGATGATATAATGAGCCAGTTACATGCCGATTGTTGGTAGTTTAAAATTGGTCTAGAGTCTCATCATTACCAGCTCATGTTTGTCCAGTGCTGGACATAGGCCTCAGTACGCCATTGAGCCCGGTCATTCGCTGGTTGACGCCAGTTATGCCCAGCAACCCTGCGGATGTCGTCACTCTCTTCTAGAGTCTAGAGTGAACATGTACAACGGCCTAGCATAGATAGGAATTAGTCCTTAGGTCCTTAGGTGAACAGAGCCTGCAGTTTCGCGAAGCAATTGCTGCGCGAAGCAGCTCGGTCAGTTTGGCTAACGTGGCTAAATGCTAATGTCGTGGTATAAGACAGGAAATACAGGCTTGTGATAGTATTTAGGAGCGTGCATAAATGAGCGTATAAATGAGAGTTTTCGATCAGTGGTAGAGACAAATAACTGATAGGCAATAGAAGGAAAAACCTACTGCCCCGTAGGTATGGTTATTAAGTAGATCTGTTAAACAGATATTATAATCTGCAGTACGTAGGTCACGGGTTTTCACACTGTTTTTAATAGATAGGAGGTACCTTGTGTATAATTAATAGCATTATACGCTATTTATTTATTTTATCGATATTACTAGCTGACTCACGACTATTTGTCAGCTCGAAACGAAAATTTTCTCAATTGGTCGTAGTGTGATACGACATAGCCTGTAGACTTCCTTAATATTGTATGGTATACAAGTCATATTAGTTAAGTAAGTTAATTAAGTAGTTCATCAAATAAGCTATAGAAACTTATGAAATTAGTTTAGAATTCCACTGTAAGTAAATATGCCCACAATTAAAACGTCAAGCCTCAAAACTACATTCATAAATGAAATGCGAAATTTTCTCTGAACAATTTCCCCTACAGTTCAGTCTTTGTGCACCGTGTCACAGTGAATCACAAGGAACGAACGTCAACGTACGACCACTATGTAACGGGATTGCCCCTCGCAATTCTTCTGCTCTGTGCCTTTTGTTCGCTCCAACTTTTATCCGTTGATTTGAAAGAGCTTGCTGAAATGAATTTCGAATAACTTTTATTTGTTAAGCGAATAATGTACAATTTTGTTATTACAGTATTGTAAAGGAGCCCGGAGGGTGAGGTTAGATTTGGCTGAAAAGTATTGTGTTGTGTTCTGCAGTAGCCGTTTCCTTGCTTTTCATCGTTTATTAGCCAGCAGTTGCCTTGGTTTTTGTATCAAACTGGGCTTATGTACCTTTAGTACCACAATTCCTTCAAATATAGAGTTACTACTGATTTTATTTTTTAATAATGTAGCTGTATTGTATCTGTTATTCTTTAAAAAACCAATAGTACCTATTTTCGGATGTATCCTAGAGAGACAGATAGATAAAAATATCAACTCTATATGAATAAAACAGTTTGAAATGTGTCACTACGAGTAATAATATGTATTTAGTATCAACCCAATAATTAGAGAATATAATTATACACTAAATTTATTTATGCATAAAACTATGTTTCAACATAAAGAATATTATTTATTTCAAGGTATTATTTACAAGACCTTTATCTGACATTTAAACATTAGACATGCCGGTGTAGTAATGTAAATATTAATACATTGTTCATGAATCATTACCGATTTACTGAACAATATCTTACGAAAACTTATAATAATACGTTATGGCCTTATGAAGCTGAAATTCCAGTGGTAGCGAGGCTTTGTAAAGCTATATTTCCGCTCTCAGCTTAACTCGCCACGATGCAAATCCAAATATACCTGTGAACAAATATAAAAAAATATTAATTAATAATTAATTTGGAAAATAAATTAAAACAATGTTATTAGAGATATATTTTTGTTAAAAACATTTTTAACATTCGCATTAAATACGTCAATTTTGTTAAGATTAGATGTATCATCATATTTTGTTAACACATATTAATATTTTTTTTCTATTACAGGTAATAATTAACGAGAAGAGCCGACCGGATCTAAAACGAGTAGGACATTATAATCGAACTCATGATCTGAGATAAAAGAAAAGCTAAGTATTTCAGAATGGAAAAAAATAAAGCGATCGTGGTATATGGTATGCAAGTATTATACAGTTAATCGTGGAAAACCAGTGACAATAAACGCAGTGTGAAACTTTACCTCGTGTTCTTTGTGTGTTCCCTACATCTCAACATTAAAATATGTAACAACTAGCTGCGCTCCGCGGTTTCACCCGCGTGGCTCCGCTCCTGTTGGTCTTAGCGTGATGATATATAGCTTATAGCTTTCTCGATGAATGGGCTATCTAACACCGAAAGAATTTTTCAAATCGGACCAGTAGTTCCTGAGATTAGCGCGTTCAAACAAACAAACAAATTCTTCAGCTTTATAATATTAGTATAGATTATGAAGCGACAGAGCTATAGCAAATATAGCTTAGCTTGCACTGGATGCCATTACATAGGGAATCCTTGAGCCACTCACCAACAGAATTGCGACAACTGGGCCAAGTACACTTCCTTTCTTTTGTTGTTGTTCGAATTGTATGGCACATTGATTTGAATTTAACTGACCAGCTGTTGGGTGTATGGTTAATTATTTAATCTTATATATAAAAATGAATCGCAAAATGTGTTGGTAAGCGCATAACTCGAGAACGGCTGAACCGATTTCGATAATTCTTTTTTTATTATATTCCTTGAAGTACGAGGATGGTTCTTATGTAGAGAAAACGTAAACATGTACCACGGGCGAAGCCGGGGCGGACCGCTAGTTATCTTATAAAAGAAAATCGTGATAGTTGCACTTTTATATCTGAAGAACGGCTAAACCGATTGTAATGATTTATTGTTTGTAGAAATACATCGTACAAAAATGGTCCTTTATTATTCGACTTGTAAAATACAGTCTTAGTCGTAGTTATCTTGATCCAGCTTTACAATACCTAAACAGTTTATATTTTGTCTTTATATATGTTATAGTTTTTTAAATGTATAACATCCATACTAATATTATAAATGCGAAAGTAACTCTGTCTGTCTGTCTGTTACTCAATCACGCCTTAACTACTGAACCAATTTGCATGAAATTTGGTATAGAGATATTTTGATGCCCGAGAAAGGACATAGGATAGGTTTTATCCCGGAAATCCTACGGGAACAGGTTTTTCTTTGAAAACGCGGGCGAAGCCGCGGGCGGAAACCTAGTATGAAATAATTATAAAATGTAGTCGATGTTGCTGAACGAGTATATACATACTGTATGCATTGCACTTTAAAAATATCTCCGTCAGGAAACACGGAATTTAAAGCATTTTTATAAGGTGTGATGCTGCATATTTTAAAAGTCTAATAGAGTAAGGGGTACGTTTAATTCAAAAAGGAATATAAAAAAGTAATATTTTACATTAACATTGAAATATCGCCGTTTTGTGTCTTTTCATATTTCTTTTTAACTAACCTTATTTCAATAGACGCAGTCACACCTACAAATTAAAATATAATAAACAAAAATTATATTACACTAGCTGCTCCGCGCGGTTTCACCCCCGTGGCTCCACTCCTGTTGGTCGTAGCGTGATGATACATAGCCTCTATCCTTCCTCGATAAATGGGCTATCTAACAGCGAAAGAATTTTTCAAATCGGACCAGTAGTTCCCGATATTAGCGCGTTCAAACAAACAAACACTTCAGCTTTATAATATTAGTATTATTTATTTATTTAACACCTAACAATAATACAAAATAATTCAAAGTAAAGTTATCAAGGAACGACTATTTCCTTTACAGCTGAAATTTAAAGTAAGCAAGATATTCCGCATAAATTAACACTTACATTTATTTGAAATTCTATCTGTTTCGAAGTACTTTATAGCTAGCTGTGTATCGTGGATACGCACGCATATAATATTTTCAGGAAAAAACTATTACTAGGTAAATAGCCATTTATGCAGCACTTGACACAAAAACTCTCAAAAAAGAAATTCAACTTTTGCAAAATCATTTACTGCTCAAATTCTATTGAAGGTAGTATGATAATATAACATAGCCAATAGCCTTAATAAATGAACTATCCAACACAAACAATTTTCAATACGTATCCTAGTTCCTGAGCTTTGCGCGCGTAAATAATCAAAATCATAAGCTTTATCTATATATATATAAAACTCAAAGGTGACTGATATATAGTGATCTATCAACGCACAGCCCAAACCACTGGACGTATCGGGCTGAAATTTGGCATGCAGGTAGATGTTAGGACGTAGGCATCCGCTAAGAAAGGATTTTCCGAAATTCTTGCGGGAACGGGGAAAAACGGGGATGCACGTACAAAGTCGTGGACGGAAGCTAGTAATATATAAGCTTTCTTCTTGTCTAAAACTTAACGCATTATACACTAAAACCTTCTTCTTGAACCTTCCTATAAAAAACTGCATCAATATTCGTTGCGTAGTTTACATAGGACAGACTGGGTGCAGCGACTTTGTTTTATCACAGATATGAGAAAATATATAACTAACCCAGTAGTTATAAGGTTATATTATCTGTAGATATACTATATAGTGATAGATAGTTCATCGGTTTTTGAATCTGTGACACCGTCCTTTGTAGTGTAAATTGCGAATTTCACGGTTTGCCGCGTAAACACGGCCGAACTCACAAATCCGTGCAGAAATGTGTTTATCGATAGATTTAGTGAGGGAAGGCTTTTCCTTATGTTTGGAAAGAATTTTGGGGATTGTTTAAAGCGATTTAGTTGTCCAAATTGAGTACATCGTTTGTTTGAAAATAGGGTAAAGTAATCTGAAAATAAATATAATACTGTATTTTCAAGAGTGTTATTATTTAGTTACATTGGTATGAAAAAATAGAGTACGTTGTCTCCATCTTGTACGAGCATTATAAGCGAAAGCTCGTGCCTATAAAAATAGTTATTTAACAATATCTTAACAGTTCATATTATGCCTTATAACATATTCAAATAAAACAACTATTATTATGTAATATGTTATTACCGATGATTATAAATGTTCACAGTAAATCATACAACATCCATTACAATCTAATAAACAACTCCAAATGAACATAACACAAACACACACACACACACACATTCTATTTCCACACCATTATTCACGTCCACATTCAAATAAAGTGCGTTCGCATTGACTGACGCCTGATAAAAAGGCCACAGATAACCTATCCATTCATAAATCACTCTGTCGAGATTTGCATGTCAACATTTCAGTTATTTCTCAGTGTGAATTCAGAGTGTGTACCGAATTTAAATTTCAAAGGCACGTTCCATTTCCAAATGTGAAATTCAAAATTGAAATAAGAATGAGTTGGTATTCGCTTAAAATTCGAAGTGAGTCACGCTTCCATTTGTGAAATTATTGGTTATCTTTGCGTTCTATGCTCGAGTTTTGAGCCGATTTGACAGTTGACAGGTTTGCTTCTTTTTTATAACCAGCCAAGTTTTACTTTTGAAGCGGATTTACTCTATGTTTTTAAGTTAAGTTAAAAGATGAATAAATACGAATACCTACCTCAAAAAGTTGTATGCCGTATTTAGTCGTTATTTCCTGATGAAGATTTTGATACATTGTTAACTTAAATCAGAATACGAGTTAATTAAATGTTCAATTAATCGATACAATGTTTTTTTTTTCAATTTTATTAAATTATTGATAGTAGTACATAAGAACAGCTAGACATATTTTAGTAATTTATACTCATAGATCAATACTCTATTAAATCAATACTCAAAATGAAACTATAAATATATCTGTCGCAGCACTTCAACCACTGAACACTTTACGATAAAACTATACTTGTATATTAATCAGTGTTAGACGAATTTCGTTAATCAATATTACATTAAAAGGAATGCAGATACCATTTACCAGACCAGACAAAACTAGGATGATGTAATATTCTATGCAATTACTTCATCCAAATTTAACATTAAATTGAAATAAAACGAAAAAAAAAAACATTTTTTTTGTTTAATAAAATAGTAGTATGTAATAGTATTTAGTAGTGTAACATTTTGCAAGTTGGCCTTTTCATTTGACATCAAAATAATACGCATTTCCCCTCATCATCTAGAAAAGAGCTGATTTGCATGTAACATATCTAAGAACAGTCGAACAAAAGTCACCTTTAGTATAAAAAACTAAATTGAAATCGCTTCATCCATTTAGGAGCTATGAAGCCAAAGTAAAACAGACACACACAGAGAAACAAGTCGAACTTACTACCCATTTTTTTAAAAATCGTTCATCTTTTTATTTAAAAGTTAAAACTTTACCCATGTATTACTTTACTCTTTGACTTTACCTGTCAAATAAACGCAATATCCACCCTTTGTCAAAATTATAGCACAGATAATACAGCAAAATTGAAAAGCATCAAATAACGCTTAACTGAAATTTAGCAGTGGTTTTTACCTGACCGTAACATTAGTCACAGCAAAGCGTGATCTGTCTCGCTGATAAATGGTCTCCTAATGCCTTCCACAGACTGCTTCAAAGTGAAAGTATTAGATGATTTAAAGTATTTTTTGGGATCCGTATAAAGGAAGGAACGTGCAATATTTTTATTCATGAGAAAGTTGTTTTGCGAGCTTTATGGCTATTTATCTATGGGCCCATTTCTTTTTAATCCTTAATCTTCTGTTATCTATAACTATTCTTTTTATGTTTTCTATAACTATTAAGATTACTTGCTCTATTGAATAAACATTTAAGATTTGAAAGCTCATATAATTATTTTGCAAGATAATTCATTTCCACTAAGAAGTCTTCTTGTAGTCGTTGTAAATGCAGAAAAGGAAAACTTTTACAGCATTAATAGGCTCATACCGATACTTATATATCGGAAAAATCAAAAAAAACGTTCGAAAAATAACTACATAGTATAAAACAAAGTCGCTTTCTCTGTCCCTATGTCCCTTTGTATGCTTAAAACTTTAAAACTACGCAACGAATTTTGATGCGGTTTTTTTTAATAGATAAAGTGATTCAAGAGGATGGTTTTAGCATATAATTTATTAGGTTTTGAACAAAGCGGGCAAAGCCGCGGGCGTAAGCTAGTATTAACATAAGCTTGTGCTTATGTTGATATTTTTACTTGTGTAATATCTTTAAACTACGATTACGATTGCATACCTATACATTCAATTAACATCGCTACAATTCTAAGGGGTGATTTTTCAATGCTTGGATAAAACTTATCCGTCCAATAAAGTATTACACGATAATATTAAAATGTCACGTAAACTGTCAAATACGGGCAATGAGAATACGTTTTTAAAATGGTAGTTTTATACATTATTCGACGAATAAGTTTTATCCAAGCATTGAAAAATCGGCCCTAAAACATTTTTCCAAACGAATACTAAACATGCCTAAAAATAAACTATAAAGAAAAACACCCCATACCATTAAAGTATTATTAGCTGACGAAACCCGCGGGACACCAGTCATCTTATCATTTGACCTTTTTTATCAGTACATTTCCTGTGAAGCTAGGGAAAGGCGAGATGTATCGTAATATTAATGGTTTTGAAGGAAAATTGCAAGGGAAGGGTAGTATTGTATGTTTTATATTGTTAGATTTTGAGTTTATAGTGTGGACTGTGTGGATGTAGTATTACTGTACTTGGATACATTGGTATACGAAATAACATTATTTATTTTCCTATCGATATAAACTAGCTAGCTGTGCTCCGCGGATTCACACGCATTGCTCCGCTCCTGTTGGTCTTAGCATGATGATAATCAGTAGTTCCTGACATTAGCGCGTTCAAATAAACAAACAAACTCTTCAGCTTTTTAATATTAGTATAGATATAGATAAAGACTTTCACAATAAAAGATAACAACGTGCTTCTAAATTCATACTTTATTTATATAATACCGTCAGGTTATCTGCACGGTCAGACAAACGAACATGTCATAAAATGGCACTAGTAATTGTATTGTGAAATTAGTATAGATATTATAATAAATACTATGGCTAAATCCTCTGAAACACTTTACTGCACGAGAAGCCATTATTCAAAATAAAGATTATTTATCACCAATTATTTATAACAAATCTTCTACATAATGACTCGACCGATTTTTATGCGTATTAATATTCTATAAACTGTCTTAGAATAGGTTATTTAATTTCATACCTTTTTTACTGGCAGATCGACATTTGTTGGAGCAGTTAATAATCGTTTAAAAACAACCACTTGGTATAAACACTACCACCACAAAGGCTTTTAAAACTCTTGAAAAGTAAATATTTCCAATAGACGGTATCGAAATAGATGAATGGCGAACAATGGGACTCTCTTAGATTCCATTTCACGCGGCATTAAATTGATAAAGGCTTCAATCGATTCCTTATATTGGCTGAAATAAGTGTGACTGTCTCTTATGCTTTCAGTGGTATGAAAACATTATGAGCAGTTTTAGTTTGAGTATAAGCGACTAAGCGAGCTTGCCGTATCCATTCCGAATGCATTTATCTAAATTTATTTTTGTAGTAGTATTTGTTAAAAAATTACATATTCATAATTGCGTATTTTAAAATTAGATACGTACTTCCTACTTATCTCTCACTCTTTATACACTAGTGTATTTTGTGCTGAGATTATTTACTTTTTTCATAAGCTAAATTCAAGGTATTTCTATTTAGATATCAAAAATCGTTTTTTTACTTGTGATAGAGGATATAAATACTTTCTTTTCCTTGTAATTTAACACAAACTACATACAAAATCTACGTATAATAAGTTCATAGATATCTTTGACACTGCCGCTTTGCAACTCAGCCTGTCCCGAGGCGATGGGAGTCCGGACCTTCGCAAAGTGTTACAATTGTTTTCTGAGAAAATTTACAAACGGACATTGAATAACCCGAAAGTTAAATTCCTGTAACGAGTGAAGAATTTTATCTTTATGCCTTTTCTTAACTTTTTTTTGCTTTGTAGATTCTGAAGTTTATTTGAGGTGCGTTTTAGAGATAGGTACCTGTGTGAAAAGAGAATAAAGCGCGTCACACACCATCCTGTTACAAATGACCCGAAAGTTTGTGGGTCATTTGTAACAGGATGGCGGTTCTACAGGGGTCTTAGTACGCAATGACAAAAAGAAAAATGAAGGTCAGAACGCTGATACCGGATACCTTAAGATACTATAACGTTTTATATTAGAGATTCTTAACATAAAATATTATAGTATCTTCATCTTAAGTCATTCATTTTAAATCCCAATAAATATCTAAATACTAGCAGTCCCCCCCGGCTTCGCCCGTGGTACATATTTACGTTTTCTCTACATAAGAACCATCCTAGTACTTCAAGGAATATAATAAAAAAAGAATTATCGAAATCGGTTCAGCCGTTCTCGAGTTATGCGCTTACCAACACATTTTGCGATCCATTTTTATATATAAGATAAATAAAAACATATATTAGAAAAGAAACATCTGTCATACATAATCAAACACAAGATCACAAACAATCTCATCATTATCTGCTCCCTTGCAAAGTTAATGGGCGAACTATTTACTAAACAGATTTTCAACTTAAATGTAAAAACTTTTACTATTAGTTTTCTCATTAATATGTAGAATGCACAAAAAATAACGTCTAAAATTAAACACAAACGTCCTGAATTTCTTTCAAAGAATCATTACCTTTCAAATACAATTTGCATATATACAAAATATTGTCCAAAACTCGGAACTCAACAGGTGTATTTGATTTGATCCAAATGGTTATTCCTACTTTAATGACGGTCATTAGGAAGGTGTGAATGGCAATTAGGAATGGCACATCTGTAGGTTTAGGAGTAAAATACATTTTGAACGAAACAATTATATATAATTGATATTGAGCTTTCCAAGTGTGACGTGTTACTTTGACGTCTTGGCGTACCTTTGCTAAAAGTAATTAGGATTACTGGTTGTATGTATACTATCACTAGATTTTACCCCGCGGCTTCACCCGCGTTTTCAAATAAAAACCAGCATAGCTCCCGTTCCTGTGGGATTTCCGGGATAAAAAGTATCCTATGTCTTATTCTTCAGCTACCTACATAACAAATTTAATTGAATTCGGTTGAGTAGTGTTTACGCGAAAGAATTATAATCTATCCTCACTAACTTTCTTATATATAAAAATGAATCGCAAAATGTGTTGGTAAGCGCATAACTCGAGAACGGCTGAACCGATTTCGATAATTCTTTTTTTATTATATTCCTTGAAGTACGAGGATGGTTTTTATGTAGAGAAAACGTAAATATGTACCACGGGCGAAGCCGGGGCGGACCGCTAGTTTATAATACATATAAGTAGGAAGTTTTGTGTATACTATTATTTATTATTATAGTGGTTGTTATTTAATTATTACTTTAAACCTAATAGGATAAGCGTAGAACCGAGCTTTAGCCTAGCTCAAAGAATTTATCATCAACGTGCGCTTACAGTAAATCAATTATTGAAATGTAAATGTGTATCTACATCTCATTCCCATGTGAATTTCCCTCGAATGCGCGGTTGAAGACAAGGACAGAATGCTAGTTTGTCATATTTCATAAATTAGAACTAATAAATGATAGACGGGTAATCATTATTTCGTCATTATGATAACTCTTCTATATAACCATGGACGTATAAAAAAAGACGGACGCCGTATTACGAACAAACAACATGAAGCCACCATAGTAAGCTAGCGATCGTGTAAAGACAATAAACACGCACACACTCTCACCATAGTAAGCTAGTCGGCCGCCATTACGCCGTGAACTACCGACTGATTAACTGCGTCACTGTTTCACAAAAAATATTTAAAATGCCGTCTTGCGTGGTTAAATGGTGTCGCAACAGTACAATTTTAAATAACAAAACACAAGGGATTACATTCCACAGGGAAGCAAGTTATTTTTTTTATGTTTTAATGACAAAATTATTACGGCAAAATTTATAGAAAAAAATACAGCCGCCATTGTCATCAGGACAGCTGTTGCCATGGCAACATGGCACACACACATGGATGTTTCGCCGCCATTACTAGGCTTCACTCAATGTTTAGGCGATATACCGTCCGTCTTTTTTTATACGTCCATGTATATAACAATAATTATACAAAATACGTAAGAAGAAAACTTATTATTTTTCCTCTTAAAGCGTCTCTACTACTCGCTATTATAAAATGTTTTATATAAGCCACTACTATATTCATTGTTGGGAGTTAATTTTAAATAAACAGGAACACTACCCTGAATATTATTACAAGAAGGTATATGTATCGTGCGCAGGCTGCAGCGCCCGAGGGGGCTCATAAACTAAGTCTGGCTAGTGATGTGCCGGTTTTATCGATAGTTTTTTATTTTCCGATTTGACCCCATTTTACAATGCTATTAGCGGAATTTCTTTTTTGGGGGTATTTGATTTATTATTGTGTAATTATTGTAAAATAGCTGTGAGGAACAAATAAATATATAACTTTATTTTTCTTAATCCATAGTATAATGACTTGTAAACAAGAAGGAGAGACAGCACCGGCTCTTGGGTAGAGCTAACGAAAACGAGCCACGTTTTCGTTCGTATGCGCCTGAAATAAATGCATAGAAAAATATTAACTATAAAGAATTTTATAATTGAATTCACATAGAGCAATCATTTAATTCACCACCTTTATTATATTACAAAAGAAGTAAACTTTAAACACTGACTGTTATTTACCAAATAACAACCAAAATGATATGAATGCGCTTAAACCTGAATACCAGTTAACACAAAGCTGAATGCATAGCAATAGGTTAATAAAAGGCCTTTCTAACATATTCATTAACATGTAATTATATGAAAATTACAGGTTCAGTTGTTTTGGTGAGTTGATGTAAATAACGGCTAAATAATGTGAGAGCTCTTTATTGTATACACTGAAGTGTAGGTACATTCATTAATATTTTATTGTTTCAATATGCATTGAAAATTTAATAACAGTTCGCGCTTTTGTATTTTATCTCTATTATTGTTTTCCTACAATCTGCAGTGATAAAATTGAGGATATAAATTTAAAATTGGATTCCCTTGATCACACTAAATGTATAACGATAAAAATTGACATAAATATAACATTATCGAAACTCATATCACATCCCTATTACCTTTACGATGTACAAGTCAAGACCTGCTTCCTGCAGGTAGTTGGTACTTATTACAACTTGCCTGATATTTGATTTAGCTGGGAAATATCTAATGCAATGTCTAGACCAATGATATTACGCCGCCGCATAAACGCGAAACTTTGGTGATCTAGGAAATGGTATTTAATGCAGATTCTGAGAGATTCCAGTTTGAATTAAGGGTTTAAGGGTAGTTTTAAATATGTTTATCGTGATTAAGTATATGGAATATCAAAAAGGAAACCACACTTATTTATTGCTCAATATTGAAATACTTTTTCATGTTTGTGCCAAGTTGCAAGATTAGAAAAAAGAAATTTATACATATTCAATGGAGCTAGTCGCTAATCTCCGCTTCTAAATTTCATAAAAAAAATAGTACAGCCGTTTGACGTTAAAAACAAATAACCAAACACACGCTTAAATATTGCCTATAATAAAAAAATACAACTTTCAATACCTATAATAACGAATCAAGATAAAAAATAACGAAAGAGCCCATTCAAAATACGTCTAAATCATTCAGTAACACGTCGACATCACTAGAAATACGTTCAGACGTTCAAAGTTCGAATAAAACTAAATCAATCAGTGAATGACAAATTGCTTTAGGAAATTCAAAGGGGATTTGGCCGGCTGCGTCTAGTTTGCCGATTCGACGCCGGCATTCGTCACGCGAAAATGTTTCAATCGGTCATTCGTTCATCGTTCATTCGTTCACTCTTTCTATCACTCACTAAATCTTGGGCCATTGTTAAAAATGAAATTTCACGATCAAAATTTTACGATAGATCGTCACGCTTTTATGGTGCAGTTATAAAATTTTTAAGTATATTTTTATTGGATAAATTTTTCTGTCGACTCAAACGTAGTGTTAAAACTTAAAAAATAATATGATTACGTATAAGTTCATAGTTTTAATGTTCAATTACTAGGTACTTTTATTACTCGGTGTCGGTACTCGAAGAAGATTATTATTGTCGGTATAGCTAGAGATTTTTCTGTCATTGGCGGGAGAAATATATAATCTCCAGAGTCTAGAAATTGAACTAAATTATAATTATTGTGGACATATAAACCGTTTTAAATTAATAGATAGGTCTTTCACCCCATATAACTAGCTGATGTTAAAAAAATTAAATTAAACTATTGAGTATTTTCCTAGAAAAATGTACTCTGTGGAAAAGGGTGAAAACAATACGCCTGATATTATATTACATTATTTGTATTATCGCTATGAAATAGGTCATTAATCCTTTTAGAATATTAACTATGAATAATTCTACGACTTCTGCTACTTAGTTTAAAAATTGATAAATCTCACAAGATCACTAATCACTAGTCTTAAAAGGGCAATGCAAACCGCATTACCTAGACAAAATCAGAAATAGGAGGCACGTGGCCCACGTAGTAAAGGAAAAACCGCATACTGCATATTTGCATAGTTCCCATTCCTATGGTATAAAAATTATCTTAACATGTCCTTCCTCCGGTCTAAACCTATTATTGTACTTTATTTTACGGCTTAGGCACGATGAAGAGACAGACAAAGTTACTTTTGCATTTATATTATTAGGGTTGATATCTTCACGTTTTTACTGCCTACTGCTGATAGACAAAAAAAATTGCTGATTCTCACAGGAAATCCTAAATCGCTTACGTTAAGGTAAATCAAATCCATTGACAAACAGGAGTAACCAACTCATTCGGGTCACGTACACGCTAGTCCCTTCAAATATTAACTTGAAAAACATTGTTTATTTGATTCACTATTTTTGTCCAGTATGGAAAAAGTTAAGAGGCTTTTTTGTTAACTTGTCACTTTGTAACATTGTTTCTGTATTTTTGGGTTGTAAGAATCTATGATGCGGAATTATTTCCTTGTGTACAATTTTGTTTATTACTTTTTTGTTGAAATACGCTTGTTATGTTTTGTTAGTTGTTCTGTATCTGATAAAAAAGTTTTTCTTTGTTATTTTTAACAGGAAAACGCTCTGATAGGATGGTTATTTAATCTCATTTAAAATAATGTTAAATGTGATTAAATAACCATCTGAAATAACCAAATGAAATGTATTAACTCGGTTTAAAATTTAATCATTTCATGAAATAATTTTAATATGCGAGATAAGTTTGGATAATAATTTAATTTAAGGTTTATCGATATTAAAACTGTATTGTATAATTTTATAAATTTCATTGGAACTGAATGTTATTCTCGCGGGATTAATATTAATTTTAAACCAACGTTTCCATTGAATATTTTTTTAATTCGCTTACCGTATTAATTATGAAACGAAAATTACGAATAGCCTTATATTAATTAATTCAATTTAAGCTACAATCAAATTACTGATATTATAAATTCAAATTTAAAAAGATAACTGTTAAAATTTCGTCCGATAACCATTAAAGTTATTTTAGTTTAAAGTTATTTATATTTTGGGTATAGCGTTAAAATAAATTAATGTTCCTTGAACAGGAATGAAAATTTTGGAGTACTAGTTTGTGAGTTTATCGCGAACTGAGAGACAGACGTGGCGGACTTTGTTGAATAAAAGGTAGTGATGATTACAATTCTATAAATTATATTCTCATAATATTTTTTATCAAGCATCATGAATATTATAAGAATATTGTTCATTTTAAATGTGCAATTCATTCGCATATCAATAATTCTTCATGGTCACAACGAACCAGCAGTCACTGCAAATCCAATTACATTTTCTTTAAGACTTTTTTCCGCAACTATAATTTGTATACTATAATCAATCATAATTGAACGGTCGTCATTTCATTCAAATTTCTAACTAAATTACACCGTAATAGCTTGTAATAGAATCGACAATCGTGTAATCATGTCGTTATGGCGTGATGCGTTTGTAAGTCGTGGGAACAAATTCATGCAACGTTGCATAATTATTGCAACGTACATGTTACAATATACCTAGATGTAAATTAATTTGCAATGTTTCGAATCTAAGTACATAAAAAATCGTATTATAATGAAAAGCTTAGTTAATTTGAATGAGTGATCAGTGAAGTAAGAAAATGAATGAACTAATGAACGAATGAAAATCGCAGTGTACGGAATAACTCCGAAATTTTGAAATAATATACAATAATATCATGTGCGTGTATTTAACTTCAGCTCAATCTAAACAAATGTTTTCATTTATTTATTTCATTTCTGTAGTTGTTCTCATGGGCAAAAAAGTGTTAGTTTAGAATACTTTTACGGTAGAGTCGAATTTAAGAGGCTCTTAATAATATATGGGATCCTCCTGGTTCAATATGTGTGTTCTTTTAGATTATATGCTTTGCAAATAGGTAACTACATTTGGAAGGAGAATAATTATTTAAAATTAAATTAACATTTGAATATGTTGTTCTTGATAACTCTACAACGACGACGACACGGATGTTTTAATTCAAAAGTGAATATATCTATATAATATAAAAATGAATCCCAAAATGTGTTGGTAAGCGCATAACTTGAGAACGGCTGAACCGATTTCGATAATTCTTTTTTTATTATATTCCTTGAAGTACGAGGATGGTTCTTATGTAGAGAAAACGTAAATATGTACCACGGACGAAGCCGGGGCGGACCGCTAGTCTTATATATAAAAATGAATCGCAAAATGTGTTGGTAAGCGCATAACTCGAGAACGGCTGAACCGATTTCGATAATTCTTTTTTTATTATATTCCTTGAAGTACGAGGATGGTTCTTATGTAGAGAAAAACCACGGGCGAAGCCGGGGCGGACCGCTAGTCTATAATATAAAAATGAATCGCAAAATGTGTTGGTAAGCGCATAACTCGAGAACGGCTGAACCGATTTCGATAATTCTTTTTTTATTCTATTCCTTGAAGTACGAGGATGGTTCTTATGTAGAGAAAACGTAACATGTACCACGGGCGAAGCCGGGGCGGACCGCTAGTTATTTATATAATCAGCAATTAAAAAAAATATCAAAGTATATACCTAGTCTCCTATTCGAGTGAGAAGAAAACAGACATGGTTTTTACATAAATAAAATACAGTGGAAATTAAACCGACAAAATTAAAATGGCATATTAATATTATACGTACCTACGTGTATGTTATACCATTTTAATATTGCAATTTCATATTTTCGCTTCAATTTCAAGTAATATCCTGGATAATGCATCGCATGGTGAGTGATATCACGCTAAAGGGCGAGTTTTAAATATTTAATATATTTTAGTCAATTTAATATAGGGCTTTAAAATATCAGACATTGAAAAACTTTTAAAATAGTGAATGTAGGGATGGATATTATTTTGAATTTCATATTACGATTGAGAAGGCAAACACACAAACGAGATAGATCGTAGTCTAAATTATAAATCACGAATTCATTACCTTGATTATATTATTATACATACACTAGCGATCCGCCCTGGCTTCGCCTGTGGTAAATATAAATAGTACTCATGGATCACGTATATATCCAACGGCCAAATACATTTTTGAAATTGGTTCTGTAGTTCGTGAAGTTAGCGCGTTGAAGACAACATAATATGTACACTTAAACTTTCTATAACAATTTTCGTTAAATTATTTTGGAATACAAAGTGGATTATTAAGGGATTATTGTAATCCCAATCTAATATATATTATAAAGGCGAAAGTTTGTAAGGATGTATGGATGTATGGATGTATGGATGTATGGATGTATGGATGTATGGATGTATGGATGTATGGATGTATGGATGTATGGATGTATGGATGTATGGATGTATGGATGTTTGTTACTCTTTCACGTAAAAACTACTGAACCGATTACAATGAAATTTAGCACACATATAGAGGGTAACTTGGATTAACACATAGGATAGTTTTTATCCCGGAAATCCCACGGGAACGGGAAGTATGCGGGTTTTCCTTTGCAAACGCGGGCGAAGCCGCGGGCGGAAATCTAGTATTCCATATTATTTTTGTTTTTACTTTGGAAATATTTGCTTAAATTCGTAAAACAAGTGTACCTAGGTGTTGTACTTGAGTTCTATGAAGGAAATTCGATACGTTTATAAGATAACGAGCGTTGTTCTTACACGTGTCTCAGGTTCGATTTTGATAAATACGTCGGTTGACATGGTTTATTTGTTTGTTTTTCGTAAAAAAAAATTACTTTCATACCATCATGCAATGAATCATTTAGATTCCTGAACATTTTCCCTTGCTATTGAATAATTATAATACTTCGTTTAATCAAGCAACTATAAAGACTCATTTTTCCAAAAATTGTGGAGAATTTGGTACATTTTGTACATTCGCAAAAATTAAGTCTTATTTTCTCACCAACAAAATAATTATGAAAGATATAAAATCAATTTATTATTGAAAATATTTATAAACAAATTATTTTATTCGTCCTTTGTGTTCCTCTCTAAAATATTCTTAATAATTTAAAATAACAAAATTCCACAAGTAAAGTGTAATATATAACACGAAATTTTGAATAATCAATTTAATAAATTACAAAAAAATTCGCTATGCATGATTTTATGTCATTAGTGTTACAATATAGAAATGCACTGCATGCTGAAATACATTAGCTGTTATATGAGTAAGCGTAACGTCGATAACCTCCATAGTGATGTGCTGAATCGATCATTTTTGTCGATATGTTGTCATTATTGTGTCTAATATCTAAAAGTAATGTATAATGTACTTACCTATATTAACATTTATTATATCGTGGTATTTATTATATGTACCTAATGGCAAAAAGACAATGTAAATGGTTATTGGTAATAAGATCATATTAAATCAATTTTCATTGGTGTTGAGTCTGTGAAGACCTGTTTAAGTTTCTAAATCCACATTACTTTAATTTTATAGTCTTTTGACTATTTATGCTAATATTTAATTCTTCTAAAATATAATTGCTTTTAAGTTTACAAACTATTTATTTTTATTCCCACTACATATTATATTCCGTTATTTTCATCATTCACATTACATCGATTATTTAATTTGTACAAAACCAAACATACCGCCCATTTGACAAACAAGCAAAACAAACAGATTTCCTAAATTGTTCATTAGACGATTGAAAGGCTGCTATTAACACGTTCATTTGACAAATGTTTACACAAATGGGAGCGCAAAATGGAAGAGGTTGGAACTAATGACATTTAGTTTACCAATAGTGATTGATTGTTGGTCAGAGCACGCATCGATTTGAGTTATGTCATCTAGGCACTACCGTTGAGCGAGTTTAAACCTTAATACAGTGGAATAAGGTTTAAATAAGTGTGATACTTTTGTTGCAAGCCTCACGGGAATGGATATAGCGTATTGAGATTGAAGAGAATTATTAAATATACGAGACATAACGTTTTATCGATATTGCTGTGCACGTCCATAATTAAAATAAAATTTTATACCTTAATGAATCAGGCACTATTTATTATTATTACTTATATTTTTCTAATTTAGATTTCATGTCAGTTTCTCAATTTCTTGTTCACTGAACTAAACTTTACTCTAAAAATATCAAATGAAACAAGCCGTATTTTGGAAACAGTCAGACAAATATTTAACGAATAAAACAAGTGACCTTTAGCAGCTTTATGACCAGTAAACAATACACTTCACGCACAATATTATTTATGAAACGGCCGCGTGTCGTGATTTATATCACGTTTATATAATATTTTTCTTTGATTAAACCAGAGCTCTATTTCCTAGAAATAGAGACCATTTCTCAAGATTGAGTATTTCTATAACGGACCAATAAATTAACGCTTAGGATAGATATCGGGATCGTCAAATTTACGACCTCAAGAAGTAAGGTCAAGATTGCTTTATGTTGCATGGATTATATCGTCTTGGCCGATATTATTGTCAACGTTATCTGAGGTTTATTTTATCTTGATATATTCATTATTGTATATCAAAACATCAAATAGTATTGAAGAATTAAAATATAGAATTAGATACTATCTAATAGATAACCTAAATTAAGAAAAAACTTCATCCATTGTGGAATTAAAAGAAATATAAGTTCGGAAAATATCAACAAAAAGAATTCTTAGAAAAGTTTCCCAAGCAACTCACATTTCATTGGTAGCAAAATTGGACATTAAAAATAAATATTAACAGATAGCTTTCAATGCTAACAATAGAAATAAACTTGGTTTCCTGCACATTAATTTTTACATCTTATTCAAAGTTATCACGAATAACATTATATGAAAAAGTTCAAGCTTTTAAAATATTAAACTGAAAAATTGTGAAGAGCCTCTCAATGACTCTGTCAAAGTGATTCTGAAAGTCATTTAAAAGTTAGTAGATATAAAGCGTCCATTAAAACTTAATATCGGCTTTTATTTATCTGAACTCTAACTTCATAAAGCGAATTTATTTTTTTATTACTTGCTAATAAACTTTTGAATTTACGTAAATTATACTTGTAATACTATTTGCGTTAATTGAAATGGGTCAGGGTTCACAAAAGGGTAGGATGTAAAAGTAATTATTCGGAAAATTGGATGAAAATAATGAGAGTTATAAATACACTTCCTTACTTCTTCCTGTCTTTAAATAGGCACGTTAAAAATAACTACTTTTTACAATTTTTTAAAATTTAAAAAATATTATTTACAAATTTCTATTTGAATTGAATAGGTACATTAAATCCACATAATATATAATTTTTTTTATCTGTGATCGTTTGTTTAAATAGTCTTTACCCACAACACGTATAAAAAATAATAAATCGTCACATCATAATTCATTAACGCTAGTTAAGATAACGAATGACCTCTGAATAATTTAAATATGTAAACGTGTTTGACATGTTAGTTAACAAGATCGGTCATTCACATAAATTATCATCATAACAATATAAACAAACACGATTGACACTTAATTCATTCAATGTCATTGACTTGTTAGATAATGTATTCTCACGATATGGTAATTAATAATTATGATAAAATTCGTATAAGAATACTTGATAAAAAAGCTTTATTTACATTTTAAATTAGAGGTCTATGTTTAAGATGATAACGAATTAAATATTTAGATGAGAGAAAACGATAGTTTTTAAGAAACGTATTTTTACTAGACACTATAATCATAGCAACAAATCAATTACGAAAATTAAATCAAGAAACTATAAAATGTCAACATTAATTTAATTAAATTATTGTATTTATTTTCTATCGACATCGATATCCGCTGCACAACCCTAGTGTAATCGGCCGGTTATCGTTCGAGTAGATTCAGTGCGAGAGTGCGGCCGGTCCGTCGAACGCGCGAAATACTATCGACAACTGATTGACGCGATTTGAAATTCGAATTCGGCGTTCGAATTTTTTTCTTTTCAATAAAAGTGGCCAGTTTTATCAGAATAGATAAAAAAAGGTTTTATAAAATGAATGTTTTGGAAACTTTTTAATAATAATTGTAATCGTGCTTTAAAGTGGATGTGCAAACTATTGGATTATTCAATTAATGCGTAATTGTTTGCTAAAAGGTTGGATTTTGTTTTGATTTTTTAAATGTGTGTAGTAGAGCTATGTTTAATCTGTGGTATTATCTAGATTTATTCGGCCTGAAACAATGTTGATTATTTTATAGCTGTGAATAACTTAATTAGTTATTTCTAAGTAGATTTAGTTTTCCTGGTATTTTATAAAAAGTAAATTAGTAACACCACTGAGATCAAAGTTAATGGATTCTTATAAGTTTAAGTTGTATTGTTATTTCTTGATGAAAGTCTACTAATAACTAATATTATAAGAAACTAGCTTTCCGCCCGCGGCTTCGCCCGCGTTTTCAAAGAAAAACCCGTTCCCGTAGGATTTCCGGGATAAAACCTATCCTATGTCCTTTCTCGGGCATCAAAATATCTCCGTATCAAATTTCGTGAAAATTGGTTCAGTAGTTTAGGCGTGATTGAGTAACAGACAGACAGACAGAGTTACTTTCGCATTTATAATATTAGTATGGATTAGAATATGATCTGAGCTCTATAAGTTTCCAAGTAGAAAATACATACCTCAATATAATATTATGTACATCCATGTTTTCGTGTACACACACGATTGGCGTCTGAACGGTTGGACCAGATTTTATGAAACTTTTTATCTCTGTTATTATTATAAATATTAAGGAACGTTCTGAAATAGAAACATCGAGTCCACTACTTAATAGTATAGAGTCATAATATGATGAGTAAAAAAAAACAAAAACTCAATACTTCTCTTATTCAGCGTCAAACGAAATGTAAATTCGCCAGCTCTACATAAATAGAGCCAGCTCTATCACACTTGAAGCTTTAAGAAAACTCTACCATAGAGCTTAATTACTTACTAATAATTAAACTGTAACTATAACGTCAGAATCGACTAAGGAATCGACTCATGCTTTATTCAAAACGACGACTTTTTTATTATTATTATATCTTCTTTTATATATAAAAATGAATCGCAAAATGTGTTGGTAAGCGCATAACTCGAGAACGGCTGAACCGATTTCGATAATTCTTTTTTTATTATATTCCTTGAAGTACGAGGATGGTTCTTATGTAGAGAAAACGTAAACATGTACCACGGGCGAAGCCGGGGCGGACCGCTAGTTATTAATATAAAAATGAATCGCAAAATGTGTTGGTAAGCGCATAACTCGAGAACGGCTGAACCGATTTCGATAATTCTTTTTTTATTATATTCCTTGAAGTACGAGGATGGTTCTTATGTAGAGAAAACGTATATATGTACCACGGGCGAAGCCGGGGCGGACCGCTAGTTATTAATAATATAATAATAAAAAAGTCGCACTATCATCAGCACTATAACCCATGTCCAAGAATCAGCTGATACTTTAACCAAAACGACTAATTCTTACTTTCTTATTCCGAGCAGTTCCTAGTACATCAACCGCCAAGAATAGCGTCGTAAAGAGGAAAATTCTTTTAAGCAATAGATCCTTATTTTAATCTAATTACGTAATTCATCAACGCTTCTAAGGATTTTTTAAACTTCGCTTTTTTTCATTAACGAGGGAAACTTGAAGGTCCAAATAAAATTCGTGAAATTCGCCTTATAATTAAATCCTGGTAATTTTTCTGGGAATACATTTGAATTTATTCCTTTGAAATGGTATACCTACAATGTACAGATCTGTTTATTAAGATGCCGCAAATTAATATTTATATTGTATTATATGTTTTTAGAACTTTTGATTTACTTTAAATTGTTTTTTATGAAGTGAAACTTCTTTAGGTAGTAAAATGTCAAGGTCGCGTCATGGCAATACCGTCACGTCACGTGAGGTAATAATTTTGGTAGCTTTGATCTTGCCAAAGAAGTTTCACTTCTGACACGTGTGCTCGACACTCACGCTTTTTCATACATAAAATCTGTGGTATTTGATACGTACCACTTAAGTGCAAAATGGTGATAAGCGTTTGAAAGTTTTAACAGTTGTTACCCTGTTGCTACAACAACTCTTGAGTAAAACAAATTTATGATATTTAAATATTTAATACTAGGTTTCCGCCCGCGGCTTCGCCCGCGTAGTCAAACAAAAGCCCGCATAGTTCCCGTTCCCGTGGGATTTCCGGGATTGCGTCATTTTCCCGGGATAAAAAGTAGCCTATGTCCTTTCTCGGGTATCAAAATATCTCTATACCAAATTTCATGCAAATTGGTTCCGTAGTTAAGGCGTGATTGAGTAACAGACAGACAGACAGAGTTACTTTCGCATTTATAATATTAGTATGGATTTGCAGGTATAGATAAAACATCTGAACACTATTTATTACCTACATTGTTTAAAAAAAAATATTATTAATCTATCCGCGTCTTAAATAACGAAAGTTTTCTATACAAATGAAAACAATTTCCATTATAAATTTCGTACTTAAAGTAATTATATTACTGATTTTTCCGAGAATACTTCAACTTTAAGAGTAAGGCATCTTACCTAAGACTAAAACTTTTTTAATTACACATTACAAGATTTCAAGTTCCCAAGTTTGAAATACAAGTTGTATTTAATGAATTAGTTCGTTAAATTATCTACAAAGTTGAAATTTAATGATATTTAATGTCTAAGTTTATGATATGTGACATTATAGCGAATTATAGACTACTCGCGGTCCGCCCCGGCTTCGCCGGTGGTACATATTTACGTTTTCTCTACATAAGACGTACTTCAAGGAATATAATAAAAAAAGAATTATCGAAATCGGTCCACGTGTGATGCCGTGACAACGCGAAACGGGTTTCATTTTTATATATATAGTTTTAAAACAAAGATTCTTAGAAACATTTCCATTATCAGCATCACAACATGTCTATAATATTAAATATATGTCTAAATAGAAAACGCTAAATTTATGAGTGATGTCTAAATATAAAAAAATGCTAAAATTTGTTCCTAAGCGCAAAACTCGAGAACGCCTGAACCGATTTTGTTAATTCTGTTTTTATAATATTCGTTGAAGTATAAATGTATACGATAATGGTTCTTTTGCAGAGAAAACGTAAATATGTATAACCTCTTGGTTATAAAATAATAAGTCATAGAGTATAATATAGATTGATATAGAGTATAATATAATATAATATAGAGCAATAGTAGTGAATACTCATAACTTAGAATTTTACTATTAAACTTAGATATTTCGTAATATTTACATATTTATAACGCGAACCTATAAGATATTTCCAAGCAAGAAGTACTCAATACGACTTAAGAAGCGAAAACTTCTTCAAAAATACTTATTTCTTTATCACGTTGAATTGGTCACCCCTTTATATTAAAATGTTGCTAAAGGTAACGAATCTATAAAAAATAAAAAGCCCTAATAGTCTTTAATATTAAAATTTCTATAATGATACTAAAGACGCTCTCAATTTATTCATAAAAATGCTCGATATTTTCATAAAAACAAATTTGGATCGCCTTCCAGATATTTTTGTTTGAATTTCGCGAATACCTCAAAAGGCTGCGTTATAATTAGCAGTGCTTAATTAATATCAAAGAGATGATTACGAAGTAAACGACCATTTTGAAAACATTTCTGATAATCATTTTGATAACTTTTGATTTATTTTTGGTTATAATTAAATCGGTGACTTATTATTATTTGCTTTTTAATGCATAATACCATCCACATATTTGTTCCCATGTAATTATAATTCCAGACGTTTTTTTTAATAAGTGTTCTTAAGTTATTAATAATATGAACTTTTATATGCCTTATTTTAAATTTATTTTATTTCCTAGGCTGCAATCTGTCTTCTCAGCAAATAATTGTTTTAATAAGGGCCGATTTTTCAATCCTTGGTTAAAATTTATCCGTCCAATAAAGTATTACACGAACATTTTAAAGTGTCACCTTTAAACTGTCAAATACGGACAATTACAGCCGTACAAATAAACGAGTTATAACATTTTATGATAAGAATAAACTAAGAATAAGTAAAAATCATACAAATAAACTCGTAATAAATGAAACCTATTATAACGTCGTAATAAGTATTCATACTAATGCTATTCCGTCGCTATTCCGGCTACCACCCTAGTATAAATCTGACATAACCGAGTTATAACATATCTTTTGGATGTACCAAACCAATGTGTGCTGTGTTTTACAAGTTTTAGAAGCAATTTTCAATCTGAATTTGAGATAATATAATGAGAGATGATAATATAAGTAGAAAAAGTTGAGCAAATTAATAATTTCATTACGTACCTATTGAAATGAAAAATTTTGTATGAAATGTCAAAGTATACGAAATTATGAAAAACCCTTTTGATATTTATAATGATTTATTTATTTACGACATGCGCCAAACCATACATACACAAAACTTATTTCTAAACTTATCACAATAATATAAACTTTCGTTGAAAATATAAATCTTCTAAGCCTGGAGTTGTATGTTTTGAGTACCAGTTATTTGGCAACTCTCTATCTCAAGGTGGGTTTATCTTCTGTTCTCCAGATATTGGATAGCGTTCTCTTTCATTTGCTTGCATATTTAATGATATATATTTAAATGATTTCCAATAAATATTTTAAAAATAAATAAACAGAAAATCGTATGATGAAACTTCACAACAAATTCGACGAAGTCAAACGAGCGTCAAAATGACAGCACCAAGGCATAACCGTAGACAATTTCAATGTTTTTCATAATTTTATGAATGAATTGCTACGTTGCCGCTTCGCGCTTATTGCATAGCGTGAGCATAGTTACATCGACGTTATTCCAAATTTATTTGTAAGAAATTATGACATCCTTATTCTTTATTTATTCTTATCATATCTATACATTGCATAAGGTTTGAATACGCAAGTTTTTATTTGTACGGCTGTTAGAATACATTTTTGAAATGAAATAGTTTAATACGTTATTCGATGAATAAGTTTTAACCAAGGATAGAAAAACAGCCCTAAGAGTAATATCTCTATAATAGGTACAAACCAGTTAAATAATTCTTTATTATAAAAAATGCGACTATTTCTTATAAGAATTAAGTATTACACAATACCTATAAGATAATAATGAAAAAGATGTTGAATATAAGATACTTGTCATAGACGATGTTCGATTTTGTATAATACATTCTAAACGAATATTATTTTTACTGTTATTAAACTAAAATTACTAAAATAGCTATAAATATCTTGGAAATGAAATAGAAAATAGTTTTATACTCTTACCAAAATAGAAATGAACTTTCTGTATCTATATTTAGTGTATTATTTTTGTGTAACAGTTGTATCAATATTAGATCTCATCCATACTAATATTATAAATGCGAAAGTAACTCTGTCTGTCTGTCTGTTACTCAATCACGCCTAAACTACTGAAACAATTTGCATGAAATTTGGTATGGAGATATTTTGATACCCGAGAAAGGACATAGGCTACCTTTTATTGCGAAATATGTACCACGGGCGAAGCCGGGGCGGACCTCTAGTATAAAATAATTTAATCAAAGTCTTTGCTTACCAAAAACTCAATTTCCATACAAATTCGTTAGACCAAAGAATAAGTTCCCAAAATACGTGTTGGAGGTAAAAATAAAATGGTGGGTTAATAAAAGCTCCACATTTTCGTGAACAGGGGTTAATGGCTCTTCAGGAGCAATCTTGTAGGACTGAGAGTTCCACTTTTGTGAAGTCCTGCCGCGATTTGTAAGCTGAAGCGAGTTATGAGTTTATTCTTCATTGAAGATACATTCAAGTCTAAATAAGTTATATCAGATGTGTTAAAAGGTATTAGACAGTTTTGGCTGAGAGGTGGGCTCCTCACATTCTCTCTCTCCCTTTGGTCTTTATATTAATTAATGTGTTATATTATATGATATAATAGTGTCAATAGTACTTAGCTGTATTTATTACTTATTCGTGAAGTATATCTATCACACTGATACTGTTATACAGCATATTAGCTCTGTTTGAAGAAGTGTGTTCCAGTCAGTAGACGAAAATTATAGCCCTTCTTACATCACTATTGGAACTACCCTAAACTGCCTGCTTATAGCATTAAAACTACTCCTTCTCATCCTATTTACTCATTTCACTTATTTTAACATGATTATCAAAATATGGTGATATCAATGATGGATCAGTCGTGAGGGTTTCTGACTTCAAACCGGTAAATCGGGGGTAAGAAAAATGCTAGCGTGCATAACAGGCTAATGATGCTTCGTTGTATAACTTATTCTAACACGATTACAAAATATTCTCAGATTAAAAACAACTACAACCACTAGTTTGTTCTCACTCCGCTCATGCCTTATCCCACCAAGACACTGGTACTCATTGAAATCGCTTCACCAAAGTGCGGATGTCATACGTTACTGTTCGCTAAATCTTACGCCTTTTTTGTGTTTACTTTTATTGGTTAGTTGGCGGATTGTTCCAACAATTTATTCGCTAACACGCCCAAACATTCGGGATTCACTTTATTTTTCTTTTCGAAAATCGATAGTAACATTTTTTATTCGCTTAAGGGCCGATTTTTCAATGCTTGGATAAAACTTATCCGTCCAATAAAGTATTACACGATACTTTTAAAATATCACGTAAACTGTCAAATACGGGCAATTAGAATACGTTTTTAAAATGGTAGTTTTATACATTATTCGACGAATAAATTTTAACCGAGGATTGAAAAATCAGCCATAAGTTTTCTTTTGAATCGATGCCCTCGAATTGTAACGTCTATTTTTGGTTGGGTTATATTTGAGCAACAATATGTATCAAAATCGGTTCATTAGTTTAAACTAGCTTTCCGCCCGCGGCTTCGCCCGCGTTTTCAAAGCGCGTTTTCAAAGAAAAACCCGCATAGTTCCCGTTCCCGTAGGATTTCCGTGATAAAACCTATCCTAGGTGTTAATCTAAGTTACCCTCTATATGTAGAGGGTAACTTGGATTAACACCTAGGATAAATTTCATTGCTAGATTTCATTGTAACCGGTTCAGTAGTATTTGCGTGAAAGAGTAACAAACACATACACACAAATCCTCACAAACTTTTGCATTTAGTATATTAGTAGGATAGGATAGGATTATACATATACATACAGACTGAAAACGACTTAATACTATATAATATGTTTACTTTTATTGATTAGTTGGGGGATTGTTCCGACAATTTATGTACTAAAACGCCCTTGAAGCATTCGGGATTCACTTTATTTATTTGCTATTTCGCCTTGATTTATCACTTTTAAAATTTTCCGAATTTTAACTTCTGTTTTTGGTTGGGTTATATTTAAGCAAAACATTTAAATTATACGGACTTTAAAAAAGGACAAAATCAATAGGTATTTTGGGTTAAAATAACTTTAGATCCAATCACGATAGTCTTTATAATAAATAATTATCAAGTTGATAAGTCTAAAAATAATATGTATAATATGTATTTACTATTGAATTATGCACTTCCTTTTTTAAAGTCGGTTATTACGAATGATGCGGTTCGTACATGATGTGAATGAACTCGCCTAGTTAGCACTAAATGCGATGATATAATGTTGGCTCAATGTATTAGAACTCCTACATTAACTGTTATTCCATTGATGAATGTTTTTGTGTGTTGAAAATGTATATTTATGCTCTATTATGAATACAGTTAATTTATAGAGTACTATATTTCCGCCCGCGGCTTCTGTTCTCAAAGAAAACCCCCATAGTTTCCGCTCCTGTGGGATTTCCGGGATAAAAAGTAGCCTCTGTCTTATTCTGGGTCTTCAGCTACCTACATACCAAATTTCGTTATAATCGATTCAGTAGTTTTTACGTGATAGAATAACGCTATATAACATCCACCCATCCATCCTTACAAACTTTCGCATTTAGAATATTATTAGTAGGACTTATTTTAAATAAAATGTGTCACTAGGCTAAAGCAGCAAGCAACAATTTGTAAAAATATGTAGTTTCTGCTAGCTTTTCTCCACAAAGATAGATAAATTATAACATATAGGGATCGTAGATTAATTAAATTTATTTATTGCATACACTTTACTGTTTTTATGTACTTGTTATATATAAACATTAATTATCAATCCTGTATGACTCTGAAAACATATACTTACTTTAACAAATGATTTACAAACATATCCTTTAAAATAAATTAAATAAATATATTTCCAACTAGTGGCAGCCCTATGTTACGATCTACGCATACGTTTGCAATTCAGCGTATCACAGGCGTTACATAACAACGAGGTACCAAGGGACTACGCTGTCGATTGCATATTGATGTGTGTGTCACAGAGTATTATGTAACAGATAATAAAAGAATCATTCAAAATATTATAGACCGTTTGTAGTATTAAATGGAATAATAAAAAGACTGTTCTAAGCGGTAAATGTTAAAAATATGTATTGACGTTTCAAAAGTGCTTCTCGAAGAACTCTAATTTAATAAATAAATGTTTGAGTTTGAGTTTGAAGTAAGTATTAAAACCTATTCTCCCAAATGTCGGCTTTTAAAGTGTATTATTCAGATTCTATACTTATTAAAATTTAGTCATACATGGATTAGTAGGTATAAAATCAATTTTACAAAATTATTTTAATTTATATTTACCTAGTAATAATGTTATCCTAGTTTCTATATTAATTTAGATAATTCATTATTTCCAGATTAATGGTTTGCAGATGATGTTTCATATATAACAATTTTAAAATAATAAATAGGTAGGTGAAAACCCTACCCGATACGGATGGAACTTCAGTGATTACATGCATTGAAGAATGTTTGAGGTTTCTGCACTTTACTATTCTGTGTCTTTGATCTGTAACCCGTCTTGCATTTTATTAGGGTTGTCAAAAATATATAAAAAGAAAATAATATATAGTTTTATTACATATTATATCCTAAGCTAAATTTGTTAACGTACCTATTTAAAAACTTATATTTAATAACAAATGATCGACCTTCAAATATTAATAATTAAATAATAAGGAACGGAAACTTAAAACTGAATATAACTGATTAAATAAAATAATAATCGTAAATAATATTTTTAAGGGTAACCAAAACAATTACAGCTTTAATAACACAATGCTTTCTTAAAAATTCACTATAACAGCTCTAGGAACAAAGTAAAACGCTGCAACCATGGACGTATAAAAAAAGACGGACGCCGTATTACGAACAAACAACGTGAAGCCACCATAGTAAGCTAGCGATCGTGTAAAGACAATAAACACGCACACACTCTCACCATAGTAAGCTAGTCGGCCGCCATTACGTCGTGAACTACCGACTGATTAACTGCGTCACTGTTTCACAAAAAATATTTAAAATTCCGTCTTGCGTGGTTAAATGGTGTCGCAACAGTACAATTTTAAATAACAAAATACAAGGGATTACATTCCATAGGGAAGCAAGTTATTTCTTTTATGTTTTAATGACAAAATTATTACGGCAAAATTTATAGAAAAAAATACAGCCGCCATTGTCATCAGGACAGCTGTTGTCATGGCAACAGCTGTCAACACACATCATTGTGTGTGCCAACATACACATGGATGTTTCGCCGCCATAACTAGGCTTCACTCAATGTTTAGGCGATATACCGTCCGTCTTTTTTTATACGTCCATGGCTGCAACCATGTATTTCCGCTGAATACTAAATTATGCCCCGGCTTAGTAAACTCTGCCTTGAAGTCGTACAAACTTCAACTATTTTTGTACTCCGTATGCGAAAACAAGAACTATTTCTACTCACATACATACCGTCTAGTACGAAAATAACCATTAATCACACGTTAAAAACAATCTAATTGAGAGCTGACAACTACGCAGAAATCGCCAATGCAAAAAGAAAACATGACCCTACCACAATAAAAACCTTACGAAACCGGGCTAAAATTATAAAGTCGACGCACTCGTGGACCAACTCGACCCTATTATTATCCATCCAAAAATAAACCGAAAAGCCCCAACATAAAACACATATTCCAAAAACCAGTCTCAACCGTAATGCTCTATTGAAATTAATGATCATCGCCATTGAGTAGATCTGAAAATTCAATAAGGCATAAATACCCAATCAGCCCATACAATTCTGAACTATATTGTAAAGCGATTAGAACCGTATTCGCAAATCGAAAATAGAATGCAAGCAAGATTCAACCGAGTCTGGATAATGCCCTTTGTTGATTCTAGAATTTTTTTCAAAATTGGAACGTAAGAACGCGTTCCATATGCCTCACATTCGAATACATTTCGCATTACGCGTTTGAAAGAAGGACGTAAAATGCGTTTATAGTGTTATTGCAAAATTGACCATAAGTATGTGGGTTAGGGTTGATATTTAATAGTGGTGGTTGTAAAATGTCATGACATTGCATTCCATGCGATGCGAATGACTCTTGTATGACAACGGCCAGACAAGGGCAGTCGCATGCCACGGACGTCGCCTACGCGTACGAACTTGCGATTTTCTTTGCTGTTTTTATACGATAGATGTATGTTACAATTACGATTGAAATAATGTTGTTATGATGTTTTGAGAAACACTTGGCCACGCTTATAACTTGTATATTCCAGGCATTATAAAACCATTTGACGGCTTAAAAAATACAGTTAATGCTTTTAATTCCTCTGTCAATTTTTTTGATCCGTTATAATTTAATCAATATAGTTAAAAAATACAAAAAACATGCTTCAATAACATACATTCATGAAATTATTGTATTGTTACCGATCCTTGATAAGTACAAAGTTCTGTCCGTTTAAAGTGGGTCAAAACTCAAAATCGTCTTTAGAAGAGTCAGTTATATACAAACATACAGATGAAACTAATAAAAGGCGTGGCAAAAAATCTACCATTACATCAAAAGGATTGCAGTCATTTAATACCTTATAAATAAAACTAGATTTCCGCCCCCGGCTTCGCCCGCGTTTTCAAAGGAAAACCCGCATAGTTCCCGTTCCCGTGGGATTTCCGGGATAAAACCTATCCTATGTGTTAATCCAAGTTACCCTCTATATGTGTGCTAAATTTCATTGTAATCGGTTCAGTTGTTTTTACGTGAAAGAGTAACAAACATCCATACATCCATACATCCATACATCCATACATCCATACAAACTTTCGCCTTTATAATAGTATTAAGAATTAAGATTAAGATTGTAGAATAGATAATTATTTAAATGTTGATGCTTTACTCTTGAAAAAGCTTCGAGGATTTTTTTAATAAAGCAAAATTTTACGTTTCTGAAGCGCTTGTAAGCTTACATGATTGAAAAGTTTTTGGTTTCGGAATGTAAGACCACACTCGAGGAATAGGCTATAATCCATACTAATATTATAAAGCTGAAGTTTGTTTGTATGTTTGTTTGTTTGAACGCGCTAATCTCAAGAACTACTGGTCCGATTTGAAAAATTCGGTGTTGGATAGCCCATTTATCGAGGTAGGCTATAGGCTATATATCATCTCGCTAAGACCGACAGGAGCGGAGCTACGCGGGTGAAACCGCGAAGCGCAGCTAGTAAAAATTAAATCAGTACATCAAAGATGAATGAACCTGTGACCGTGGGACCGTTCTCGGAATCCATACATACGTAAATCGTGTTTGTTTGTTACGTAAATAATTTCATATTGAATTTAGTTCGCTTTTAATAAATTATGTTTTTCTTAGCTATTGATTTTTTTAATAATTTAATACATAAATAGAAGTGTGGAAGTTACGAATTTAAACCACCAAAAAATAGACGTATAAATATGAGATTTATAGAATGTAAAGATTGTAAAAATAAAAAAAAATCGTGTTTCATTAATATAATATAGAGTTGGCATTGTATTGTATGCAAATAAAATTACCTACAATCGAATAAATTATGCACTGTGTCCCAAATAAGAAAATAGCACAGTTAAAAATCTAGAACACTAGTATATGTAAGTACCTACTTATATCTAACTAATAACTATACATTGAAAATTCACTCCTTGAAAGAAAACTCATTCTATTAATTATTTATCTAATTACCATGCGAATTTACGTGCTCTAGTTAGGTGTTAAAATTTTGAAAAATAGTCATCATCATCATCATCATCAGCCCACATACGTTCCCACTGCTGGGACTCGGGCCTCCTATGAGGGTACAGGCCATAATCCACCACGCTGGCCAAGTGCGGGTTGGTGGATGACACATGTCGTCGAACTTTTGATTCTTCGACATGTCGGTTTCCCCACGATGTTTTCCTTCACCGTTAAGCCAATGAAACAAATAGCACAAAAAAATGTGTAATAATTTCAAACATGTTTGTTTATTTCCACTATACACCTACTTATTACGCTTAAATTTCAATTAACAGCTTCTATATAGTTTAGACCACGTTTAGACATATTAATGTACCTACTTATTTAAATAGAATGCCAAAACATTTGTCTGTGAAAATTAAAATCCATATCCAAATGTCAAATTCAAGTAAATTTTAAAACAAAGCTGGGGTTAACGTAACTAAGTAGTTATTCAACCTTCTGTCTGTAACAATGACACACCCGTATCAAAAATGATAAGAATCAGAATTCATAAACTAAAATTTTATACCAACGCAAAACGGCCGAAATTTCCACGAAAAATACGCGGTCGAAAATGTGGAATTATGGCCTCTAGAGGATTCTATTTTATTACATTATCTATGATACTTTTAACATTATTAATGTATGATATTACTTATACGTGTCACATTATGATATGTAGTTTGACTTATGTTCCAAAAGATAAAATCTTGATCGCAAAAATAGTAACAACTAAGTTCTAGTAATATTATAAATGCGAAAGTTTGTGAGGATGTGTATGTGTGTGTTTGCAACTCTTTCACGCAAATACTACTGAACCGATTACAATGAATTTTATCACACATATACCTAGATGGTAACTTGGATTATCACATAGGATAGGTTTTATCCTGAAAGTCCCACGGGAACGGGAACTATGCGGGTTTTTCATTGAAAACGCGGGCGGAAATCTAGTATGCTATAAACTAATAATAAATAATAATTATGGTGTCGTCCGGCTGACCTAACGCTATTTTATTTTCGTCAGCTCCCTATAATTATAACGTACATTCTTATTTAATAAACTGGACGGTTTTACGTTTTTATATTTGTAGCTACCGACAGTATAAATACGACATTTATATTGTTAAAATTTACATTCCATACAGAAGGTTTAAAAAAGGCAAACAATGCAAATCGATAGCTGGGAAGCCAATCGAAACTACATTTACATCAAAGAATATCAACAGTAGTTCCTACATAGTTACTACGAACTAAAGATACGTCAGAATTTTTACCCGACTACGGCAAAGCAAAAGGAGGGTTATGATTTTGACAGGCTATGTATGTATGTATGTATGTATGTATGTATGTATGTATGTATGTATGTATGTATGTTCATCTGTTCCCTCGTAACTTCTAACCTACTTATCAGAATTCGACAAATGACATATCATTAGAAGCGTCTTAATTGTCCGCTGGTTATAGGCTATATGGGGTTTCACAAAATCTAATGTGGCGCCCTCTAGCGGACAAAACATACAGAGTAAAAAAATAAAGTTAAGATAAATATGCCGTGTTTGGTATCATTTGAAAGCTTTTTACTTGCACATTTTGAATATACATATATATATATATATATATATATATATATATATATATATATATATATATATATATATATATATATATATATATAACTAGCATTTGCTTGTGAATTTACCTGTATTCATGGGCTGATTGCATATAATTCACATCTTTTCGTTGATAGCTTCTTTATTAGTTCATCAATTTAACTTTTGTTAATATTATGCGCCACAAATACACTTTAACACCAAAATAGTACAAATAATAAAAAGTAAAAAAACTAAAACCCAACTACGACAAAAAACGACGCTGAAAAAGTATAAAACAAGATTTTCAGAATTCCACTATGTAGAGATAAATTTTCATGTTTGGAAAGGCGTAGTCACACGTTACATATATCTACCGTAGCACTTTGACAACGTGTGACTATAACGCCTTTCCAAACATGAAAATTTATCTCTACATAGTGGAATTCTGAAAATCTTGTTTTATACTTTTTCAGCGTCGTTTTTTGTCGTAGTTGGGTTTTAGTTTTTTTACTTTTTATTATCCAAAATAAAGTCACAATATATTATCAAAACATACTAAAAGAACGCTTAAAATAATTGTTATCATACATATCTTCCAATATCCGTTTGCTGATATATTATTACATGGATTCGTACAATAATTTGTTGGATGGAAAATATTATAATGAAACGAAAATGTTTCCAGAGCTCATGTTTCTTTTATCTTATTTATAATTAAGATGTTCTCATGGAAATTTTTGTGAAATAATTATTTCTGAACGAATCGTACAAAATCTTTTTATCTATATTTTAATTAATGTTTTATTTGTTTCAGGTAAACATCAGGGATGGAACCGATTTTCTTTTGTGAAAGAGTACTTCAAGGTTTATTAGGACCTTAAGTTTTGCGTCGACATATTTCTTTAAAATGAAATTAGTAAAAGATTGACCAATATATTCAACCTTAGAATGCGGATGCTCCTAAAGACTTTTAAAAAATCTTTGATCCTTATAATACGAAGTTATCATATTACCCAAATTCTGCATGCTGAATTCACAAAATAAGAATACATTTTAAATACTGGTAATAATTTGTATATCAGTTCAAATGCAAGAATCTTTCTTTCTCTCACTTTAAACCATAACCATCCTATCACTGCATTCCTTTTACAATTTTCTCACAAACACATTTATAAAACCGTTTTAAAACACTATTAAATCGCAAAAACTATAGACAAAGCGTTCTATCAATCAAAGTCGAAATCGAAAGAATACAATAAAGTTCGCGAGCGCGACCGGGTGAAGAAACTTAATAAAGTCTGGAAAGTTCGATAATGCAATTCTAGTTCGTAATGTGTTTGATGGATCTAGATTGCGTTTTGTCTGAAGATTGGGAATAGCGAATTACTTGTTAATGCGTTAAGTTAGCATTTTTATATTGAAAGAATTTATATAGAACTAGCGGTCCGCCCCGGCTTCGCCCGTGGTACATATGAAAAATAGATGTTGGCCGATTCTCAGACTTACCCGATATGCACAGACAATTTCATGAGAATCGGTCCACCCGTTTCGGAGGAGTATGCAGACTAACATTGTGACACGAGAATTTTATATATATAAGATTTAAATTGGTTAATAGATTTTTTGTTAACTTGAGAATACCTACACCAAGAAAAATGTTATATATTGTGACAAATACCTACTTGATTAGTACGAAAACATACATAGCAATTGCAAAGCTTTTCATTTTAAATTTTTTTGTAATACCCTACTATAACTTTAATTTATCTGCTTGATATTGCAGGAACGTGGAACTAAAACGTTCTAAGTTCAATTCTCGAAGAAGTGTATTCATACTAATTAATTTTCCATAAAATCTGTTTATAAAATCATTTTTTGTCATTAATAAAAATCACACCAAAACCCAACACTAATCATCACATAACGGTTATTCACAACGCAACATAACGATACAATACCGATATGACATAATGAATAACGTTATATAACGAGATCCTGTGACGGTCTAACGTATCTCCGAGTAGCACGCCTGCTTATCGCGAAATTACAACAGATATTTACGTTCGCCGTATAAAGAAATAATTTACGCGGCAAAGCTTGTTTGGGTGGGCTAAGGGATGAGAAATAGCGGGTTGGAAACGTATATAACCGTAGATCGTAGATTTGGTAGCAATTGTCCATTTTCTGTGAATATAGAGCTCTAATCTTTCGTTTTTTTTTACTTAAAGCTTTGTTGTTGGGTGACAACCTCACAACTGAATTAAATTTAACAAGTTAAAATTAGTCATTTCATAACAACGTAACGCGAGCGAATATATATGTTTAATTTTATATCAGAAGTATAATTCTTATGTGACGTACACTGTTTTCTATTCAATGCTATTCAATAAGAAAACATGTTATTATCACTTGCAAATTTCAAAAATCCAAGTCTCAAAATATAAATTAACTTGTTTATTTCACATTTCATTTTTAACTTACCACCTTATCATACCAATGTTTTGTTTAACCAAAATTCAAAGCAACATAATTAGACATTTATTTCCACTTGGACCACACAAAAGAGGAGCTCCAAGAAAAAATGACGGTGTTAGCGCCGACAGGCCGTTAGGTGCGTTGTGATCGAGTGGCGTGACTGTCGACTTTGTACCACCCTTGCGGGGTGGGGTGTGGTCCAAGTGTTAGCGGGTTAGAAGATTAGGCCCTACACTATTGTTATAAAAAAGGAGGTGAATAAGTTTGATGTGTGGAAGATCGCAGAGATAAATAAAATAATTATTACGATTTATCGTAGACATATTTTGTAAAGATAGCAATTATTGCCTATATTTTGGAATCGTAATATTTTACTTGTATTTACCTGCATTGGAATAAATAGGTAGCTGCCGTGAGGTTCCCTTATCCCATCAATTTTCTATAATATTTTCTATAATATTTTCTATAATATTTTCTATAATATTTTCTACAATATTTTCTATAATATTTTCTATAATATTTTATTCATATTATAAAACTTGACAATTCACTACAATAAATCACTTGCAACGCTTGCTTTGTTAAGTAAGGGCTGATTTTTCAATCCTTGGTTAAAACTTATTCGTCGTATAATGTATAAAACTACCATTTTAAAAACGTATTCTAATTGCCCGTATTTGACAGTTTACGTGACATTTGAATACTTTCGTGTAATACATTATTCGACGAATAAGTTTTATCCAAGCATTGAAAAATCGGCCCTAATTCATATAATATTATATTTATAACTAAAATTTCGAACCATATTGAAAAAAAATAGCATGTGTACCGAGCACACGTCACAAGTGAAACTTCTTTGGCAAGATTCAAAGATACCAAAATCGTCGCCTTACTCAGTGACGTGATAGTATTGCCAAGACGCGACATTGAAATTTTACTTTCAACTTTTTTAACTTTCAAATAAAGAAGTTTCACTTCAATATTTCATACAAATAATACTAATCTACATAACTTCATAAGTAGACAACTAACTCAAAAACCCGCTATCACTCGCACGTACCCTACGCAGTCATTAGTAGGAAAAATGGCGTATTTCGTCTATTTCTCAAACACACTAAATTGTTTCCATCGCACAGCCACCTAACTAGATCACGTTGATAGAAATATTCTATTCTCTTTTTGTTTTCGTGAAATATTTTTTGTACTTTTTGCTATTGTATTTGATGTTATAATGATTATATCGTTTCAATTTGTGTTGTATAATATAATAATATGTATATTGCTTCGATTCAGTAGCTATTATTATTATTTATTGTTATTCCAAATTGCTTTTTACAATTTCATAAATGATTAATAGGTTTTGTTTTTCATAACAGTTTTTGCATTTATTTTATTAAATTAATTATAATTTATAACATTCATTCAGTTTCATAAAATTGGAAAATCAGATTTAAATTATTTACTTTTCTTTATTATTATGAGTACATTTTAAACAATAACTGTATTACCTATAATAATATTTCATTCAAAAAAGTCTAAAAAATATGCATGTATTTCAAAGAATAATAAGTATCTGATGATAATATTTCAATCCCAATAGTAAGTGATTTGTTTTAGTTACTAGCTTTGTAGAATAATTACCACTCTTCTTGCAAATACACACTACATTTCTTAAATTTATATCTCCATTATATTAAAATCATTTACTAATTATCCAAAATAAGTAGCTCTACTAATCAAAAACATTCAATACACTAAAAGATCACCAATTTGTTTGCACATTAGCAATCGTGTTAACACATAGTTGTTACATGAAGATGTAAACATTTAGGTCACAGTATGACTCAAATGCAGCTGCAGGGTACAGTCGAGATCGGTTCCATAACGTTATTATACCGATACCGATCACATCACTATAAAACTATATTAAGATGTTATTGGCTGTAAAGGGGAGTTATCAGTAATTTTTATTAGTTTTCGAGTATGTAATTCAAAAGATGAATTATCTATTCATTTTTTAATTCGCTTTTGATAATAGATAATATTCTTTATACTATTAAGGGTTGTATGTTGATTGCTAGGTTTATCAATTTCGAAGCATTTTTGAAACTTCGTTGAAATATGAATTCTCTTGATTCCAGTATTTGTTTATTTTTGTTTTATAACGTTGCAATAAGTGTAATGTAACCTTCTACTATAGGTTAGCATAACTATCGGTCTAATAGCTACATGTCTATGTAAAATATCTGATAAATTAAAATAAATCTTAATTACAGTTAATCTGTCCTTGCGAGGAAAATTGTTATATACCAAATAAACCCATATTTGTTAACTTATTTAGAAATAATTGGAATTTCATTTAGGACGTGTTCAGGACCAGAAATTTATTCAATTTAAAAATTTCACTTCACTTTTTTCCCCGACTGTACTGTTAAAAACTAATAATAAGGTCGCTGTTTATAATGACGCCTACCATAATTTGTTATTGGCTATTGTCTTAAGTGTCAACGGTGTACAATCACATAATATTATGATAGGTGTTGATTGTATAACAAGAGTGTTTTATAATAATAAACTAATAAAAACATGTCTCCAATTTAATGACCTGTTTATAAATAAGTGGCTACTTGTTTTTATAAACAGGAGTTTTAAGAAACGAAGAGAGAAAAAAGTTATTGCCTATGAGATTTCTTTCCCAATATATTTGTATACTATATTTCCGCCCGCGGCTTCGCCCGCGTTTTCAAAGGAAAACCCGCATAGTTCCCGTTCCCGTGGGATTTCCGGGATAAAACCTATCCTATGTGTTAATCCAAGTTACCCTCTATATGTGTGCTAAATTTCATTGTAATCGGTTTAGTAGTTTTTACGTGAAAGAGTAACAAACATCCATACATCCATACACCCATACTTACAAACTTTCGCCTTTATAATAGTATTAAGATTAAGATTAAGATATATATTTAACTAAGCCTATCTCTTCTCGTATCGTTATAGAAGAAATAGGGAAGTATCTTATTGGGCCACTTCACAATGGACAGTGTTTGGCGAGTAGAGGCAATTACGATAGTGTAGAGGGTCTAAGTCTATTCATAATCACTGTAATGGCACACATTGACGATCATTTTTCGGCCAACGCATACCATTAAAATTCCTACTTAAAATACATTACAGTCATCATCTTAAAAGTATTTGGTCTACTTTTAAAGCAACTGTCAAGTTCCCATATGCATAGAGAATAGAGCATGCATAGAGCAGTTGGCTCTATGCATTGCGAGACAATAAAAAATGTCCTTTTTAATGTTCAAAATTTAACCCAGGATCCCAATGCACTAACCACTGTAGATACAAAGTAGATCATTATAATAGAATACTATTAATTTAGGACACAAGCGGACGGTCAATGCTCTTAGTAGAAATTATACGAGGTCGACCTTAGACAATATTTATGTAAACCTTGCTGGTTGTATGCATAATGAGTACATTTGGAATTTTCTTGTGTGAGTGTGACGTTTGTGTGCGTGTGTTTTTCCATTTTAGGTCATTTTTGCAATAACTAAGTTTGGATGTCTTGTTATGTCATCTCATATTATTGGATGTGTAACACTGAGATAGCGTTATTATCTTTATTCTTGCTTGTTCAAAATTATCCCTAGTATACTGTATAAGTAATGTTTTGTATAAATAACAATAACTGGAAATGATTACTCGTACTATGTTGTTATAGCTTTCATAAAAAGCTATGCTAAAAGCGTACCTAAATAACAACCATTAACCTAAAATGTATAGTTATTAGTTAGTGTCGTGAAATAAATAATCTAGAATTGTAGAAAAAAAAGGTAATTCAAACTTGAATCTACTAAAATATGTTATTTACACATAAAATATTCCACATTCAACAAATTACACAAATAATATAAAGAAATTTCTTTACAACCCTATCGAGATTCGAGACTGAACCTACGACCTTGCCCACATTTATGTATCTAGATCAAAGACGCAATTCGCAAAGGCATCAGGTCATTCACTCTGAAACTGGTAAATTCATACAAGTTTCTGTTCTAAGACCAATTGGGCAAGCTTCCATGACCTTGAATTCTCATTTATATTTATATGAACTTTGTATTAGTTACTAGATTTATGTGTATGCAGTATGTCTTAAGTTAGCATGTTACAAATAACAATCCATCATCGGCGAGCGGGTGGCGTGAGCGTGTACAGCTTGCGCTGCCCCGGGGTGGGCATTTGGAGGGCCTGGAAACGGGCAAGAGGCGGAGGGCCTAGAAACGGGCAAATGCTAGGCGGGACATGCGGAAGATTGCGAATGTAGTACCCGCATCCCGTCTAAAGCAGCTCGTTGGTACACGGTGGGGTTTAAGTCGGTAGGAATACGACATAACCCACGGCTTCTTCCCCGGGAGCCGTGGGTATCTTAGGCAAGATTTCCCCACATGAAAAAAAAAGCATGTTACAAATGTTACAAAGTCTTAGGTTTAACACAATAATTATTTATTATTATTTTATTATTTTTTTTTTGTTTATTGATATTTACAAATGTGAAATCTCTTTAGTCCATTTTGAACACCGTCTATTGATCAAGTACTTTGTCATCCACAAAAACGCCACAGCTTTGATTTTTTTTTTTTAATTTCAGTTACTTAACTATTTAAAAGCATGAGTTCAAGTACATTATATAGTATTAGTACTAGTACAAATGTCCAAGTCTCTCAACTCATCCAAATCGATTCAGCAATCCACAAGTTGTAACTTAACAAACTAACTACTGAATCATCTATAGTCATCAAGAACGTAATAATTATATTATGTATTAAACTAGCTGTGCCTCGCGGTTTCACCCACATTTCTCCGCTCCTATTTGTCTTAACGTGATGATATATAGCCTGTAGCCTTCCTCGATAAATGGGCTATCTAACACCGAAATAATTTTTCAAATCGGCCCAGTAGTTCCTGTGATAAGCGCGTTCAAACAAACAAACTCTTCAGCTATATACTATCAGTATAGAAGTATAGATGATGTTAAAATATCTAGATAACACACAAAACCGCGGCTCGTAGCTATCTTTTTAATAAAGAGAAATCGTTTCGCAATAAACAAGCTTTTTGAGATAATAAAAGCCGAGTTAAAAAGATTCAATAAAGTTTTATTCACGAAGCGAACATCAAATAGATTATTTCCTATATTAATATAACGACTACATTAAAGTACGGAATGGCATTTTATTTAATTATGTGAGGATTTCCTTTTACATTTTTAGTCCTTTCTTACAAGTGATCTAATTTTAACTAGCTATGGTTTGTGACGTTGTTTGAGCAGGGACAATATATAAATTTTTAAACGTTCATTTTCTTAAACATCACTACATAGTATAAAACAAAGTCGCTTTCTCTGTCCCTATGTCCCTTTGTATGCTTAAATCTTTAAAACTGCGAAACGGATTTTGATGCGGATTTTTTTAAGTAGTAGTTGCTATGTTCAGAAATTTCAAAATATAAGGATATTTTTGCCTAGATAAATTAATAAACACTTTCTAATTTCTATTCTATCGCCTTCGTAAATTATATTATTTTCGTCGTTACCTTACCGCATTATCACTCTGCCAGTAAGCTCATTATCTATCTTCTTATATATAAAATTCTCGTGTCACAATGTTAGTCTGCATACTCCTCCGAAACGGGTGGACCGATTCTCATGAAATTTTCTGTGCATATCGGGTAAGTCTGAGAATCGGCCAACATCTATTTTTCATATGTACCACGGGCGAAGCCGGGGCGAAACGCTAGTATTATTATAAAATACACAAACACCTAAAAGCGAAAATAGGTAATATCCATAAATTCCAAACAATAATGTCGGATAAATCTCCAATCGCAAAGTCAAAGGATAAAGCCCGAAGCCTTTGTAAAGAAATACAAAAATAGACGTGTAAGTTTTTCCGACGCGAGAAATCGGTTCGTTCGTTGTTTTGGGAATTGAACGATTCCTGTGAATATGTTTGAGACTTTTTTATATTGTTATGTGAATATTTGGATATTTGTAGTGTTAATGGGAGATATGGGATAGCTAGTAGGTGGTATTCTGAAACTTAATTTAAAAAAATGTGTGCGTGTACTAGTGTAAACACGTAAGAAGTGAAACTTCTTTATGACCTTATTTTTCAAAAAATAATTTACGCGTAGTAGTGATAAAAACAAGATGGCGCGTAACGGAAAAATGTCACGCGTAACGAAAAAATGTTACACTACATTTTTTTCATACCCTGATGAAGAAGTTTCACTTCAAAGAAGTGTTCTAAATTCAGAACATTACGTTCAGTTTAGATGAAATATTAATAACTTTTCAGTTTAGGAATTGGTTTGACTTATTTGGTTAAATGAAGATATTAGTTATTCTATACAGAATAAGGAACCAAATGACAGAGAATTATTCGTAATAAAATATCCCGGAAATTTGTGTGATTACTTTTTTATATTGAAATTTTCATACTAAAAATGGAGCTACGGAATAAGAGACCGAATAAAATTTTATTCATAATATTTTTTTATCACGATCAAACCCTGGTGTATTACCTAGTATATCATAAAAGCATAAACAATAACTTTTAAACTCATGTTGCACGCATGCGAGGTAAAGCGAACAAAAGTCATCCATCTTGTTCCCTACAGATGCCTTTAACGAGTTCACTTTATATATTTCGCTTATTTATTATTAACGTTTATAAAGTTTAAATAAAATATTACAAACGTTCGTTTTTGTGAGCATTAATTTTTATTTTTCACCTTTTTTTTATTCAGCTAAAAATTTCAGTTTAAAAATAAACTATTGAAATAACAATTACGTAGGTAGGTAAGTTATGATTTGGTAGCCAATCGATTTAAATCAAACTTATTCAATTGAATACTAGGAAAAGGGAGATGCAAAAAATAAATTTGATTATGATTAAGGCTTAGGAGTTCATCGGTTTAAATCAAATAAAAAATATTGTATCTGCCTCACAAACAACAGCTTCAACAGGTGGAAAATATCGACGAACGTCCATGTTTATCATTAAATAGAACCGATAAGTGTAAAGTCGTATCTATGAATCTACCCTTAACCACAGAAAATAATATAATACTTAAACTTAACCAGCGTGGTGAATTATGGACTAATATAATAATTATTATGTATCTATTATTACCAACTTAGTTGAAGAGTTTGTTTGTTTGTTGGTTTGAACGCGCTAATCTCAGGAACTACTGGTCCGATTTGAAAAATTCTTTCGGTGTTAGATAGCCCATTTATCGAGGAAATGTTATAGGCTGTATAATGTATATCATCACCCTAAGAACAACAGGAGCAGAGCAATGCGGGTGAAACCGCAGGGCACAGCTAGTGTATCATAAAAGGTAGGCTTCTACTCCGTTCACGATTTAAATTATTACCTTTACTATATTAAAACATTTAAATGATAATAATTTTCAAAACAATGCATTATCGACAATAATGAATTGTCGGTGATATTATCCCTCGCGGAAAGCAGCAGATGATAAATATTAGAGCTAGCGCGCACGAGCAACTTTGTCTCCGCAACTATTTTGTCTCCGCAACTATTTTGTCTCTCCCACCTATGGGCTAGTATGAAAGTGCGCGCACGTAGCGACGCAACTCCCCATACAAATTGATGGGAGAGACAAAATAGTTGCGGAGACAAAGTTGCTCGTGCGCGCTAGCTCTAATATTTATCATCACACCATTATTTCTATAATGTGACAACTACTCTTTTCAAAATGATTTACCTCCACAATAAAGTGACAAATATATTCCAATAATCCAAAGCGAAAAGCCGAAGTTAATAATGAAATACGCGAGGTCCGATATTTAATTTTCCCCCGACATTAATGGATAAGAAAATTCCTTTCATATTTTGCCACGCGTGAACACATTGCGTTGAGAATTTCTTTTCCAAGAAAAAATCTAATTTATCGTGAGTAATTGACAGCCGAAAACAGATTATTAAATATGGCAATGTATTTATTGTGTGAGTGTATTGAAAATTTGTTTTTATGGTGGAAAGTAATGAGTTAAGAATGCGTAAACTGAAGAATAATTAAATTCAATATAAATAATCAAATAAAACTAAACTAATTAAATTCTAATAATTATATAACCTTAGAAATATAAGAATAAATTAAACTTGGATAACTCCAGGAGTAGAAAGGCAACCTACTTATCACGTTTCGACAAAAATTGGTTGTATACTATAATAAAAAAAACTCAAACTCAAACATTCATTTATTCAATTAAACTTCTTATAAAAGAACTTTTGAATCGTCATAACTTTTTTTAACATTTACCACCAATTCGGCAAGCAGTAGCTATGGAGAACACAACAACAAACTCCATAGTTGCAAAAGGCTACAAGCTTCATTATTTACTGGAAGAATTCAATAATTGATAAGTGTGTAATAGGATATTTCATCTGAGCTTCGTAGCGCTCAAAGTGGAAATTTATAAACATGCTACGAAAAAGCTACGTGAGTTAAGAAAGCTTATAAAAAGTAGTAATTTAGCCAACTGGATCCGAAAATTAGAACGTGTAATTGTATTATTATGATGAAAATACACAAAGATGGTATCTAGTGAGAAAAAAATAATAACTGAAACTTTTTTAAGCGCGTTGAGGGTAAAATTTCTATGTCACGTCATAGAGTGAGGCGATGATTTTGGTATCTTTGAATCTTGCGAAAGTCTCACTTCTGACTCGTGTGCTCGGTATTTTACGTTACTATGTTTATCCTAATTAAAGTGTCTGTCTATACAACAAAATATTGCGATATAATTAAACCTCATGTTTTATTTGACAATAAAATTTAATGTAAAACTAAATATGAAGGTTAACCTTATACATATAACCAACTAGCTTCCGCCCACGACTTTGTACGTGCATCCCCGTTTTTCCCCGTTCCCGCTAGAATTTCGGGAAATCCTTTCTTAGCGGATACCTACGTCCTAACATCTACCTGGATGTCAAATTTCAGCCCGATACGTCCAGTGGTTTGGGCTGTGCGTTGATAGATCACTATATCAGTCACCTTTGAGTTTTATATATATAGATTATAATCTATACTATCTATCTATACTAATATTATAAAGAGGAAAGGTTTGTATGTATGTATGTATGTATGCATGTATGGTTTTCACGCATAAACTACTGCACCGATTTTGATGAAATTTGGCACAGATAATCTTTAGACACTGAGAAAGAACATAGCCTACCTTTTATTGCGAAATATGTTCCACGGGCGAAGCCGGGGCGGATCGCTAGATAATTATAATTTATATAAAAAATATTTTTTTGCTGTTAAATTAACTTTTTCTTTCTATCTCTCTTTCCAAATAATGTTTAACTAACAACTTTAAGCTAACAACAATATTACAATTTAATGTGTACTTACAATAAAGAGAAATAAAGCGATGAAAACCGCATGTTTTAACTAGTATGTGATATTTAAAGCTCGCTAATGGAGTACACACGGAGGTCGCTTTCCCAAGGGAGGGAATTAATTGAAGGATGGGCTCGAATTGCGTAATTTTTGTACTTTTAATGTTATAGCTGTGATCTATCATTTGTACTGACATGTTTATTTGGGTGAATGTTAATTAGCCGGTAATAGCTGGATAAAAGTTGATACAGTTTGAAGAGGTTTTTCAGATAACTTTTTAGTTTGTGATTGTGTAATGCACTTTGGTTGATAAACTATTGAAAAATAATGTAGTTTTGCTATATCGAAAAAAAATTGTTTTTAAATTTACTAGTTACTAGCTTTTTGCCCGCAGCTTCGCCCGCGTAAAAGAAAAACCCGCATAGTTCCCATTTCCGTGGGATTTTCGGGATATAAACTATCCTATATGTTAATCCAGGTTTCCCTCTATATGTGCCAAATTTCATGAAAATCGGTTCAGCAGCTTTTGCGTGTGTAAAAAACAAACATACAACCACTTCACTTAAATATCTCTCATATTACAATAGTATTTCAATCACATTAAACATTTGCAAATACAAAAGCCAAGTTCCAAGCTAACATACTCCGAATAAAAAGTTTATAAAACTGCTAGAGAGTAAAGACATAAGTTCCCTTGTACTACATAAGCCAAACTTTTCGTTACAGACAATAAAAAATTCCTATATTAGTTGTACGAAGTCAGAGGAGTTGACCCGCTCGGAGTAGCCCAAAAATTGACAAGAATGGGCGAACTTCACGAAACTGGCAAGACTTTGGGATTTTTTAACTTGCTTTATTGAGGGGTTCTTGGGATTCGCTTTTTCTTTATTCCTGTAATTACTTAGAGTTGTATTAGTTTGATACAATAGTGTTAGTTGGAGTTATTGTGTCGAAACTAATCAAAGCTTAATCTAATGTTTTGATGTATTACTGAATGAGAATCGACCAAGTCCTATGTTAGTAATGGAGGTCCACTTTCTTTTAGTAATCAAGTACTGTTGTATAATGATATTATGTTTATGTGAAGGGAGTTATAAAATAATTAACAATAAACATACTAATATAACTATTTGACTTGGACTTATTTAAAGGTGTTCCCTGTACATCACAAGTACATTGAATACTAACCAAATAACGAGATATATATAAGTATTATCGTCCAGATATGTAAAGAAACAATCTCTGAATCTCTAATCTTCATAAATTGAGAGAAAGACAAGCTACAGAAGCAGTTAGAGATAAAAACGCTTACAACCAAAAAATAGAGCACTACAAATGCATTCGCATCTTACTGATATTTATATACAGAGAGAATATCCAAACTATACTATCGATACGTAATATTATAAAGCTGAAGAGTTTGTTTGTTTGAATGCGCTAATCTCAGGAACTACTGAACCGATTTGAAAAATTATTTCGGTGTTAGATAGCCCATTTCTCGAGGAAGGCTATAAAATATCATCACGTTAAGACAAACAGGAACGGAGCCATGCGGATGAAATTGCGTGACGCAGCTGATTTATAACATACTAGCTTTCTGCCAGCGGCTTCGCCCGCGTTTTCAAAGAAAAACCCGCATAGATCCCGTTCCCGTGGGATTTCCGGGATAAAACCTATCCTATGTATTAATCCAAGTTATCCTCTATATGTGTGCTTATTTTCATTGTAATCGGTTTAGTAGTATTTGCGTGAAAAAGTAACAAACACACACACATCCTCAGAAACTTTCGCATTTATAATATTAAGTATGAAGGATAGGATAGCTGAAAAGCAGTGAAATATTTACTATTCTAGTTCATAGACTCCATTATTAACAAACAGGCGATAAGAATTATTTCATTATCTATCTCAGAAGTTATTACACAGATTGTGTCCCGTATTTAACTTGTAACAAATACAATAAATTTGGAACAACGCGAAACAAAGACTAATAAATTGGCAGAAACGTCTCTAAGCCTTTGTACAAACTTCTATTCAGTGAATATAATTGAATTTATTTAATGAGTCATCTTGAAACTAAACTCGCTTTATAATGAGAAATATATACTTCTTACTAATTTTAGTTAAATATTGGCAAAGAATTGTGAATTTACTTGATGAAATTATGGAAACTTACATGATTGTAATTTTTATTTCATGTGTGTTTATAAACATTCTTACACCATTGCATTTAATAACCAAGCTAACTGCTTTATCACGCGCACATTAAAAACTCAAAAAACGAGTAAGCAAGACAAAAAAAGGGTCTTTATTTTGCACGATTATTTCATCGTATCAATTCTAAATGCGACTGTAACTTACATATTATGACAAGCGATTATACTTTTGCACACCAAGACGAAATTAAAGCTAGTAAATATAAAAATTAATCGCAAAATGTGTTGTTAACTCGAGAACGGTTGAACCGATTTCGTTAATATTTTTTTTATTATATTCCTTGAGGTACATAATAATTCAAATTACATTATATCTAGCCGTTTAGACTAGACTTACTAAAACGTAGTCTGTCGCAGGTCGTTAAGTTAAGACGTAATAAAATTTTCATAGCACTCCCAGCGTCATAGTGACGTCTGGGGTCGTTAACGTGTCGTTACGATGTCGTATACGATGCGCTTGATGTAAATGCACCCGTCGTAAATTTATAATAGACGATATTTAAACGGTTTGAATCATTTTTTTGTTGCTAATGGAATAGTAATTATGTCTGGGTTGATATGTGATGAAATCCATACTAATATTATAAATGCGAAAGTAACTCTGTCTGTCTGTCTGTTACTCAATCACGCCTAAACTACTGAACCAATGTGCATGTAATTTGGTACGGAGATATTCTGATACCCGAGAAAGGACATAGGCTACTTTTTATTTCGAAATTTGTACCACGGGCGAAGCCGGGGAGGACCGCTAGTGAAAAATAAAATGGCCTATGGCACTGAAGAAATATGTAGCTCTATGATGCACTCATGAATTAATTTATATCATTAGTTAGTGATATTGGAGCTTCTTTGATGAAATAAAATCTATTCTGTTTATATCTAAGCCTCCATCCGCGAATGTGAGTGCACTTTTAAAATGTTGTTATCAAAAATCTGAAATATTTCTGTAGTTGTGTTTTTTGAAAATTCATGCTAATCAGTTCAGCTGTTCAGACGTGAAAACGCAATACATAAACAGATAGAATTACAGCATTTGCGTTTGAAAGTGCACAATTCTGCAAAATGTGCTAAATACTTATATTATGAAAAAAAAAATATTAGCAATAGATAAGATATCGCACATTATCATAATAATTAATTATATTAGAATAATTAACTATTATTATAAGAACTATATTAGAATAATAATTATAAGCCTACATTAATTTTTCCCATGACTTCTTCTTTGAGGAAAAGATCGTTTAATTCTATTCAATACCAATAAAATCGAAAAGTAAATTGCCAACGTTACACATACAATCAATCCATACTAATATTATAAATGCGAAAGTAACTATGTCTGTCTGTCTGTTACTCAATCACGCCTTAACTACTGAACCAATTTGCATGTAATTTGGTATAGAGATATTTTGATACCCGAGAAAGGATATAGGCTACTTTTTACCCCGGAAAATAGGATAGGTTTTATCCCGGAAATCCCACGGGAACGGGAACTATGCGGGTTTTTCTTTGACTGCGCGGGCGAAGCTGCGGGTAGAAAGCTAGTTATAAATATATTACAAAATGCCTAAAAGATTTTCCTTTGTACGTCCAAAAATAATCGATATATCTACAGAAGAAAATAAACATTAATATCTCAAAAATACAGCGAAGCAGCGGGGACGTAAAATAAATAATACGATGTAAGAGGAAAAAGAGGTAGGTATTAGCCAAGGATATAGAGTACTAGATATTCTATTTATTTTCAGCTATTTTTGCTTTTCATTTGAAATTATTATAATAAAGCCTGAAAACGCTCATTGGTAAAAATAACAAATTAATATAGGTAAATCAAATCAGTTTATTTGCTCGTATACAGTAACTTAAAGGTGTTAATGTACAATATTTATATCACATATAGGTACTGCCATTGCAAATGGCGTGCAAAAATGTTTTGTAGTTTAAAAAACTATAAAACATGCTTTAAAGAGATAGAAGATATATTGAGTTTAAATTTTCCGTTTAAATTAGGTCGAAATCGAGTCTAAGGGAGTCAGTTATATACATACAGATGAAGCTGATATAAGTGTGTTAAAAAATAACTCACAATACATAGTGGTCACATCGCAAAATTCTTGGTATGGCTCGAATCAAAATGCTAACGCGTTGTGGCAATGAAGGGGTGGCTTAGAGGAGAAACATAATTTATTTTATTACTAGGTTTCCACCCGCAGCCTCGCCCGCGCAGTCAAAGAAAAACCCGCATAGTTCCCGTTCCCGTGGGATTTCCGGGATTGCGTCATTTTCCCGGGATAAAAAGTAGCCTATGTCCTTTCTCGGGTATCAAAGTATCTCCATACCAAATTTCATGCAAATTGGTTCAGTAGTTTAGGCGTGATTGAGTAACAGACAGACAGACAGAGTTACTTTCGCATTTATAATATTAGTATGGATATATGTATGTTGTAATAGCTAATATCTAGAATCTAGAATATTAAAAAGCTAGAATCCTTTTAAGAACATAATGATATTCCTGTATCTCTCTTCTTAATTATTTATCACATCTAGTTCTAAATTATCATTTATCCACGTCTTGTCTGTCGTAAAATTTTGAGCTCCTTGTAAATAACCCCTCCCCTTGGGAAACTTGAGCATTGTGTGAGATTACGGGATGGGGATTTAATTATATTCCGAATAACATTGTTTTTACTTATATCCCAGTGGTTGTTTAATTTCGTATTTTAATTGAAATTAGAGTTGTGTAGTTTATTTTAATGTAGAATAGTGTATAAACTTATTTGTAAAGCCAAAGAAGCACAAAGGTATTTTATTTTTATTTAAGTGACAAACCTCTATACAATATACACTGAAATACTGTAAGCTTCGTAAAATGAATTAAACAATTCAAACCAAATTAATATATTTTCTAAAACAACTTTAAATTCATCACGAATTTCATCCAGGATATATGGCTATGATGCGCCATGATGTGATGTTTTAGTTTCTGGTGATGACTTCACAAAACTCAAACTCAAACTCAAACATTCATTTATTCAATTAGACTACTATTTAGTAGCACTTTCGAATCGTCATTACATAGTATTTTTAACATTTACCACCGATTCGGAAAGCAGTATATGGAGAAGAATCGGCAAGAAACTCCATAGTTGCTCTTTTAAAATAATGTCAATAAATTTACATAATAGGTATGTAACTTATATCTAACTACATAATATGCCAAAGAACTGTCCTGTGGTTTTTACGCGACAACCCTCCATGGCTCTTTATCGTCCATATATTCCTGAATACTGTAGTACGCTCTCTGAACTAGTACATTTTTTTTATGTAAGTTTTAAATTTAGAACTACTAAACTCTTAATATTGTGAGGAATTCTATTGTATAAGCGTATACCTTGACCCATAAATGAATTTTTAACTTTAGCTAATCGGAAAAATGATGCAACAATTCGTGATTATATATCTACCTAGTAGTATTAAGTGACGTCAGATATTGTTTTCGAACTATAGAAACCTCATCAAAATGTATTATTTGTTCAATTTCTACTTGTAACTTTATGAAAGGAAAATATTTTTACGCAAAACTGCTAAATTGATTATACGAATATATTAATGGTAGAGCACAGCAAGACTAATAAAATTTTATCATCTGCTTTTATCTGGAATATATATTCACTATAGATACTGATTATCCACAAACATTCTCAATGTACAATTTTTCTTAGTACAGCACATTTTAATAAAAGGATCCCAATACTCATATAAATTACAGGCCAATAATAAAGGCCAGGTCCAGAACAAATATTCCACGTAAAGGATCAAACATAAAAATTCATATCACAAAGAAATTCCTTTTTAATGAAATATTCACAAGCCTCAATTACCAGCATTACGCGATAACGAATAGTCGAATCGAATGGAATATACAATCGAATCGAATCGAAAATATAATCGAATCAGTACTAAAAATAATCGATTATTCCACGTGCCGTTACGTAATCGAGCCGTAATACGGAGAAAATAGACTGACATTGGCAGTGGTCAGTGAAAGTGGTTATAGCTAGCGGAAATTGAACCTACTTGCTCTTTAATAGAGTTTATTTTCGCTGACCCGCCGATCACAGCAATCAGGGTCATACAAAGAAATGTTTGCATAACTTAATCTAGATTTTCGTAACATTGATGACGTCACTATGTTTTATAACCGCCAATGTGGCAAGGCAAGTGTGATTAGATTAGCGTATTTCTTTTTCTAGTTCAAAGAGTACATTACTGTTATTAATGTTAATGCAATATGGAAAAATGTATGCATGTTATTGCTTTTAACGCTGCAATAGCTTAGAGGTAAAATAGACGCTAGTTAATCAAAATTTATTTAGTTTTTTGAAGTGAAAACTTCTTTAGCGGCGTTGAGCACTTTTTTTGTAATGGGTATAAAATCTTAAACTCGCATCAGGACACGTGACCTGATCGAAAAAGCGTAAGACGGATACCATTCCAAAATATCAAACATGCTCAACGTTAATAATCAAGTTTTCACTTCTGCCGGCACTCCCGGAGTGCAACCCGTCTTTTTTTTTATTTATTTAAGTGTTTTTATTTATTTAAGTGCTTGTAGATATAGAGAACTTTTCCATCGAATCATGCCACCAGGTATATTATAAAGAATTGACTGCAGTTTGCGGACAGACAACTGAAGAAAAACGTCAGCCTTTTTCAATACTAATTTACTGATATTGTAATTACATAACCAGGGGCGAACCAAGCTCTTCCACAACACACTGATGAAGACATTTTACCATCATCTTATATATAAAATTCTCGTGTCACAATGTTAGTCTGCATACTCCTCCGAAACGGGTGGACCGATTCTCATGAAATTTTCTGTGCATATCGGGTAAGTCTGAGAATCGGTCAACATCTATTTTTCATATGTACCACGGGCGAAGCCGGGGCGGGCCGCTAGTTTTATATAGTTCTTTGGCACAAAAGTATATAATGAAACAATACATATGGCAACAGGAAAAACGATCAGCTTTAATACAAGATCAATATTATTACTCTCCTTTACGAGTGTCGTAAAAATATGTGACACGTCGTAAAGTGGCCTTATTAGGGACATTACATCGGGGACCTCTATCGTTATAATCTAAGATTTTCTATTAAAAATGTCCTTGGTCTTGTTAAGAATTATTACGTAGAGTTGTGCGGGTGCGATCCCAATGGAGCTATTTCATACTTCTATTTGACTTTTCTGGCTTCGTTGAGAGGAATTGTAATGTTTAAGTGTATATTAGTTTAGTAGTTTCTGCATAGCTGATAACGTAATGTGATGGAGCAGTTTCGCCTTAATCAGGGAAGAATTTCTTGTGATGAGTGTAGTGAATAGTTTAAATAAAATTTTATAAGTGTGTACTGTTAACTTGAATAAAATTTAAATGTGCAAATATGATAGAATTTATATTATACTAGCGGTCCGCCCCGGCTTCGCCCGTGGTACATGTTTACGTTTTCTCTACATAAGAACCATCCTCGTACTTCAAGGAATATAATAAAAAAAGAATTATCGAAATCGGTCCACCCGTTCTCGAGTTATGCGCTTACCAACATATTTTGCAATTCATTTTTATATATAAGATTAGGGAGTTTTGATGATATATTTTAGTAGCTGAGATTTTACTTAATCAAAACTTTACTTTCAATATAGTCCACTTTTAATTCAAATATGTCCAGTCGTTTCAAAGTAATTTTTATCTACACACACAAACTTGCTTTCACACACACACATTCACAACAAAAGAATATTTCACGAAAGAAAGGGCACTTCATCCGCGCGTAACATTTTATTACACATTTCGGTAATAACATAGATTTACAGCGGTTATACACTAACCGCACCTAAATAATATTAAATAAGGATTGTGTATGTCGATCACGAATTCCCACTAAGATCATGAAGTGGCGTAGCAGTAACTTGCCAGGGAGAAAATGTAGATACATTGACTATTTATAGGGCTAAATAACGTATTCTTTTTGTCGTTAATATGTATTGCTGTAGGCAATGTAGAGCCAGCAGGCTCTACATTTCTTTAATATTTTCCTCCCGTGGCTTCGCCCGCGTTTTCAAAGAAAACATGTATAGTTCCCGTTCCTGTGTAATTCCGGTCGATAAAAAGAAGCAAATGTCTTAAACTGAGTTTTCAGTTACCTATAGGTATACAACATTTCATTGTAATCGGTTCAGTAGTATTTGCGTGAAGAAGTAACAAACATTTATTGATTAAACCTCACAAACTTATAATATCAGTAGGACAGTTTTTTGTGTATTAATAAGAAGTTCACATGGATTTAGGTAAATAGATAAGGTAGGTAAAAAAGGCCTGAAAACTTACAACTCTTTTTCAACTTTCACCCGTAAGTTGATAATACCAATGAGTGATAATTGCATAAAACAATATCTATAAATCATCGTTATAAACGGTTTAAATCACAATTAATCGGCATCTCTTGCATAAAACGGGTTTTCTTATTAATCTATACATATATGTATATAAAACTCAAAGGTGACTGATATAAGTGATCTATCAACGCACAGCCCAAACCACTGGACGTATCGGGCTGAAATTTGGCATGCAGGTAGATAACGTAGGCGTCCCCTAAGAAAGGATTTTAGAAAATTCATCCCCTAAAGGGGTAAAATAGGGGATGAAAGTTTGTACGATGAAAATTTATCTTTTCCACGCAGGCGAAGCTGCGGGCAACAGCTAGTTAAATATAAACGCAAACACCCACATTAAATGATAAGCTATAGGTGTTAATGGGTCTAAAACAATGAATTGGGGGTTTTTCTGACCCCAGATAACATTGATGATATGTTTGGATAATAAAAAAGGAAAACGAAGGGTTGGCAATAAAATTACGGGGTATAATTAGTATTACGATGGACTGTTGAATTTAAAGTGTGAAATAAGTGTGAATGTTTTTATTTATTAATTTGTGTGTTGCATCCATATGTATTTTAACGTTTAAAATATTCTTATTTATAACTAGCGGTCCGCCCCGGCTTCGCCCGTGGTACATGTTTTCTTTTCCTCTCCATAAGAACTACCCTCGTACTTCAAGGAATATTATAAATTCTCGAGTTTTGCGCTTAGCAACACATTTTTATTATAGATGTAGAGGTAATAAGTTTTCACGGGTTTATTGTAACTAACACAACACTAAAGTTATAAAATTAATAAAAAAATGATAAAATTTATTTAAGCTCACATGCCTACTGTCAAATTAGACAACTAATATAAAAACTTCGTTGGGACTTTATCAATTTAATTCTTTAAAAATTTATTATCATAAACAATTTTATTTTATATTGGCAATTGGCAACGCTATAAAAATAAATGAATGAAATACAATAATTTATATAAACTGAAAAAAGAACACTAAATCACTATTCTCTCCATTCTCTCCACGTTGTCCATTTAATTAGCTGCCAATTATCACTGAATTCATCCGAATTAAAATTGTATCCAAAATTGACACTCGTCTTACAAGTCTAATAAGGTTTCAAAGGCCAGGCGAAACACAATAGTCCAACCAACCCTACAAAGGTCAACCGGGCCAAATTGGGCCATTCATCACATGAATGGTAAAATCAGGACAGTGTTACTCATTTATTTAAGGCGACGTCCATCCACACAAGTCAAGACAAGTGAAGCAGACACACAATTACGAGCAATTCTCACCCCTATTTCGTGACGCATAAGGGTTAAGCAAATGATTGCTATAATGAAATTTGTCTCACGTTACATATAAATAAAAGCAGGGTTATTGTATTACGCGAGTTCCGTAATCGGCTTATCTTTTATTGTTGTCACGAATTCCGCTGCTAATTCGGTTTTGATGTTTTTGTTTATTGCCAAATTATTATGTTGAGTTGCACGTGTTTGTGGACTAGCCAAAACCGTGATCAATTATTAATTATGTGTTGAATATATTATTTAGTTTGTCGCCCGAAAGTAGGTAGATATTAGTCTTCCTCTATTTAATAATAATATTACTTAGCCAAATTGTAGTTAAGTATGTTAAAGTTATAAGTTAAAAAAAATTGTTTTCTTTGTGTAAATTCTAAGCTCCACTTCGATATGCAACAGTTAAACCGAAATTGTTATAAATTATTGTACACCAACATTAGTATAAACCTCAGTGAATTCTTACATCACAACTGTACACCAATATAATTATAATTTGTAAACCTTTTGTTTCTGTTAATAAATTAAAAAAAAAATAATAAATAACACAGCAGGTATATAACTACTATAGTTTTTACTGAGAAATTGAACGTATGCTTGACACTTTTCATTAGAAACTAACTACTATTAATTAAAGTTTTCTCTCCTTAGGACCCATCGTACTTCAAGGAATATTATAAAAAAAGAATTATCGTAATCGGTCCACCCGTTCACGTGTGATGCCGTGACCAAGGGAAATATGGATTCATTTTTATATAATAGATATTTTAACGACAGTTAAAATAATGTTCAATAAAGTTAAAATAATAAAAATTTAAAATGATATTTCCAAAATTACGTACAATCCTTTTAAACAAGAATACCTAATAAATCTCTTGCTACAAAAAATACAGCCAGAAACAGGTGCAAGACGGAAAAATTAATGGCAAATTTGATAAGTGAGGCGCAATTTGAATTTCCAATTCACCCCGATTCTAATCAAACACGGTAAGAATCTTCACCTGGACGGACTCACAAATTTATTGCGCTGTGAATTAGCAATGAACTTAAGGCGATGCCACTGCCGAGAAAGCGTAGAACAAATGACAATGGTCAGTGAACAGTCAATGAACAAATGACAAAAATACATCGTCTGACGCCCGCAAGCATTTTATTCGAAAGAGCACACCTTGATTTATCAAATAATAGTTGAATAATAAAATATGAGTAATTAAATTGGCTTTACATCGTCAAAGTTAAACGTGAATTATAGTTTTTGCGTGTGTTGCTTTTAACCGCGATGGAGTTTACAAACGAATCACCTACACAATATTGTCAAAATAATCAAATTTTTACATATCAAATGATGAAGAACATTATCTAGTTGAACTTATTTTTCAAAAAAATATTTCTAGAAGTTTAGTAATGTTCAATTTAAAATCATTGAAAGGCATATATCTGCACCTTAAGGCGGTGGACGTCTAAGATTATTCACAACTCGATCCCTTAGGGAGTGTCTTTGGTATATTAAATCCGTGTTTGTAGGGCTGTCGCTTTCGAGAAATGTTTGTTGTGCTAATTGTTAGCACGTGCGATTAAAGTACACTTTTATGTAGGTTAGGGTTGTGAAAAATCTGCTTTTTTGTCCTGATTTTCAGTTTTAATTAAAAAATACGTATTTTTTGAACACACATTCATATTACTTCTACTGATTGTTTTAATTTATTTATTTAGCAATTAACAGTTTTTTTAACCGTCATTGAAATAATGAACACATTAATAATACCTATATAGATAACAACTTCTTCTATGATGATAATGTTCAAATGTTCGTTTGCATTGAAGTGTATTTATCAGTATAATACCATGTAGGTTGTACCACGTGACGTCGAATGGTGCAATTCTATTGGTCGATATTTGGGTCGGAAAAATAATCACTGAAAACCCTAGTCAAGAATTCACAGTCTTTGAAAAATATTTTTGGATTCGTTTAAAACGGGTCGGATTAGAGGGTTTAAGATAAATTTTCAGGAAATTAATCGTCCGTTTGAGGTTTTCCCGCGTAAATATAATGGTAGAAAATAAACATTACGGAATTAAAGGAAAATTCTGGAATTTCTGCGCTAAATAAAAATTGTTTATTGTTCTTATTTCTATTTGAGTGACTATCACAAGTCGGTTTATGCCTACGCTTTCGAAGGATTTATTAATTTTCTTAGAATCAACGTTACAAACCTTTTATAGAGACTATAAAAATATCTGAAGTGTTAGAAAATTCTCTTTAAATTTACACTTGTGGGATTCGCTATGTGAAATAGTTATGTTGTAACGTTCTATATTTAAAACTAGTTGTCCCCGCGGCTTTGCCCGTAGTGCTCATCTTCCTCGATAAAATGGGCAATCTAATACCAAATATTTTTTATTCAAATCGGACCAGGTTCCTGAGATTAGCGCGTTCAAACAAACAAACTCTTCAGCTTTATAATATTAGTATAGATGACTAGCCACTTATCCCAGCTTCGCCTGACCTGGCCAGGAATAAAAAAGTAACCTGTGCTACTAGGTTAAGGTGTAGCCTTCAAATGGTAAAATTATAATTTATAAAATTGATCTAGTAATTAGAATTGAAATCTTAATAGACAAACAAACATAAAATCTCATAATTTTAGTACCTGCATACATAGAGAAAACATAAAAAGAACTGCTTTATAAAGGCAAAATATGGTCGAATGAGAATTCAAAAAGATAAGAGAATAATTAATAATATTCTGTTAGAAGCGAGGCTATTAATCTAGTTCACTATTAATCTAAACCTTAATTACTGAAAAATCATTATGTAACATGAATCATGCTGTGAATTTAATATTTTACAGCATAAATATGTTCATAAAAAGATTTCTAGTTCAAAATTATGTCAACACCAACTTTAAAAGTCGGTAGCGGCAAAAAGGCCAAAAATTTAAGCCTTTCAATAGAAAGGGACGACGTGCTCTATCTCTCTCACTTTGAATTCCATTTTTACGTAATGAGAAGCGGTGAAATATTTGTTAGTCAAATAAATTCAAATTAACGAACACACATTTCTCTTTAAAATATGTTTCTATGGGGAAAAGCAATTGCATATTTTTATGGTATGGAAATTATATCAGCAGTGGTTATCAGGCAAACGAATAACTTCCATATTTTAAATAGGATTAGGTACTCTTATATATTTAATTTTCAATAAACTAGTTTGTTAGGTGTCCGTATTATCACTACATAGTATAAAACAAAGTCGCTTTCTCTGTCCCTATGTCCCTTTGTACGCTTAAATCTTTGAAACTACGCAACGGATTTTGATGCGGTTTTTTTAATAGATAGAGTGATTCAAGAGGAAGGTTTATATGTATAATAACATCCATTAAATAGTGGAGAAGTACTGTTATTTTTGAGGTTTCTAATGTGATGTCGTAAATAATTACATTTTTTCCGCTTACATTGCAAACGCACGCTGAACATTACGAGTTTTATCAAAATAATGTACTAAGTATTGTACAGATTGAAAAGGTCTACAGAAAAGTCCGCGATGGTATATGCCTATCTCTTATGGATAACCCACAATAACTTTTTTTGTCATTTACTTTTTACGACAAATAATGGTTAATTTTCGAAGCGATTTTAACCAATACAGCATTAATCCTTAACGAATTAAATACCTTGAATACATTGTTCATTTAATATAGATCTATATGGCCCTTTACACCGTACGATTTAAGTGAATATTTTCGAAGATAATACAGATTTAAAAATTGCGGGACGTAGCGTTTGCGGCGGTACCGGCCGGCCGCCATTGCACCCGTGCGAAGCCGGGGCGGGTCGCTAGTGTAAATATAAAAGACACCTATAACCTACTTTAAAACAGAAGAAGGTTATATTTTTCACTGCATATTTTTACATTCACCCGCGTGGCTCCGCTCCTGTTGGTCTTAGCATGATGATATATAGATATAACCAGCCTTCCTCGATGAATGGACTATCTAACAGCGAAAGAAATATTCAAATCGGACCAGTAGTTCCTGAGGTTAGCGTATTCAAACAAACAACCTCTTCAGCTTTATAATATTAGTGTAGATATAATCATATTTACATGCCATTTATATTTTCTGGCATTTGAGAATGAAATAAAGTTTCTTCTTTACCTTTTCTCAAAACTTAACCATAGTTAAACTACTAAATAAGCGATCTATTTCACACACAACATATTGTACATAATAATATTACGCTTTTAACACATTTAGCAGGATGCAGAGTAATTCTGTGGACCGTGCAATCGGATTACCACAATCATATACAATTATATGTATATGACGATATTATATAACTTAGTTACCCTTCGCTCAGCTATGTGGCCGGCAGACATGTATGGAAGGAATTTATCTTATATATTGCTCGTATTAATATAGTTTAATGCATTTAATGTGAATTTGAATGTGAACTTAGTGTAGGCGTTTGTGTGAACTAGACGATTGCTTCGGCTGTGGCTTTGTATTATTATTAGTATTAGATTTAAAGCAATAAACTATTTTCAGTAAGATACACTGAAAAAATCGTAAAAATACATTACAGTTTAAGGGTGCTTTTCTACCAATAATGTGCGAGGATGTGTGGCGAGGAATGTGTCTGTAAAGAACCAATCACATAGCTTCATTTAGTTTAATTTTGAAGCGATATTATTGTTTACTAGATTTCCGCCCGCGGCTTCGCCCACGTTTGCAAAGGAAAACCCGCATAGTTCCCGTTCCCGTGGGATTTCCGGGATAAAAACTATCCTATGTGTTAATCCAAGTTACCCTCTATATGTGTGCTAAATTTCATTGTAATCGGTTCAGTAGTTTTACGTGAAAGAGTAACAAACATCCATACATCCATACATCCTTACAAACTTTCGCCTTTATAATATATATTAGATGTTAGAAATATATATATGAGATTTGCAAAAACATTCCTCGCTACACACCCTCGCATATTATTTTTTTAATATTTTAATATTTCAGGGCAATTTTCACACAAGGCACGATCTGATCCCATATTAAGCTTTCGCTTGTGTTATGGAAACCAGATGGCTGATAAACATACATATATAATTTTTAATAAATACTTATATAGATAATTATTGGTGTTAAAACACCCTAAGTATAGGGAAAAGATAAAAAATATACCTACGGTTAACTTTCACATTAAGATTTTACAAGCTTAAAACCGCTTTGCTCTCATAGTAAGCGGATTAAAAGTAGCCTACGAGCTATTCAAAACTATCTAACCAAACATACATTGATCCATCCATTCTCACAAACTTTCTCGTTTATAATACTAGTAGAAAACATATTTATAAGCGCAAAAGTAGTTCATATTATAGTAAGTATATATTTTATTCCAAAAATATTGTGAAAAGAAAATCTGAAAATTAATTTCAAAATAGTCTCTACCGTAAAACAAAACGTGTGTATAATTGCATCAGTATCGAAGATGTTATTTAAAACAATACCATTTCTATAACCAGTTAAAAAATTAATTCCAAATTAAGTGACAAAAATCGTTTAAAAATAAAATAGCCAGAATTTCTGGTCTAACCAAAACAAACATAAGTTTCAAACAAATAATTTTTATATCATACCTCACAACTCACACCTCCAAGAAGTCGACATTTTATTATTTCCCTACAAAATCACATTAGGAAAGTGAACGATTACATTCAAGGGGGAAATGAGATTAGAGTGGCGAAATTTCTCATCAGAAACAATATCTGAAGGCAAGGTGGATTAAATGGCATTCTTTGGGAACAATTCGCGCGCATAACACAATTGATCTGACGCGACACCTCCCGTGGGGCCAGGGAACGCGCGAGTTCAATGTTGTGGCTAGGAAACGAGCGATTTTGTATTATAAAATGGCTAGATAGATGTGGCGAGATTTATAGAGTTGGCAAGCATTAGCTTGGATTGTTAATGTGAATATTGGTTGTAACGAATGCAATGCTTTATTAAAAGCTAGAGACTGTGTTATACCTATACTAAAAATAAAACGGATTTATAAGTGTGAGGTTGAGACAACAACTTGGTAGGCAGAGAGAACGGTTCAACTTCTTAGTTTGTTAAGCTTATCATAAAAGCTTAAGATATAATCTATAAAGCTGGGAAACGACATCAAGCGAAAATTACTATTTTTTCTACTGTACTTACTTTCATGTATAATACATAACATGCACTCACAAAAAACGTGTATGTACATCGAATATCCACTTGACATATTTCAAGATGTTTATTTTGAGTCTACATATTATGACGTTACATTTAATATGCAGCAATTTTAACATTTCAGCACCCTGAAATGTTATATGCTACATCCGTTCGTTTCCTGGCCCCATATAAAAGGTCTGACCAATAAAGCTTTCAAGCAGGCATCGGAACAAAAAGGGTCGCGTGTCTTAGAGGAAAAATCCTCTGACGGATTCGAGATTAAATTACTTGTCATTCCTTACCCACCGCAAACGTCTGATTACGAATTCTTTACAGTTTTAAGGGTACTTTGCGGTTTTGTATGGGAAATAGTGCAATGTTTGAGTTAATATTTATTTTCTGGTTAATAGTCAATGCAGAATACTAAAGTTTAAGTTTGATAAAACACATATCAAGTAATAAAATTCAAGGTAGATAATTTTTGAAATTTTATACAAATGTAAAATGGCAATTAAAAAATTAATACTTTAATATGCTGTTCTTTTTACCAATTACAAAAAGAAAGGATTATGTTCACTATTTTCAATTTTATGTTCATTATAAAAATAGCTTAGATCATGAGTAATCGTAATTTCTAAAGCTAACAATAACTTTAAACACATAGCCCAAATTTCCACATGAAATCCAACTTAGAACTGGCATAACAATATATCGTCGACTTTATCAAGCAAAGCCATATTTAATCTAGTCGTAAATATTCACACGATCTATCCCAAACTCGAGAACTCCAAAGAAAGCGTCGTATTACTAAATAAACGAATAAGATATCTATCAAACACTATGTAAAACTTATGCATATATAACGTTTGTTATCCAAGACCCTTCTCACAAGGGTACAGATGGAATAGGAAATGTTATTTTAGGGTGATTCCTAAGCGTCCTTACTGGAACCTTCGAGAAACATCTAGAGAGTCGTGTCATTTACATTTATAAGAATATTTACTGACCAGCCCCCGTACCATGATGTCTGTCTAACAGTGCATTTATGTCAAACGAGTGAATGCTCATTCTACCCACTCACCACTCAATTTTTTTAGTGTAAACAGGCGAAGAGCATTCTTTCGTTGTTCTCAGTGCGTTCGAAAAGATCATTTGCAATGTTGTTATACTGAACAACACTGAATACGAGTTATCGTTTACACTAAAAGATCCCAAAAAGAATGCTCTTACTCTAGCTCTATGTTCGTTTGATGTAAATGCACCGTAAGACCTTACTTCATAGGAACATTTCTATAGTAAGTTCTTCATGAGAAAGTACCATGATGTCTGAAAGCAGTATTATTTCCAGTGTGGAAAGATGACAGCGCTATATAAGTCGTCTAGCGCCATCACTTTCCCATAGTGGAAATGAAGCAGTATTATTATTATAATATATAAGACACTAGCTAACCGCCCGCGGCTTCGCCCGCTTTGTCTAAAACCTAATAAATTATATACTAAAACCTTCCTCTTGATTACTCTATCTATTAAAAAACCGCATCAAAATCCGTTGCGTAGTTTTAAAGATTTAAGCATACAAAGGGACATAGGGACAGAGAAAGCGACTTTGTTTTATACTATGTGATGTAGTGATGGTAACCTCCCGACTGTAACCGATGAATATTGTGTTCCTTCATGATTCGATGAAAAGATAGTCACGGTTTTGGTTACATTTGTTTTTCCTTGTGATTAGGTTTACACGAGTTTTAAAATAAATATCGTGGTGATAATAAAATGTAGTGTATCATTTACATTTACTTTTAAATAATTGAACAAAATAGCTGTAGTTTCATGAAAAAAGCGTATTAAACACGAAATACGATTTATAAAAATATTTAACCCGACACTTTTGGTACTTAACTGTATATCCTCAATGGCATTTATTAACACTATTTTACCGCGTTGGTATCGGACAGTGGACACTTATCGAACGCCGTCACGTCACGTCAATTCGACGGACAATGGACACCGATTGCATTATGGACGCGATCTGAAAATTTTAATTACTTTTCATTGTGGAGAGGATTTATTAAATATACCTACCAGAATGTGAATGAATATTTATAGTGTACTAGCGGTCCGCCCCGGCTGCGCCCGTGGTACATATTTACGTTTTCTCTACATAAAAACCATCCTCGTACTTCAAGGAATATAATAAAAAAAGAATTATCGAAATCGGTTCAGCCGTTCTCGAGTTATGCGCTTACCAACACATTTTGCGATTCATTTTTATATATAAGATTGTGGTATTGGATTTTCCATATTTGTGAAATAGTTCTGAAATGGTAAATAGCACAGATAAATGTATTATTATTATTCAAAAAATCTTCTAAAAGAGGTCTAGTTAAAAGTCAAAATCAAACAGTTATTTATAATAAGACTTCTTCTAGATATCAGTTTTCATAACATGTTTTACTATTTCTTGTTCTTTCTTCCTGTCATGTTTAATGAAATGTTTGAGTTTGAGTTGGAGTTTTAGCTATATGAAAATACCAATAAAGAATAAACAAAAGCCCCATCATTTAAACGATTGATCCGAAGTCTACCAGACTTTATCTTTGTTAATAGTTTCCTGGGCCATTAAAAGTTGAGACGGTATTCGTTATTGGAGCTTCGGATCTTTTATCTTTTATCTTTAACTTTCTTTGTCTTTTGGATTAGTGTTGTCTTTGTGAAGCGATACGTTCACTTTACTTTGCACTTTAGTTGATCTGGTTAATCGAAATTCGTGTTTTGATTTTGTTTTAATTGATTTAGATTCTCGTGTGTTTCCTTTTGGTAAACAAGAATTCCAAATTTATAGCACATTATTGTACAAACTAAATTATGATCAAAATAACAATATTACAAAAAAGGCATCGTTTATACAAGAGGCGGCCTTATTGCTAAGTAGCAATCTCTACCAGGCAACCTGATGGGAAAGGAAATGTATGAAGTTCACGGGATAGTGCAATTTTTTTTATTGTTATCAAGAAAACAAAAAACCGACAGTTAATAATTTAAGTGTCCTATGACATTACTACAATTCTAGCAACGATACCTCATAAGTCAAAATCCGTCCAGCAGTTTGGGTTGTAGGGTGTGCCAAAGAAATAGATATACATACACTCGAAAAACATAACCCTCCTTCTTTCGTGAGCCGCGTGTTAATATTTTCGCCTTTAATATTGTTTGATGAATTTTGTTATAGTGTCTTTGTGTTTGTATGTATGTACCTGTGTATTTCCAAATAAAAACATCAACAGTAAAGCTCTGCTTAGTTACGAACTAGTTTTTGTTGTATGAAATGTTAGAATTAAAAACTGCGATAGTTGTTCCTATAGTTACAGTTTTGCTTAGTTTGGGATTAATTTCAGTTGAATGAAAAACTGCTACGGATGACGGAAAAAATGAATGTGCATCCCTTATTCAAAGGTTGGGTTTATAGGTAATACTAACGCAATGGTAATAGTCACGTAGTGTTTGCAAACCTCACTAACCGGTGGTTTGAATCAATGCAGGCGTTCTTTTAGTTTTTACACAAAACCTTTACGTTATGGGTTAGTCTTTGTATTGTTACTTATGAAAAAGCATTTTAGAACATTAGATTATTAATATAGTGTTCTGAATAGAACACTACATACAACACGCACTTTTTTATTATATATTTATACATAATATGGAATGATAACCTGATTAAAGTGCCATAGAGCTATGATAGAGCCGTTCGAAATAGATTGATCGGTCGTTTTAAATTTATGGAGAAGGCTTATGTTCAGTGATGAATGTCTTAAAAGGTTGGAATGATTATTTACTTATTTTTATAAGATACTAGCGTCCACGTTTTCAACACCTCACAAACTTTCACATTTAAAATATTAGTAGGACTGGATAGGACATTGAAATAATAGATATCATTAATGTTTCCATACATTTTCATCAGGTTACAAGATAAGTTTTAATCTCTGTGAGATATCACTCCCAAACATTTCATCCGATTAAGGTTTCTTGAATCATTTCTTGCCTACCCTGATTTAAGCTCTCTCACCTAAGAACCCATTTTCAATTATAAACTATTGCATAATGTAAAACGAAGCAATAACCCCGGATCGTCTCTTAATTGAAACATTAACTGGGTAAGCCCTCCGTGACCCGATGTCAATTTAGGCTGGATTATGATGGGACTAGATTTCCGCCCGCGGCTTCGCCCGCGTTTGCAAAGGAAAACCCGCATAGTTCCCGTTCCCGTGGGATTTCCGGGATAAAACCTATCCTATGTGTTAATCCAAGTTACCCTCTATATGTGTGCTAAATTTCATTGTAATCGGTTCAGTAGTTTTTACGTGAAAGAGTAACAAACATCCATACATCCATACATCCATACATCCATACATCCATACATCCATACAAATTTTCGCCTTTATAATAGTATTAAGATATGATACCGATATACACATTACACAAGGTTAATAGAATTGATTATTTCTCTATGATGTTAATGTTTAAGCTTATTAGGGATTAGGTAGTGTTCTACCGTGATACTTTATTAGGAAAATCCATACTAATATTATAAATGCGAAAGTAACTCTGTCTGTCTGTCTGTCTGTTACTCAATCACGCCTTAACTTACTGAACCAATTTGCATGAAATTTGGTATGGAGATATTTTGATACCCGAGAAAGGACATAGGCTACCTTTTATTGCGAAATATGTACCACGGGCGAAGCCGGGGCGGGTCGCTAGTAAGGAAATATATCGCCGTCCCCGGAGAATAAAATGATAACTACAAAAATGTAACTTTTCAGGAAAAATAAAAAACATGTTTTCGTCGATTGCTCTTTAAATACTGAACGTAGACAAATGATTGTATGCTTTTAAAAAAGTTTATTTTTCGTTTGTTCTAAATGTTTTAGTGAAATACGAATAAGTATCAAAATAGAGATATTATTTAGAAAATAAGAAGTTAGTCAAAATTAATCATAGTCTAAGTTGTATAATGTCGTTTATCATTTTATTCTCCGTAAAGCCTGACCAGAATCAAGTATTGCACTCTTCGCTTATCATTTTATTCTACGGGTTTTTAAGAAGAAAGTGATACTGATAATACTTTAATATCGTCTTTCTCTCGTAAATATTATAAAAAATGTATATGATAAGGACTTTGAATTTGTTTTCTTAATAAAACTATGATATGATAATCAACGTTAGTTTTATTCAAACTAATAGTAATAAACAACAGTATTTTTCTTAATTTACTCTTATTAGTCTTTTATCAATTAAAATCAGCCTTATGATCACATATTATGTGAATTATGAATACAATACTAATTAAATTATTCAGAAATATAATCTTTTACACATTTTTTTATCAATAAAACAGCCTCATAATTACAATTATCACATAAAATCAGTTTCTAATGTATAATGATAAAAAAATTAAGGTTTGTGATTAATCATCATTATCTTCCTCATTGCCGTCATTGTCACCAGACCAGGTACTGCCATAAGTCAAGGACTCGTAGAAACCACAATAGTAACTTGGAATATCTCCTGCCTTACAGAGGCTTATAAGATCATCGTATAAAGCCTTGCTTATTGGAACAGGTTCAGTGTACAACGTTTGGAGTTCAGGAACACAGCTAGGACTTGGGCCTGGTATCTGTCTGGTACCCCGCTTGCTTCTTATTCTTCGGACAGGCTCTGTATTTAATTGGGAATAGTCGGAATCAAAGTTGTATTTATATTTTAAAATTGATGGATTTGAATGTGAGGCATTCACTTCCATGATTTGAGTCCATGATATTTTTTGACCCTCCTCATTTTTTAACCAGTTTTTATTCTCTATTAACTCCTTTATATTGTAAAACTCTATTTGCGTCATCTCTTTAACTTGATATTTTTTTCCATGTACCTTCGCGTTCATAATGATTGTGTACATCTGATCAGGCGTGTATACAACTCTGTGTTTTAATTCACGTTCAATGTTGGAATGCATAGAATCTCCCTCACTCTGCCCATGTCCGGTTTCAAAGAATCTATGTGTAATGTTCAACTGAAGCTTTTGTGCAGCAAAAATATATAGAGCGAATATAAATCTGTTTTTGTTCTGCCCGCAACAACCGTCGGAGTAAAACGATATGTTCTGGATGCCTCTTTGTTTTTCATTAAGCAGAAATTGCCATAAGCAACTACCAATTTCATTGGCCCCCCTTTTAGCAATCTGACCATGCCAAACATAACAATAACCTTGACTCTGAGTAGCATCATACACAGTGAAATTATATATGGGATACTTTCTTTTGTAGTGAAACGATCCAACTTCAGATTGTGGGATGCTCAAAACCTTTTCCAAATCGAAGATTGCCACGGTTGTTTCTGAAGGATCAACTGATTCTTTTTCATCTTTTTTAATTTGCCGTACTCTTTCTTTGTTTTTTGTATGTGTATCATATTTTTCTTGCAATGTTTCTTGAGTTTTTGAATCAGCCTGTCGATAACGAGTACATTGAGAGCACTGATCTTTTTTCGGTTTAAAAAATGAAAAATTAAACTTGGTGTTAAATATTATCTCATATTGACGTTTAGTTGCCAAAGGACAGTCAAATCTTTGCTGTCCAAACCAAGCTGTGTAGAGGCGATACATCTTGGCTATGTTAAGTAGTTCTGAGAGGTATTTTCTTGAAGAATCTTTTCTAACATAATGAGACTCAACAGTAGGGAACAATTCAATGTGCTTTATGATGCTTTCTTCTGTCAAAATGGGCATTTTACGTGGCCTATTTTCATGTCGCCCTCGTTTGTCCATAAAGTTTTCTTCAGGTTTGGATTTTTCTAGTGCTGTATATACAGTTTGATGTGAAATGCTTAGAGTATTAATGAAAAAGGTTTTGCACACTTGAATTTTGTTTGAATCTATTGTAAAGAAGTATTTGATCGAATGAGTTCGGGTGCGTTTTCGCTCTACTGTGATTCGCTTAACATCTTCGACTAATGTATGATTTACGATATATTGCCATTGTCTCTCGTGGTCTCCAATTTTATAATATTGCTGCATTATGTACTCTCTTTGCTCATGAGTTACCTTTTCACCACATTTCTTTGTGCACTTACAGCTAGCTTTTAAAACTTTTTTGTCGTACATTTTCTTCGATCTACAGCCTTTATAGGCTTCACCGGAATTTTTTAATTTCTTATTCTTTACATCTTGATGTTCATTTAAATTTCGTTTACGTTTTCTTGTATTTTTTTTCTGTGGTGTCGATTCTTGAACTGTACTAAATGAATGCATTATGGCTTGGTCTTCTCCATCATAGTCACCATTATGATCAAGGCTCTGATGGTCCACTACGTTACTGTTTTGTTCTGTTTGTGTCAGATTTTGAGGACTAGGGATTATGTTTTCATTGTTAATAATCGTTTTGTCCAATAATGTACAATCAGAAATATTTGCGGGTTGTAATGTTTCATCCAAATCAAAAAGAGATGGTACTGATGATTCTCCTTCTTTTTCACCCCCGTGATTATCAATAATAGTACTAGTATATGAGGTTGACGGCTGATTATCGTTTAAAAATAATTTATTGAGGCATCTTTTTGATGACAGCTTTGCTTTGTATCTAGACGGTCCATTATTTTCATGTGTTGAAGTTGGTGTCAAATCCAAAATACAGTTTGTGTCTGCTTTAGGATTGTCTTGCAACTTATTAGCTTCAAATATGACTGAAGGGGATGCTATGAAGTCTATTGTGTTCAAAACTAAAGATACGTTGGAAATAGTTGATGGTGTTTTTATTATCTTCTGACTGGCCGTTTCTATGTAATCTGAGTTTCCTCCAATACTTGATGAACTTCCGCTTTTCTGTAAAATTTTCATTCTTTCTGGGCTCGGCAAATACTCAGATGCATCCGGTGAGAAATCTTCATTTATTTCATTTTCGTTTTCCTCACAGTAAAATGCTTTCTTCGTCTTTCGTAAAATATATTCATGAGCTTTAGCAATAACTGCTTCAGATGTCGTAGTAACCACGTCGTTATTTCCTCCCTGATGTTGTTCTAAAAAAAAATAGAATAGATAAGTGATATATGAATAACAGTATCCAGATGACACTGAATAATTGCACTCATATTTGCGAAACTAAAATTAATTTAATGACACCCTAATCATTTAAGCATGAAAATCGGTTCAGGCTTCATTAAAACGGGATGAATATGCAGGATAATCATAAGCAAAATTAAAATAAAATCAGCCAAGTACAAGTAAGACGTGCACATGAAGGGCTCAGTACCACCGTACTATAAATTCTCGAATTAATTATTATTATTGTAGTACATATTGCGCTTACGTATTTAGGCAGTAAAAAAAAGTTGAACGTGTGGCGGGACACGCGTTTGGCACGAAATCAAAACCAAGGACTGCCGAAAAGTAATCTTACATCGTTTAGTTAAAAATCGCAATTTTAAACATAAACAAGGTAACAGCAGCAAAACAATCCATAAAAATAGTGTCAATAAGGTTGAAAATCGCTTGCACCTATTTTTACATCTAAAAAACGTTTACATAGTGAAATCTCTTTTCGTTACAAAAATCTCACAGGGGCCGTATTTTTAGGTAATTATACCATCATGATTTCGTTGCGAAAAAGGGATGTTGTTATCGGTCATGTATAGCTGCGTCACTCTCTTGCACCGACATCATGGTGGCATTATAATTATCATCATAATACGGCACCAGGTATAGGGTATGAAACTAAAACTTAATGAATATTTTAATATAAATTGTGACTAGGTTCTACCAGTTCTACTTACCATTATTAAAATGATTTGGCTCTTCTTCAATCCTTTCTACATTATTCATAATGGCGTTTAAACGCGCGTACCTAGTTTGTTTACTCATTACCGTAAATAACTATTATTATTAAGCTATTACACTTCACTAAAAAAAATAAAAACAAAGAACTTAGCACTAGAATGTTTACGCAATGACGCATAGAAGCACACTGATTAATCGACATTAGGTATAATATCTGCCATTGCCGTGAAATCTAATTGAGCGAAGAGGATGACAATATGTCTTACTGTTCAAAACCATAACAGTCATTTTACTAACACATCTTATACGAAGCGACTGGATAGTTTTGAACGAGAATAAAATGATAACTGCGTTTATCATTTTCTAGTCGAAAATTATTTCACGGGAACATAATTGTATGACTATTTGTCATAATAACAAGTGGGAATACATTTTGATAACATTATATTAACATTTTATTCTCGTAATTTAAGACCTGTTTTAAATATTTGAATACTATTGTAATAATTTGTAACTTCGTCAATAACTGTATAAAAATTACGAAAAAAATTGAGCAGATGTATTAACACCCACAGATCCCAAAAATTACATAACACTAAGACTAAGATAATGGCAGTTATCATTTTATTCTCCGGGGACAGCGATATGTATGTTAGATTGCATTTTTAAAGTAGCATTTATGAGAGTAGAACTATATTTTCGTATCTTGGTTGTAATTTCGTTAAGTTTCAAAGAAAATCTCGTTCGAGTTAGACTTATAAAATTGTTCAATGCATGCCAAGTCAGAGCGGTCAACTAGTATGTACTATATATTATTTAAATCTATAAATTTCGCACGTCCAATTGTACACTATCATGCTACGAAATTCTAGAAAGAAACAAATACAATTTGCAAAACAAAAATAACACACATTCTCGACCCTAACATATTTTAGCATTTATAAAAGCTAGAGCGGTTCAATTTTCTTTCTAACCTTTAAGACTATCAAAGAATATTATCGCAGACGTGTAAAATAACAGTTATTCAAGAAAACATTTTAAAAGCGGTGGCCACGCTCATTCAATTTACTCCGCTCGTAGCCGACCAATGCTAGCTTCGTTACTGCTATCCGATATCTAAGTTCTAGTTTTAAACCCTAATTTAATTCGCCGCCTCTATTCCGTCTATTCTTTGGTTATTTTGAAATGTTATAGAGCTTCTAGTCAATAAATTGGATGTTTTATTTCATCTTCGAATAGGGCAATTTTGTTTGTTATTTGGTAAGAAATGTTGTTTATATAATGTAATAAACTAGTGTCTGTTTGTGAAGCAATTATGAAGTAAATATGTGTTCTTATTTCCAGGTAAGATCGAGATCGCTGAGAAGTTCTTCCTGCATTTAAAATGGAAAATATAGTAAGTATTTATTATTACCGCATTTAAAATAAATAAACTTTTAGAATAAATATGTGTTTCTCTTCTAATTTATTATTTTATTTATTTGAACATACATATTATTGAGAATTTCAGCTGCTATATTGCTCGTATTTTTCTTCCCTTTATCTGTCGCAATTATCTAAAATAGATAATTGTTAAAATGTATTTATTTATCAATTACAATAAAACGTATCAAACCTGCAGCTGAAGGTACGTTTACAAACCTCATTCTGAATTCAACAAGCGGTGTGAAGTTGGCGCGGTTCCAAGCTATATTCCGGCCCATTAGCTACCTGCAGCGACTTCACGTTGCCGGAATGGTCTGATTCCATTTTATCGCCACTTAATCGATATTGCTGTGTGGTTTTTGTTCCAATTTCCGATCAGAATTCGTACAATCGACGATTTTATTTTTGCTATTGATCGAATAACGCTATTTGATCGTTTTTATTTCCACATTAGAATTATAAGTATGGAGCGATTTTACTAATGGTTTAATTTCTGTTAAAGATTACTTTTACTTTTTTTGCTGGCGAAAAAAATTAACATAGGTAGAAACGTACTTTATATATTTTATATTTGAGAAGCTTTTAATGTATTTTTATTTCAGCGATATAAATAGGACAGATTATTCTTTTATATATAATTTCACGTAGGCTCACTTCCGTTTCAAGTATCAAAATACACATCAAGCTTTGTTATGCTCAAATGAAGATATTTTCATTTTCAAGAATGCAATTCCAATAGATAAATAATAGAGTAATAGTGCGATCTCAGCCAATCCTGTAGCATCGTTTAGTAACTTATAACGACCTCTTAAACTATAACAACGTCTCCTAAACTAAAGACAAAATGTCCATTGTTCCTAATTACAATACTTGTCAAATAGCTCGTAACTTACACGGAGTTGGGAACCACAATTAGTTGCAACTACCTGAGGGTAGCTTGATAAATAACTAATGTTGGATGCAGATGCGCTTGCCGCTTGCTGAGCTGTTTATCGTGAGTTTTGGTAACTACCAAGTGTACCAACTGCCAATATGTTGTATGGCTTTGTGCGGTGCATTTATAACCTTACACTAAAATAATGTCAAATTATTTTAGTGTAAAACGGCGTAGAGCATTCTTTCATTGTTATTATTGCATTCGAAAAGATTCTATGTTCTAATACTGAACAACACTGAATGCGAGTTTTCGTTCACATTAATAGATCACGAAAGAATGAATGAATGAATGAAAAATTCTTTATTGTACACAAATTAAAACACATAATAACTTATTTAACAATGTAGCAGCCTTATCGCTGACAGCGATCTCTGCCAGGCAACCCAAACGACTAGGACAAATGCTGAGTATGTAAAGAATGCTCTTGCTCTAGCTCTAGCTCTATTTTCGTTTGATGTAAATGCACCGTAATGTTGTAGTGTAGATTGTGACGTGTATCCTAACAGATTTACAATTATGGAAATACTAGCTTACCGCCCGTTCCCGTAGGATTTCCGGGATAAAACCTATCCTATGTCCTTTCTCGGGTATCAAAATATCTCTATACCAAATTTCACGCAAATTGGTTCAGTAGTTAAGGCGTGATTGAGTAACAGACAGACAGACAGAGTTACTTTCGCATTTATAGTATTAAGTATGGATATTACTTACCCTTTCACGCAAAAAACAGCAGATGATATCTGTATTAATTTTGGTTCAGAGATAGATTATAATATATAGATCTTAGATGAAATACGTTATCTAAAGGAAACTCTAAATAAGTTCACTTATTACAATTGAATCGTCATACAGTTTGCATTCAAAACGAGATATTTATACAGTATAATTCAATTGGTACAAAACAAAAAGTCATTGTTAAAATTACTCTTATAAATTACTACGTATAAACAAATCAGAATTACTTACAGTAAATTAAATCTAGGAAGACAAAACTCAATATTGTTCCAATAGACTACAGGCCCATGTTGAAAAAATTATGGGTCATATGACCCACCACCTGACCTATCTAGAATGATATAAGAGCATAAAATAATAAGATTCAGCACTATGACGTCACTCGTAAGCTGTCCACCTGAGTGCAGATGAGAATTCGAAAGTTCAGGTAGAGATTTTCTCCCCTTGTCTCCATGATTTTTGTACGGCGTTGCGGAATAATGGCTTAAAAGCAGTAGGTATAGAAATAGTATGACACAGATGCCGTACAAAAATGGTGGTCCACAAAGTCGGAATTTATTTTTATTTTTCGACAGTTGCCGGGGTAAATTTGGTCATTTGATTTTGTACGGCATCTATGTCATTCTATTTCTATACTACTTTTAATCAATTATTCCGCAACGCCGTACAAAAATCATGGAGACAAGGGGAGAAAATCTCTACCTGAACCTTCGAATTCTCATCTGCACTCAGGTGGACAGCTTACAAGTGACGTCATAGTGCTGAATCTTATTATTTTATGCTCTTATATCGTTCTAGATAGGTCACCTGGTGGGTCAAATGACCCATAATTTTTTCAACACGGGCCTGTAGTCTACAAGTATAAAATACTAGATATAAAATGAATACAGTTTCGTATTAAAAAAGTATAATACAAAAAGTATAGCGCAGAGAAAGAATATTAACTGCACTCTAACGTTACAAAGTAAATTTTAAAATTTTCTCTCTTAATAAAACCTATATTTTAGAACTCCAATATTGACATCCATACGACATTGCTAATAAACTTGATCGTAAAAAGAGAAAAGCTGACTTACAACGTGTTAATTCTGTACAAATGTTACAAATTCGAATGAAACTCGGAGCTCAGTTGATCCTGCTTTGATGTTCCAATAAAGTTCGTATATTTTGAGGTTATTTAATTTAAGGGTTTAATTATATAGGTGTTTAATTCACTTATTTATTACTGTTTCTATTAGAAAGAAAGAAAGAAAACGTTTATTTAATGGCACATAGCCTCACAAGTACATTATGAAAACAATTTATACAATACTTATATGGTATTAAAATACACATTGAAGTGTGTAGTCTGTGAAGCATGATGCCATTAAAAGGGGAAATCACTCGGTGAACATCTGTGACGTAAAAAACGCCACAGCACTAATTTTCAGTGATATTACAGGGTTAAGTTTTTTATACAGACATCTATGGTTTCATATCTGATGAATACGAAACAGTCTTTTCTGCATAACTATTGTTAAAAAAAATACTATATTATAAACTTATTTGTTGCAATTTCACTCAAAAATTGCTGAATTAGAATATAGATTATAGAGTAAGCAATTCAATTATTAATAGAATATACCTTTAAAATTAACTTTAAGTACAAGTAATAGGAATAAAGAGCAAGAGTCGATCTAGTAGAGTGGAAGACGTTATCGTCCCGACTAGCCTAGAAACACATAGAATTTTCGATGGCACTAAAAGATGATTCCTAACATTAAACGCCGACAATATAACAAACTATCCACATACAATGTAATATTAATTACAAAAACATTTTGATAAATAACCATAGACTGTTAAACAGCTTAACATTAACCGCTTAGCATAATTCATTGATTGCAAATATGCGGTGTAAAGCAAATCATGCATACAACGCATGGCCTACTAGATTAATGTATGGCGACGCAACCGCATTAGAGTAGGTATAGATTTATTAATTTTATGTGGTTTAAACAAGCATTTATCATTTGTAATGTGGAAAGATTTTGACAGGAATAAGATAGAAGAAGATAACACTAATACATTTTGTATGTATGTTTGTTACTTTTTCGCGCAAATATTATTGAACCGATTACAATGAAATTTAGCAAACATATAGAGGGTAACATTTACACATAGGATAGTTTTTATCCCGGAAATCCCACGGCAACGGGAACTGCGGGATTTTCTTTGAAATCGCGGGCGAAGGTGAGCGGGCAGCTAGTAATTTCATAAAATATATGAAATAAAAGGTACGTATTTATTTTTAAATAGGGTGGATGTACCACTAGTTGACCATTTAAGCGGTTTTATCTTTAGCTACATATAAAAAACGGGTTATTTGTTTTACGTTCAATGTTATTTTTGGGACACAGATAATTGAATACTCACTGCAACTATTGTTATTAATATCAATTTGATAACCTTTAAAGGTTTTGTGAAAACTACTCTGAAAGTTACTTCTGCTAAAAACACCATTACTTGACCACTGATCACCAATATCTGACCATCATTGCTCTAAAAGTTGACCATTTTCAAAATGGACAAAATGTCCTTCTTCGAACATTAGTTTTGTTTAATAAATAAATATATTATTTAATAAATAAAAATAGGTTGATGAAATCAAACCACTTGGTCACGGAAATCAAGTGGACAACTCAAGGTTAATAATATTCTCGGTCCCGAAACCTGACCAACTAAGTTCGGTATAAAAATCTTACGGTGGTCAGCTTTTGGAAATATGCAACATATAGCTATGACTTAACTACGGCTTATATGGTTTGTTAAATTAGGTAGGTATAAGCACAAAACAAAGCAAGTCTTTCTTAGCAAAATATAAAGAACCAAGAGCTGACCATACTGGTCAACAATAGGCGAAAAATTGTTTTTGTCGCTCCAAAAGATAACCAGGCCGCTAAAAATCATGAAAAACTGTTCATGCCAAAAATGAAGCCGAAAGTCTATAACAGAATAGTTCAACATTATGCCTATAACAAGACATATAAAGAGTAATCGATTGCATTCAAGATAAATTAAGATTTCCCAATCAACTCCCGATAAAAAAATCTTAGTAAAAAATGTGATTACTTACGGGGCACCTACTTAATTACATCTTCGTGTTGAAAAAATGTCAATATTTCTGACTATTGGCAGCAAGGTTTGTTTTTATTTTATAGATGATGGTGCTTTATAGAAAAAAAACAATAAACTATCATCTGGGGCTGCCGTATTTTCTTAATTGGCGCGTATATTTGAATTTCGGTCATGTATTGGCGCTTGGTCAGCTATTGGTACATTGACCCTATTATTAAGCTATTGCATAGCTTCTATCGCGGGCTTTGAGCGCGGGGACCGAATCCAGAAATTCCGTAACGAAAAAACCTCACGCTCCCCACTCCGACGGGCACGGAGGTGTGGCTTGAAGCCTTCAAGTTGAAGGCATGGCATGCAATAGCTTTACCGCGGCAGTCCCCGAGTGCCACACGTCTTTTTATTGAATGGCAGTTCGGTTAATCAAAACGTCTCTAGTTTAATTAAATACTTATTATGTATACTAGTTTCAATCCAATAATTGAAATGCTTTGTACATCTATTCCATGCACATATCACTTCGATTGCTATTATGTAGTAAATGTAATAATGTAGTGATGTACCCTAATTAGAACGTATAGGGGTAATGTAGTACACGTATAGTAATTAAAAGTAGAAAAGGAATAATAGAAATAATAACACATTATATATATTTACTTTATTTGATCTATATTAATATTATAAAGGTGAAGAGTTTCTTTTTTCTTAGTTTGAACACGCTAAAATCTGGAACTACTTGTTAGAATAATTATTATTTCTGTGTTGGATAGTCCATTTATCGAAGACAGTCTTCGACTATACAATAACATCACGCTACGAAAAATAGGAGTGAAGCAGCAAGGCACAGCTAGTGAAATGTATCCAAAACTTATCAATTAAATAAGACACATAGATAAAATATCAAACATAACTCCCAAATTCGTCAGACAACAACAAACTTACAAAAATGTCCACTATCACCTGCACTTACCGTGTCAAACTACATCTATATTTTGTGTTCCGAACTGCTTAATTACAGCGGAATTTCCAAGTTCCATTATAACGGAACAATGTTCTCGGAACTCCGTCCATTTGTTCCAACTACCAACTTGCTACTGATTACGGAATTTCCGCGACTCAACTGGACACTGGTTTTGTTGGAATTTTCGGTGATCTAAAACATAAGTGTTGCGTTCCATATTTCACAATTGAATACAACATGGCTGTAGTATCGTAAACTCGATTACTGTAAAGTTTCTGGACGTTGTTAAAGTTCTGAGATTAAGTTGGTCTTTTATATAGGTACGAAATATATGAAAAGTTAGATCAAAACAGAAAAAAATATTATGATTTCTTAATTAGTAACTATCTGCTTAAAGTCAGGGCTGTTTCGATCATATTTCTTGCCTCATTACGCCTCATACCTCGTTGCTTTTTCTTTATTTCTTAAGTGTGCTTAATAAATAACTTATTCAGGCTTTACTATTCACTCATCTTGTTTATTTCACATGCTTATATCATCTTTCTTATATATAAATCTCTTATATATAAAAATGAATCGCAAAATGTGTTGGTAAGCGCATAACTCGAGAACGGCTGAACCGATTTCGATAATTATTTTTTTATTATATTCCTTGAAGTACGAGGATGGTTTTTATGTACAGAAAACTTAAATATGTACCACGGGCGAAGCCGGGGCGGACCGCTAGTTAATCATAAAAAAGAGCGTCAGAAGTTATACTTCTTTGGCGTGATTGAAAGATACCAAAAACGTCGCCTTACTCCATGACGTGTCGGTATTGCCAAGACGCGACCTTGAAATATTTCTCTACTAAAGAAGTTTCACTTCAAAAACTTATACCTTAACATTATAACGATAACTTCTAACTCAAAATAAATGGCACACTCAATTCGAGAGCTCTCCACACACTCAACAAGTCCAATTAGATAGCAATACAAATATGTATTAAATCAAAAGGCGGCAACACAAAAGCCGGTACTATCTTTACGAGTGGATAGTAGAGATTATTTTACAAGGACAAGAGTTAAACAATGAGTTCTATTTTAAACTAGATTACTTTTTCCTGTGTGTGTTTGACCGCTTTTATGATTAAAAGTGTTGAATTAAAATATAAATCGACAATTAATAGCAACAAGCACCAGTTTTTAATCAATCAAACACAACATATAAAATTACACAATCATAGACAGAGAGTTGATAAAAAAAATATAAAATATATTTTAACACGTTTTGCGATGATATAAATCGTTGTTTCGTATTTTATCGTTTTCGGAAGTAAGTATTTAATCTAATGCGAGGTGAAATTTTCCGAACGTATACAGGGTGTCCCACTGTTGGTATATACTAAGCTCAAAGGAGGTTATAGTTTTGCATACGCTGAGTACGTAAAAAAATACTTATAAAATTCCAGACGCATTTTTTTTCAAATTTTTAAAACTCTATGTGTACACCCATAACAAGCAACCCGTCCAACTTTGACACCAGCACGTGAGCTATTATTTAAGATTATATTTTCATAGACAAAATGCTCATATTAGAGAAGCGGTATATGCCGTCTGCACGAAGCTAGATAAGAAAACATGGATTTTCAGGAAAAATTTAGCAAAAAAATTTTGACGTAATTTTGTTGTTTAAGTATTTTTTACGTGATCAGGGTGTGCAAAACTACAAGTCGCTTCGCGCTTAGTATACCCATAGTGGGACATCCTGTATATTATGTTTTATTTCGATACTTGTGGAACACACATAATATAGAGATTTTAACCATTAGGTCGTCCATTTAATAATATATTTAAAACGTTTAATAATACCTACCTACCTAATATTATCTTACATTAAAATAACACGAAACCTACAACTAGATGATGCTATAAACCACGTAGCAAGTATTATTAAACCGTTTCAAAGAATATTGCTTCCCACCAAGAGCCTGAACCATTAAACATTTCCTTGCAGCGCCGAAATTGCTTGAAAAACAATATTCCTTAATGTGATCAGTTAAATTGCAATAAGCTGCATCTTAAGTGTCTGAAGCGTTTAATTGTTTTCTGAGGACATTGTTTCAGCTTTTATATCTTGTTACAAGTTTCATTGTAATTTTTTCATTTGTTGCCATGATATTTTGATAATGTTGTCATACACCAAGCGTATAGATACTTTTTATGTGAAAAATCAATACCAATATATTTAATTCATTAATCAGACAAATGCAAAATTGTTGCGTAGCCCCTTTTTTTTGGAAATTCATACTAATATTTAACAACGTTCTAACTTAGATGTTTTCATTTCAAGGAAATTAGAACCTTTCTCTCCTTACTAAGAAATGCGAGCATTAAGGCTGCAGTCTAGCAAAATTGCGTTTTCAACAAGTTATTTGACAATTTTTTCCCGGCTAATGAAATGATAAACTGAATTTTTTTTTCTTGTTTATCAATTAGTGTTATATACGCAATGCGCGTGAATTTTTTCACATTTATAAAGTTACTTTATGTTACCTTAATCAGGCCTTCAAGATAAGTCTCTTTCCCCCAAAGACATTTCGAGCTAAGTTTGTGCACTCACTACGTTGCAACCGATTACAATTTCCACAATCTGATCAGCGCATTATTATCCTTATATAGTCGTTATTAAAAACTGCTGAATACAATTGCCGAAAAACTTATGATTTTCTTAATTAGAACGTTATAAATTCATTAAATTTCCCATTTTTTGCCTTACAAAATCTATTGATAAATACTGCTAAAAGTTATTTTTTCCATTAATTTATTCGAGTTGGTTGAAGACCAATGAGTATTAATCCTTTAAAAAAATTTTTTTTTGAATTTTGATAATTCTTTAAATATAAAAAAAATATTTAAAATAATTAGGAAAAATCCTAGCGAATTTCTTTAGTCGCGCTCCTTGGGCCGGAGCGTTCTGACGTGTGCTCTACGCTCGATTTTCCTTCATACCGAAGTGAAAGTTGCTCTACTTCATTAAATTTAATATTTTTGTTAATTGATTATTTTTATCTTAGTTTTGTGCAAATATTCGTATTTTTAAACATTTGATTTCGATATGGAAAATAAACGAAAAAAATACGCGTGTAACTACTAGAAAAAAAATTATCTTCGAACATAAAGTTAATGAAACCAAATAGATTGCAAAGGTGATTGGCAACAATTTCTTTATTTTACGGGGTGTCAGTAAAGGGATGTATATTACTTTAAAACTAAAGTAAGCTCATAAATTTTCTTATAATATAATTTTTTTGAAGTTCCAAAAATGTTTATTTTTCGTTTGAGAAATACGAAATATAATATAAACTTGTATTGAGAACTTGAACTTCCCAAGTTCATCCGGGGAAATCCCCATACGGGGAAAATGATTTGTTTACTCCAAAATTGATCTTAGGTGTTTTAATTTTTTCTTCTAGTCATTTTCAACGTAGCGGCATGTTGTTTGATTATTAATTTTGTAACTTAAATACAGGATGTTGGTTTTATATTCTGATCTTACAGACGCGCTGACGAATTTAGTCCGCCATTTCTAGTTTAGTCTACCAACTCTAAGTACCAATATTAAAACGAATGGATTATCATCACATCATCAAAACTCAGATGTAATGGAAGATCACAATAACATATAAAATTCAGTGGGTGTTGAGAACTAAACAAACAGAAGTAACAGAGACGCGAAGAATAAAAAAAGAGGACGAAAACGATAATTCGTTGATGCTTTCCCTTTTCGACGTATTGTTAGGGTACATCACCAATCTGCAAAAAACAAAACTGATGATTCCCAATTGCTGATTAAAAATGAAAAACAAATAATCGACAACAGTGGTGAAAATTTGCTGATCACAATGAAACATCCTTCAGTGGTAGCAGATTTACTCATTTCAAATGTATCGGTGAACAGCGTAAAGGAGAGGAGGACAGGAAAACATTATGAATGTGGATGGTGGATTGTATACAGGCAGTAATCGATAAGTATGTGCAGGCGATTATGACGTTATTATTGCAGGTATCAAAAAACTTAAAACTGATATCGAAATTACTTTACCTAATGAGCAAAATGACAATAATAACTTTTTAAAAGTATAACGAGAAATATCTAAAAAATTTACTTTATACATTCCCATATCAAAAAGGGAAAATGGAACTAGTAGAAGTTAAATGTCTAATTCCGGCAAAAGACATGAATGCGGAAGATGCGGTTAAAAAAAAAATTTAATATTTGAAATACAATGCAAAAAATAACACTTTTGTCATAGATAAGAATCATGACTATTTTTTCTAAATTCAGGGACAACTAAACGTTGCAGAAGCAGAAGTCTGCTTATTTGCTGTTTGGACTGGAGTGAATAATTCGTTAAAAATAGAATATATAAAAAAGTATGTAACGTTTAGGCAAAATAAAATGATGGACCACTATCAAGATTTTACATAAATTGCCTACTGTCAGAATTGATTGATTCGAGACTTCAGCATTCGATGCCCATCAAGGACCCATCCTATATCATTCAAGCGATTGAAAAAAAAGAGATAAATCCAGTGCAACTGATAAAGCATCAGAATGCTAGCAAAAGATTTATTAGGTTTATCAATATAAATCTATATATTACACATAATATAATAAATCTGTAGAAGACGCATAGTCGCGGGTGGAAGCTAGTCAGAAATAAATATCTTTTGTTTTCATTTAACACAAACATTACATTTTTTTTATTATACATATACAAAATTTGTTTATCCGTTTTATTAGTTAAACTGAACAACTTTCACTAAGAAACTTAGGTCGAAAAAATGTATAGAGTTCTGCATTTTGTATGGAAAGCTTATTTTTTTTTATATTTCGTCCAAATTTCTTTGTAAAAGTTGATCAGTTATATAAACATGAAGTTGAAGATATCAATAGAAAGTATTCGCAAATTTTTTGTACTGATAAAAAAAAATCACCCGGTGTAATTTTCACGAAAATTGTTTCAAATTGTCATTTTTGGTACTTATTACGAATATTAAATTATGCATACGAATGATTTAATTTTTAAAAATTAAGTGGAGCAACTTTCCCTTAGTACATTTGTATTATTTACATATAGGATGACAGGATGCATTTGTTTGCACTACTAGACCAAGCCCTTAAACACGGAAAACTTAAAACATAAAAGCATCCACCACACAACATTAAAAACTAACATTCTCCAGCTAATTATGCCATAAAACGAAATTATTCATACAAACTAAATTATTTCGAACACCGTATCAAAATATAAACTCACAAAGTAAGATATGCAGCGCTTTAAAAACGTGCACTCTAGTATCTAAATCGCTTCCGCTTACGCGTCCGCTGCCGCTTATACTGGCGCGGTAGACGCTTCAATATTTTAAGCGATGCAAGCGCTAGAAAATTCCTTTATGCTACGAGTGCAGCTCTAATATTTAAACGGGACATTTTCCCCGAAGACACTTTATGCTTTTATTAAAACTTTTAACCTACTAACTTCGTTATAATTCAAATAATGTTGTATTTTATAACGAGAACGATTGTTTGAAGCTGTGTACTTTGTAATCTAGTTTGATTTTATATTACTGTAGTTCAACTTTTACGCTTGGTGTTTTATATTTTATTCATTTAAATGTTTTTTCAATTATGACTGTAAATGTCGATTCTGCGGTTAACAACTCTGTGTGATTATAAAGCCCTAGTTGAGTTGCTTTTATTATTATTAGGGTGTGTATTTTTCACTCAAAATGTGTAAATAAAAATGTTAATTGAATAGTGCTAACATTTAACACTGTTGACCCATATAAATTTACAAAAATTTACACTGTTTATTTTAAAAACAAGTTTAAAGTGTGGATATGATGCTGCTAAATGTTATTTATTTAGCAGCATCATATTTTTGTTGAAAACACAAAAAATAACTACACTGTTTTCATTTAACATTTTCCTTTGATGCTGCACTCTTGTCTCCCCTGTGTACCTTATAGTGCTGTGAATAAAGTTATTCATTTTGTTATTTGCATCAGTAGATCCTAAAATAAACTCCTTTTAAACCAATCAACTAAACCAACCCAAAGCGCGATAATACAAATAAAAAGTTTTGTCAGATATATCGAGATGATGAATGAACTTAAAATATACTGACCCTTTTCAATTACTACGTAACTAGACTTATTTCCATTCATACTGGATAATACACATGCCAAAGTTAAACCAAAACATTTATTTTGTCTATAAGAAGTGTCTTTGAGTAATATTACACATAGTAATTAGTCACCGGCTCGGCAGTTTCACAGAGACTGAGACTGAAGACTTGATTTGAGATTGAGACTCCAGTTTCAACTTCATTCATTTCCGTTCGTTCTGTTCTGAACTTATTCTATGAAAATGTATTTGCGTATAATTGAACAAAGTGTACTATTTGAGCATCCTGTGAATATCCACATAGATTTATTATTTATTATATACATGTAGGTATGTTTGCTACTTTTTCACGAATAATTTTAAGGAATCTGTATTTTGTTACAGAGATAGATTATAGTCTGGGTTAGACCTAAGGTTATTGCCTGGAAACCTTTGATAATATCTTCTTATAAATTGCTTTCTCTTTATCCTTCCATTCCTGATAAAACAATACTACTCATATGGAATAAAGGCTAGTTATCTACCTATTACCAAATAGTTAAATCTTTAAAAAAAATCAAATAAAAAAGCACTTAACCGTATTCTCTTTAAGTACCCAGTCCAGAAAACAATTTTCTATTTAACCTAATTCTATAATCTACTTGTTAACAAATATAGCTTAAAATAAACAGAGATGTTCCACATAAAACCTGAACACGTAATTTAAAAGGCAATAAACTCGACTCGCAATCAGTCAGTGCAAACGCTTAGCAAAATAATCAAGATAACTTCTATCGACAAACATCTGGCTGGGAACAAGTGGGATCGATGGGATTCAATAAAATTAAAGATTCAGTAAGCGTGCGCGGCTTGTGAATTTGGGGGGCTTGAGGGAGAGGCGGTAGCGGTTTGAAGATAAGACTAGTCGGCTCCGCTAAGGTTGAACCGGGATGATGGGAAAGTATAGCTGGTATAATATGCTATGGCTATAGACCTTCTGATCACATACCAATGTAGCTAACTAAAAATGAAGCATTCTGGTGGTTAGAGAGTTTTAAAATCATAACAAATAAAAAAATGCGTGTGGCACTCGGGGACTGCCGCGGTAAAGCTATTGCATGCTATGCCCTCAAGCCACACCTCGGCGCCCGTCGGAGTGGGGAGCGTGAGGTTTTTCGTTACTTAATTTCTGGATTCGGTCCCCGCGCTCAAGGCCCGCGATAGAAGCTATGCAATAGCATAAAATCTTTACTTGTATCGGATATTTTAATAATCAAACACGACCACGATAATACACACAATGTCATTCTAAATCTTGAAAATGTATTTATTATACCTCTACAATAAGTGCAGTAGTAGGTAAGTATGGAACTTATATATTAGTTATTTTAAAGTACTGAAATTATATGGAACTTAATTTAAAACCTAAAAGCTTAATCTTATCTAAACTTGCTAATTTTTGGCTAAACAATTTCCTTTTTGATGTATTTTTCTAAACGCTCGTCGCTTACAACTTAAGGCGACGTAAATCCAACATCCGCACATCCACTTAAGGTTAATATGTTTATTTACTGTGCCTAGGCTCGATACATTTCGATTACTGTATGTATGTTTGTATGTAAATCACATACCGTTTACATAAGGCGTATGATTCTCGAAGAGTTGTCAAATATGTAGGTAGTACAAAAGATATAAGATATTGTGTAGATTTGGTTCGTGTCTATGAATATATTATTTGCCTGTTAGTTCGTAAAGGGTTTTTGTTTTATGTGTTTTCTAATGTATAGTAAATTTTGCATGGTCTTCTAAATAAGATGAACCAAATCGTCACTATAATATGATCAAAATACACAGGTAGGTAATTTTAATATTATAAAGAGGAAAGGTTTGTATGTATGTATGGTTTTCACGCATAAACTACTGGACCGATTTTGATGAAATTTGGCACAGACAATCTTTAGACCCTGAGAAAGAACATAGACTACCTGTTATTGCGAAATATGTACCACGGGTGAAGCCGGGGCGGACCGCTAGTTATTGATATAAAAATTATATTAAATGCTAAGTTATTTTAGAATATAATAAAAACTTATTATTTTAGATTTCAGCCTATATGTTCACATATTAACAACCAACTGCAAAATAAATATATCATACATACATACATACATACAAAGAAGGCAATCATTAATATAATATTATGCAAACTCAAACTCAAACATAGAAGATAGAAGCACTTTTGAATCATCATCACATATTAACAATTTACCACCGATTCGGAAAGCAGTATCTATAGAAAATCATAATATATCATAGAACAATGTATTTCAAAGTTAATTTAATTTCACAGTTATCTCACTAAACATTCAGATTGTGCACTTAATTCCCAATACGTTTAAACAACAAAGTCAAACAGGTTAATTGATCCAAGCACACTTGCACAAGACAATTTCCTAACCGGAAACCCCGAGTTCTGTAGGCGACTCCAATTCTAACTTCATGGCCACTAATGTTCGCTGTACCCTTACCATGAGTTCGTAATCGAATCTTGCGTTCACTGCATTCGATATCGAGTAAGCGTGGACTTACGTGGGCATAAAGCTAAGTTACCAATCTTCTATCCGATGTTACTTGTATTATTCTATGAAGTATAAAATATATTATATCAAACTACATATTTTCAAAAGTTTTTTTTGATCAAAAACATAATTTTAATAAATTAACTCGATAAAAAAATCATGAAATTACCTCAAAATTTTCATATTTTTCCGTTTTATACTACATTTATTTCCCGGATCCTGTCCGGCCCATCGCAGACACGGTGTAGCGTTAATCATGTTATATCATTTTCTCCTGTTTTTTTTTTACATTGTGAGTTTCTGAAAACTCATACATATCTGAATGGTTTACTGCCAATAATTTATTATTAAATGCCAAAAAAACCACTTGTGTTGAATTTTTACTTCCTAATGTAAAAAAGTTGAACAGAGATATTACCTTGAACGGGGAGGTATTGCATCCTACTGAGTCTACTGTATTTCTAGGGTTAACATTGGACGAGAAACTACAGTGGGGAGCCCATGTCAACACCGCTGCAGGTAAGCTCAGTTCTGCTGCATATGCAGTCCGAAAAATAAGGCATCTCACCGATGAAGATACGGCCAGATTGGTTTATTTCAGCTACTTTCATAGCATTATGTCCTATGGAATTCTACTGTGGGGCAGGGCGGCAGATATAGAAACTATATTTATCTTACAGAAAAGAGCCATTCGCTCTATATATAATTTACGTGCTCGGGACTCACTAAGAGATCATTTTAAGAATACTGGTATCCTTACTGTACCATCACAGTATATATTTAATAATATTTTGCATGTACACAAAAGCTCTGACTTACACACAAGAGTAGGAGATAGACACGATTATGGCACAAGGAACAAGAATAGAATTGAAATGCCATTTTTCCGATTAGCTAAAGTTAAAAATTCATTTATGGGTCAAGGTATACGCTTATACAATAGAATTCCTCATAATATTAAAGAGTTTAGTAGTACTAAATTTAAAACTTACATAAAAAATGTACTAGTTCAGAGAGCGTACTACAGTATTCAGGAATATATGGACGATAAAGACCCATGGAGGGTTGTCGCGTAAAAACCACAGGACAGTTCTTTGGCATATTATGTAGTTAGGTAGATATAAGTTACATATTATGTAAATTTATTGACATTATTTAAAAGAGCAACTATGGAGTTTCTTGCCGATTCTTCTCCATAGATACTGCTTTCCGAATCGGTGGTAAATGTTAAAATACTATGTAATGACGATTCGAAAGTGCTACTAAATAGTAGTCTAATTGAATAAATGAATGTTTGAGTTTGAGTTTGAGTTAGGTTCTATGCGGAAATTAATTCGAGTTGAGTTCGCAAACGTGACGTGTGATCACTGGGGAGACATGTCAGCAGAGTAGATTAGCGCACAGTTAGCGTTTTCGTATTTCTGGACATGCTTTTGTTTTGGGACACATTGGGAATCCTTCTAATATTTTAAATATGAAATTTTGTACGTTTGTTTGTTTTTTACTCCTTCACGCAAACACTTCTGCACCGACTTTCATGAAATTTGGCACACACATATAGGGTAATACAGGATAGTTTTTATCCCAAAAATCCCAGTGGAACATTAACTATTTGTGTTTTCGTGGGCGAAGCTGCGGGTGAAAAGAAAGTAGTTATATATAAATCGTAATAAGGTTATATTCTTGTTATAAATAATGTATTTTCCTTACAAAGAATATAATACTTTACTAAATACTTTGTTGCACGCATGGTAAAAGCTGTTGCAATTTATTTTTTATTACTGTCTTGACACGTGATATTTTGATTTTTATCTGTAATAATAATAGTTCGTAGAGCACTCTCGTGGTGTCCATAAGGTCGGTTTAACATTCCAATAATACATTATTATTAATACAGTAATTTAATAGATACTTAAGTATGTATTCCTATTAACAGTCAGTCATTACGACGCTAAACGTCACAGTAAGTAGCCACAAACAGATACATAACTCTTACAAACCGTTAAACATTGAATTATGATTACTATTAGTTACCGATAATATTAAGTCACATTATCGCACTTACGGAAATAGCTGTACTGTGACGTCATAACCAGCTGGACTAGTCCTCGTATTACACAAGCTTTCACTTTCATAACCTACTTCACACCGCCATATGCCATCCGACTACTTCAAACAGAACAAACTTAGCGACAACCCTATCTAACAATCGGCATGCACCTTAATACAACGCAATAAGGTTTAAATTTAAGTAATAAGTTCTGTAGGGCTGCGGCAACACATTTGTTAACTACAATTTAATCTAATTATAAGATTGACATAATGTTGACGTTGTATTAGCCATCTTATTTTATTGGGATAGGGCTCATAAATCATCTAAGTCTTTATTTTTATTGATACAAAACTTGTTTTGATGCTCATGTGAATATATTTTATTGTTCGATTCAATGATACTTCGTACATTTCAATAATTTATTACTATGTTAATTGATATTTAAGAACTTTGTTTTGATGCTTGAGTGGTTGCTGTTTTCTTATTTTAAAATATTGCTAAATCTAATTAGATGCATAAATAAAAATGCGTATTTATATATTTTGAACTAAAATTCCGCCTGCGGCTTCTCCCCCGTTTTCAAAGAAAAACCCGCAGAGATCCCGTTCCCATGGGATTTCCGGGATAAAACAAATAAGTTAATCCAAGTTACCCTCTATATGTGTGCTAAATTTCATTGTAATCGGTTCAGCAGTATTTGCGTGAAAGATACAAACATACATAATATTTATACACTTACACACCATCCTCGTAAACTTTCGCATTTATAATATTTGTGATAATATTAGTAGGAAGGATAGAATTAAATGTACGTTCTTACTTAAAATATTAGTTACAAATTAACAATTTTAATTATTCTTCATATCATGGTATGAACCAGCTTATAATAAATTTATGAGTGTAAATATTGTTTAGCAGCTCATTAATGAAATAACTAATTAATCTATTCACGTTTCAGTGAGTTCTACATAATATATTAATTTCATACAATATTGATTATGTAATTATTTCGACAGAGAGCTTTAGGAAATATACATTATGATATATTAGGTACTAGTGGTCCGCCCCGGCTTCGCCCGTGGTACATATTTCGCAATAAAATGTAGCCTATGTCCTTTCTCGGGTATCAAAATATCTCCATACCAAATTTCATGCAAATTGGTTCAGTAGTTTAGGCGTGATTGAGTAACAGACAGACAGACAGAGCTACTTTCGCATTTATAATATTAGTATGGATTAAACCATAATTACGAAAGGCATTAAGGTCGTAGGTTTGAATCGAGTTGAGATGTTACGGCCTTTTATTATAAAAAGTTACAATTTGTAACTTGTAACTCTTTATAATAAAAGGTGAATAAAACTTAAATAAAATAAATGTAACTTACAATAATCGATATTATGTTTGAATCAAACGTAGTTATTTTCAAGATCAAACTCAATTTAATTCGGAAACGGAAATAACGGAAATTATATCATCAATACGAGGACATAACAATATTAGTATCAACAATGCTGGTAGATTTTACCTTTCTTTTGATTTTTCTATTACCTTCTGATTTTTACCCATGTGATACTATGATATATAAAAAAGCTAGATACGTTACCCGCTCTCTATTTTGGCAAGAAAAAACTCAGCTAAATGCCCGAGTTTCACTTAGTCACGCACCATTCAGCGTCGTGGCTGGACGTTCTTTTTATATTTTAATCGGCAGTTGTTATTACGAAGTACATGAGTGAGACATGTATTATGTCTCGTGCGTGAGAGTGAAAGAGAGAACAACTGTATTGGTGATAATGCGTTAGTAAGTAGGTATGTATTAATTACGCTGTTTTTTAGTGCAATGATGTTGGCGTATGCCGCGTCTACTAGTATAATAGAGTCATTGATGTGATAATAATAAAATCAAATTATATTATAAATTTAACTAACACAACTTATCTTAACAATCGCACATCACACTTAAACCGTATCTAACACTTAAGATTATTAAATTATCTCTCTATAATAATTATGATCTATCGATATAAAATCTCACAATACATTTGAGTTCATTGTTATTAGTTTTTGCGGCAATCGTTAGCGTATCTTTTATCTATTAAGTAAACACGCTTAACCGACTATAAAAAATGTAACAAAAAATTGCGTTCGTTACTCTGTACAAGGCCAAATACAAGGTCTGCACGTCGATTAGACGGTAAAAAATGTTATGGTTCCAGTATTTCTTTTGGATGAGGAAAATAATTGTATGATATAAGCAATTGTAAAAAATTGCGATTTCTAAGATAAAAGTAGCTATATTTAACTTGTACTTCGTTAAATGTTGTTAAATATATGTTTGAATAATATTAACATATGTTAGCTTTAAAATAGTCTATAATAAACCTTAGAACGATTAAAATTATAAAGAAATTACATATTTTAAACACATAATTGTTAAATGTACTTTCTAAGTATGTCGAGAAAGCTCTTGAAAAACAGGCAATACTTAGAATATAAGGCAATAATAGACTTGAAAATATATATCTATAAGTACTAATATTATAAAGCTGAAGAGTTTGTTTGTTTGAACGCGCTAATCTCAGGAACTAGTGGCCGGATTTGAAAAATTCTTTCGGTTTTAGATAGTCCATGTATCGTGGAAGGCTATAGGCTATATATCATCACGCTAAGACCAACCGGAGCGGAGCCACGCGGTTGAAATCGCGGAGCGCAGCTAGTATATAAGGAACATTCAATAAACTATCTCTTACATTTATTATTTTCCACGAACAAGTTATATAGTAGGTACAGATGCAGCAAGAGCTAGACCACAGACATGTATATTAAGCTAGACTAACTTTAAGTGCATACATCGAAGTGAAGAGACCCTAAAGGTTAAAAGTTAAAACAATAAATGTATTTTAAGTTCACTACTGCACTTAGCGTCTTGGCACGCCACCTTAAGTACGTCCAACGCTTAGCTGCTTAACTACTTAGAATTAACTTGCTCTTTTCACTTATTTTTATTTCAATTGTTAAATTCACGGTGAGCTTAGAGTGCAGTTTTACGTGTAACTGATTCTTGTAAATAAGAACAATAGGGCTAGATCTAAACAACTATGCATGTTGGCGCCATTTTGTATTTAGATTTACGACTGACGTAAAAGGTGTAAAAGATAAAAACTTTGGAGTATTAAAATAGAGAATTTGCGAAATGTAATAAAATGATTAATTACTAAGATCGGATAATAGGAGAGAATTGCATATGTAATAAAATTATTATTTATCCATACTAATATTATAAATGCGAAAGTAACTCTGTCTGTCTGTCATGACATTTGGTATAGAGATATTTTGATACCCGAGAAAGGACAAAGGCTACTTTTTACCCCGGGAAACAGGATAAGTTTTATCCCGGAAATCCCATGGGAACGGGAACTATACGAGTTTTTCTTTGACTGCGCGGGCGAAGTCGCGGGCGGAAAGCTAGTTACCTATATATGGAATTCAGATTATTTCTATATTAGGTATATTTTACTGTGTATACAAAACTAACGCCCAAATGTACAGAGGGAAAAAGTTTTTAATAGAATTAAATAAAAATTAGATTTTGTTGAAATTAAATACTAATTAGCAAACGCCTGTACCACAAATTAGGATTCCCTGAAACCACGTCACGTTAAACTAGATAATATAATAAAATCTGACATCATGATAGAGCTCTGAAAATTATTAATTAAATATATTTATAGGTAGAAAAAAGATATTAGATATACAAGAAATATATGTGACTTCCTCTGTTGGTATATTTTTTTCCGTTCTATATTTTATTTCTATGGTCAATTTAAAACTTGTTTTTAATGAATCAAAACATATTATAAACCATTTATTTTCACTTCTTAAATTTATAATGAAATTTGGCAATTACACGCAGGTTAGGTGACTCTACACTAATAAAAATATCAAACCCAAGGTACAAGGAAAAATTCTGGGATGATATTTAAGTTATTATATATAATACTAGAATTCCGCCCGCGGCTTCGCCCGCTTTCTCTAAAACCTAATAAATTATATATGTACTCAAACCTTCCTCTTGAGTCACTCTATCTATTAAAAAAATTTGCATCAAAATCCGTTGCGTCTCCGTGGCTCCTCTCCTGTTGGTCGTAGCGTGATGGTATATAGCCTATAGCCTTCCTCGATAAATGAGCTATCTAACACCGAAAGAATTTTTCAAATCGGACCAGTAGTTCCCGCGTTCCCGCGTTCAAACAAACAAACAAACAAACTCTTCAGATTTATAATATTAGTATAGATATTTCTTACGTTTGACATAAAGCATAAAGTTCGAAAATGTCAGGATTATAATTTTATACGAATTGAGTTAAAAAGTCTTCACATTTCTAAATTGACATTATCTGTTCAATTTTCCCGGTGAGAACTTGTTTTTAGTATTTTAAAGTAATGTTTTACGTATAATTTTATGTAAAATATCACACCGCTTATGGAATGATATTTTTTATTTAAAATTAACTTCAAAGTAAGTTTAATGACACGTAATTCTTAAATAATAAATATGGTAGTTAGGTATATTATGACATGAACGTCAAACATGTTTCACTTAAAATGGCAGAAACCCGTTTTGTAACTTTAGTGTTAACAGTCATGTGTTATATGCTTATTTAACTTGATGGATAAGTAAGATTGTCATAAAATAGACCATATACTATGGCATTATAAATTACTAGCTTTCCGCCCGCGGCTTCGCCCGCGTTTTCAAAGTTAAGTTAAGTTTAAAGTTAGTTCCCGTTCCCGTGGGATTTCCGGGATAAAACCTATCCTATGTGTTAATCCAAGTTACCCTCTACATGTGTGCTAAATTTCATTGCAATCGGTTCAGTAGTAGATATTTGCGTGAAAGAGTAATAAACATACACACCCACACATACACATACATCCATCCTCACAAAATTTCGCATTTATAATAGTAGGATAGGACGAATAAGAATGAAGAATATTATTTTCTCTGTTTGTCCAACCTAATTTAGGCCCGATTTTTCAATGCTTGAATAAAACTTATCCGTCCAATAAAGTATTACACGATAATATTAAAATGTCACGTAAACTGTCAAATACGGGCAATTAGAATACGTTTTTAAAATGGTAGTTTTATACATTATTCGACGAATAAGTTTTAAACAAGGATTGAAAAATCAGCCCTTAGTTATGTTAATAATTATGTTCACATGTTTATACAGTAATATACATGCATTTGTAAATATTATTTTTCAAGTAAGTTGAGTAAATAAAAATATTTGTACGTTACTTACTTAATTAAGGGCCGATTTTTCAATGCTTGGATAAAACTTATTCGTCGAATAATGCATAAAACTACCATTTTAAAAACGTATTCTAATTGCCCGTATTTGACAGTTTACGTGACATTTTAATATTATCGTGTAATACTTTATTGGACGGATAAGTTTTATCCAAGCATTGAAAAATCGGCCCTAAATTATATAATTTATTTTTTACCTATTATATATTTTACCTATATTCATTTGTGCTATTTACTAATATTCAATATTGTTCCAAAAGAAGTAAAATATGTTTGAGATAATATTTCCTGATTATGAGTTGTATTTTTTTTATTTATTTCTCCTGGAGCTAGAAAACTATGTAACGAAGTAATTTCCTCACTCAAGCAAAAATTAGCCAACCCATAAAATTAAACAAGACCGGAGACATTGACGCGAAAAACATACTAAATTTTCCGCAAATGTCATTACCGTGGTTCATTGACCCGGTCGTATACCAGCCCATATTAATTACCCCATTATTTGCACAGTTCAACGCACCACACAGAATGGTACCGGCCTTGGTGGGGTCAACTACATTCAAGAGGTTTTTGCCTTTAAACAAAAAAAATCGATGTAACGAACCGTAAATGGAATGTTTTTGAGTCGAATTTTTGTTTACCTGTTCTAATGGAAAATAATATTTACCTGAATAGAATAATCTCTTGAATACACAAACGTTTTTATTAATATCTCTATCCTTTGATACCCATGTCGTCTAAAAATACCAATTCAATGGTGATTAAAATTGCGTTTAGCAAATGAAAATATACCTTAATGCTTTGAATATTAAGTCGGTTATTCTATGTTTACGTCACGCAGTATATCAGTTAAAGTTATCAGTACATTTTCAAATCATTAGGCAAATTGTTACATTGGGGAAATGTATTCATGCGTAGGAACGATGATCAGATTTAAAGGTACAGTTGGAGCAAGGTTTGATATTTTCTATAGCTTCATTGGTGGCAATTAACACTAAAACGCGTCACACACGGTGAAGATACTATAACATTTTATGTTAAGATTCTCTAATATAAAATATTTCTAATATAAAATTTTGTGTCAGTGTTTCGGGTCATTTGTAACAGGATGGCGGTTCTACAGGGGTCTTAGTACGCAATGACAAAAAGGAAAATGATGGTCAGAACGCTGATACCGGATACCTTAAAATACTGTTATATTTTATATTAGAGAATCTTAACATAAAATATTATAGTATCTTCACCGTGTGTGCTGCGCTTAACAGCGATTAAATATTTGGACGAAAATACACGTTTAATTTAAAATAATAATCGTAGTTCTGCCTTTATATATGTACATATAACAGGATGAAATATAATTTCAAATTCAGCTTTATAAGCTCGTTTTTTTGACAAAAGGAATTTCTAAGAAAATTTTGTATAAAATCCACCATAATTATAACTCGTAGATGTCACACGTTGTTGAACTTGCTGACTATTGCACAAAATATAATTATTCTAATTTCCTCAAGAAATTGAAAAAAAAAATACAAACAAATTTTAATAATTTCATACGATTCTCATTGTTTATTTGCTCCTCATCACCCATAATATACTCAATTGCATGTAAAACTATGCAATAAAGAGTAGAGAAGAAGAGTTTGTTTGGTTGTTTGTTTGATCTCAGGAACTGGTCTGATTTGAAAAATTATTTCGGTATTGGATAGCCCATTTATCGAGGAAGGCTATCCATACTAATATTATAAATGCGAAAGTAACTCTGTCTGTCTGTTACTCAATCACGCCTTAACTACTAAACCAATTTGCATGAAATTTGCTAAATAGATATTTTGATACCCGAGAAAGGACATAGGATAGGTTTTATCCCGGAAATCCTACGGGAACGGGTTTTTCTTTGAAAACGCGGGCGAAGCCGCGGGCGGAAAGCTATTAGGCTATATATCATCACGCTCCATGTGAAACCGCGTGGAACAGCAAGTGTAATATAAACTACGATTTTCAATAAAATACGATAATCTGAAAAGTGTAATATAAAGTTATGTTTTCAATTTTCAAGTTAATACCAAATATGATCGAGAAGAAAACTATTATATTCCCTAAACAATTCCTCAAATCAAGAGCGAGTAGCGATTTAAAATATAAATGTAATAAAAAGCTAAAATATACTCGTATATCTTGTTATCGTTGCTTGTTATGGGTAGTAAAAACGTTAGTTACTAGATGACAAGTTGATATCTTAATAATTTTTTTAAGATTGAAAACATTAATGGTGAGTTGTGTAACGATTGATAATCTATTGACCAAATTCCATCTTCAAAATATGTTAACCAACTTCAAACAGTAAGTAGTACCTACTTACTAAAAAATATTAGTTATAGATAGTGTAAATCAAGTTTAAGATTAATTAATAAACGTAATTAATAAGTCACTTGTAATAATTTGCACAAATCGCTAGAAGTATAATACTTATACCATACAACCGGCCCGCGCTCGCCAGCTATCTCTTGTCACACACAACTTTTGATTTGTGACCCCATGGGGGACCATGGGAACTCAGATGATTAATTCAAACTTCAAGCTATCGGAGTTTTTTCACTGTCAGGTGAAATTAATAAATAATAGGTTAATATATAGGTTAATAAAATAATAGGTTGCCTGATAGAAATCGCTCAGTAGCGATAAGGCCGCCTTTTTGGCTTTATATTATATTGTCTTTTTCTTTTTGTTATATTGTCTGTTTTTATTTGGTGCTAAATAAAGTGTATTTATTATTATTAATCTTAATGTTAGGGTGGAAATGAATTTATACTCAACTAGCTGTGCGCGGTTTTACCCGCATTGCTCCGCTCATGTTGGTCTTAGCGTGATGATATGCCTATAGCCATCCTCGATAAATGGGCTATATAAAACCGAAATAATTTTTCAAATCAGACCAGTATTTCCTGAGATAAGCGCGTTCAAACAATCAAACAAATAAACAAACTCTTCAGCTTTATAATATTAGGTAAAGATATAGATTTACCGAAAAGGGTAGATTGGGTATGGCTGATGACACGCGCGGGGAAAATATCTCTTTTGTAAGCACTTGGCTATTTTTATTTTTCCTCAAACACACAACAAAGGGAATGCTGCCATTACGCGTTAATGTATTATCTGATGTTTTTATTTATGGCATTTTCTTTTATTTTACGTGATAAATACGGAAATCAAATCATTTTTCTTGACAAACCAAAAGCTTTTAATTTTCATGCTTCCTTTGGTAGTATCAATGAATTGTTTATTTAGTTACCTATAGTAATAGATAGCAGCACAAATTTAAAATTTTTAATATACGTTATGCAATAGATGCAAAGGAATTTCTGACTTCTTGTTAAAATATTTCGAATAATAAAGTTTACCTCAAGCATAGTTTCTAATATTTATCATGATAAAGACATGAAAAAAATGTGTGCGTGTACTAGTGTACACACGTAAGAAGTGAAACTTCTTTATGACCTTATTTTTCAAAAAATAATTAACTATATGCAACTTTACAGAAATATGTCGAATCACGCGTGGTAGGGTTAAGAAAGAGATGGCGCGTAACGGAAAAATGTCACGCGTAACGTAAAAATATTACACTAAATTTTTTTCCAACCCCGATAAAGAAGTTTCACTTCAAAAACTACTTACCTGCTGGTAAGTAGGGTGTATTTATCTATAGGTACATATAATAAATCTGTAGAAGGGTCAATTCTGTACATTGAAAATATTGAAAAAATAAATAGCAGGGGGTGTTACTGGATCGATACCAAACCCAAATATGTGATTAAAAAAATTTTTGTCTGTCTGTCTGTCTGTCTGTCTGTCTGTCTGTCTGTCTGTATGTGAAGACATCACGTGAAAACTAACGGTTCGATTTCGATGAAACTTGGTATAATTATACCTTATTATCCTGGGCGTAAAATAGGATACTTTTTATCCTGGAAAAATACGTAGAAAAAAAACAATCTTAATTTTTCAGTTTTATCCATAGACGTTGTTCTGTAGAACCGCGAACACACGTTGGGTATTATTATAGGCATAGCCGTATTTGGGTCCAATAGATATTTATAAGATGTTATTGTCAGAGTTACTCAAAATGGAGAAATAAACCATCCACCCGAAGATCGACATCCGCGCGGACGGAGTCGCGGGCGGAAGCTAGTGTAGAATAAATAGGCTACAAATCTTTCAATAATATAGGAAAAACTATAAATAATAAGAAACTTGTCAGGAACAAAAATACGGGTACATATTTCGCAACTAATCAACTCAACTGGCCCATTTAAGAAATACAAAGACAGGAACCCGCATCTGCCATTTATTTGATATCATTTCAAAAGCGAGCCACGAATGTTCCCGTATCTGGGATATTTTATATGTATATTAACTACCTATGTATTTTATGCATAATGCTTATATATATAAATCTCGTGTCACAATGTTTGTCCTCAATGGACTCCTAAACCACTTAACCGATTATAATAAAATTCGCACACCATGTGCCAACTTGAGAGATAGGTTTTATGACAAAAAACGTAAACATGTAGGTACCACCGGCGAAGCCGGGGCGAACCGCTAATACTTATATATTAATGTGTATTTTTTACACTAGTAGTACGATAATAATATGAAATTATAGTTCATGTGATATTTTTATGCCTGTACGTAGAAATTAGCTGCATAAAGTAGAGTAGATTAAAACATAGAATCACGTCACTTATTAGTTACTAGATTTCCGCCCGTGGTTTCGTCTAAAACCTAATAAATTATATACTAAAACCTTTCCCTTGAATCAGCCTATCTATGAAAACAAACTGCATCAAAATCCGTTGTGTAGTTTTAAAGATTTAAGCATACATATAAGCATAGGAGGCCCGTGTCCCAGCAATGGGAACGTTTATGGGCTGATGATGATGATGATGATGATGAAGCATACATAGGGACATAAGGACAGGATCGATTGATTTAAAAGCGTAAATTAAATTTCGGGTATAACCTTCAATGAGATAGCGACTTTATTTGTATGTAAAAGTCGAATGAACGGGTACCTTCTAAAGAAGCGCGTTCCATCTTAGGCCACATCTTTGCTTACCTACGAGATTGTGGTCAAAGGCAACCGTATTGTCAATAAAAATAATTGATGAATAGAATAAATATATAACCTTATTAACGTGGTCTATGATATAGTCATTGAAGATAGAAAAACCGACAAGAAACATTCATCTTTTCTAATTCTCCAGGCACAGTAAAAGTTAATAAAAACTAATGGAATCAGAACCTATCTTTCCTCATTTTAATGAACGTAGGAAACACATTTTTAAAGATTAATAATTTAGAACTAATGAGAAATAAGAACATGGCATATATTTATATACCAATTATACGAGTACATTCTTAAAATTATATAATCTACATAAAAAGACACATTAACCCTGCCCTTTTCAACTTCCGCAACCTACATCTTCATCAACCAAACCCTCCTGTAAATACATTACTTGAGGAGACGATATAAGTACGTTCAAAAATATCACCTTTTCATGTTAAAAGGTTGCCAAAACATTGAAAATCTCCCAAGGCCAAAACGAAAATAAAGTTCATTACGAACCGGCTAAAAATAGCATTTTATTTTGAGTTTTAAATGGTAGCCCTGACCGAAATGTTACGAACAATCTGATTTACTTAGTCAACTAGAACATAGGTATTAGGATTTTCTTAAATATTAAATTGCCTACTAGCTTTTCCGTATTGAAGCTTGGATAGGATGTTTTTTTTTTGTTTGCTTCAACGCACTAATCTCAGGAACCACGGCTCCGAGTTGGAAACTTATTTCACTCTTAGATAGTCCATTTATCGAGGAAGCCTATAGACTATATACCATCACGCTAAGACCAATAGGAGCTGTACAATGCGGATGAAACCGCGGGACACAGCTAGTATAATATATTGTATAGTTATGTACTTTTTGGATATACATAGAGCTCTCTAATTGTAAACTCATTTTTAAAATCGGTCAAGCTATTTTTGGCTGATAACGTAACAAACAAATCAACTAACATCAAATATTTCCTACTTATAACTGAAGTTTTTATAAAGTTAAAGATATTGGGAGCATTGAGAAAAACTCAATATTCTTTAGACAAAATTTTGGTGATATTTTTACTGTGAAAAAGGAGGAACTTTGTTAACTAATTCTTTAATACTTCTTATAATATTTCAATGTTTTTTCAGGACCATCGTACCGGGGTACAGGAGACGCGATATTTTTCAATATTTCTACAAAAAATTGGGATTTTATATTTAATTTACAAATGTTTTTTTACTCCACTATGCCACATCGAGGAATATATTTCTTGAGTATATATAAATACGTATGACGATTTAATTATGTACTTATGTCTATTTATGTGAAAACATACCTAAATTGAACTGAAGATTCTTCCATTTCTATTTTCTACCATTATTTTCGTCTCAAAACTGGTATATTAAAAATACATTCAAAGTTCAAACGTATAAATCATGATTTAAAACCGTCAATTACAATTCAATAACCTTCCCGTTCGCAAAGCAAATACTTCCAAACTCTCGTTACCTTCACAATCTCGTAAATATTAATCGAGAAAATCTTAATCGAGAGAATCATAATCGATTCAGTTATTCGATTTAATATCGAGAACGGTTTACGATCCATTTCGTAAACGATAATGCGACGTGCAAGTTAACGTAACGATGTATGAAAAACAGATTAGAGGTACTTAAATAAAATGCGAATTTTAGACGTTATATATAAACGATTGCACGTCATGCTAAAAGCGACTTAAAGCTTTTGTTTTTAGGATTAAAATTGGAAGGGCTTCTTGAATGGTTGGATGTAAAAATCGTATCGTTTTGCTTTATTCTAATCTTTGTCGATCAATCTCTTGTAGGTCTTTCAGGAGTGCTGTTTATTTCTCGTATATAAGTATTATCTATACAGTAGTTAGTAGTGTATAATATTATGTAGTAGTAGTAGTAATAGTAATAAAGTAGCAGTAACATAAATTGAGAATCTGATGATTAGAAAAAGAACTGAAGATCTAACTCTACATTCAACTCTATGAAAACTTGCTCTCTTTTTATTGCAATGTACGAATGTATATTATTATCTAGATAATTAAAAACAATGTTTTTATTGCTGTAAAAATTAATAGCCTTCGTACCAAGTATTTCACTAAAATTAAAATTCAGGGATCAAACCTAAAACCTCTTAATTGTCTTGTATAAAATTTAAAAAGGCGCTTATGATTGCCATGTAATATTTACAATTTTTAATTTTTCAACCGAACTAAGGTTTCAGTTTATTTATGTCTAGTTTTCAATTCAGAATAATCAGAAAATCCCAGAAGAAATCTTATTGGAATTGCTAATTTGTATGTGTCTGCATTCTTATATTTGCATATTTTGCATACAGTAAATGGAAAAAGAACGAATGAACGAAGAAAATAATTGGTATGATTTAACTATAAATTTACTACGGTTTTGCTCTATAAGTACATGAATTAATTGCCATATGCAATAACGTTGATAATAATAAACACAGTTTCATCAAAATAGATCGATGTTTGTTCGAGATTATTTACATAAATCCGGAAACACATACCAACTTTTCTTTATGAAGCCTTAACTAACGAGTCGAATCGAGTATATTACATACCTCTGATTATTATAAACTAAAAACACAGTAGAGTACAAAATGACATCAAAATTGGTACAGCCCTATTTACACGATTGCTTGACAGATATTCCTCTTTATATACTAGCGGTCCGCCCCAGCCTCGCCCGTGGTACATGTTTACGTTTTCTCTTCATAAGAACCATCCTCGAACTTCAAGGAATATTATAAAAAAGAATTTACGAAATCAGTTCAGCCGTTCTCGCGATTCATTTTTATTGTACCTATAGATAATTAATAGAAAGATTAATAGGTTTATACGAAAACATGATTTAATTTGGTTTATTAATTGCGTTGGTGTTATATCCGGGGTCATTGAACCCGCATATTATAAAAGCACTTCTGTGCTAATATTGTATGAGATAAAATTTGATAACCAGATTCTCAACAATGGGGGTATTATGTTCATTGATCCAAATATAATGCGTATCAAATGTCCTTTGTCAACTTATTTTGTTGTACGTACGTTTGTCACTCAATCACTTAGAAATTGCTGAATGATTTAAGATAGACTGCGTAAATAGTATAACCTATACCTGAATGAGTAAATGTTTTTTTGAATGTTAAAATCATAAGTTTAGCTTTTTTCTTTGATCTTTAATCAGGTTCTTAACAATATAACTTTATAGTTTATATACCCTTTTTGTATTGATAAAGAATGTAAGAATAAAGGCAATAAAACTAATAATTGTATGATTTAATAAATTCCTTTAGAATATTTAAAATTATTAATTGACCAATTTTATTAATTACATCAAATTTACCCAATAAACATTTAATAATTTAATCCCAAAAGAACATCAAAACACGTTTTTTACTTTACGTTATATATCTTTACTACAAAGAATTCCCAAATTAAACAAAACATAATACATCTTAGTGCTCATTTAGACCACCTAGTTCTTACATTAAAACCTAGTTTGTCCAGCTCCAGTCCCTGTGTATAAAACATTAAAACGGGTTAATTAAAACAAAACAATACAAACACTCTAACACTTAACGGTGTGCTAACGTAAACTTTAAATGGATTATTCCACTTTGAAGTTAACCACACTAACTCAAATCGCACAAATTTCAAAGTATTTATTTACTATTTAATATATATAAACGGTCTTAAGTACTAAAATATACAAAAAAAGCAAAAAAAGTTATCACTTGGCGGACTTATCACTTAGTGGTGATCTCTTCCAGACAACCAGGGCAGAAAGTTTAAAAGTTAGGTCAAGAATAAAAAAAATACACAAACGATGAAAGTCATAATTATTATTCCTTAACTTACGTATCTATATTATTGATTTATTTATCCTCACTTCTTTCCTTATAAGATAGAAAATATAACTTTATCATATTAGGTTTTTAGATAACGAACGGAGAGACAAAACAGCTATCATATTATCTTTCCATATATCATTCTGCCGTTTTGTCATCTTTATGTGTGTTTATTTATTACTAGCGGTCCGCCCCGGCTTCGCCCGTGGTACATATTTCGCAATAAAAAGTAGCCTATGTCCTTTCTCGGGTATCAAAATATCTCCATACCAAATTTCATGCAAATTGGTTCAGTAGTTTAGGCGTGATTGAGTAACAGACAGACAGACAGAGTTACTTTCGCATTTATAATATTAGTATGGATTATAAAGAGCGACGCATAATAATTGACGACATTCTTCATATACAATGCCAAAAGATTAGATTCATATATTTTTGTCCTTTTAAAAGACAAGAACTTTTTCTTATACCTATATACGTTTTATGAGTATCAAGTCAATCAGTTTAAAAGAATTCACCAAACGTAGCATTAAAATTATGAAAATATAAATGAATCGCCTATGACTTTGTTTAGTTTAAAATAACCAGTAATAAAAATTAACATAAAATTAATCGTAAAAATATAAAACCCATCAACGCTACTCAAGACACGAAGTATCACAATTTCCAACTCAACACAAAAAACAAAACATAAAATATCAAATGACGTCATAATTCATGACCACGATTGACGGTCACGAGCGTCCCCGGATAACTTTAAAAACCTGACGTGAATAAAAGCTACCCCAAACTTCATAATTAGGAGGGCGAGGTAGCATAAAAACTAATGAGCCAACCTTTAGTTGCAATAAAAGACAGCCGTGCGTCGTTTTCCAGATTCCACGCTCATTTCTGCCTTTTGGGGTCCCGTGGAACATTCGAGAACAAAGGTTAAATGAGGCCCTATTAAGACTATACCTGTCATTATTGACAATTGTTATGTGCAAAAAAACTATGTTGTCAAATAACACGTTTTTATTTGACTATTATGTTATTATCTGCTATGTAGAATATTCCAAATTAAATATATAGTTATTAACCCTTTAGTGTAGTCATTGATAAATAAATGGCGCAGGATAATGACATTAAATGATAGCATAACATTGAATAAAGGAAGACATTAAAATCTACTGCCGGAACATCATAGGTCCAGTAGTTGTTAATTAGACTTAAAAATATGTTTTTACAGTACTTAATGTAAATAATTTTTTTATTATTATTGTAAAAATTACGTAATATTATGTTTCATGATAACCGATAAAATGAGGCTTTAATTATTAATATGACACGCATAAAACAACCATTATCATATTATTATACAAACTAAAGAAAACCTATGCTGAACCCACGTTGACCTTGCCAACTCACGCTTGACCGGTGTTTTTGCAAAAGAACGTGTCTTGTATGTAGATGAAAATTTACACGCAAAAATATTTTTACGAAGGCTGCGAAAATTGGTCAGGTAAACTAGACTAAGGTTTGTTTTAGTTTTTGCCCTTAAGCCTTAGAATATAGGTCGACTACAACTACATACTGTTGTTGTAAAGGTACAAATAATAGTGAATTTACACAGGGTGTTTTTTTTTTCGTTTGACAAAATACAGATACTGTGTTGTGAAAGGCGAAGCTAGAATTGAAAGAAAACTATTTAAAACTTTTATTCAATTTTAAACTCTGTCTTATTTTGCGCTATAGCATTATTTCGATTTTTGTTCTTTTTTGATAATAGGAAGCATTATAAATTTGAAATTATAACATTTTTTATTGAAGAAACTGTCTTGAATTAAATATCCAAAAACGTATCCCTAAACAATAACGTAAATCCCAAAATATTTCTAGAAAATTCCAACATACAGACTTAACCGTGCAGAGACTTGTTTAATAATAATATAAATGCATGTCACAGAGCAATGTAGCCATAGTCCGTTTTCTTATGGGCATGCTTGTATGGAAAGGTATACATTTTTGAGTAAAGCAATGCCATTTGGTACGAATGTTGTACTCGTCCATCTAAGCCCAAATCGCCCGGTAGCCAGTCATTACTCCCCTGCAGGAGGGAGGGAGGGGGGGTTGAAGAACAGAGCGCCCGGCGCTCCGAAAAAAAATTCTGGCGGCTACATTTGGAGGTTTGAGTCGAGTTTGGTGTCGTTATCAGGTAACTAGATAATGCCCGATTCATTCCCCATACCAGTTTTTTAGGGTTCCATAGCAAAATATGTCACAATCCTTAAAATAATAAACTTTTAGTAGTGACAAAATCCAAACAAACCAGTATAGTTTTATATTTTTGTATGAAACTTGGTTTATAAAAAATACTATCTGAAAGGCCATTTACTGCAGATTATAAAAACATTAACATGTAACATATATTCTATCATTTTAAATGTAAAAAAAAATATACAAAGTACAGAAACGCTCGACAGCGCAGCGTAGGGGACGGCTAATAGACCCGAAAAAGAAGCAATACTAACAAAAAAAAAACAGCCAAGTGCGAGTCTGACTTACTCATCTAGTGTTTCGTACTTATTTGACCCATACCATGTTAACTGGTCTGGTAGGACCTGGATATCTGATACTCACAAACTTTCGTCTTTATAATATTAGTGTGATTTTTAATCATCTTTAAATTATAAATGAAGTCAGGTAACATTGTTAAAAATAAAGATATATAATAATAAAACGTTTTTGTAGTAATAATAATGACAACCAACTCCACAATTACATAATTCGGTACATTTGAGCTGGCGTTTAAAACACTTCAACCTGGAAGTGCCTGGAACTGAAAGATTTGACGCACCGACATCTTATTAATGCCAAGATTCTCTTTTCTTTTTATTTCAGATGGGCAAGGAATATTCAGATTTTTTTGTAGGCCCCCAAATATACACAGCCTGTAAAACTGCCCTTAAGGTGTGTTGTTTAAGGGCTGCAGCTTCTGTAGGAGGCAAATTTTCGATTTCCCTTCTTTTTATGTTAAAAGTTGTTTGCGACTCTCATTTACTGTCACAGCGGGGTATGATTTGAAATACAAACATGTACTTATAATACTCATAAAGCTAAGTTCTGGATAAGAGTATCTTTAAAATATCATGACCATCCTTACCTATCATGCATTGTAATCACAAACTTTTCAATTTCACTGTCTGCATAGGTAATATTTCGTATGACATTCGTATATGCCTTCCATGTCTCAAATGCATGTGTACCACAGATCAAAGAAACTAAAATGTGTACCCATAGTTCTTTTAGACCTTCTAGCTTTGAAACACATGATATTCTGTACTAGCCATATGTGTCGACTGTTCTTAACATTATTTTCGCTACTATCACTATATCGTGTGTTCCAAAGCTAGAAGGTCTAAAAGACTATGGATACAAATCGGCACAGGATGAAATCATCAATACCTGCATGTAACACTGCTAGCTTCATGTTTAAATAATGGACTTATTAGTAGTAACATATTACTATGTAATGTGTTATGTAGTTACATACAGGCTGAAATCAGTCTCATCATCATCTATGTAAAATTAAATTGTACCTTAATATTGATATGATTTAAAAGAGCAAATAAAGAGTTTCTTGCTAGTTCTTCTCCATACATACTGCTTTCCGAATCGGTGATAGATGTTAAAAAAATGTTATGACGATTCAAAATTGCTTTTATAAGAAGTTTAATTAAATAAATAAATGTTTAAGTTTAAGTTTAGACTATTAATTTCTTGACAAATAATACTTAAGAAATGGTTTTCTTGTATCAGGTCCACAAATAACACACGTTTTGACCCTATTCCATTATTTTACCAGATGTTACACAAACTCCTATTTAATGCAAGACGCAAATAAACTGCATTTGAGACATGGAAGGCATATCCTAAAGCCACACGAGGGTTTGAAGCACAGTGGCAAATATGCACACAGTGTAATTGAAAAGTTTGTGATTACAATGTATGATAGGTAAGGACAGTCACGATATTTTAAAGACACTCTTATCCATAACTTATATTTTTTATAACTATTATAAGTACATGTTTGTTTTTCAAATCATACAACGCTGTGACAGTAAATGAGGGTCGCAAACAATTTTTAACATAAAAAGAAGGGAAATCGAAAATTTGCCTCCCATAGAAGCTGCCCTTAAACAACACACCTTAAGGGCAGTTTTACAGGCTGTGTATATTTGGTGGCCTACAAAAAAATCTGAATATTCCTTGCCAATCTGAAATAAAAATAAAAGAGAAGCTTTGAATTAATAAGATGTCGGTGCGTGAAATCTTGCAGTTCCAGATTGAAGTGTTTAAACGCCAGCTCAAATGTACCGAATTATGTAATTGTGGAGGTGGTTGTTATTATTATTACTACAAAAACGTTTTTTATTATATATCTTTATTTTTAACAATGTTACCTGACTTCATTTATAATTTAAAGATGATTAAAAATTACACTAATATTATAAAGACGAAAGTTTGTGAGTATCAGATATCCAGGTCCTACCAGACCAGTTAACATGGTATGGGTCAAATAAGTACGAAACACTTGATTAGTGAATCAGACTCGCACTTGGCTGTTTTTTTTTGTTAGTATTGCTTCTTTTTCGGGTCTATTAGCCGTCCCCTACGCTGCGCTGTCGAGCGTTTCTGTACTTTGTATATTTTTTTTTACATTTAAAATGATAGAATATATGTTACATGTTAATGTTTTTATAATCTGCATTAAACGGCCTTTCAGACAATATTTTTTATAAACCAAGTTTCATACAAAAATATAAAACTATACTGGTTTGTTTGGATTTTGTCACTACTAAAAGTTTATTATCTTAAGGATTGTGACATATTTTGCTATGGAACCCTAAAAAACTGGTATGGGGAATGAATCGGGCATCATCTAGTTACCTGATAACGACACCAAACTCGACTCAAACCTCCAAATGTAGCCGCCAGAATTTTTTTTCGGAGCGCCGGGCGCTCTGTTCTTCAACCCCCCCTCCCTCCCTCCTGCAGGGGAGTAATGACTGGCTACCGGGCGATTTGGGCTAAGGTGGACGAGTACAACATTCGTACCAAAAGGCATTGCTTTACTCAAAAATGTATACCTTTTCCCATAAGAAAACGGACTACCACTGAGACCGTCACGTTATTAGTCCATTTTCAATTCGGGCGCCATCTTGAAGCTGTGTCTGCTAGATTGTGGAATACTATGTGTAGAGTGACTACAAACTATTTGTATTAACTAATAGTGAAATACTATTTAGGTACATTTAATCGTAAATTTTTGGTATTTTATTATAATTAACTGTGGTATTGATATTTGTCTTTCACGTAATTGGGGTATAATATATGTATTAGACAGTCCGAGCTAAAATAACCATTTTCTACGTGATAACCGCTTAAATAGCATTAATTATATAACAAAGAATACTTGAATAAATATTGAAAAATACCTGTAAATATTTTCAATACAAAATTAATTTACCCTTTCACCATATTCCGTAGATAAAACTTCAAGAAATATCTAATTCTAGAAGCGAATTTTATAATGAATCATGTTGATCAAGTTAACGTCCACTGTTGCAAAGTAATTGCTAAAACAACTGGCTTCTAAACACACATAATTAATGTTGGGGCCACGAGAGTTGCGAGAGTGTAAACCGAGCTTTATTTTAAATAAACAACAACTTAAGGTAAATACCAATAACATGTAGAGAGTGTAGACGAAGCGCTATTTCGAACTTTGAGTATACATTGCAAAGGACAAACATTACTTTATTATTTTGTTGTAGATTTTTTTACTATAGTTGTAAGATGATGATGACATGGTACTATCAACCTGAATGGCTTACGCCGTGTATTATGTCTTCCTACATAGGATAAAGCGTTAATCTATTTGTTACACCGGTCTAGGAGGGCTTATAGTGATTCTTATTTAATCCATCAGTCCTCGGAATCACAGACACAATAGAAAATCTATTGTGTCGCGCCCCGATCGGGGCTTACGGTGGTCAATGGGTTAAATCATAAATAAACAGTTCTATACGTATAGTAGATGGTATGGAATACCTCTCAAAGCAAAGGAAGGAACAGTTATCCACACTTTTTGCTGTGACTATTGGATAAATACGTAAATATATTGTAATATTTTCACTCTTTCAGTTCTATTCCATCATATTTTCTTATTATTACAATTTACATCTATATCTACGTCTATTCATGTTAGTTGTTTCCAGTTCTTAAAATATCTTATCATATATCTTCTTTTAGTGAAATGAATTCAATTTCCCCTCTAATTTCATAGCCCCAACCCGATGTTCACGACACGAACTCATTAATGACGTCGTAATATGTAAAGACGTGTTCTTAAGTGTGTCTTTCTAAAGTTAATAACGTATTAGGCACTCTGGATAGCGTTAAGACGAGGATTCTGTTTACGTGCCACTTATCTTTTGATTTAGTTCCGTATGAATATTAATTTTGTATGCCATTTATATATATATTATATATATATATATATATATATATGTTTCCTATCTACTATATTATATTCCTATATATTATATTATTGCTTTTATTTTATTTATTATTTTATATTTTTTTGTCATAATATGTACACTGCCACTGTCAGGATGTCAATGTGGTGTCCACTGAAAATCAGTGGAGAATCTAAGTGTCTTGTCCTTAGATTCTCAAACCACTGAGTGGATATTATCCATTTTGTGCCGTTGTAACTAGTTATAAGTTAATTTTATTTTATTTCTTTTTTATGTATTAATGTGCATCGGTACAAATAAATGTATTTTCTTTCTTTCTTCTTTCTTTCCATTTTGTGGATATTAATTACAGAGGTTAACGTATCTTTTTGCAATCAAATTTCATATTATACGAGCTGTGCCCTGCGGTTTTACCCGCAGAGCTCCACTCCTGACTCCTGTTGGTTTAAGCGTGATGATATATGGGCTATCTGACACTGAAAGAATCGGACCATTAGTTCCTGAGATTAGCGCGTTCAAACAAACAAACTCTTCAGCTTTATAATATTAATTATAGATAAATGAGTTATAAAGATTTGAGTTTGTGTTAGTGGTAGATATTGGGACATGGGCCACCTATGCTATGTACAGGCCATAATCCACCACGCTGGCCAAGTTCCGGTTGGCGGATGTCACAAGTCGTCGAACTTTTGATTCTTCGACATATCGGTTCCTCATGATGTTTTCCTTCACCGTTTAGTTTAGATTTTTATATATTAGAACCAAATTGGGGTAATGCAGACTGCTAGAAAAAATGTCTAATGACATGGTATATCGTATTATGTATGTCAATTGGCTTTGCGTACAAAAATGTTGACGAGCTATTTACTTATTTAGTTTAGGTGTTTGTTAAATTTAAAAAAAGCGTTTGGATTACAACAATTTTATTTAATCAAAGCCTTTCAGACCTTTTCAACTAAGGTAACTAATATCATTTATTTACATGGGAAGTACGAATAACTCGTTTACGAAAAAACTGATTGAAAATGTCCTAACAAGGTACTAACCATAATTTATGAATCTCGCTTTCAAATCTAGATAGGTTCTAGAATTCATATAGAAACTTTTGGGTTGATTCCTGTATTCAATATTAAAGCTTACTTTGTTAATAAATTCTATGGGGATTATAAACTATTATAACATGCGAGTTGTGTAAAACGGGATAGCGAAGTTTTTGTTGTTTATGCGTTTAGTTTAACAATTATTTTGGGTAAAGATATGGAGGGATAATTAAATTTTAGCTTACATATATTATTTATGTTATTGTGTTACCCACTGCTATATAGTGTGTTTCATTTATGTTACATAAATCTCTTTTATGACAATTATTTCTTCTTTAGAGCATAGCATTTATCACTACATAGTATAAAACATAGTCGTCCTGTTCGTCCGAATGTATGCTTAAATCTTTAAAACTACGCAACGGATTTTGATGAGGTTTTTTTTAGTAGATAGAGTGGTTCTTGAGGAAGGTTTTAGTATACATATAATTTAAGTTTCCTACGAGCACGAAGCACACATGGAAAGCTTGTAGGTACTTTATAAAATGAGATGAGATATAACATAATCATATGACCTGATCCCATACTAAGCTTTAAACCTGATGGCTGATAAACATACATATATAATTTTAAATAAATACTTATGCGACCTCTGGCTTGGAAGGCAGGTCACTACCACCTAAGCCAACCGGTCAGTCAAGATAAAGATACATCTTTCATACCTCACTTAATTACAAAATATTTTAAAATAACTACTTCTTATCGTTGAAATTAAAGGTAATTCAGTATATCAAATGTAAATAATCCCATATCAAATTAAGGCAAAACTGAATAACGTAATTTTAAATACATCGCGCACTCAAAAGCTTTCGCTCGAATGAAAATTATAAAACTAAGTTGTTTTCCATTTGGTTTCATGTGAAATGTGTGTCAAATAGAATTAATTACATAAGCATTTAATATTCGATGTAAGTTTATTTATGGTTTTAATATTTTATTGGACTGCTGGATATATAATATTATGTTTATTTTTCATTATAATTATATAAAACTAATTTTCTCGCAAATGAGTATCGCTATGAGTAAATACGTGCGGATATTGCATAGCTATTCTTTATGTTTCTTTTTGGAAATATTTATAATTAAAAAAAACTGGCAGTCTTATTGGTAGCAACGCAAATGAAGTTAATTAAGAAGGTATTTGCGATAATTCTTATAAAAACTTGTCTTATTTTTTTACCAAATATAATGACACGACACTCGTAGAGTCAGCAAACAAATAAAAAAATCTAAATTATTGGTTAATTCAGAAACTTAAAAAAATACAGACGAATACGTAACCTCCTTTTTTGAAATCGTTAGGTACTTACAAACTTTTGAGAGAGCAGAATAAAAACAACAAATGTAGAACTACTTTTTTTTAAGGGCTGATTTTTCAATCCTTAGTTAAAACTTATTCGTCGAATAATGTATAAAACTACCATTTTAAAAACGTATTCTAATTGCCCGTATTTGACAGTTTACGTGACATTTTAATATTATCGTGTAATACTTTATTGGACGGATAAGTTTTATCCAAGCATTGAAAAATCAGCCCTAAGTCGGTCAAAAACCATCTCCAAATTATCAATATAAATATCGGCTAGTATACTACGTACAGCGTCAAGGTCAAATAATAGGGTCATTTGGCGAAAGTGAAGCAAGGTCAGCTGAGAAAGCCTGAGGCAGTACAAGGTTTGATTGTCGAAAATTTGCATCAGTACATTTATGGTTGTTGTTGAAGTTGTTTTTGAGACGCTACTTTTAAATTGTATTGAAAATTGTTAAAAACATTATACCTATTTTAATTATTTCTTACAAAAAATTGATTAAAAAAACGTGGGTTCCATTTTTATCGCGACTATAATATGGATCTGACACACAAATGTTATAAAAAAATAATATGTTTATTTTTAATAACTATAAACTACCCTTTAAAGTAAAAAAATGAATAAAATAAATTAAACTTTTGGTAAAAGGAAAGACAGTATTTATAAATAACAACTTTAAATCTTACTCAATATGTGTAATATAAATAATATGTAATATACATTTATGTGTTTTTTTTTTCCAATTAGAAATACTCTACAAATTTCTACTCTATGTTTTTCATATTAATATAACTTATTTACTAAACTTGATATGAAAATAAACAAATATTTTTATCCTATTTAATTACTCCCATTTCCCATTCAGTAATTTATAAATTTCAGAGCAAATTGATAATCTCGAATAATTACAGCAATTACAATTATCGTAAATTTTCTTCCGTTTTCCTTAATATTACAAGAAATATAAAACAATAAACATGAAATTAAATAATTTATCTAATTATTTACCTTATTATAAACATTATTAATTACGTTTCATTAAAAAATATTCAGGAAAAATGTTACGTAAAAAATAGTAAAGAAAATATAGTCAACGATTTTTAATATAAGTGTTGTCTTATTCATTCTTTGTGCTCTTTTTTCATTATTATTTCTATAATGTATCTGAAAATAAAATGCACTCATATATTATACATAAACTGTAGTAAAATATTAAAAACCTCCGTATTTCATGTTCTACGTCACAGAAAAACACAAAAAATATTCTGTTAACTATCACATAATAAAAGCTGAAGGGAAACATTGCTTATTTGCAATTTTACGAATTTTTCACAATCTTGCGGCGTCACTAATTAATTTAGTCCGTTGTTTCTCATCACCGCGCGCTCGTTTCGACGTATTTCATGTAATACAGAGGGTAATATTTTTACCGTTTTGCTCGTAATTAACACGAAGAATGTGAAATTGAGTTTATAAGGCTTTTTTGTGGCTTCGAGCCGTGACTTTTGTGTTCTGTATTCCGGTTGACAGCTGTATTGTATGGACGTCTTGGTGTACTGCCATTTCTTTAATTGATTTATTGAGCTATAGATGGCGTTTTTTAAGTATTGTAGTATTCTTAAATGTATCATGTTTCTTTAAAAATGTTATAGAAATAAGAGAGCAATACAATAGTTATAGTAATATGTATTATATAGTTTTAATTATATTGTTACATATTATTTATGGATATAATTTCGGCATTTATTATTACTACCAAATTTACTACTTTTATCGCAAAATGCTGAAAATAATCTTGCATTCTTATCATTCTAAATTCCAATACAAAAAATCCAATAATAACAAATGATTTTGCAAATTCTAACGAACCAGTTGTTGTCAGTCCCGATACGGTTATCGCATTTGAGATTATCGAGACATGAATAAAGAATGCTCTAATCTAATATTCTATATGTGAACAAAGCGCCATCCGTAACGAACTCAATTTGAAGTTGACAAATGGATATATTAATTGGAAGGTTGTTATTATAAAACGGCTGAGCCATTAAAAATGTACCTCAATTACACCGTGATCAACGCTTCATTTCTCTTGTGTATTGCTTCGTTTAAAATTGCTTTTTGATTTCGTTTTTGTGAAATGATTGTGTAAACAGAATTGTAAAAAGTTTATTACGAGTGAAGTCTCATGTGGTGCATATTGTAGGTGCATATAAAGTGCTATCTAATATTAGCTCTTGTCATTATTTATTTATATCGAAGAATTTATAAGGAAGTATTATTATTTATTTTTTTATTGATTATAGAGTTGAGTAATATAAAAAAGAGTACAAAATATTTTGTACACAGTTGGCGGTCATTTCAATGCTATTTTTATACGATTTTTCTTTCAGGAGTAACTTTTGAAATCCATTTTAAGTGATATATTTTTCAAGCTCTATCTGCAAAAATTTCATCTTATATATAAAATCTTATATATAAAATTCTCGTGTAAAAATGTTAGTCTGCATACTCCTCCGAAACGGGTGGACCGATTCTCATGAAATTTTCTGTGCATATCGGGTAAGTCTGAGAATCGGCCAACATCTATTTTTCATATGTACCACGGGCGAAGCCGGGGCGGACCGCTAGTACTTTATATAATTTTGAATGTACATTGAATATTATTCTAAGTTGATTGGGGAAATAAATTGGACAACACTAAAACGCGGTCAAGGCTAACTTCGATACATAATTGAATTTTATATTGGTGAATAGCAATGTTTGTCGATAGGCTATTTCAATAAATTGCCTATTATTATATTTTAATTAAAAAGTAAGCCTGGGGACGTGAGTTTTGGATTGGTGCATGATTTTTTTTTTAATTATTTCTAGTTTATCACGGAAAAATAGCTTAAAATCAACTTTAATTTTTAACATGTATTATATTAATTTTTTAAACCAAGAAAAAATGATTTGCCTGTCATAATGTAATAATTATGTAATTGTAAACCACATTTGAGCAAATAAAGATATTTATTATTATTATACTGAAGCTAGTAAAATATTCCCCACTAAGAATAAATACACGCTTGCAACTCGGAAAGTCTCATAATATGTTATATATAATATTATAGAGTGTATTTGCTGTTTGTAATAATGTATCGTTGCATAAATAAAGAGTCTAGAGACCTGTATCCATCCCTCTCATCCTTCCCCGAACTAAAACCTATCTAAGCTTAATAATTCAACACGGGCGGGCCTTGAGCGCGGGGACCGAATCCAGAAATTGCGTAACGAAAAACCTCACGCTCCCCACTCCAACGGTGTGGCTTGAAGGCATGCTACGCAATAGCTTTACCGCGGCAGTCCCCGAGTGCCACACGTCTTTTTTGTTTCTAAATTTTATGATATAAGAATATTTTTACAAGAATTTAAAAATATTCTCGCCATAAATTACTTTCAATTTATTTACACTTTAAAATATCAAATTCAATTTTATTAAATTTAATTAAAATGCAATAAAAATATAATCACAATTTAAAAATAGTAATAAAATGTTCAACCAAAATTTTAAGCCGAAAATATAAAATTAAACGTTACGCGTCGGTGTAACAAGCGGCCGCTTTCAAAAGAAAACTTCCCGAATAGCTCTTTTAATCTAAAAATTATGTAAACGTTTTCATTTTGTTTCAAGTATGTAAGCTGTTTTATACCGCGTGTTTCAATGAAAAAGGTAGTAAGTGATAGCCCAACTTTTATAAAGGAAATTCCGCTTTACCTTTTGAACTAAATACCTAGTTTGGTAATTATGAAATTTTAAACATAAAACATTGAATGGCGACTTTAATGAATATAAAATATATTTGATATTTAACTTTTATAATGACTGACCTAGAGGAAATTCGGTCATGGGGGTAAGCGAATATTATTACTATTAAACATGTTTTAAGTGGGCGTATACTATAACTTATAAAAAGGCGTAGGTTTGATTCCTTCCGGAAACAATCAATATTAAAGTGACTCATATATTTATATATGACATTTCCTACAATAGATTACGCCTCCAACCATGACAAAAGCCTTGGTTTGTTATGTAATTTTTCTTTCCTACTAGTTAGTCATATTTTCATAGTATATCGCCTTTTCACAGTGGTACATCTACGAACACAGTGGATCTGAATTTGATCTCCTTTTAAGACTGTTAAGAAAATGGTTTTACTCGTATCTGCGGGAACAAGATGGTAAATGATGAGAATGTGACGATTCAAAAGTGCTTCTAGACGAAGTCTAATTGAATAAATAAATGTTTGAGTTTGAGTTTGAAGGTATAGCTTATTCTTAGTGGAAATGTTTGTTACTAATTTACAAAGAAATATATATGAAATAATGAACGAAATTCGTAAGTAAATATTGAGACTATAGTCCTTAACACATAGTCTTCTTTTATCTAAATAGGTACCATGCGATATAAAACTAGTAATAAAAATAATAATTTAAAAACTAAACAAACATTTATTCTTTCCTATCTCGCTAATGAAACATCTAAGTTAAAAGTTCAACTTAATATCCTGAAACGAGGTTAAGTGATGTTACTGTATAATGTTATAATAAGAAATATATTATGAAATAAGCGATAACAATGCTTTATTTCCCTGTTTCTTTTGTCTTACAATTCCGTATTTTTCCTTATTTTTCATCTACTACTCATCTTGTGTTTATTTTAACTGTCTATTGTGAAAATATGTTTTATCGTGTTATGATAATTTAATGTATGTGAGGAAGGTGTATGTAGGTTTGAATTCGATCGACATTATATGCACATAGTTTAGAGCTACCTCTTTATTAAAGTGAAACTTTTATTACATCGTCTCAAACTTTTTGGTCTGTGTAGCGCATGTCGCGTACCTATCGCGGCTGCCGAGTAGGTATATACCTACTCGGCAGCCGACCGTCACGCGACATGCGCTACACAAAGCAGTGTTCGGAACCGTTCGAACAGTTTCACTTTTACCGTGGTTTCATAAAACCACACAACATTTTTTTATTTATTAATTATGTAGTGTAAAAATTTTGTTGGAAAAATTAGAAATCCACGTTATATATAATATTATCGACAAATGTGTGAAAATTGAAAATCTTTATTTCTTTCTTTCTCTACCTATAAAACATAATATTTAATTCACCTGTTTTTAAACTAATCTACATACACTTCCATCACTTCTATACATCCTCAAAAAGCAATCTTTCCCATCCATTCCCTCCAAAAAAGGAAATTTAAATAAATAATGACTCCAGAAACACGTTCAAGGAATCAATTAAACGATCCTCTCAAATCGAGTGTTCGTTGCCGATACCATAGCAACCATAGTATAAAGAGAGTAGTAGGCCAACTCCCGGCGTTTACGAGAGCACGGTACCTAAACTCGCGAGGCGCAGGGTTGTCGCTTGTCACATCGATATTTTAAATAATTATTGTATAAACAAACACCGACCGCTCACAGCAATGGCGCGGCCCTCACGAGATCGGTCCATGAGAAGGAACCGAGCGGCGTTGTGTGCGTGCGTCAAGCTTGCGTACGTGTACATGAACGGGGGGCGTGACCAAGCGCTCCGCGTACATACAAACGGCGCGATGTACCTTTGTTAGAAGATAACTTACTTCTCTCTTTATACTATGTCGATACGAAGAAAACGAGTGAGAGAAGTACCCTTAACAAATATAACGAAATTGATCAAATACCGCTTGTACCGAGAATTTAATGCTTAGAGACTTGACGTTTTATATTTTATTCGAGTATTTGCCGCTAAAGTATTAAAACAAAATGGCAATTAACAAGTGGAAATTATATCGAAATAAAGAGGATATCTAAATGGAGATTGCTAAAAGTAAAGTTTTTGAATTAAGACGTAAAAGTGGATCTTAAAGCTTCACGCGTCCTACGTACATTATTTGCTCGTAACTAAATCAGTATGTTATAGTAGGACGCGTGAGAGAAACAACAGAAGCTTCTAGAACATTTTACTTGTTACTTTTCACTTTCCTGATACGCCTTAAACATGATAAATCTCATATCTCATGACTATGATATATTTAAATTCAACATAAAAATATTTATTTTCTAAAACCATGACCTACCGCACATTACGTAACGAAAACTACGTCCAAAAATAACTAACTGCTTGAAGTGTGAATGTAATCCTCATTAGTACCGTCAAGTGCTGAAATACAAAAATATCTTAGAAAATATTTGCTTAAGACTTTCCATTCTATGGAAACTCGACTTATGGATATTTTCTTGACTCTTTTTGGTACAGTCTTTTACTTAAAAAGTAAATTCTTTCCTACAAACATAGTATTTAAATATAGTTTTAAATTAATGAACTTACAAACGTAGATATACAATCCATACTAATATTATAAATGCGAAAGTAACTCTGTCTGTCTGTCTGTTACTCAATCACGCCTAAACTACTGAACCAATTTGCATGAAATTTGGTATGGAGATATTTTGATACCCGAGAAAGGACATAGGCTACTTTTTATAGCGAGATATGTACCACGGGCGAAGCCGGGGCGTACCGCTAGATTTTCTATAAGTTAAATTATCCGATAGTAGTTCAACAATGGTCTAAGGTTTAAGTCTAGTTTTCCTAATAGTTTTCAATTCAACCAATCTCCAATTAATCAACATTAGTTTGGCTTACTACAATCACTTTATAACAAACTAGCGGTCCGCCCCGGCTTCGCCCGTGGTACAAATAAAAGGTAGCCTATGTTCTTTCTCAGGGTCTAAAGATTATCTGTGCCAAATTTCATCAAAATCGGTCCAGTAGTTTAGGCGTGAAAACCATAGATACATACATACATACAAACCTTACCTCTTTATAATATTAGTATAGACTAGCTTACCGCCCGCGGCTTCGCCCGCTTTGTCTAAAACCTAATAAATTATATACTAAAACCTTCCTCTTGAAATACTCTATCTATTAAAAAAAACCGCATCCAAATGCGTTGCGTAGTTTTAAAGATTTAAGCATACAAAGGGACATAGGGAAATAGGGACAGAGAAAGCGACTTTGTTTTATACTATGTAGTGATGAATTATCAAGCTAATAAGAAGTATAGAGATTTTTTTTAAATTAAACATCTCCACTACTTTAACAATAGCAGTTATAAAATAACCTGCACAAATTTTAATTCCCCGTATTATAAACCGTGCGCAATATGAATTCCATCTAGCGCTAACAAAATTACACCAGTCATATTCTTATTCATGCAACCGGAAAAATCCGGTTACGGCCGGCGTAAACCGGTTTCACTGAGGCGGGAAACGCACGGCATTATGAGGTGCAATGCTAAGAGGATTTGCCCCCGGTCTACAAATAGTTTGGTTAATTCAAATTTACATAACTCCACTGTGATTGTGGCGCGACTTCGCTGTGAAATGTTTAGAACATCTGGTATTACTTAGTATAAGAGTATCATGTTGTATGTATAAACAACTATTACCTATTATGGCTGGTTCACACTTTGATTAGTGCGAGTGCAGGTGATGAGTAGTACTACGTGTGGACAGCGACTGTTTAGTGCGAGTGTTTAGTAGGCTGTGTAGTAAAGTGAATAGAAGCGTGTTCTATTTTTTTGCGAGTGGACTGCGAGTAGCCACGTCCCGCGCGCCCTCCCTTCCCCCTCACTCGCAGCGTGCCTGCACTCGCACTAATCACCTGCACTCGCAGTCAATTGGACACTACTCGCACTACACACCTGCACTCGCACTAATCACCTGCACTCGCAGTCAATTGGACACTACTCGCACTACTCACCCGCACTCGCACTCATCACCTGCACTCGCACTAATCAAAGTGTGAACCAGCCATTTGGGTTAAAAAGATATATACAGCTCATCAGCTGTGCACCATCGTGCAAATATTGTGTAGTCGCTACAAAGAAGATGGAAAAATGAAGGTGTTATGTACAATTCCAAATTTCATATTAAATAACTTATTTAGACAGTTGTAAATGTAGATATAAACACAGAATATCTTTTAAATTGCAGATGCGTTCAATCCTTTACTCGCAACAGAAATCCCTACATCTTAATATCATTGGTCACAAAAGCACTATCACAAAGAACCATAAAAGGTGCGCTCTTTTGAACTCCTTTAAAAGAGTATGAGTAAAGTTTAACTTATGTTGCAATCGACTGGGACAAAGCTGATTCCTGAGTCAAAAGAAAATAAGTGACCGTCGCCGAGAATTGTTTCAAAGCGCGACGAGTTTTTTGCTAATTTAAACTTCTGAGAAAACTGTGGTATTATTTTTCTCTAGTTTAATGTTCTGTAATTTATATTTGGGTTTAAATATTTTTGTATTTAATAAGTAATGAATAATTTAGCACTTATTGTGAGTCACAACTAATACAGTAAATAATTACCTTATAATATTTCTGTGTGTTCGTCTATCTGTCCAATGTGTCCGTATATTCAACTAATTTAACTGTGGAATAAATTTGACAGAATTTTAACAAAGACATCACGATGTTTACGGTCCACAATATTCCTTTTTTCCATTTTATAAACGACAAAGATTATTTTATGACGACAAAATTGATCCACTAAAAATCTATATGAATTATTCACTTTTAATGCTCTAACAATCCGAATTCCCGGCTTAACTTCAGGCTAAGAGGACACTGTTAATAGAGTCAGTAATCCGGGTTCTGACAAAAAGCCATCTCGACACATAGACTTGTTTCGTAAATGGATTCCGTGTGAACTTCAAGCGGTTAGGAAGTGATAGAATTGATCGTTTTTGTGAGAATTTAACGTTTTAACTGTTCTTATTGTTTTGGGTGTCGTGGGTTTTTGTGGTATTATAATGAAAAGGGATAATTAGGGACAAATTTATGGCTTAATAGATATCCCACCAAAAACATTTTCATGTAAAATGTTGCCAAGACGAGCCCATATGACTCGCACTGTCAAAAAGTTATCAGATCTCATGTAGAGCCAAGCTTCTAACACTACACGCCCTAACTCTACAAGGCCTAACTTCACAAACTCTACACCTTAGTCAAAATAATATGTGGCTTGGCCATTTCGCTACATTCACATCGGCGTAAGGTGAAAAATTAATTCACTGTTCATTACTTTTGTGTTATACAATAGTTCTTGTAGTAACGAACGGCCAAGCCACATATTTTGACTAAGGTGTAGAGTTTGTGAAGTTAGGCCTTGTAGAGTTAGGGCGTGTAGTGTTAGAAGCTTGGCTCTACATGAGATCTGATAACTTTTTGACAGTGCGAGTCATATGGGCTCGTCTTGGCAACATTTTACATGAAAATGTTTTTGGTGGGATTTCATTTCTTTTTGTAAGTTGTTTGTAACAATTTTTTTTTTTTATTTTTCTAACAAGGAGTACCTATACATATATATATATGTATATATCTAGGGGAACCAAGTTTTAGATTATTAGATTAGACCTCCTGCGTCATCAAAATTTAATTTAAAATTACAGGTCTCATACAAACTCCCATCCCCTAGTTTAAGGGGTTGGGGGATGAAAGTTACAAGTTTTATAATTTTTTTGTTGTTTGTGTGCTAATACTAGCTTACATACAAAATTTCAGCTTTCTAGGACATTAGGAAATACCTTAAGAATTTTGATGATCATCAGTGAGTCAGTGACGTAATTAGCGTTTTTTAGATATAAATAAAATCTGAAGTATAAAGGCTAATGTAATTAAAACTTAATATGTTCAATAAGTCCGCTATTGACAATATATCTCGAAAATTTTGTTGATCTAGCATAATCCAAACCCAAGTTATGAGGGTTCAAAAAAACGTCGAAGCGCTTCGAGAAAAGGTAGGTAGTGCCCGTGCGCTTCGTTTGGCTCGTCTTGGCGTCTTGGCGGGGGCACTACCGTGCCCCCAGATAGCTTATGAGAGTTTAGGCACAGTTTAGGTTTAGGTATAGGGGGTATTTTAAACCCAGTTTAAGTAACGAAATTTTAATTTTGAAATTCTTAATGCAATTAAACTGTATGCAATAAGTTTATTTAAAAATCAATTTCATGTATACTTCATCTTGTATTGATGGTATTAATTGTCGTATGTAAAAAGCGGTATTTTTATTAAAAAATAAATAATTCATGCATAGATTACTTTACTATTCATAGCGCAAATGAAAATTAATATCTATACATATAATAAAATCGTAGGAAAGTCAAAACTGTACATTGAATATTTTTTTAAAAGAATACATAATCCATGATCTATAATCGATATAGAAGCCAAAAACATAGTTTTTAGAATTTTTGTCTGTTTGTCTGTTTGTCGGTTTGTCTGTTTGTCTGTTTGTCTGTATGTTTGTCCAGGCTAATCTCAGAAAGTACTGCACGGATTTACTTCAAATTTTGCATGAATATTACTAACAGGTCGGGTCAGGCTGTTATATACATATTATCATGCTATCACCTTCGGGGGAGGAGCTGTGAACCTTTATTTTTCTTACGTATTCCGTGTACTACGACAGCGTACAATATGAAGACTCATGTTTAAATGTTGTTTTTGAGTAAGCCATGCTATTGTCTACCTTTACACTATAAAAACTACATCATTTAAGTAATTTTGGCAGAGAAACAGTATAATGAATCTTAGTAGTATAAAGACAAATTTAAAACAGCGCCATCTATGAGATTTCATTAAAATTAAATCAATTTACATAATATTAACGCTCCTTGGAAATTCATAATTTAAATATTATGATGTTGGTGAGTTTGTTTTTTTTTAAAGTTAAATAAATAATTCATATCTTCCCAGAGTAAATTTCAGGTGCGCTTATATTTCATGTGAATATACTTAATTGAGGGTAGATGTTTATTATTTGATGTTAGTTACAGTTATATAGGTAATAGACGTAGTATTTGTATTCTCTTTGGGTAATAGTAGATAACAGTGATTGTGTTCATTGGTTACATTTTTAAAAATCTTCGGCTTTTTTTTAATTTTCGCCTTCTTGCGTTCCCACAAAAGATAAGTTGTAGCTTTTATATTTATTGTTTATTATAATTATATAGTTAGACTCATGTTTTTAATTAGTTAAAGTTATGACAAAATAAGAAAATGATGAAATTTTATTTTTATCATGTATAACTTTTACAAGACTATATTATACGCCCAAAGAAGGTCATTTTAGTTCTTGATAAAACTTTATTTGTTAGTAGCTTTTTATTAAAATTAGGTACACTTATCTTTTGATTTTTTTTTATTTACAGATTCAATGTTCATAAAAATTGACGATTTGCGTGAGGATGTAGTGGAAATTAGTAACCTTGCGCGTGGTCAATCAATATTCAATACATATTATAATAAAATTCTAGAAAAGTGATGTCTGTACAATGAAAATATGTAAAAAAATAGCAGGGGTTATTATTAAATCGATCTCAAACCCAAAACCGTAGTTATAATTTTTTTGTCTGTTTGTCTGTATGTTTGTGCACGCTAATCTCAGAAACGGCGTATCCGATTTAGATGCGGTTTTCACTAATATATTGTGGTAATCTTCATTTAACATTAAGTGTTTATTTCATGTTAATCGGTTTGTAAATAAAAAAGTTATGACCATTTAAGTATTCACGGCGAACATTTGCAAAGGCATTCTATTGTACACTATACAGTGTACGATAAAACGTAAGTTATCTGTTATACGCTACAGTAATTATTCCAAGGGTGGGGGGGTAAGCTGAGGTAGTAGGGGGGGAAGGGGTCAAATTAGAATTATGCTTACTTCTAGGTAAATTTTATACATAAAATGTCCTTTAAATTATGTATGTCGTATTATATTTTTAACCCCTTTTAACCATTTTTAACCATCAAAAAGATGGGTGATAAGTGTTTGACCGCTATGTTTGTCTGTTTGTGCCACCGTAGCTCGCTAACAGGTAATACGAATTAGATGCGTGTTAGGCAGTATATTTTCCGACGCTGGTTCTTAGATAAAGTGTATCAAAATCGGTTCATCCATTTATTATACCTAGGTATATAGAGGTAAAAGTGGGAATGTGGGAAAAAATATTAGTTATATTTTTATCCAATTCGGTTTATCCATTTATTAGATTACAGCGGTGAAAGTGGGAATGAACAATAATCGAATGTGGTCAAATAATATACTCAAGGGGCATATCAAAATATAAAAGAGCAACGTGTTTTATCGAAATCGGTTCATCCGTTTATTACATTTAGGGGTGACAGTGGTTAGATAAATAAACCAAATATGGAGCATCAAACGACAGGATATGACGTGTACATATAGGTATAATTAGATAATATGGTTTACATCAAAATCGGTTCTGCCATTTACTAGGTGTGGAAAGAGAAGGGTTGAAAGTCTGTGAAAGAAGAGGGGGATATGGGAGCGAGAGGATAGCCACACCCTGGAAATTTTGAACTCTACTCAAAGCCACATAGGCCTGGCTCTTGGCAATTTTTTTTTCCTAAAGATACCACTTCTTTTGCCACTGTGATCCATTACAATTTGTGCACGGTTACGGCCCAACTTAAAAGATGTCAAGGAGCAACAAACTTATAGATATCAATATGATGTAGGAATGTAATATGGAGGTAGAGGTAGGTCTCGCTCACTTGAAAATATCACATGAAAATAAGAAACCGAAGTTAAAAATTTAAAAATTAAAAAGAAAAACCCAACGCAACGAAGGAAAAGGAATAAATAATAATTTTACAAACTTCCCGACGATCTTTAAAATTAAGTACCATTATAAAAAAAATATAATTGTATATGATATGATAAGGATGGTATGGCAGCCCCGATGACTTTGTTTTTTTTTTTTATAAATATTTAAAATGGTATTTATTTTTAAAGATCTTCGGGAAGTTTGTAAAATTAGTGAAACTTTTATTACATCGTCTCAAACTTTTTGGTCTGTGTAGCGCATGTCGCGTGACGGTCGGCTGCCGAGTAGGTATAAAGCAGTGTTCGGAGTCATTATCGTACAAATACGATAATTTTGTGCCTAAGTTTCACTTTTACCGTGGTTTCATAAAACCACACAACATTTTTTCCTTTTTCTATGCACTTTTCTTCGTTGCGTTGAGTTTTTTTTTATTTAATTTTTATTGCACGGTCTAAACGGTTTAGTTACTACGGCGTGAGACAGGAAAGATCTGAGCGCTGAGACAAACGTCAAAACGCAAAGGAATAGAATCCGCTATCGATACTAATTATTGTCTTAAGCGTATGATGTTTTGATAAGGATTTGTTCACCTTACCAACGACGACGACGACCACGAACAAAATTTTCATCCAGTCGTAATTTAACAAAATTGTGCAAAACACAATTAAAAATAAATTATTAAAATTTCCTGTCGTTCTGGTGATTGGAATTTTTATTTTTGAGATCAACGAATGAAAAAATAGATTTTTCGTAGAAACGGTTATATATATTGTCAAAAACATCCATACAAGGAAGGAATTTATTTTTATTTTTTAGCTCAGTTTAGTAATAAATTTTACTAACAGTTCGTTTAATTATTTATGGTAGTACGTGTTTATTCAATAAAAGTTAAGTAGTAACTACCTACTATGCAGTCACTATTCCACGCGGACGAAGTCGCGGGCACAGCTAGTTTTAGATATTTTACATTTTGGCTTTTCGATGTAGTAACTTTTAATTTTTAACTACATAAAAATATTGTTTTTCAACCGATCAATAATAATTATTTAAGTACAAACTTCCAAAAAGATTACACAAGGCTAATAACCTAGAAAAAAGTTAGGTATTGGCTATTCTTAATAAATTATTAAAATATCTATCTAGATTGGTCATACTTATTTCAAATCACAACGTACTGATCCACTTATATTTCTTCAACTAGCTGTGCCCGCGACTTCGTCCGCGTGGAATAGTGACTGCATAGTAGGTAGTTACTACTTAACTTTTATTGAATAAACACGTACTACCATAAATAATTAAACGAATATTAAAACATATATTATTTGACCACATTCGATTATTGTTCATTCCCACTTTCACCGCTGTAATCTAATAAATGGATAAACCGAATTGGATAAAAATATAACTAATATTTTTTCCCACATTCCCACTTTTACCTCTATATACCTAGGTATAATAAATGGATGAACCGATTTTGATACACTTTATCTAAGAACCAGCGTCGGAAAATATACTGCCTAACACGCATCTAATTCGTATTACCTGTTAGCGAGCTACGGTGGCACAAACAGACAAACATAGCGGTCAAACACTTATCACCCATCTTTTTGATGGTTAAAAATGGTTAAAAGGGGTTAAAAATATAATACGACATACATAATTTAAAGGACATTTTATGTATAAAATTTACCTAGAAGTAAGCATAATTCTAATTTGACCCCTTCCCCCCCTACTACCTCAGCTTACCCCCCCACCCTTGGAATAATTACTGTAGCGTATAACAGATAACTTACGTTTTATCGTACACTGTATAGTGTACAATAGAATGCCTTTGCAAATGTTCGCCGTGAATACTTAAATGGTCATAACTTTTTTATTTACAAACCGATTAACATGAAATAAACACTTAATGTTAAATGAAGATTACCACAATATATTAGTGAAAACCGCATCTAAATCGGATACGCCGTTTCTGAGATTAGCGTGCACAAACATACAGACAAACAGACAAAAAAATTATAACTACGGTTTTGGGTTTGAGATCGATTTAATAATAACCCCTGCTATTTTTTTACATATTTTCATTGTACAGACATCACTTTTCTAGAATTTTATTATAATATGTATTGAATATTGATTGACCACGCGCAAGGTTACTAATTTCCACTACATCCTCACGCAAATCGTCAATTTTTATGAACATTGAATCTGTAAATAAAAAAAAATCAAAAGATAAGTGTACCTAATTTTAATAAAAAGCTACTAACAAATAAAGTTTTATCAAGAACTAAAATGACCTTCTTTGGGCGTATAATATAGTCTTGTAAAAGTTATACATGATAAAAATAAAATTTCATCATTTTCTTATTTTGTCATAACTTTAACTAATTAAAAACATGAGTCTAACTATATAATTATAATAAACAATAAATATAAAAGCTACAACTTATCTTTTGTGGGAACGCAAGAAGGCGAAAATTAAAAAAAAGCCGAAGATTTTTAAAAATGTAACCAATGAACACAATCACTGTTATCTACTATTACCCAAAGAGAATACAAATACTACGTCTATTACCTATATAACTGTAACTAACATCAAATAATAAACATCTACCCTCAATTAAGTATATTCACATGAAATATAAGCGCACCTGAAATTTACTCTGGGAAGATATGAATTATTTATTTAACTTTAAAAAAAAACAAACTCACCAACATCATAATATTTAAATTATGAATTTCCAAGGAGCGTTAATATTATGTAAATTGATTTAATTTTAATGAAATCTCATAGATGGCGCTGTTTTAAATTTGTCTTTATACTACTAAGATTCATTATACTGTTTCTCTGCCAAAATTACTTAAATGATGTAGTTTTTATAGTGTAAAGGTAGACAATAGCATGGCTTACTCAAAAACAACATTTAAACATGAGTCTTTATATTGTACGCTGTCGTAGTACACGGAATACGTAAGAAAAATAAAGGTTCACAGCTCCTCCCCCGAAGGTGATAGCATGATAATATGTATATAACAGCCTGACCCGACCTGTTAGTAATATTCATGCAAAATTTGAAGTAAATCCGTGCAGTACTTTCTGAGATTAGCCTGGACAAACATACAGACAAACAGACAAACAGACAAACCGACAAACAGACAAACAGACAAAAATTCTAAAAACTATGTTTTTGGCTTCTATATCGATTATAGATCATGGATTATGTATTCTTTTAAAAAAATATTCAATGTACAGTTTTGACTTTCCTACGATTTTATTATATGTATAGACTAGATTTCCACCCGCGGCTTCACCCGCGTTTGCAAAGGATAACCCGCATAGTTCCCGTTCCCGTGGGATTTCCGGGATAAAAACTATCCTATGTGTTAATCCAAGTTACCCTCTATATGTGTGCTAAATTTCATTGTAAACGGTTCAGTAGTTTTTACGTGAAAGAGTAACAAACATCCATACATCCATACATCCTTACAAACTTTCGCCTTTATAATATACTAGATTTCCGCCCGCGGCTTCGCCCGCGGCTTCGCCCGCGTTTGCAAAGGAAAACCCGCATAGTTCCCGTTCCCGTGGGATTTCCGGGATAAAAACTATCCTATGTGTTAATCCAAGTTAACCTCTATATGTGTGCTAAATTTCATTGTAAACGGTTCAGTAGTTTTTACGTGAAAGAGTAACAAACATCCATACATCCATACATCCTTACAAACTTTCGCCTTATAATATATATTAGATGTTTGTATGATTTTCTCTACCAAATTCTGTATATAAAACGTACGATAATAAAGTTAATAAGAAATATTGTAACCGCACTAAAATTAGTTACGTGAAAGGGGCACATAATCTATTAGCCTTCCCGAGGGGTGCCTTATATTTGATGCTGCATACTAATTATGTTTGGTCCCACCTGCATATAGAGATACTGGAAGCGACACGGGTTTTCTGTGATTTAGTATGTGTTACTTTTATAGCTTTGAAATTATGTTATTGTGTTATAACATTACTTTGTTTAGTTGCTATCAAGACTGCACTGCAAAAATACACTGCAAAAAGTAAGGTGCATATTTTTTGCAGTGTTGGAATTGTCTCAAACTCCCATACATTATTATTGATTGTTACATTTTTTTATTAAAGGAAAAGCCCATTAATAAATGTAAAATAAACCATAAATACAATAATCATCTTGGTGCGAAAGTAGTAAAAGAAGACATCAAGGTGTGCGACTAGTAAATATATATGTCGTTTCTAGTTCTTTATATCTATGGTATTATGTAATAAGCTAGTGGCAGAACATGGCGTCAGTAATATTCGGAGCTACCGTTGGTTTTATTTAATATAACCGAGCTCCACACGCCAGGAAGAATGGCTAGCTTTATATTTTATATTTTGTTAATTAAAATCTCATGTGATTTATTAGCTTTTTCGATTTTATTTGGCTTTGGAGGTGAATAATTTCGTAATTCATAGTAGAGTTCATGTTAGACTATAGTTTAAAGTGGGAAGTATGCTCTACTTCAGAAAAACGCAAAAAAATCAGTCAGCACGAAAACTTTGTTTTCTTTATTGCAGAGCAAGTAAACAGTAGATGGGCCACCTGTTCTTAAAAGGTGAAGAATAGAAATCTATATCATGATCAATTGGCATTTTTCACTTATAATACCACAAGAGCTTCAAAATTATCGGGTATTTTCCGATAGGTTCGATGCAAACAAATGAAGGAGTCAAGTTTTTAGTCAAGGTTAAAAAATCACGAGCGCGAAGCGCGAGTGATTTTTCCTGAAAAACTTGCCGACTTTATTTGTTTGCAGGGAACCTTGAGGGAAATGCCAGATAATTTTGAAGCTCGTGTGGTATTCGGGAGATTATTTTTCCGTCCCAAATGTCGGCCAATAATTTCACAATTGAATTGAACCTGTCAGTTTGACGTCAACGACCAGAGAAAATTTTCAAAAAATTATCACTATAATACCATATGTAGGTTGTACCACGTGACGTCGAATGGTGCAATTCTATTGGTCGGAAAAATAATCTTCAATAACAACCCGGAAATAGGCAGTGTAACAATATATTTTGATATCAGTCTTCAGTCTATGAAAATTATATAATGGTGCGCGCAAATTCTCTTTAGCACTTGCGCTCGCGCTCTATATAAGAAATAGATAATAAGCTAGTATTCAAATCTCACAAATATATATGCCACTGTTTACTTAATACAATGAAACTTTTACAATAATATAACTATAAATTATCACCATAAAGCGCGTCACACACGGTGAAGATACAAATGACCCACAAAATTTCGCGTCATTTGTAACAGGATGGCGGTTCTACAGGTGTCTTAGTACGCAATGACAAAAAGAAAAATGATGGTCCGAACGCTGATACCGGATGCGTTAAGATACTGTAATATAAAATATAACAGTATCTTAAGATAAAATATTATAGTATCTTCACCGTGTGTGACGCGCTTAATGCAGTATTTTCGAATTCTAAGCGTGTCCCAATTTACTTGAACACGCTTCAATAGCAACATTCTTTCAACATTACTTTTAATAAAACTTCATAAAACTACTATATTGTTACTTTATTAAACCCATTGTGGAACAGTCGCGCAATTTACGGCACATTTTGCATTTCAACTGAAATGAATAATTTAATATTCGTACGGTTCTGCAAATTATGAATAATGAGCATTTTATGTTTATCCGATTCGTTTGCGAATGTTTCCGTTGATATGCGCTGGAACGGTGTTTTAATATTGTTGAGTCTGAATTTTAAATATACTGATTTATTTCTTTTTTCCCCTTACAAAGGGGTTTGGATAAAGTTGGCGTCGTGATGAACTTTCGCAGCCAGTGATGAAACTTGGATATTTAAAAAGAGCAATTTATTGTGAGCGAAAGTTATTATGGACACAACTCTCGAAACGTATTAGGAACAGACATATTTGGTTTTGTATTTTTCATTTACCTAGATAGATTATTCTGAGTTTTTTAGGTTTTTCCTTTATTTATTTAATAATTCTAATCGAAACTATGTATGTGAATTACTAGCTGCGCTCCGCGGTTTCAACCACGTAGCTCCGCTCCTGTTGGTCTTAGCGTGATGATATAGCCTATAGACTTCCTCGATGAATGGGCTATCTTACACCGAAAGAATCTTTCAAATCGGATCAGTAGTTCTTGAGATTAGCACGTTCAAATAAACAAACTCTTCCGCTTTATAATATTAGTATAGATTGGTACAGATTATATTCATTAAACACAATTATTCTAATTCAAACGCACCTCCCAAACCGAATAAAACACATAACTTAAATACCTAAACCTATTATATTTTAAATGTAACAGCCTGCACTGGAAAAATATACATGGTGTTCGATTAATTCACGGTACAAAGAGCGCAAACAATAACATTAGCACAGCTGTATAACGCCAAAATAAATACATATCGACGCAAGCGTCAGCCCGGCAAGAGATACGGCATTGTTTTTATAAACACTATTTTTTATGTCAAAGCATCGAATGTTTTTATTGCTCTTTCGCATTGTAAACGGGTTAATTGTTTCTGTTAGAGATAGTTTATCAGGTTTTTGTTGATATGTTGGTTGTTATATACTACCAAGCCTATAGTAAAATCCGATAGTAAAATCTACAAGTTGATATCGCCTCTATACCATTGCATAATCTTTGGTATATTTAATAGTCGCCTCTGCGTACATACATACTCATCGGTAGCATTCATGGATACATTTTGCTGACTTGCATCGACATCGAAATTGGATCGCCGCTATGGATTCCACCTTACTTAGCCTCTAACCTCGAGCAAGTCCATTGGTATTTAAAGTAATTTTAATGTTTAATTTTTATTTGTAATATTTCTTTAATAAAGTTATCTTTGAAAATTGGTTTTTTTTGGGACTCTCGGGCGCGATAAATATAATTGGCGCAGTCGGTAGGATTTCCGGGTCCCCCAGGATACAAAATTAGGGAAAATTCTGGAGGAGATAGGCGTTTCCAGCCGAACCGGAAATTAGAAGAACAACGTGGCCGAGCATCCAAACCTCGATACCTCCCAAAGAAATGCCGAGATTTATGTGAGTACACTTTATTTCAGTGATTGCTCCTTTATTTCCTATGTTAGTTTTAGATTTTTTTTTTTCAACACGTATTATAAAATTTTCGATCCTGAAAATTTTAATTAATATTTTATAGGCGTATAGAACTTTAAATCAATAAGAATTAAAATTTTCTTTTGATTATAGAAATAGGTAAAATTTTAAAAATTTAATTGAAGGAAATTAAAATCATTTTTCCATTATAATAATTATAAAATTTAGATTTATGTTAATATTTTAATTAAATGAGTAGTAGGGAAGAATTAATTGACAGATTAAGACAACTTGACGATTCAGAAATTAGTGAAATTAACAGGGATATTTTAGTTGATAATTTAAGACAATTTGAAGAATCTAAAATGGCTACCCTAGATGATATCTGTAAAGCCCTCCGTTTAGTTCCTGAATTTGATGGGAATTCTCATGTTTTAGTAAGATTTATTAATATTTGTGATCAGTTAGTTGCAAAGTATGGTCAGGCCGGTGATCAATTAATTAATTCGGGTCTTTTAAATGGAATTTTGAACAAAGTAGTTGGTGCTGCCGCGCGACAAATTAATGCCAACGGTATCCCCAACGATTGGACTAGCATTCGTAATTCTTTAATAAATAATTTTGCAGACCAAAGAGACGAAACTGCACTATACAATGATCTAGCTTTATTAACACAAGGGTCTAACACGCCGCAAGAATTTTATGAACGTTGCCAGAACTTATTCAGTACAGTTATGACGTATGTTTCACTGCATGAATCTCTTGTTTCCACTGTCGATGCTAAACGAGAACTTTATAAAAAATTAACCCTTCAAGCATTTTTACGTGGATTAAAAGATCCTTTAGGTTCTCGTATTAGATGTATGCGTCCAGAAACGATAGAAAAAGCTCTAGAGTTAGTACACGAAGAAATTAATACCATGTATATTCAGAATAGGAATTCACACGTATCAGATAAAAAACCTAGTGACAATAATCAGCCTTTTAAAATGCCTATTCATAGTTTTCAGCCCTTCAGGCCTAATAATTTTAATATGCCAGGTCCGTCTAGACCACAATTTATGCATAAGCCACCATTTTCACCCCAACATCAATTTAAAATGCCTTTTAATCAACCTCGAATGCCCACGCGCACCCAACAAATTTTCAGTGCACCACTTTCAAATAATAATCAAGGTTTTCAAGTACAAACTAGACCGCAACCATCATCTCAAGGCCCTAAGCCTATGAGTGGAGTTTCTCATTTTGTGACTAGGGAAAGACCGATGCAACCAGGTCCTAGTGGATGGAATTGGTCCAAGCAGGGCAATCCACCACCCTCTAATTATTTTAAACCCCGAGATGTTAATGTGAATGAATGTGCAAGCTTAGAATACGATACTCCTGATTATTATAATTATGATGATTACTATAATTACTATGATAATTATTACAATTATGAAGGTTATTATAATGACTATCCCGTAATGAACCAATATGAATATAGTGAAAGCCCTATAGTCGAGGAGTTAGTAGCACAGCCCCAGTCAGAACCAGAACCATCAACAAATGAAAATTTTCAGAAGGTTCAGAGTATAAAAAAGTTAAAATAGAATTAAATCTCCAAACTCAACGCCAATTGCCATTTATTCGCATTTCCCTCGGAAATGGATTCTATTTAAAATTTTTGATAGATACTGGAGCAAATCAATCCTTTATTAGTCCACAGGCCGTAGAACAATATTTTCCAGACATACCACTAAATTTTGATCCGTTTGAAGTCACTAACGTCCATGCAACTAGTAGAAACAATTATTCAATTACATTACCTTGTTTCGAGGAATTCAATGATAACTGTAATATTAAATTATACGTATATAAATTTCATAATTATTTTGAAGGTCTGATAGGGATGGATTTGTTAACTAAATTTGAAGCTAAATTAGATCTTAAAAATTCAACATTAATTACTAAAAATGCCATAAACCCAATTAAGTTATATAATTCTCGAAATTTTAATTTGTATGAAAAAGTTATTCCAAGTGAAACCTCTTTACTTCTTAGATTGCCAATAAACGCCGCGGATGGTGAAGTTTTAGTGCCAGAACAAATAATTTGCAATTGCATTATAAGTGAATGTTTAACTACAGTTAAAAATAATAAAGCCATAGTTCAGGTAACCAATCATACTAAAAATGACATAATTTTTTCATTAGACCATCCGACAGAAGCAACTATTTTTAATTCCGAATTTTCACAAGAATCTTCAAACCGTGCCAGTGACGTTATTTCACGTTTGCGAACAGACCATTTAAATGAGGAAGAAAAAGCCAATTTAACAGGACTTTGTAGTAAATATGCAGACGTTTTTTATATTGAAGGAGAATCTTTGTCTTTTACGAACAAAATTAAACATAAAATCCGTACATATGATGAGGTCCCCGTATATACAAAAAGCTACCGTTATCCATATATTTTGCGTGATGAGGTAAAAGACCAAATATCAAAAATGCTAAGTCAGGGCATAATTAGACCATCGGAATCTGCCTGGAGCTCTCCGATCTGGATTGTCCCTAAAAAAATGGACGCCTCGGGGAAGCAGAAATGGAGGTTAGTCATTGATTTTCGCAAGGTTAACGAAAAAACAATCGACGACAAATATCCCATACCTAATATCAATGATATTCTTGACAAATTAGGGAAATGTCAATATTTCACAACCTTAGATCTAGCATCAGGTTTCTATCAGGTGGAAATGTCGGAGGAGGATATTCATAAAACCGCTTTCAGTGTAGAAAACGGCAAATATGAATTTCTCAGAATGCCAATGGGCTTAAAAAATAGTCCCTCCACGTTCCAAAGAGTTATGGATAATATTCTTAAAGGACTTCAAAATGTCATTTGCTTAGTTTATCTCGACGATATAATTGTATTTTCAACTTCATTACAGGAACATATAATAAATCTAGAAAAGGTTTTCCAAAGATTACGTGAATCTAACTTTAAAATTCAGCTTGACAAATCAGAATTTTTAAAACACGAGACAGCATATCTAGGACATATAATAACTGAAGAAGGAATAAAACCTAATCCCGATAAAATTTCGGCAATTCAAAAATTCCCTATTCCTAAAACATCTAAAGAAATAAAATCATTCCTGGGTTTAGTAGGCTACTACCGAAAATTCATTCCCGATTTTGCTAAGATCACGAAACCATTAACCCAATGTTTAAAAAAGGGAAAGAAAATTACTTTTGACTCAGATTACGTTAACAGTTTCGAACGATGTAAGACACTTTTAACTAATGATCCTATTTTAATATACCCTGACTTTGACAAGGACTTTTTACTGACAACTGACGCTTCTAATTTTGCAATAGGTGCAGTACTTTCACAAGGACCCATAGGATCTGACAAACCAATAGCGTACGCTTCTCGTACTTTGAATGATAGCGAAGTAAATTATAGCACAATTGAAAAAGAATTGTTAGCCATAGTATGGGCAACTAAGTATTTTCGTCCTTATCTTTTTGGACGTAAATTTAAAATTTTAACGGACCATAAACCATTACAGTGGGTTATGAGTCTGAAGGAACCAAATTCTAGACTAACGAGATGGAGATTAAAATTAAGCGAGTTTGATTTTACTACCCAATATAAGCCCGGCAAAAAGAACACAAATGCCGACGCTCTATCTCGTGTAGAAATCTTTAACGAAGAGATAAGTTCAATAGTAGGCAATACATCCAAAGTATCTGTAGCCGACGACTCCGAAAGTACCATGACCGCCCATACCTCTAATGAAAACCCAATCCTTGAAATACCTATATCCTCTGAGCCCTTAAATAAATTTCATCGCCAGTTAGTTTTAAATATTGTTAGTGATGTAAAGAAACGTACAATGGTTACTAAACCGTTCGATACTCATTCCAGGATATCTATACAATTATCAGAATCAAATTTAGAAACAGATTTAATCAATGCTATTAAAGAATATGTAAACCCTAAAATAAAGACCGGTATACTTATTAACCCTCCGTTAGGTATGTACAAAATAGTCCCAATATTACAGGAAAAATTTAAAAGCTCATGCATGAAAGTTTTTATAGCTAAAATAGAATTAGAAAACGTCAAGGAATATCTTAGGCAACAAGAAATTATTCGTAATTATCATGAAGGCAAAACCAATCATCGCGGGATAAATGAATGCTACCTTGCACTTTCAGCACGTTACTTCTGGCCTGAAATGAAAGAACATATTACAAAGTATATTAATGATTGCACAATATGTGGTCAAGCTAAGTATGACAGGAACCCTATTAGACCTAAGCTTAATTTAGTACCCCCAGCTACAAAACCTTTTGAGATCGTGCATATGGACACCTTTACAGCTAATAATGAAAAATATGTAACCCTTATAGATGTTTTTTCGAAATATGGACAGGCATACTTACTTAGAGATGGTACGGCACTCAGCGTCATACAGGCTTTGTTAACATTTAGTACTCACCACGGTTTACCACTTACCATAATTACTGATCAGGGTACAGAATTTAATAACCAAATGTTTTCAGAATTTTGTAAAATTCATAAAATAATTCATCATCAAACTTTGGCTCATTCCCCTAACGCTAATGGTAATATAGAACGTTTTCATTCGACTTTGCTTGAACATCTCCGTATATTAAAATTAAAACAGCGTGATCAACCTGTAATTAATTTAATGCCTTACGCTTTAATTGCATATAATAGCTCCATACATAGTTTTACTAAATGTAAACCCTATGACCTTATATTAGGGCATACTGATCCACGTGACCCTACTGACGTCGATTTAACTATTCATTTACTTCAACAGTATATGCAATCTCATAGAGAACAAATGAAACAGGTTTATGACGTTGTGAATGAATCATCATTAGCTAACAGAGAGGCTATCATTGAAAAACGTAATGAAACTAGAGAAAATGAAGTAGATTATGAACCTAACCAGCAGATTTTTGTCAGTAACCCCTCAGCTTCCAGATCTAAACTCGCACCTCGATATACCCAGGACACTGTTTTAGCAAACTTACCTATTCATATTTATACATCCAAAAAGAAAGCTCCTATAGCTAAAAATAGGCTAAAACGAATCCCTAAGACCGCCAAATTGTTGCAGGGTGCTGATCATGATGCTTCTAACATCAACACTAGCTCTCGAGATAAAACTTGAAGATCTTGGAGAAAGCCCTGGAATTTTACCCTTTAAGTTAGGTCCCATGCAACTAACCCATCATTATCATACATTTTTACAGTTTATAGAATTAAGGGAAATAGATTCTAACATTAGTTTAGTGCAGTCTCAGCTAAGTGAAATTAGAAGTAAGTTAGATAACTTTACTTATGCTGTCTATGAATCGCAAATAGATTATTTAAGTGATAAACTTGATTTTGCTTTGCAACAATTAAAAACTCTAGAACCCTTAAGGTTTAAGAGAGGCTTAATAGATAGTCTTGGGTCAGTAATTAAGAGTATAACTGGAAATTTAGATTATTCGGATGCAGTAAAGTATGATCAAGCTCTTTCAGTACTTAAGAAAAATCAAGATAAAATAGTTATTGAACAGAATCATCACATCAGTCTTAGCAAAGATTGGATGGATGAACAAAATAAAATTATTGCTGAAATTATAGAAAGTCAAAATAAAATTAATACAACATTATTTATGATATTAAACCCTGACTCATTTCCTTCACCGGATATAGTTAAATTTGCGAAATTCGCACAAGCATTAGCAATAAGCAGTAATAATGTAGACAGTTTAGTAAGCGAAATAACTAGGTTAGAGAATGCGCTAGCATTTTGCAGTGCTTCGCGCACTCATCATTCTATGATAGGTATAGGTGTAATGAAAAATATGTTAAGTAAGCTTAAGACATTTTATAATAAAGAAGAAATATTAGATTTAGAAATTAGAGACTATTACAATATAATTAAGCCAGCATCTTATTTTAATGGAGATCAGTTAGTTTTTGCTTTTAAATTTCCTATAGTTTCACCACTCGAATATAACTTTTATAAATTAGCTATTGTTCCTAATAAAAATAGGCAAGCTATAATCCCTCCTTCTCCTTTCCTTGCAATCACTGATAATATGCACGTGTACATAGAGGCAGAATGCCCGAAGTCAGGCATGAGGTACTTATGTGAAGACGAGCTCCACCACATGCTGAAACCCCAGCCGGACTGTATCAGCAACATCGTTGAAGGAAATCTCCATGAAGACAGGTCCTGCGAAATGACTACCGTAAACCTGATGAAACCTGCAATGGAAAAACTTGATGACCGCCACTACGTCGTCGTGTTCCCATCTCCAACTGAAGCCCGGTTATCCTGCGAAAGAGAAGAAATCATTAATCTCAATGGAAGCTACCTCGCTACAATACCACCTACCTGCAAGCTGCACACAGAAGACTTCACCATCGTCAACACCAACGATCACATCAAAGGACAGCCCATAAAAATTACTAAAGTTTCAGCTCATGTAAAAGAGCCTACCTTATCCTTCTCTATTAAAAGTAATTCAATCAGCCTTAAGAAACTTCATGAAATTCAAGACAAGATTCACCATCAAGAACCTATTCAATTAGAACAAACTCCAATGTTCTATAACACAACTATTCCCTTCTATACTATATTATTCAGTGCTATTGCACTTTCTCTCATAATTTTGGGCAGAAGATTAATCCTGAACAGAAGAAAGAAGAATGAAGAAAGAAGCCAATCAAGCAAGAAGCCTCGCCAAGAACAAACTTATGCTGAACCTGGACCAAGCCAAGACTGTGGAAAGCTGCCAATGACATTTTTTCCTGTCGTTCAAAAATAGTCCTTGAACTAAGGGGGGAGGTGTTATATACTACCAAGCCTATAGTAAAATCCGATAGTAAAATCTACAAGTTGATATCGCCTCTATACCATTGCATAATCTTTGGTATATTTAATAGTCGCCTCTGCGTACATACATACTCATCGGTAGCATTCATGGATACATTTTGCTGACTTGCATCGACATCGAAATTGGATCGCCGCTATGGATTCCACCTTACTTAGCCTCTAACCTCGAGCAAGTCCATTGGTATTTAAAGTAATTTTAATGTTTAATTTTTATTTGTAATATTTCTTTAATAAAGTTATCTTTGAAAATTGGTTTTTTTTGGGACTCTCGGGCGCGATAAATATAATTTGGTAGTCTGGTAAAAATAATAAAGGGAAGGACATACAGGTGCAATTAAATATTCAATGAAATTTGTCTCAATGATATGTGATAGGTACCTAGAAAGTTACACAAGGATATTTTTCCACGCATTCATTATACATTCTAATGCACTCTTACGCTCTTTTTCTTTAAATTCTAAAAATAAACTTACATTAAATCACTATATCTCCACGTCTGCCCACGGGGATCTGTATTGTAATTTTAATTAATCTACGTTAAATATCTATAGACCTAAAAACTTACTGCATTACATCAAAATCAATCCTTCTATATCAACGTAAACACACACATACACACACACAGTAATACAATAGTCTCTCAATTATCAGCTGGCTGACTATTAAAACCGATAATTTCATAATCGATTGATTCAGTAACACAATTGAATAAAAGAGGATGGAAGAAAAAGCGTCATGCATTTCGCTTCGAATTAAATGATAGGTATTGTGTTCGTTACCGTATGCTATCTTTTGTTTTTTTTTAGCTTTACCGATACGTTTTTTATCTTTTTTTTTACATAGTATTTTCTAGTGTTTGATTTTACGCGAGTATTACACATTTTAGAAATTAAAGACTTTTTAACGGATTTTACGAAACGTCGGGAAAATAATACACTAAATAAATCGCGTTTAAAATCCGATAAAAAGTCTTTTTTTACATGCTATTTCATGCTATTGCTTTACATCTTATTAAGGTGTAAAGAAATGTTGATTTGGTAAATTATAAATAGTGGTTTTGGAGTAATTGTAGTTTAATGTTAACAAAAAAAAAACTAAGTAAATAGTTTATGAGTAAAACAGAAATGATTTTAACATTAGGTTTAGATCAATGGACACTGGTAACCTGAAAATATTACCGTCTTTTTAGGCAGTCGTGTAAGATATTTTTATTAATTAATTATTTCATTTTTATTGTAAAGATGAAGCTGAAATATTCCAGATATTTTAAAAGATATAGTATTTATGCCTCTATATTAGGGTCTCGTGGCAGAACAACGATGACGGTTAAACTAATATTATGTAATGTATTGAAGGCCTATTTATATCCCTAATATCACATAATTATATAACCAGTAGTTAGTGGTTAATTAGTGCAATAATCGAAGGTATAACTGTAATTAATATAATGTTAGATACATTTCATATAAAGAAAGATGTATAATTTATGACTAGCTGCGCCCCGCGGTTTAACCCGCGTGGCTCCGCTTAGCGTGATAATATATAGCCTATACATTGCATTCCTCGATAAATGGGCTATAGATAGCCCATTTATCAACGAAAAAATTTTTCAAATCGGACCAGTAGTTACTGAGATTAGCGCGTTGAAAACAAACAAACAAATTCTTCAGCTTTATAATATTAGTATAGAGAGTATAGATTTTGTGGCGAATTTTCCTCACCATTTATTTTCAGTCAATTCCATTCCTTTACAGCTATACTTAACATAAAAATATAATAATTTTCAAACAAATAAATGTTTCCACAGAATAAAAGTGATAAGTACAAGACACATTTCAAGATTTAAAGTTTAACAAAGCATTTACACCGAGGCGACGCAATAAAAAGCTCCTCGTAGATCGCCTACGACAATATCAGTGTCTACGAGCACGCTACGGTGAGCGCTACGAGATGCTACGTAGCTTGAATGGACCAAATTATTCGTTTATCTTGAAAGAATTCTTTTCTTTGTAGAATATAACAGATAAACAAAATATATAGAGTGCATATTAAACAGTAAACATTTAATTCTATATCCTTGAGTAAAATAAAATAAAATATGTTGAATTAAAACTAAAATAAAAACAATAAAATATAGAGAATTTAATTTAATTTATCATGAAATAAAAATTAATTATCTACAAAATATCTATTTAAGTCAGTCCTATTTAACTAAGTTATCTATGCTTCATATAAAGGGCAAAAGGTCAAGTTAAAATTAAGTAATAAGTTAAATACACTTAGTCTGTGTAATTGCTTCTGGCGTGTGAGGATGGTGACGGGATGAAGGGAGACGTTGATGGATGATTGCAGATACAGGGAATCGACAGAATTAGATGCGATTTTGAAAATAAATCAGCTAACTTTAATAGACATACGTGTCTTGTTTATTTATATAATATAGAGCGTGTCATAAAGTTCTTGGTTTGATAATGTGTAATGGTCAAAAAGATTATCTTAATATATATATATATATAAATATCGTGTCTCAATGTTTGTCCTCAATGGACTCCTAAACCACTTAACCGATTATAATAAAATTCCCACACCATGTGCAGTTCGATCCAACTTGAGAGATAGGATAGTTTAAACATGTAGGTACCACGGGCGAAGCCGGGGCAGACCGCTAGTATTTAATAAATTCAAGTTCATTATATATTAATTATAATATGTAGTATTTTGGAACTTTAAAAATGTATCGAATATTTAATTAGAGTAATAACAATAGGCTCTGTAATGGAGAATAAAGTCAACGACTATATTAGATATTTTCAAAATTGTTCACTCAATTTTTCATTAAATTATATATTTCTACGTGATATAATATTTAATATTGAAATACTGAGAAACCTCAACAATAGAAGTAACTGCTCGATATATTTTGAATGACAACACTTGAACAAGATTCGTCTCTTGCCAAATCTTAACATCAATATGTTTGAACACTGGAAATAGTATTTTCTAGAACTTATTTATTATATGTTGTCATTGATATCATTTTATTTTAGTTTCATTCGCATTTCGTACTTATTTGGAATTAGCTTACATTTTCAGATGGACTATCTGTATCAGGTTTTGTGAGAAAGTACAAAAAATTATACCTAATTTTAAAATATTGTGGGATAGAGCAACGGATAGAGGCATCGATCCATACATTTCAATGTATTTATTCAATTATTATGAAAATAATTGAATCAAAAATTAAAATTAAAAATTTCCAATTTAACAAAAATTTTCAAATTGAAATCTCTTTACGCTCATATCTCCCTACCTCAAATAAAACGTTTATTTTTACACTTAAGAGATAAGCAATATTTGTTTCCATATTACACCCATTAAAACAACAAATAATTTTAAACATCACATCTTAAATAAAATTCATACATATCAATAATATCACCCATATATCTATAGTAATTGAATATCAGGCACTCAGCACTTGAAATAAAGGCCAAGATTAATCTCACGCTAGGCTATCTGTGATTGGTTAGTTTCGATAATTGCGCCAGATCTAAATGGCTTAATAATATAGAGCTATATTGAAATCTAGATTTTGAGCATTTACAGTTTATAAAGTAGATTTTAGTTATTAAATGAAAATTATTGAGTATTTGACTCTCAAAATTATAAGTAAAAAAATATCATTTTTTTGCTAAAAACTAGAAAATGGTGAGGTCTAGTCAGTAGGAGTCCGACATAACCGTGCTGCTGCCGTCGAAGCAGCCCGTATTCATGATGAATTTCCTCACGTTAGTAAAAAAAGTGTACAATAATCAATTCTAAAACTGCCCAACAGTAATAAGAATACGGCTGAATAATGAATAAAAAAGTTCCATGGTAAACAAATCCGTACACCATCTCAGACTTCAGACATTAATCTATGCCTTCAAACAAAAATAATAAGTTTTGAGAACAGATGAGCCCCAAAAAGCATTCATCAAAATTGGCACTCGACTAGAAATCGTGTACTTAAAATAAAATCGACCCAAAAGTTGAATTCACATTAAAAAACAAGTCCCAAAATTCCAACTAAAAATATTAAGGCGTCTGATCACTTAATTTATGTCTTTACTTAATCCAGAATCTAGATAAAACGACTGTAAACTTTGTAATCTGTACTATAAAATTATACAGCTGAAGAGTTTGTTTGTTTGAACACGCTCAAACTCAAACAATTATTTATTCAATTAGACTTCTTTTAGAAGCACTTTCGAATGGTCATTACATATTTTTAACATTTACCACCGATTCGGAAAGCAGTATCTATGGAGAAGAACCGGCAAGAATCTCCATAGTCGCTCTTTTAGGGCGGCTTGCGCATCGTCGTTAAATACAGTTTAAGAGCGACGTAAACGCATTTAGTCTGCTAATTATAATTAGCGTCTTGCACAACAAAAATTTAGGCACTAATCACGTTTAACGAACTGTCAAAGTTAAATACCCAAAGATGGCTATTTAGCGTCGCTAAATACGTTTAGTAGTCAATCGCGCGTCATCATTTTGAGGTTATAGAAGTTTACTATTATTTTATAAAAGATTTAAGAGTTCGGTAGGAAGTTTGTAAGATGGATTTGTGGGAATTGTATTCTGACGACAATATCTGTCTATCGGCAATATCTGTTCTTCTTTTGTAAAATTAGGCCCCCGGGCCCTAGAAGAAACACTTTTGTTTGCCATGGTAATTATCACTGAACTCAAAACTAAAACAATAATATCAATAAAAAATACCACGAGAAATAGCACGAGAACACCTCACAAATCACAACAAACTTTGTGTGACTTGACACTTGACAGCTCGGTTGACTTCATGTGACAGTTGAAAGCTCGTCGGTCCATTTCACGAATTTTTTTTTTAAGAAATGCAACCATTTTGCTCTAAGTCAAGTGTACAACGCACTAAAACGTAAAAAGGAACGCAAGAAACTGCTTTACCGACTCCCTAACTACGATTAGTTAAATTACCATCCAAACGGACATGGGCAAGACCTTTTTAATTGTATTTAGGCTAAATATATTTAGCAAGATAAACGCATTTAACTAAATTCTGTTTAGACCAAATGTTGCGCAAGCCGCCCTTAAAATTGTCAATATTACAATTCAATTTTACATAATAACTTAATAAGTATGTAACTTATATCTAACTACATATCGCTAATCTCAGAAACTAATGGTCCGATTTGAAAAATTCTTTCGGTGTTAGATAGCCCATTTATCGAGGAAGGCTATATATCATCACGCTAAGACGAACAGAAGCGGAGCAACGAGGGTAAAACCGCGAGGCACAGCTAGTTCCACAATAAAATCTGTAGGTCACCTTAGTTATTAGTTTCACGACATTCAGGTCAATGAACTTGCAAAATCTAATTTCATAGCAAAATTTAAATATTTTATACACGTAAAACATCAGATTAATTTGCAAATTTGATATCCAATCATGCTTTAATAGAGTTTTTAATCATGTTTACTCATTGTTGTTTAGAATTTGTGTACCTTTTGTTATTAGACCTTTTGTATTAATTTAATTTTTAGAATTGTATTTTAACAAATATATTAATATCACAAAAAATAAATAAGTAATGAGTAAACTTTTGGTCCCATTTACGTCTTTAAATAGTTTTATTATAATAATTTATTTACGTAGGGACCTTATACTTACGAATATAAAAAAGGTAATTACATTTATTATGTAGTAAATTTTTCTAAGCATATAATTACTTAGTAAAAAGCTGCGTGAAGTAGAGGCGAGGCCGAAGAAAACAAAACAAACAGCATTTATGATTTTTTTAGCAATAATTATTTTAGTAAATTGTATCAAAATACATATGTCTACTTTAGTATTTTTATTCGTGGACTAATTGGTACTATATTGACTTTAATTACCTAAATCTTTCATCTGTTATCTATGACAACAAATCACAATCATACTCTAGTTAGCTAATTAAAATACTTTATGTTTACAAAATAGTTGTTGTTCAATGGGCAATAAACGCAACTCTAAAATATTGGCGTTCATAGTTCACTTGGTACGCTTTAGTGGTCGTAAATTAAGCGACTAGAGATTTAACGTGACGTTACATGGATAATTTTGTTGTTAGTGGTTGTTTTTGTGCTTTGAGGTGGTTAAATTAAATTGGTGATTTTTGTTCGGTTTTTGTGTTTAGACTAATTTTGGTGATTTCGTAGCTTCGTATATGATTGGAGTAATTTGTTTTTTATGTAATAATATAATATATAGTCTATACGTGGTCTATACTAATATTAAAAAAGCTTAAGGGTTTGTTTGTTTGGTTGAACGCGCTAAACTCAGGAACTACGAGTCTGATTTGAAAAATTATTGTAGTGGTAGATAGCTCATTTATCGAGAAAGATATATACCATCATGCTAAGACCAATAGGAGCGGAACAATGCAGTTAAATCTGTAGAGCACAGCTAGGCATGATATAAAATAGCTTTAATACAAAATTTATAAAACATATTTTTCTATAATCAACAGCAATCACTTTGTATTTATGTATACTATGATTGTATCGCAAATTAAAAAATTCATCATCCGATACAAAATGCTGTACAATAAAATCTTCACAAAATCGATTTATCTTAAGTGTTCCTTACAATAGACGATCCACTTTCATTATTCACAAGTAAACAAGGATTCAACTTGGAAAGTATTTCAATAAGGAACTTTGAGTCTTAGAGGTCCAAATGACCCGACGAATAATTGGTTCCCTCAGTTGACTGTAATTGTGGGTTAATTTTGGACTAGCGTTAATTGAAATAATTTGGTGATTATCTTGTTATTCACTAGACATAAGTTATTGTTAAGCTTTTTAAAGAATAAAAAAATCGTTCACCAGGCGGGATTCGAACCCGCGCATTTCTGCCATTCCGTCCCGAAATAATGTTTAAAAAATTCTCATTTAAAAGCATTTGAATGATATAAAACTAAATATCAAATAAGTTGTAGTGATCATGTACAGAAAAAGATTATTGAAGACTCTATGTATCAAAATATCATGAGTAATGTAAAATAAATCAGGCTCAGAACTTATGCTGATACGGGACTTCACTATATTATGTGTAAATGGTAAAAAACATAAATTTACTCTTTTTATTCTATGCCTAATCAAAACTACGTTTTATATGTACATACTGATTTGAAATATAAGTATATTTTTTACATTCTTATTTAAGTTGAAACCAACTTATAGCACAGACATTGTATTAAAAATTAAAATCGGTTGAGTCGTTTACAGTATCACAACATTACACGTAGAATTTAACATAACGCTTGTTGCATCGAGTAAACAAATAATAATTTTGATTCCCTTATCAAATAGAACATTTTCACATACAATTTTAACATTTAATTTTAAAATCTGACCGGAACTCAGATCGAGTTACAGATATCGTTTTAATATTAACTACGGAAATAACGTTCGCTTTAGCTACGTTTTAAACAATATGTCACATGTTTATTTTACGTGGTTTTAATTTAAACAGACATTTGCTGTTAGTATATTTTATTTGCTCCAGTGAAATATATTATAAACTAGCTTTTATGGCTTCTACTAATAATAATTAACATATCTCGCGTTTCTTTATTGTTTCATAACATCCCTTCTCATAATACCTACTCAATAGTTAATTATTGCAAGATTTATTATAAATAATGGGATGCAAAAATTACGTTACATAAAGCTCTTGATAATTTGGCATATTTCGTATCGCAGTTTCAAATAAAATTGGTTTTAAATCGTTTAAGTATGTACATATATTCGTGACATGTACTAATAATAACTACATATATAAATAACTAATAATACTAAATAATAATAACTAACCCATATATATATATATATTAAATATTAATCTTCACGTTATCTACATAACTACTACTTTATTCTGGATAGGAAAGCATCGTGTAACCAGCATGTCTAAGAAGTACCTAAGAACCAAAAGTTCGACATGACGAGACATTAGCCAGCTCTTTGCCAGCATTGTACATTAAAACCTTATAAGAAGCCTATGTTCATTGCAACAAATAGTATTAAGAGAGACTTATCATTTTTATCATTGTACTATACACTAAATTAACTCTTCATATTGTGTATTTATTCGAGCATACATCAAAAGAGTGTCACACATTTATCACAAAGTGAATTTAAAAGAATTCGCACGTAAAAGCACATAGGAATGACATTTTAAAGTACTTTTATGCATCAACGCTCACAAATTCACCGTTTGAGCTAACTTTGAAAAAAAAATTGTACATCGCAAAAGCATCAAAGCTTTTCTGTTCATGTCGTATTTAGTTTTATTTGTAAAACATGGCCGCTGCGATAGTTCAGTAGGGTGTGCTTCAATTTGTGTTCTTGGGATTTTATGCCTTAATATTTTTGGTGTGCACTTTAAGGACTGATTTTCTGGTATGACGCTTTATCTTAATGCAAATTATCTTCATGGATATTTTAGAAGTAATTCAAAAATCGTATTTAATATTTGTTTGTAAAATAGTTGAGTTGAGTACATATTATAAAAATCTTAACATACTACATGCAGTGAAAATATAAAAAAAAACTTTATGAACAAGAAAACTCAAAAAAGGTTTAACTAAATAAATACATACGATTAAAATTGGCAAAACCATATTATAAATAGCACAGAATATTTCAATCAATGCCGTTAAACAATCATATGCCAGTAAATATAAAAATAAAATTAAAATCCCAAGTTGCTATGCACATGAACATACAGAACATGATATGCACCCTCGTCAGAACTCATTAAGTTGGCTCGTCGCTTCATTTTATAAGTTAAGTGAAAAAAATTAACAGAAATCCTGCGGAACGAGAATTATATAGGTACCGCACTTGGCTGTTCGCACTTTGAGTGAATAACTGCTTTTAGAAACAGGAATTGAGTACACTTAACTCTACTAGGTCACATATACTTGTTTAATTTATTTATTATAGTTATTATCATCATCTCTAATCCATTTTGCTAAATGCATGTTGAGACTATACTTAAATTTTGTCGATTTTTTTGGTTCTACGACACCCATAAATAGAAAAAATATGCTACGAACATTGAGGTATTATTATAGAGAGGACACCGCGAACAAAATCTGTGTGACAAGCGCGGCGGCGCGGGGTGGCTAGTGAGTCACTACACTTTGTAGATATTCTGCCTCTTATTACTTAAAAATTAAAACCAATCAATGTAACAAATAAATATTGTTTATCTTATTAAAAAAATATGAATAAACTTATCAATTTAAACCAATCAATGTAACAAAAAAATAGTTTGAGACGATTAACTAACTAGTGTTACACTTACAAATGTACCGATCGCCTCTAGTACGTAGTACATAGTAACTCAATGGCTACGATTTGTGAAATTACGTTGATTTTGGAAACATCATTCAAGAATTATAATTTGTTAATCGTATTTTTAAGGAATCACGTGTAACTACGGAAAATAGTATAAAAGTTAAGATCCAATTTTTTTTAATTTATTTCCCCAGTATACAACCACTTTTAGTCCTTAATCAAATAAACTATAATTTATACCGGGTCACACAGATGACAGAAGAGCCTTATCCAGCGAAAATAATAATATATAAATATATAAATACAGTCTACTTCTATAGATAAATAAAAACAGTATTCCACTAAACAACGTGCCAAAGCTGACACATAGCCCCTTGAAAGTTTTCGAATAAAATTGCTTTTTCAGGTTTCTTAAACTTTTGTATTCGGGCTTCTAAGTCCCTGAATTCGGGATGTGAATCCACTAAACGGTTCGCTTGTTTAATGTTAGTTGTTTTTGGCTTATGGATGGTATAGTTGAAGTTAGATGTTTCAATGCAAATACAAGGTACACAGTCTATCTTAAATGTAAGTAGGTACTATATTTTTTTCTATTCTTTAAAAAATTATATTTATAAAGCATTACAATGCACTAAAACGAAACATATCAAATTCAAGTAGGTAGGTACTATATTACTCGAGTGATATATTTTATTTTTACATACTACTTACCATCGACCTCAATATATGACGTAATTCTCATGATCCTTGACCTAAGGTTGCCTGGAAGAGATCGCTGTATTAGCGATAAGGCCGCCTTTTTGTACGTTTTCTATTGTCTGTGTTTTTTTGTTATTATTTTGTTTCTGGTGCAAATAAAGTATTTATTCATTCATTCATTCATACTTACTACGCAGTTTGAATGATTGATATCAGTGTATAAAATACTAGAGTATTTTATACACTGATATCACTTATCACATATCTCTTATTTTCACTGTAACTAGAATTTAAATTTATCATGGTACATTTACAGAGAGCAAAAGGAGAAAATAAAAAGTAAATCACAGAAGCATAGATACTAATAAAACGTCTTATTAATAGGTTTGCAAAACTCGATACAAGCTGTCCAATTTATTTATCCATCTTATAAATCAGAATAATTTTACATAATCATTATCCAACATGAAATTCAATTTTAATAGCCAACAATACGCTGTCTAAAGTTCACAAACAAGCGTTTACGTACAAAGCTAAGTCAATCTCGTTGGAGCAGTTTGCCGCACATTAGAATATGTTCAGCCATTTTGCATTGCATCTGGTTTCATCAAGAGAAAATAGGTAAAGGATTGAGACCCTTTGAGAATACGCGTGGTACAAAGCTAGAGCGAAAGCGGGTTAGAATATTATGTTATTCGTACTATAATTATTATAAACGCGAAAATGTAAGAATGTATGTTTGTTAGTTTTTGAAGTTAAACAACTGATCGTATCTTTACGAAATTTGGTTCAGAGATAAATAATTATCGTACGGATAAGCAAATAGAGTTTTTACCGGGTAACATGCTATTGCAATATATGCAACTATAAAGAGAGCTTTTTGTAAATAAAGTTTTAGATTATCTGATTTCCATAAAATAATATTTTGTATTTTATTAAACTTCATTGTACATACATTACACATAAAAGAACAGGATCAAAACGATACAAGAAAGATGTAGCACGATTAGTGGCCTTACTATGCAGCGATACGCTGAAATAAAGAGGTAAAATAATGTTAAATATTCACTACCTATTATAATATAATAGTAAAATAAATCTATTTACCGCTAACCGCTTATCCCATACACCAACGGTAATCTTGCAATCTCTTACTGCGGGCGGCTTATAGGATAATACAAGGGTTATACTTTTCAAATTTAACTACGCTGTATCCAAGACTGCTTCGAAATGATATGAATCCCTTGAGATTTCAATATAGGATTTTCAAATATATGCATTATGCGTTATTGCAAGTGAATTTATAAAGTTGTTATGAAAGAAAAGCCTTCACGTGATACAAAATTTGGGAGAATAATTATTAAACAACTAGTGCCCGCGGTTTTACCCGCAGTGCTCCGCTCTTGTTGGTCTTAGCGTGATGATATATAGCCTATAGCTTTCCTCGATAAATGGGCTATCTAACATCGAAAGAATTTTTCAAATCGGACCAGTAGTTGCTGAGATTAGCGCGATCAAACAAACAAACTCATCAGCTTTAAAATATTAGTATAATAAGATTAAACCCATATCAACTAAAATGAATTTGAAATAACATATCCTCTTAAGGGCCGATTTTTCAATGCTTGGATAAAACTTATCCGTCCAATAAAGTATTACACGATAATATTAAAATGTCACGTAAACTGTCAAATACGGGCAATTAGAATACGTTTTTAAAATGGTAGTTTTATACATTATTCGACGAATAAAAATCCAAGGATTAAAAAATTAGCCCTAAACGTAATTAAATAAATCCACTTATTTAAAAGAACATCTAACTGTTTAATACGCATAAAAATAATTATATTTCACTCTACGTGATATTTCCCTTAATTAACGTGAAACAGTATAACAGGGAATTAATAATTTAATTAAAACAAGTATATTCTCATTACGGGATTACAATAATTTGATTTCAATCATTTAATGCTGAAATTACATCGTTCTGTCAATTATGATTCTATACAGCTAATCTCATTAATGCTAGAAATGTATGGAAATGTTTGAAAAGCAATAGATTCAAGTATCCTACTAATATTATAAATGCGAAAGTTGTAAGGATGGGTGTGTATGTGTATGTTTGTTACTCTTTCACGCAAATACTACTGAGCCGATTACAATGAAATTTAGCACACATATAGAGGGTATCTTGGATTAACACATAGGATAGGTTTTATCCCGGAAATCTCACAGGAATGGGAACTATGCGGGTTTTTCTTCGAAAACGCGGTCTAAAAGCTAGTTATCTATAAATATTTATGTTTATGAACCTATAGAGGAGTGATGTAAAAATGTTGCGATCTCTCTATAGTCTTATGTATAAGATTATGCGATAAGGGAGTCTAGTTGAATTGATAATTGTATATGAATTAATTCTTAATAGGGATATTCGATGTTAATTAAAATAAGAACTGTAGTAACTGAGAAAATAGATTATCTTGAGAATATTAGTTAATTCATTTATTTCGTAAACTTCGAATATTAATACAATTTTAATTATAATAATTTTATCAACAAAGCATAGGTTTATACAGATGTAAGAACCCAATTAAAACCAGAACACACAATATGAACGAAACAGAAAAATATTAAATTAAACCATAACTTAATAAATATCTAATCAAGCTCTCAATTGTGTCCGATACGGAAACTCAAATAAACGAAGGACGAAATTGAAACCAGTCACAAAATATAAAATACAAGATGAACGTGCAATAAAACCCTCTCGTTATCTCTTAAAAAACAAAGCGACGACAGGCTATGAAATTAAAAAATAGCGATACTCTTTGCATGAATACCTCTTCATATTCGCGCGCTTTTTTATCTGTATTCTGTGCTCGGGAAAATTGGCGGGAGTTTTTACTTTTTTTTATTACATCTTGTTTGTAATGTTGCTAACTGTCACGATATTATACTCTTCCCGTGGGTTCTGATGAATGTGTTAATTGAAATAAGAATGAAGTTTTTATTACGTGTTTGTTTTTCATTATAGCGTTTGTATTGTACAAATAAGGTGGTAAAAATATGTCCAAAATGAAGAATTGTTTTTGTATGTTTTTTTTAAATTCATAGCGATGAATTTTTACAAAATTAGAAACTAAATAACGGTAAATATCGTCATGTTTAAAATAACAATAGGTTTCCAAAAATTTAGCATGCATTTTAACAAAACGATGCATCGTACATGCAATAATATTGATCAGTAGTTGTGGCTCTATTTAGAAAATGTTAATTATAATATAAGTAGCTTTCTGATAATCTGTTGTTTATTGTTATCTTATGTTTATTGTATAATGTAGGTATGTTTTAATATAAATGCGGTAGATTCATATAGCACCAGCCAGGTAAAGCCGGAGCAAAATACTTGTATTGACTTCAGTTATTTAGTTTTATTTAACCAGTACCTACGAAATTAAATAAATAATATTAAAGTTATTCGGTACAACGTGTTTGGTTGTATGATTTTAATACTAAATACGAATACATTTGAGAAACAAGTCCATCTTTATTTTGTCGTCATCGTTGTTTTTTATTTTGTTCAAAAAACTTTAATTATTAATCAAAGGCTACAAAATTATAGTTAAAACTCAAAGTTTATATCGCGTAGAAGACATTTTAAAATAAAAAAAAATAATTATACGTGAATTAAGTAAAAAATAAAAATAATATTATCTTTCCTCGAGTGAATACAAAATTACTAAAAACAAAAAGGAGATTTCCGATACCGGGAATCGAACCCGAGCCTCCTGGGTGAGAGCCAGGTATCCTAGCCACTAGACCATATCGGAGTTGTGAGAAGTGTCGAAATAATGGAACTTAACGTTAATACATTTATTTATTACAGATTTAATATTTTTTATAAATTTTTTTTTAGTTATTTGAAATAATTTAATAACTAAGGTGATCTGATATTTAAAATACAACTAGAAATGACTAATTTATACTAAATGTAAATACTTAATAATGTACAAAATGTTAAATAATGATTTATTATATTACAAATTAAAAAAAAAATATGTTTATTACCTTTATCATTAAGAATTCGATTGTAAAATTGTGACGTATTTATGCAAAAAATTGATTTCACTTATACCTATGCGTTATGAACTTGTTATGAAGAAATAGATGATTAATTTTAACGAAAATATTTATCTTTTAGGGCCGATTTTTCAATCACGAGATAAATAGTCTAATAACTACCCCTCGAATAGATTTATTCAATTATTTATCTAACTCATAACGGCTCGCCTATTTTTCAATCGTGATTTATTTGATGAATAACTATCTGACCAAATATTTCCATATTGGCAGCTCTGCTCTCGGAGTGGCGAAAGAAAAATATTAAATTAGTCAGGTTAGAGCGGGATAGAGTCAACTCTTGCAATTTGTCAACAACCGTCATTATGACTCACGTCAGGAGTGCATTTTAGTTTGTCTTGTATTGCTCTTGTCTTCTATGATTGTTGATTGTTGTTTTGATTCGAGTAAAGAGTTTGGTTAAATTTGGGTTTCAATTTATATATTTTACGATAGAAACGACATACTTAAAGGCAGCGTTCGGCAAATTTTCAATGGCATGGTCATCAGTACTATCAAAAACATCAATTTCAATATGATTTTAATTGATAATAATTATATAGAAAGAGGTTTCATTGTTAATAATTCTACGCTCTATGTTATGACATACGAAAATATCCCAAATTTGACGCGTCAGTTGTCAACTCAAACGCCTAACCGTCGAATAGCGCGCTATCTGGCCGTTGGAGCGGCAAATAGATTTATTCCTCAAATAACGTAGTTATTCGATAGATAAGTCCTATTCGTCTATTGAAAAATTGAATATTTTGTTAACTGAAGAATAAAGTCTATCTAGCTGTTTATCTGGGCATTGAAAAATCGGCCCTTAGTAAAACATCTCGTCAGATGGATGTGATCGATTTTATGTAAACGTCAGGTCGACTTTGACCTTGAATGAAGTTCAATCAATTTTTTAACAGCGTGGGACTTATATGGATAAGCCTTGAATATTTTAAACTATTTTTATCTTCGTATTATTTTTATCTTCATAATTTTTTAGTGTCAATATTTAACTTAAATAAACAGGATTTATAATTGAAAAAAAAATATTTTTAGCCATTATAAATGTAACAGTTTTAATTTTTCTCGTATGTGTTTTGAATTTGGCAGTTCTTCTCCAGGAACCAATTGATTAACATTTGACTGAACCTGTTGTGTCGTAATTAATTATCACTATATACCTATATATGTATAACTAGCTGGTGCGTTGTGCGCGGGCTGCAAGCAGCCCGCGAGCCCCTTTTGCCCCTGGGTTGAAGCAATAGGGCAGTCATTTGAAAATGTATTCGAATTTTCTGTCCATTTGTTACATCTGCTAACAGCGAATCTACAGTCAGTCGGTAATGCTTATAAATTCCCCATTCAAGTATTTTCCTCTCCGGGAGGCTGTTCACCTTCGAAGGAGCGTGGTGCGGAAGCATCCCAGGGCAGAAATCTTCAGTCATTTGAAAATGCATTAAAATTCCCCGTCAATTTGTTATTATCTGCTAACAGCGATTCCACAGTCAATGGGAAGTGCTTATAAATTTCCTATTCAAATATTTTCTATTCCGGGGGGCTGTCCACCTTCGAGAGTGCGTGGTGCGTGAGCTGCAAGCAGCTCGCGGCTCATCCAAGGGCAGAAATGTTCAGTCATTTGAAAATGCATTCGAATTTCCTGTCCATTTGTTACAACTGCTAACAGCGATTCTACAGTCAGTCGAAACTGCTTATAAATTACTTATTACTTATTCAAATATTGGTTAAATTTTTGAAACGTGATCCCGAATTTCATTTATTTGAGGTGTCTTATCAATAGCGGTGACTTTTTATAATAAACTGTTCAAGACAATAAATGTGTGAAGATGTATATAAAACATATTGAAAACTTCAAGTCTTTTTAGTAGCGTCGTTTAAAATCAAATTCATTATGCTTTCGGCACTAAAAATATCTAAGTGAAAGCCATAGGACTACAGTCAAAGGGTGTATCGAATAAAATATCGTTACACTATAAAAATAACTACTTTAAAAAAACCGACTTCAAAAACGGAAAAGTAAAAAATAATTAATTACTACATATTATTTAGTTGTGTTATTCACTATATAGGTTTGAAGTCGGTGACAAGCACTAAGCACTTATTAAACTACGCTATTTTTTTATACAAGAACTACTATTATTTCGATACTTGCAATTCAATTACATTATTCGCAATACAAAACATTGGCTATTTTCGATATAAAAACTACACTTCTCTTGGTGTAAGTCCTACGCTTATAAATCATCTCATTCACTCAATAAATGTGTGAAGATGTGTATATTATTACGTATTGAAAACTTCATTAGTAGCTTCGTTTAAAATCAAATTCAGTATGCTTTCGGCACTAAAAATAAGAACCTACTTTTCCGTTTTTGAAGTCGGTTTTTTTTTAACGTAGTTTTAATAGTTTTTAACCTACGTAGTTTTTTTTGTTTGAGTGGGAATCGCCCTAAAGTCGCTTCTATTCAAGAGTTTACTTAACATGCTCGTCGCTTCTCTCTTCACTACCTATGATGATATTTACGCCGGCCGCTGCCGCGACTCGCTCGCTTCGCTCGCTTGGCTAGTGCGGTAGTTCAAAAGTTAACCTAACTCGCTCGTCGCTTCGCTCCTCGCTACTTCTTTGAATATTTACGCCGGCCGCTGACGTGACTTGCTCGCTTCGCTCGCTTGGCTAGTGCGATAGTTCAAAAGTTAACCTAACTCGCTCGTCGCTTCGCTCCTCGCTACTTCTTTTAATATTACGCCGGCCGCTGACGTGACTTGCTCGCTTCGCTCGCTTGGCTAGTGCGATAGTTCAAAAGTTAACCTAACTCGCTCGTCGCTTCGCTCCTCGCTACTTCTTTTAATATTTACGCCGGCCGCTGACGTGACTTGCTCGCTTCGCTCGCTTGGCTAGTGCGGTAGTTCAAAAGTTAACCTAACTCGCTCGTCGCTTCGCTCCTCGCTACTTCTTTGGATATTTACGCCGGCCGCTGACGTGACTCGCTCGCTTCGCTCGCTTGGCTAGTGTGGTAGTTCAAAAGTTAACCTAACTCGCTCGTCGCTTCGCTCCTCGCTACTTCTTTCAATATTTACGCCGGCCGCTGCCGCGACTCGCTCGCTTCGCTTGCTTGGCTCGTGCGGAAGTTCAAAAGTTAATAAATATTTTCTACTCCGGGAAGCTGTCGACCTTCGAGGTTGCGCGGTGCGCGGGCAGCAAGCAGCCCGCGGCGCCGTCTTTTGCCATTGCTATTCAATTACCCTTCCTACTATGGAAATTTCCAGACAAAATTTTCGAAAAAAAAATTTCACTTTTTACAAAAAATTATTATATGCCTGGAAGCGGACCAGATTTTGAAGCATTTTTTACTTCGGCGACCCCGACCTACCTGCCACCAGTTCAGAGAACCATTGAATTTCGTGATGTATGGAAAATGGAAACCGAGGGTCGGAGAGAAATTCTGAGTATGCAGTTTTGTAAATCTGGCCGATTAGAGCACAAAAGTCAATTTTCAGACCGATCGTAAAGTAAACGGCGCCACCATCTTGCTTTGAAAAATTGGCCATTTTTGAAAAAAAAAATTGCGTCCAATTTGAAATTTCTCCATTGCCCTGGTAGCGCCCCATCTTCCTGATCATTTTTTAGTTCTACACCCCCCAGCTATCTGGCGCCGTTTCGGAGAGCCGTCGAATTTTGCGTTGTATGAAACTCGGAAACCAGCGGTGGAAACTCGATTATGAGTATCACACCTTAATGTGCGGCTCGATTAAAGCCCCTGTGCCACGTTTCAGCGCGATCGGCCCAGAAATGGCCGTTTTAGAAATTGTATGGCGGCGGCCGTTTTTTCCGCCATTTTGAATTTTTTTCACTATCTGTGGTAATTGCTCGAGGTCTACTCCAAGTTTAGTTCGAGCACCCCAGATGTAGCTGCTACCGTTTGCGCGGGCCGTTGACCGTCTCCGCGGGCTGTGAGAAAGTTCAAAATTTCGTATTTTTCTGGATATCCTGGGAGCTGGGCGAGTATGAATGCATCATTGGTATGTTTCTCCGTTGCGCCACCTCCTCTAAATTTACGTTTTTATGTTTGCGCCAAAAATGGGAAAATTCCAAAATCGAGCGTCCCACTATGGCTCCCTGGTAGCGTCCCAGGGTGGTGATCATTTTTAGTTCCGGGACCCCCCACCCAACTCGTACCGTTTCCGCGGGCCGTTGGATTTTCTAATGTATGAAAGTCTGAAACTGGGGCCCGGAGCCACTCGAACGGGGCACCGATCGATTTGCCGGCTCGCACAGAGCACGTGTGCCAAATTTGAGACGTAAGGATTCATAAACGGCGATTTTGGCAAAGTACGGCGGCCATCTTGTTTTCGCGAAAATCCCCATTTTTCCACCACCCCTGGTAATCGCCACCAGTTCTGAGCATTTTTTGTTCAGACACCCCCCCTCCAGGTATCACCGTTTTTGCGCACCTCCAGGGGTCCACTCGGTTTTCGAAGATGATCGAGATCGCTATATTTTTCCTCTGCTCACTCGGCGCACCTCTACATGATCACGTCGTTATCCCCCCCACTTTCCACGTAGTTTCCGAGAAAAGCGATGTCAGTGAGTCAGTGAGTGAGTGGTAGTGTAGCTTTATATATATATAATAATTGAACCTCATTATTTTGCAGAAAAGGTGTAAAGAAATTAACAAAGATAGCATTTCTTTTTCCTCTTATCTGAAAATTTACACTATGTATTTTGCTGACAAATATGAAATAGTACTTCAATTTTTCACATAGAAAAAAACTCATTTACGAGTACTTGCCAACGCATAAAACATATGTCCTGACACGTATCTAATTAAAAAAACAACAATCAGCTGTTAGCCGTATCTACACAATTTCTTCGTATAATTACAAAGACCCCTCGTCATTAATACGATGGGCAGCGGTGCGGGACCCCATCCTGTGACGGTTCGTGCCCACGGAACCCCAATTTCATAGCCATTTGTCATTTAAATTTCTACATTAGATATGCTTAGTCGTGCGTTTATGTTTAAGGGTAGTAGGTTTAAGATGACGTACAAAAATATCTCTTGTAGTTGTAAAGTTAATCTGTAGAAATTTTAAAATATATATATGTTTACCTATTTTAAATTTTATAGCCCGATACATTCTATAGGGATACATCTATCTCGTGAAGACTTTAAAGTTTAAAATGAAAATGAAAAGAACGGATTGTAATTTGTAATATAGTCTAATTATTACCAATATGATTTTATGTATCGCTCTTATTTTGTCATCCTTTCAAATAGATAAACGTATACATATGATATACCTGTTCATAAAATATGTCTTTATATATTTAAACAATATAATATCTTTGTGGTCTCTATTGATTTGTAAAAATACTGTATCATTTTGTTTCCACAAAATTAATTACATAAGTACATTTAAAAATGTGCTTATCCATGATAATCCTATTGCCTATTATTATAATTAAAGACTATGTAAATATTAAAATCGTTGTACAAATTAGGATAAAATCTTGGAAAATCATATTATTTCAATGAAAACATAACTTGAAAGGGATGAATTATTAATATGTGATTTAAATTTGTTTCACGAACTATCATACCAAGAGAAAAAAGCGGGAATAAGTTAACTTATTGTACATAAAAAATGCAGAAAAGATACTTCGTCCCTGTTTAAAGGGATGAAACTCTCTTTATAAGTTGATTTTTTCGTTTCCTGCCCATCCAAGTACTTAATCGATTTGAACGGTTTACGCTTTCAAGTTTTTCCAATATATAAAGTTATAACCTTTGACGACATCGACTTATTTTATTTCGTCTTCGTCTTTATGAAAATCAATTTGTGTGTAATTTTTCTACATATTAAATAATTTGATAAGATAGTAAGATTTCATGACTGCATTTGAAAGTTCAAAGACGGTTTCGACGGTTCAAGACGGTTCAAATCGAACCTATATTTTTTTTTTTTTAAGAGAAACTTCTATAGGCGCTTTGAGAGTAAAATTTCCAGGTCTCGTCATGGCAATGCTGTCACGTCATGGAGTAAGGCGACGATTTTGGCATCTTTGAATCTTGTCAAAGAAGTGTCACTTCTGGCTCGTGTGCTTGGCACACACGCTCTTAAAAAAACATTCACATTTACTTTGATAAGAATGGACAATCAACTCATATAAACTTTTAATTGATTCATTTAGGGCCGATTTTTCAATGCTTGGATAAAACTTATTCATCGAATAATGTATAAAACTACCATTTTAAAAACGTATTCCACAACGTATTCTTATTGCCCGTATTTGACAGTTTACGTGACATTTTAATATTATCGTGTAATACTTTATTGGACGGATAAGTTTTATCCAAGCATTGAAAAATCGGCCCTTAAACATACATAATTGTTATGTATATGACTAAATAATAACTCAATACATACTTTAATACAATGATCAGTAATAAACTCTATGTGTAACTATAAATATTAAATACCTCTTCTACGTATTACATTAAAAAGCCATTTTAAAAGAATATTATGTGGCACAAATAGCAATAGTAGGAAAATCGTCCATTCATTTTATTCAAACTAGAGTAACGCACTTGTAGTATGGGCGACAGTCGCATACGAAATTATTTGGATGAAATGTACACAATGCTTGTAGTGCAGGAGCTGGTTGTACTTATTTGTTAATCTGTTTTTTAATTTTTACTTTGGAAATTTATGATAATTTATAAATATTAAATATGAGAACTAAAATTTTGTTATCAATAGATAATAAAATCATTCAATCATTTTATTATCATGTGACTAGAGAAACAAGAAAATTTTACTGTTGAGATAGTAAAGGAGTCCCTTCTTTTATTACTATTACAAATAAATATGTATCAGTACTGAGATCGTCTATACTGAAATAGGTAGGTATGCTCGCTGGAAATAGGCCACCAATATACATAAAGCGTGAAATTGAAAAACTAAGGTTAAATAAGAACGAAACAAAACATCCAAACAATCACGTTTTCACAAGTAATTATAACATCATACTTATACAGCATTTATACTTTACCAGATTTCAGCCCACAGCTAGAGCTTCGCCCGCGTGCTCTAAAACTTAACAAAATATATTATGTAACTTAACAAATTAAATAACCTTCCTAGACAACCGTGCTATCCATTAGTGAAAACAGAATGAGAATTGATGCACTAGTTTTCTAGTTTATTGCAGACAGACAGACAGACGCAACGGACGACTTTTTTTAATATAATATGTAGTGAAGTGATACATCAGATAGAACCGAAGAAAAACGCTTGATTCGGGAGAATTGTTCTAGTTAAATTAAATTATTCTACATAATTAAAAAACATCCAGCTCTTGCAGTACAACTTCATAGCTCGCTGCATTTGCGCCGATGTGAACACGCGGCCGTCCGGAACGCGCCCAAGCCTGACGTCAGTTTTGTTTTTGAATTTCGAACGATCCAAATTCGGATCTTTTTACTTCTTTTTCAATTTTTTTTACGGATGTTTGCGTTGGATACGTGACGTGTACATTTTCACTTTTTCAGTAGCAGAGAATTTTGAGTTTTTTTTTTCTTTATTCTGTATATATTCTGTGTCCAAAGGGATTGTAATTTGTAGGATTCTTTGTTTTGTTTAATTTCATGTTAATTAGATATTGAAGATTGAAAAAAATTGAGCTTAAAATATACCAAATGAAAAGGCTTCTATGAAATACAAATTGAAATATCGTTCTCATTACTTATGATAACATTTTACATGCAAACAAAGTAAGAGAAATAAAATTGTTGAATCGCTAAAGTATTGCTTCTATTTCTTGTTTTCTTGATCAATTACTAAAGACTTCATTATGAAATACAAATATTATTATGCATTTTAAACAGAAAATATAAATCTTCGTGAGTAAATTGAGAACTTACGTATGGAATATAAATAATATCTATTAACTTATTTTTTTTTTTGAAGTGAAAACTTCTTTAGCGGGTTGGGTATAAAATCTTAAACTCGCGTCAGGACACGTTACCTGATCGAAAAAGCGTAAGACGGATACCATTCCAAAATATCAAACATGCTCAACGTTAATAATCAAGTTTTCACTACTGCCGGCACTCCCGGAGTGCAACCCGTCTTTTTTTTTTCAATAAAAGTAAAGATCGTTAAAACTGCTGGGTGTAGGTATATCATATTGTAGGATGTTAATTAAAGTGATTTTACTTGTTTAAATTGCGTTTTATTTTCGCAATAACGCTTTCGTTATACAAAAATCGATTTGGCTTTAATGCTACATATAAATTAACTAGCGACCCGCCCCGGCTTCGCACGGGTGCAATGCTGATACTAAATACACTACAGAAAAACTGTGAACGTCGTCGTATATAAAAACATAGCGGCCCGCTCCGGCTTCGCACGGGTATAAAATAGATAGCCAGGCGGCCGGCCGCAATTTTTAAATCTGTAATATCTTCGAAAATATTCACTTAAATCATACGGTGTAAAGGGCCATATCTTAATCTTATCTTAATACTATTATAAAGGCGAAAGTTTGTAAGGATGTATGGATGTATGGATGTATGGATGTATGGATGTATGGATGTATGGATGTTTGTTACTCTTTCACGTAAAAACTACTGAACCGATTACAATGAAATTTAGCACACATATAGAGGGTAACTTGGATTAACACATAGGATAGTTTTTATCCCGGAAATCCCACGGGAACGGGAACTATGCGGGTTTTCCTTTGCAAACGCGGGCGAAGCCGCGGGCGGAAATCTAGTAGATCTATATTAAATGAACAATGTATTCGAAGTTAAGGATTAATGCTGTATTGGTTATAATCGCATCGCAGCCATTATTTATCGTAAAAATTAAATGACAAAAAAAAGTTATTGTGGGTTATCCATAGGAGATAGACATATACCATCGCGGACTTTTCTGTTGACCTTTTCAATGTGTATAATACCACAGTATTACCAATATTGTAATACTGTGATAATACTTAGTACATACGTAGGGTTCAGCCTGCGTTTACAATGTAAGCGGAAAAAATGTAATATTTTACGACATCACATTAGAAACCTCAAAAATAACAGTACTTCTCCACTATTTAATGGATGTTATTATACATATAAACCTTCCTCTTGAATCACTCTATCTATTAAAAAAAACCGCATCAAAATCCGTTGCGTAGTTTCAAAGATTTAAGCGTACAAAGGGACAAAGGGACATAGGGACAGAGAAAGCGACTTTGTTTTATACTATGTAGTGATGATGATTAAAAAAAACGCGATTTAAATCCGTTAAAATGATTTTATATCAAATAGGAAACTCATTGAAAAACAAAGAAAGTTTTTGTATAAAGCTCGGTGGGCGGTAATACAATTTTTATGTGGACAATGCGTCATTGTTTACTTGAACGTTGAAATGGCGGTAGTGATGTGCTTTATCGATAGAACGTGTTTAATAAATCGTTTATCGATTCAATTAATGGTTTAGGTGCATCGCTTAATTAAGTTTGATGGTTTATATTGAATCTGTAGTTTAATCTAGTTAGTGATTTAGTGTATGAAATTGAGGATATATTAAAGGTACGTTTATGCGTAAATTGAATCAATATAAAATGATAGATAGAGATAGATATAAATGCTTAATATATATCATTCTTAGTATTAGGTTTAGTGGGGATAAAATGACTGTTAGTTTTAATTATTAAGTTCATAATGATAAGTTCAAATACGATAAAACTTGCACGTTAATTTTCTTTAAGCGCAACAAAGATGATTGTTATTACATTTGCCTATATATATGTATATTTAATATATGAGACATGCCAATCATATATTTATCAACTTTGGATATGCAAATTGACTTAGACATATACAAACATGTACCTCAAAATAGACAAAAATATAAAAACATCGATAACTCAATCACATCACTAGCTATCACTTAACGGTGAAGTAAACACTGCTCGACAGATGTTCGATGTATAGATTATACTATATAATATACAAAACAAGGGACACTTGGGAATTCAATATGACGCATGGAGTGGATGATTCTATTACATATGTAATAGTGTTGTATCTATGAAATTGTGGGCATTATATCGATTGTATGTAATTAAAAAAATATATTTTGTAATTCAGAAATGGCTCATGGGATATTTTTATAGATATCTACAAAAATATGAATGTATATAGAATTAAATAAGAAATTAAAAATATGTCCTGATTATTTATTACATTAAAATGAATTTCATTAGATATATTCAAAATATTACGCTCTAATACATACATTGTATTATAAAATTTAATAACCAACTACTAACAAAATAATCTTGTAAGTAATTCTGAATTTAGCAATACTCGGTTAATTTAAAAGTTTTATAAAAGCTTCTCTAAAATAAGTCTTAATTTTGTTATTTACAAGTTATTATTGAAAAGTTTTAATTAAAGGCAACTCTATGTATGAAATAATAACATCAGTTATTATTCTCAATGTGTCTAGTATAAAACCGAAACAGTTGCATTAAGTTTAAATTAATATCTCATAAATAGGATTAACATTAATTTTCAATTATTTTATTTTTCGATCGATTTCTAATCTGCATGCCAATACAAAAACAATATTCGATTGGTTATTAATAGATTTTTTTCAGATCAATGATTGCTAAGGCAATGTATTGATGCATTTTTTGGATATGAACTGATATATCATCAACCGTCAAGGAGCAATCAAATTGATGAACTTCCCTTATCCCTACAGTTTTTAACTGTTCGATAATATTCAAATGCACTACCATATTATCACTCTTCTTTTACTTAAGGGGGCGCATAAAGCAAAATAACCAATCTTCTATTAGATGATACGTGTAATATGCAAGACCAAATCTAAAAAATAAAATATATATCAAACTAGATGATATGTTCAACGATTCTGTTTAATCAAAAACATAAAATATTAAAATGTACTCGATAAAAAAAAATCACCAAGTTAGCTCTAATTTTCACACTTTTACGTTTTCTACTTGACATGGTAATACTTATTATGATTTTTTTTTCATAAACAATTATATTAAAACATTTGCAAGATATTTGTCAGAGCATTTTGTGTAATTACTTTTAGTTTTGGTTTTTTTTGCGATAAACCACTTTTGGCGCTCTTTTTTTCTCGAGATAAACGTTTGATTTTGTCACGATATAATTGTTTATGAAAAAAAAATCATAATAAGTATTACCATGTCAAGTAGAAAACGTAAAAGTGTGAAAATTAGAGCTAACTTGGTGATTTTTTTTTATCGAGTACATTTTAATATTTTATGTTTTTGATTAAACAGAATCGTTGAACATATCATCTAGTTTGATATATATTTTATTTTTTAGATTTGGTCTTGCATATTACACGTATCATCTAATAGAAGATTGGTTATTTTGCTTTATGCGCCCCCTTAAAACGTCTAACTCACACCCGAGTTCACTCAACTCGTTCGTCATCAGACAATCCAAATAATCCCATGAAAATGTGCAATATCCCACGAAAAGTTCGTTAATAACGAAAGCTGCAATTTACCAACACATTTCCATTTCAAATGAGGGTATATAATTGGAGGAACGCGACGTGATGAAATAGTTCCGTTTTGAACGTCCCCGGGTATAACCGGATTTCGGTTTTCGTTTATTATTGTTTGGTTTCAGCGGTTTTGTGGAATGTTTTCGTTTTTAGATAATTTGAAGGTTCGAGAAGTTTCTAGAAGGTTCTAGAACACAATGGTTTTAAGCTAAGAAGAACACTAAGGTGACGACGACGACGGTGATATCTCGCGGCTTCACTCGAGTATAAATCTATCTCAGTACCATATTTCATGCAGATTTGTTCAGCTGTTTTGAAAGATTAACAAACATATAATATGTACATATAATTATGAAAACACGTTTCTAATGATTGTATCATTTAAATTCGATAGATATTATCCCTAACGCACCTCTCTGATTTAAAAAGGATCTTAAATATATCTCATTTCTATAGTTTTTTCCTATTCCAAGTGCCCAATTTATTAAAATTAACATAGCTACATTACGAAGCGCGTCTAAAGCGCGGTTATAACAAATTAGTTCATTACCAAAATATTTGTTAAGATTCATTGCGTGTTCGAGTATCTTCGGAATGTAGTAATATATTATTTTATAAAAAACAGAAGAAAAATTAATAGTCCAAGAGCTGACTCATTATTTCTGATAGATACTTCTACTCGCTATCATAATTTCTGTAATATCTTTTCTCTGTGGAAACTATTTTCCGCTTCAGTATTTGCTTTTTGATAAATAGATAATTAATTGCATTCAACATGTTCGTAAAATAAAACATGGTGAATAAATTTATGTTCAAATTTCATTAATTTAGGCATGTGGTTACAAAATGAATTCAAAGCAGACTCTAATTGAGCGAATAAAAAGGGTTTATCTAAAAGGGTGGGGAAGTTCATAAAAAACATAATAAAATTGCAAAAATTATTCATTAACATCGGCTGACTGAAACAATACTAATGGCAAAAACAATTAGAAGACAGAAATATAGACTTGTTTTTCATATTAAAATTAATACATAAATATCATAAGTACAACAATTTATTTTAAAAAATGTAGCAAAAAGACACATAAATTCTCACCAGCTCTTAGACTATTAGCTATGGTCCCGATTATGTTAATACGGGATCGGTATGCAAGGTCACCAGTTCGATGCCTGCTTGATACGAGAATGCTTTTTTGTTTTCCCCTGACTCACTATATTTATACGATTATTAGTAATGGACTATTAAAATAGCTGCCTCGAAATAGTTTTACAAATCATGTTATTTTATATTGAAAAACATCTTGTATAAGAAAAGATGACATATTTATGCACAGATATACTCAAACTCAAACATTTATTTATTCAATTAGACTTTTGAAATGTCATTAGATATTTTTAACATTTACCACCGATTCCGAAAGCAGTGTCTACGGAGAAGACGATTCCGAAAGCAGTGTCTACGAAGCAGTGTCTATGTAACATCATATATACCAAGAGTGACAAATAACATATGTAATGATATTCTTACTTCCACAAAAACTCTATCTATTCTAGACAAAGCTTTAACGTATGAGAAATTTTATTTTAAAAATATTAAGTATTAAAAATATCTGTATTTAATTATATAATTAAAAATATACCAATTAGGAGAAACTGTGAAGAATTAGCTAGCTATAGAAGTTTAGATACCATTAAAAAAAAGTACTAATGTTTTGCTCATAGGCTATCGAATAATAAAAAAAATAGCCAAGATAATTAATCTAAAAATAAACATGTTAATTATTCACAACAAAATTGTGATACAATATCTAATGTTAGTAATCTTTATCGGTCATTAACTCTGTAGATAAGAGCAGTAATTACAAACATAATACTCGTATTTTGATGTACATTACTTCATAGTGTAGAATATTGTAATAATAAATCGTTTTAGTTGTTATGTAGCGTGCAATGTATGTATGTTGATTTTTTTCGTACCATGAATGACTATTTGTTAGATGTTTATTAGGATACTGAACATTATGATTCATTATTTTTCGTTTTAGTCTTATATACTTTAATTAATATTCATAAAATTAATCTATTTTCTCTACTAAAAAGTAAAAACTATCCTTTTCAATACAAGAATCTCTTACATTTAACAAACAAGGAAATAACCACTTTCCCAGGCCAAACAAAGCGCATACAATATATTTTACAAATGAACTGCATAATTACCTATTAAAAAGTACCTTCATATAATAAAACCTTCGATCAACAAAACAAAGAACATTCAAATTTGCGATCCCACCCCACCGTTCGAATTCGAATTGCACAACTCTGTCACCCTGCGTTGCCTATACATATAGACTTATCCCCAGTCTGGCCGTCTAGCCGTCTGGAATAACCCCTAGCTCAACTATCCACCCTTATTACCATGCGATAAAGCCTATTTCCTTCCCACAAGTGTTAGCACTACAACACTTTGTGTTACATAGACTTCTAACCCCATTCAATTATGGGTCCTATATCCTGGAGATAAAGCTAACTTTTCTATGTGCACACGACAAAGGGAGTGTTGCTAAGCAACATATATAGGTATGTTGAGTCATCAGCGCGTTAGGAAATTTTGGGATTTCAGTAAAAGGGTAGCAAGGAGACAATTCGATTTTAACGTCGTATGAACGTAAAAGCTTCTTGGGAAGTGGGTACATAATAAGGATATTTAAGGCGTTGTAAAAACACGTCACATGGGAGAGCAATGATAATACATTTAAAGGGTGTGTTAATAAAGCCATAAAGTACCGTATTCATGCCGATTGTTTCATCTTCATAAATTAAACTGGTACATTTGTTATTTGTTTTACGCTGAGACGCTGACTATTATATGCATTCTTTTTAATAATTTCATGATACATCGTGCAATCAATTTACTACATATTTTAATTTCAAGTTTAGTTTATTTTAAACGATATTTGTTGTTTTATCTTCATTTTCAATTTTCAGTAAATTTAAGTTGACTACAATAAATGATTTTTGCCATAAAGTTTCACCCTCAAAAACAAAAATTGACCCTCATATTTGTCCCATTCAAAGAGTAATTTATTTTCCTTACATCATCGTATCTTTTAGTACACCTTTTATCAAATGTATATCATTCTCTCCTTCACACTTACACATTACATATCTTCTGTCCTTTTCATTTACGATCATAGCGTATAGGTACTTCAATTACCATACAGTAATAATTTTCATACAATTACCTAAGTATGGACATATCCCATGGATATATGACCACTTTATGACTCACTTATATCGATTTTCGTGAATCATATGTGTTTCCCGTATGTTTTGGCGTGTGAAAACTAATAAAATTATTACAGTAGGTTGTCACTTAATTAGTGAAAAGCCTTGACAATTATACCACTTATTATTGTTTAATAGACCATGACTAGAAGAGCTTATATAATTAATTTTTTTAATTAAAAACCCACCATCTGAAAAGTCGAGTTGAGCATTTTTACACGAATCAATTAAAGTCTTTGGAATCTTAGATCTTAGGCCGCGTTTCCATCTGCAAGAAAACTACCGCAAGAAATGTCCGACAGTCTGTCTGACAACAACTTGCAAGTCTACTTGCAGGTGGAAACGCGGAATTAGACTTGCAAGCTGCTGTCAGACAGACATTTCTTGCGGAAGTTTTCTTGCAGATGGACAGGCGGCCTTACCACATTACTATGACACTTAATATAAACGAAAAAAAGTATCACATAAAAAAAGATCTTTTTGAACTTTTTATCTGAATAAAATCGACAGCTTCAGAGGAAATATTATATACAAAAACAATAAAAGAACCTATAAACTTCATACTTCAGTCAATATTAAAACCGCATATGCATCACTATATATTAAAACTAAACCACTAAAACCTACCCAGAAACGAACACAAACAAAAAGCTACCTATCGTAGTACAAACTACAAAGTTATACCACAGTATATTGTAATACTGTGGTTATACTATGTACCTAATAATTCTGTGACCTTGAACCTATTCAAATGTAACAAAAGGGACTGTATTTTTTCGCTTCATATAAAATACGTTCCAATCTACTTATCCAGAGCTTCAGGTTCAACAATTTAGAAATAAAGGCCTTCTCGGATTTGTCTTAGTCCGGTGGGATACGGAATATTGCACGCCTCATAAGCGAAGCGTTGAGGTGGGTACTACTGTCACTTCGCGCAAAACATCTGATTTTTCAAACTTAAAATGTCTTTATGTATCATACATTGCACTTGTAAGATAATACATACACACACATATTAAGAAAAAACACTATTTTTAACGTTCATGATATTTTTGATGTCATTTTTGTTATTTAAACTAGTTAAAAAACAGTTTAAAAAAGTTCTGTCTTGGACGTCCGTGTGTCTGTATGTGCGGATCCTTTTTCTTGTTAACACGATAGCGACCGAAATACTTTACTAATCGAGTCTTTTTTTTCTCTTACGCTTGAGTATGCTCAGGAATAGAACCCTTTCATTTTTCAGGGTCTGATTCGATGTGGTTTAATTGTTATTAAATAAACAAAAATAATAATTAATAAATATTTATTAAAAAAAAATTATGAGGCGTGCACTTTTGGATTTTCCAAATTATTTTTTTATTATTCTATTGGATAAGTTTTCTTGCTTCAGTCAATCTTTAAACGATCTCCAGTTGTGTGACACTGGATAGGCTAATCATTTCTCATTTTGGATTGCTAAAATATCATAAAAGGTTAATTACTTTTTCATATTGTTTGGCAGAACAATAAAAAACCTACCTATTTATATTGTATCTATTGAATTTGATATGTTTGGTTTTATGGCATTCAAATGCTTTATCTATAATATAAAAATGAATCCCAAAATGTGTTGGTAAGCGCATACTTGAGAACGGCTGAACCAATTTCGATAATTCTTTTTTTATTATATTCCTTGAAGTACGAGGATGGTTCTTATGAAGAGAAAACGTAAATATGTACCACGGGCGAAGCCGGGGCGGACCGCTATAAATAATTGTATCTATATTATAAAACCTCAGTTTAGCTCAGTCAGAATGTTATGATACGATTGAAAATAATTTCCATTTTATGGCAATAAATATAATCATTGTTTCATGAAACAAATAACGTAGGTTTAAAATAAATATTCACAAAAACTACTAAGAATAAAAAACAAAACACAAAAGGCAAACTGAACTTGTACGAATTTTACAACCGACGGATATATTTTTTCAAATATAAATTAAAAACGTGCCACAGATGATATATCGCCAATAAATAAAAGTGCATTTTTTGCGTTTGAATCTGTCCAAAATTATTTATGGTATTTTGACATTGAATTCGTGTCACGTAGTAGTTAGAATACATAAATGTCACGTCGCTGGGCGAGTTTTTATTTTTGGCTAAATGAAATTAGTTTTGCCGAAAGTGACGGCTGCACTTTATGTGACGTATATTACGAAGTTACTACAAAAAAAATAATTTACAACGCAATCTGACTTTTTATGACTAATAAATACTAAATTTTGTATTATTTTTTTAATTTAATGTGAAATGCAAATATAAAATCTCCTCTTAGGAGGCCCGCGTCCCAGCAGTGGGGACATAATAATATGTGGACTAATGAGGATGATGAATAGCAAATGCTAAACCAGGAAATATAACATACAGACTCACAGACACAAATATTACCTATTCCTTTAGGCGCGGGTCAAACACAAGCGGCGCGGGCGCGGGCGTGCCATAAGCGCACCTCTTGAATCTGTTTTGCACCACGTCCTTCTTATACATTTTGTATGAAAGAATTTTGGAAAGGCGACGAGGCGGCACGCCACGGTTGCGCCGCGGGCGTACCGCAGGCGTACCGCAGGCGCGCTTCCCCCATCGCATCCAAATAGAGGTCAATTCACGGTCATACACAATCAAAAACAAATCGGGTGGTAGGAGACGGTAGCCTGTCAGTCAAAAATGTGTTCTCTCTGTGTGGAATTATATAGAGCTGCTATTACATACCCTTCTTCGTTTTGTTTTTAAAGGTGAATTGAATTAATCGATGAAATGATTTACACAGGTGATGGCAGTAGGGAAAGTGAAAATGAAGAAGAGCATAATGAAAGTTCCCATGTATTTACAATGTCAGAAATAAAGATAATCCTGATTTTGATTGTGTTTTTTATTTATTTGTAATTGTAATAATATTGTGGAATGATCAGTACTGTAAATACTTTTGAACTGAGATTTTAATGATAAGATTTATATGGTTTAAATGTAAACCTGTGTTTGAAAACCATATTTTATCTATACTAATATTATAAAGAGGAAAGGTTTGTATGTATGTATGTATGTATGTATGTATGTATGTATGTATGTATGTATGTATGTATGTATGTATGGTTTTCACGCATAAACTAGGTACTGGACCGATTTTGATGAAATTTGGCACAGATAATCTTTAGACCCTGAGAAAGAACATAGGCTACCTTTTATTGCGAAATATGTACCACGGGCGAAGCCGGGGCGGACCGCTAGTACAATATAAATTTTGTGTTATTTTAACCTTCTTTTCTTCCATCATTACACCAGTACTACTTTAAAATTACTTTAAAAGTACTATAAAATTTTCCAAGTAAATTCCAACATTTCCAACAAAGATATATTTGCAATCGTGGGGTTATCCTCGCTATTTACTTACAAGGAATTATCAAAACAAAATCGTTACTTTCAAATTAACGTTACTTTCAAATCTCTTTTAGCACAAAAAACATAATTTTACTAAATTATGCATGAAGAAAATGCATTTAACCACTCTATATAAATATCATTTTCGGACGCCAACAGCGCGCCCGATGCACGCCGGCAGCGCGCCCGAGGCGCGCCGGCTGGCGCGCCCGCGGTGCGCCCGATGCGCGCCGCGCCGCTTGTATATGTCCCGCGCCTTAGGTTTCGAATTTCGATTTTACAACAGTTTACAGTTCATATCTGTAAGATTTGCTAGCTTTCCAAATACAAAAAAAGCAAGAAAACAAAATGAGTTTTATGTAAAAAATCAATATACATATTTAAACACCCATACTAACACTTCGAAAGAAATAAAATACATCAAAATTGCACACAGAATTCTGCACTATCGTCAGCATAGTGCAAAATGTCTATAGGTAAGTGACATGTCGTAGGGCGTCGCCCTTGAGGCTCACGAACTTAGGCACAGAAAGGGCCAGACGTAGTTCATACTTTCGTCTGGTTATAATGAGTTTTTGGTTGGATATATCGGAAATATGCTTTATGTTAGATGTTGAAATGATTCTTGTATTCGCACATTACTTAAAATATTTTTAACGACAATTTTGTTCTGTGTGAAAAGCAGTAGTAATAGCATAGACTAATTATATTAGTCCATGGTAATAGTATGTATTTTATTATTGAGTACTTTTAAGTACTCATGATTATACTTCCTGTGACTTTGTTAGGAATTATTTAAAACTTTAGCTTATTTATATTATTTGTTTATTCGTGTAGGTACCTAATATAATATACTAGTGGTCCGCCCCGGCTTCGCCCGTGGTACATATTTCGCAATAAAAGGTGGCCTATGTCCTTTCTCGGGTATCAAAATATCTCCATACCAAATTTCATGCAAATTGGTTCAGTAGTTTAGGCGTGATTGAGTAACTATTACCTTATAAACAGTCGCAGTAAAATGTCCCTTAGACATAAGGTGACACTTTACAAAACGGTGGTCCGTCCTATCCTCACTTATAGTAGTGTAGTTTTCGCGCATTGCGCTCCCAGCTCCATACACAAGCTCCAGACGATTCAGTCGCGGTTCATGAGAACGGCGACTGGAGCGCCCTGGTTCGTGCGTAACGTGGACCTACATAGGGACCTAGAACTCCCCACCATAGCCCAATGGATGAAGCAAGCGTCTAAGCGCTACTTCGACAAGGCTAAAAACCACCCCAACCCATTGGTGACAAAGGCCATCGCATACGTCGCGAATCCCGATCCCACTCGTCGTCGCAGGCGGCCGAGACACGTCTTGGACGACTCCGACGACGACATTACCAAAGCCAACGCACGGCTAGACTCGGCGATTGAAGCCCAACGTCGAACCAACCGCGACACCGCACACACCACAGCAGAAAGCGTACACCGTCTTCGCCGGCGAAGACGAGGTCCCTTGTTCCGCGTTCCCGCGCCCACCCGGGTGAGCGCCCGTCCGATTAGGGCCCTTCTGGCCTCCTCCACTCAAGCGACAGCTCAAGCCGAGGTTCGTGGTCCCCGTCAAGGGGGGACGCCCTTGTGCATGTCGCTACCAGGGTGAACCTTCAGTTCACCCCCGCGTCCGCGTTAAAATGTAGAAGCCCTTCTGGCTAACATTGAGAGACACCACACAAAAAAAAAAAAAAAAAAAAGATTGAGTAACAGACAGACAGACAGAGTTACTTTCGCATTTATAATATTAGTATGGATTTGTGTAAAAAATAATCAAAATCCAATGAATCATTCGAGCTTTATAGGGTTACATAACATACAAACATTTACTTTTTAACGCTTAAAATTTTAAAATAAATAAGTACCTACACGATCATATTAAAAAATATTTTATTTTTTAAAAGTCTACAAGGCGGTATCAAACTGCACATTATCAATGTATTGAAAACTGATAACTTTTAAAGTAGGTAAAAAGTTATTTATAGTTGTCCACGAATCCAGGAATTGAACCAGGTAACTCTTGCAAACACGGATGGAGCACCCACTTGGCAGCCGCGTGAAGAGCCGAATGAAGTGATGCCAATCTGAAAATTATACTCTTGTTAACAAATAAATAATAAATAGGTTATAAAGATCAGTGTGAATTAAAGATAAGAGAGATTAAGATTAGATAATAAGGATTTATGTTGTGAATAATATAATCCATACTAATATTATAAATGCGAAAGTAACTCTGTCTGTCTGTCTGTTACTCAATCACGCCTTAACTACTGAACCAATTTACGTTTTATCCCGGAAATCCTACGGGAACGGGTTTTTCTTTGAAAACGCGGGCGAAGCCGCGGGCGGAAAGCTAGTGATTTATAATTAATGTGTTTAGAATAATAACAATTCATCTTTTGTGTCTTCTCTTCTATTTAAATAAAATTTGCGAAACATTTTGAAACAATTTTTTCAATTGGATCAGTAGTTTCAGCTATTGTTATTAACAAAATGACGTCCGTATAGAAGTTGGGAAGTAATAGACAGAATGGTGATAGGAGATAGTCATAACCCAATCAGCCTGACCATAGCCGTAATGAAGTATTCAATCTTTAATGGTTGTTATTATGGTCTATTTCTTGTGTATTCGTTATTTCATGAATTGATGAACGATTAGGGTTTAAATAAATAAATAAAAAATTGGTTATTTGTCGCTCGTTCCGCACTCTCGCTTGCACTTCAAGCCTTACATGGAACGCCTCAGAGCGAGGTAACGCCGCATGAGTCATGTTTTTTCGTGCGTGCAGCCGGCTCTATCGAATTATAAGACGTTGTCACGTCAATAAACTAACCAGTCGTCGCGCAGTACCACTGCCAATCACCAAGGGACCACCAGAGTCCCCCCCACAGGTGCCCGTGCCCCTCCCTCCATCGGTACATAGAGAGGAATCCACGACGCTATCCCACCCATACGTAGCTCGGCATTCCGCGTTGGATATCACGCGAAGGTTCACTTGGCGGAGGACCGAGCTCTGGGATACTACAGCCGCTGGAAATCATAAAAAGTAGGTTGGTAAACGTATCTTGGAGATCCCGGAATCATTACGTGTGGCAGCATGTCCAGGATTTCTAAGATAACAAGGCACTTAGGTATTTATTTAATTCAAATAGAAACACCATTTGTATAAGTAGGTGTTGTACAATGACCACTTCTATCCTCTTCTACAATCTCATGTCTTATTGCTATGTTCCCTCCATATGTTTGATAGTAATTAATGATAATATTATAAACCATAATGTGCTGCCAAAGCTGTCAAAGACGCTTACAGATTTATAGCTGATTTATTATGGATGTGATGGAATATGTTCATCATGTAACATTAAATGATGTCTTATAATTTAGCAAGCTACGCATAACCAAAACCTTAAATACAACTGCAAATACATCATAAATATCTTTACCGAAAAGTACTTATTAAACAAAAAGTAGGTACTTACTATCGCTTGTTCGTCCAAACCCAACTGCCGTGGGCCATTGATTAGTATACAGTGCACTACCGCTTGCTAATGTTATCGCACCGATTACATCTAAAATAAAACAAACATTAATTATCTAATCAAGAAAATAAAATATATTACTGTTCTTATCAAAGTAATACAGTAAGCTTGACGTCGGGGAAGCCCCTGTCTGTTTTGTTTTAAGATTCGTCTATATAGGAAAGCCAAAATTACATTCTTTTTTTTCAAATAACTTTTAATTCTTCTTTAATTAAGTGAAGCAATTATGTTTAATATACTACCTTTAACTTGGCTCTTTGCTGTTAATAGTTTTATACGAGTAGTACTATATAGCGCACAGCAATCTTTAAATTCGTTAAAAGTTGAAACACAGTTCAAAAAATATGCAATAAAAAGCACAACTTACTCGTATACGCAACATGATTAATCGTGATAACCGCGACATCGTTCCTCAAATTCTCTCTATTATACTGTGGATGCATGACTATCCTACTGGTAACAGACCGTACACCACCGGAGAACAGTCGGACAGACCCTAGGACCACTGTGAACTGTCTGGCAGTGTTCTGACGGCTTCGCCAGCAGTGCGCAGCGGTGACCAGCTTGGTGTTTGAGAGGAGGTTCGCTCCGCATGCCGATTGGCTGTTCGTTGTTAGGAGGATGACCAGACCTGCCTTGAATAAATATTGCTTGAATAAATATGCTTACTATTTCATTTCGGACATTCGAGGTGGTCTGTTGATTTGGAAGTTTTCAACAATGTCCGAAAAAAATGTTGCTAGGAAATAAATTTTATTTGTAGATGTAAAAATTAAAGCTTTAATGGATTGTTAACGTGATTTAATCTATCCATATTCCATATATAATAAATCTGTAGAAGAGTCAATTCTGTACATTGAAAATATTGAAAAAATAAATAGCAGGGGGTGTTACTGGATCGATACCAAACCCAAATATGTGATTAAAAAAATTTTTGTCTGTCTGTCTGTCTGTCTGTCTGTCTGTCTGTCTGTATGTGAAGACATCACGTGAAAACTAACGGTTCGATTTCGATGAAACTTGGTATAATTATACCTTATTATCCTGGGCGTAAAATAGGATACTTTTTATCCTGAAAAAATACGTAGAAAAAAAATTAATCTTAATTTTTCAGTTTTATCCATAGACGTTGTTCTGTAGAACCGCGAACACACGTTGCGTATTATTATAGGCCTAGCCGTATTTGGGTCCAATAGATATTTATAAGATGTCATTGTCAGAGTTACTCAAAATGGAGAAATAAACCACCCACGCCAAGACCGACATCCGCGCGGACGGAGTCGCGGGCGGAAGCTAGTAAAGTATAAATTTATAAATGTAATAAAGTAGTTCAGCATATCCGGTATTTAATTTGAAGACCCCAGTACACTAAATATCGATCGATCAATCGATCATTCAATCAATCGATCAATCGATTATTGATTGATCGATCGATCAATCAATCAATAATCGAGCAATCAATAATCGATCAATCGATCAATCAATAATCGATCAATCAATAATCGATCAATCGATCAATCAATAATCGATCAATCAATAATTTATCAATCGATCGATCGATCATTGATCAATCTATCAATCGATCGATCGATCGATCAATCAATCGATCAATCAATCGATCAATCATTCGATCAATCAATAATAGATCAATCAATAATCGATCAATCAATAATCGATCAATCAATAATCGATCGATCAATTGATCGATCAATCAATCAATCAATAATCGAGCAATCAATAATTGATCAATCGATCAATCGATAAATCGATCGATCAATCAAATCACTCAATCAATAATTTATCAATCGATCGATCGATCAATCTATCAATCTATCAATCGATCAATCTATCAATCGATCAATATATCAATCTATCAATCGATCAATCGATATATCGATCGATCAATCGATCATTCAATCAATCATTCGATCAATCAATCGATCAATCAATAATCTATCAATCGATCAATCAATAATCGATCAATCAATCAATCAATCAATAATCGATCGATCGATCGATCAATCAATCAATCAATCAATCAATCAATCAATCAATCAATCAAACAATCAATCAATCAATCAATCAATCAATCAACAATGTTTGATATTTTTGCGATTAATTGTTTTAAAAATTTAAATATATTTATTGAATAACTACTAGATAATAATATATATAATAGCTTGGAAAACTCTTTTCAATCAGGACATCCTTTATAACAGTTTACAAAATTACAACCTATTCTATGACCTACGGAATATACCCTTTAAAATTTAAAAAAGAAATCGATCCTTATCCGATTATTTCATTATATTATAGAACTTTATAATATTAAAGTAAATATATTGTTTACAATATTAAATAGTGAATGGATATGAATGTCATTTTTGTGTCAATTTCACGCAAAATCTACACAGTCGTTTTGAATAAAATTTGCTATGCAGATTGATTGGAATGAAATAACCATTGGCCGTAAATAGATAACACGTTCCGTTCTAAATTTCTGATACAATGTTTATTTTATAATTATGTAATATTATGCTCATCTATCTATACTTTCTATAATAATATTATAAAGCTGAAGAGTGTGTTTGAACTACTGGTCCGATTTGAAAAAAATAGCCCATTTATCGAGGCTGCTATAGGCAGTAGGCTATATATACATAATACATATATAGCCTAAAGCGCGATGATATTATCATCGCGCTATAAGACCAACAGGAGCGGAGCCACGCGGGTGAAACCACGGGGCGCAGCTTGTCTTTAAATACTCGCGTAAAATTAAACACATGAAAATAATAATTAATTTTCTGATTGATGTGTCAACAAAGTACCCTCTTTATGTATATGTATATGAATTGAATATATTTTTTTTTTATAAAAATATACAGGGTCATATGAATCGATATAGTAGTTATTGATTTAAAATATTACGTTATTTGTCATAGGTTACAATATGTAATCTTGGCTTGTCATGTGTCTTTCTATAAGCGAGGCTATAAAATATTCATTTGTAGTAGGAAATTGTAACGTGTAAGGTCTATGTCATTTCTACGAGATATTTTAATGATACACAATACATCTAAATTGAAATGTTGCTGTTATTTTACTAATATCGTAACTACTATTTTAACTTCAATTTAAGTCCTAATAAGATATTTTAACCTTACTCCTTGTGTTAATATTTAATTTGTTGTGCAAGAACAGCAGCACTGTCAAGCACTGTAGTAATTGTTTTTGATTGAACTTGGTTTTCACATTGAAATTACATCATATAGACTATATACTTATGAATATTTTTAATTCAAATCAACGTTAACTAAAATACAATAAATAAAAATACAATAATCATGCTCACACAGTTATAAAAACTTACCACACATACTTCCCAAAACACAACACACTCACAACTTATTAATTCCTATCAATATATATTTAATAGCAATAGCCATTGAAATAACAATATCTTATAGGTACAATAAATCTGAGCAAAATCTTACCATATAAGGATGGGCTCCCAGCGTCGACGCACTACCTCCTATGATCCTGCCATCAAAATCAATGGATTCTTCCACCTTCCTAATCCTCGCTGCTTCAGGTATACCAACTTCCTCATGATAGTCATGAAAAATTGGCTCCTTACACCATGTAGCTCCTACCAAATATAACAGGATTAAAACTTTCATTTTATTGTATTTTCATGCAAAGAATTTTATGCAAACCTTTATATAGTTTGTGGTAATCTTTGATATCACTTATCATGTGTAATTGGTCGGATTACGAAGCGTTTTTGAAAAATTAGGCACATTTAATTAATGTTATCTATTATCTGTTTTTTAACACAAGCTACTGGGCCGGGGGAGTCCCCGGTCTCAACTAGATAAATTACTGTGAAAATTTATTGACGATTTTCTTTCAAAAAAGTACAATAAAATTGAATTTTATGAAAACCAACACGATCCCGTCTCGTGATCGATTTTTTTCTATTCTTTAAATATGTATAAACTATAAACCTACATGTAATTAACTTATAATTTTTTTATAATATTCTTTCATTAAAACAAAAATCTGAAGTTTCTCTCAGAAAATAACTGAATTTATCTTAAAAATTTAAACAGAATTGACCATTAATTTATTCTAATACGACTGTTTCTAAATAAAAGCTCTTGTTATCTTCTCAAGTGTACAATTTGTTCACAAACTTCACCACTTCAAACCTTAATCGGTCTACTTATCACAAATATTTTAATTAAATTAGTCAAGCAGTTCCGTAGTAACGCGCTTAGATACGATAATCTTCTTGGAATGATGCTCCTGAGAAACGAAGGAGTTCTATTCAATATATAGGTATGTATTAAAGAAATATGCTGAGTGACTCTTTTCCGACTTGAGTCAGAAAAAAATAATATGACATAAAAAATTAATGTAGGTAGTTTAATAAAACTAAAATCACGCTTAAGCTCATGAAGTTAATTTATTGTCACCGATCTTTGATATTAAGTGTACAAGTTTGAATTATCTCCTTAAATTTGTAGCTAGATATAATTATTAAATTACTGAATTTATGTATTAGCGTGTAAAATAGTTATAAGTATGTGTGTACCTGTGATAAAACTGCGGAGCACAGCTAGTGATATAATATAACGCTCGCGCTGTAGTAAATTATTTCGATGCATTTCAAACGGTTTTGGCAGCTTTCGCATTAGAGGTACTCAACAAAACATTGACTTTCTCTATTATGCAAATACCGATTAATTTTTTTAATTTATTTTTTTTTGAATAAAGGAACAGACAGACAAATGCGGAGAGCGACTTTGTTTCATACAATTAGTGATAAAATACTGAATTTAAACATGACAAAATAATAAATGATTACCATGTTGTCAACGGATTGCTAATAATTATTAAACTATTGCATAGCTTTTATCTCAGACTGAGCGTGGCGAGTGGCGACCGAATATACAAATTCCGTAACGAAAAAACCTAACACCCCCCACTCCAATCGGCACAGCGATGCGATGCTATGCAATAGCTTTACCGCGGCAGTCCTCGACTCCATTTATGTCATGTAAATAAATAACTGAGTAACTAAGTAGTTATTATGCAATCTATTAAATTTTAAAAATCTTCACATACAATAACAAAAGTGTTGTCATTGTCATAAGTGCTGGTAAGTTGATGTAAATTTGCATAAACTTTCTTATTTAATCGCAGTATTCGAAAGGATTTGTAACCTACTGAAGATAATCAATTATACAATCAATCTTGGATCAGTAATTCATGCGTGCTAGAGGAACAAACATTCAATGTTTAGGGAGATAAAATTTCACCTAGTTATAATACTGATATGACAGATAAATAAACAAAATACTAATTTGATTAAATTTATAATCATTTTGCATAATGATAAAATTGAAATTGTGTCAGTAACCGATTTAATCACTTTCACTTTTATCTGCATAAATATTTCTTATAATTCTATATAGGTTGTACTTATATCAAGTTTTATCAAATCCCGCTATCCATAATCCATACCTATTGGAGTTACTAGACAAGTTTTTTAGTAAGATGTAATCTCTATACAATATACCTACACAATCGAAACAACGTTAGAAGTTAAAACATACCATAAAAATTTATCTATTATAGTAATAGGTGTAACGAATATTATTTACGTATTTTTTAAAGTCAAACAAAATACCTACATTAATCTCGGTAATGATATTAACAAATTAAATCTCCTTAAAACATTTCGTAGACGTATACTCTAGCCTAGACTGTCTGTCTAGACGATTTCTAACATTAAAGACAATATTTTAACCGCTTTGTAATAAAGAGTGACCTTTTACATCACTACATATTATTAATTATTACACATATTATATTAATTATTACATACCTATTATTAATTATTCAATAAAGTCCTCCGCTGCGTCTGTCTGTTCGCGATAAACTCAAAAACTGCAACACCGATTTTTATTCTGTTTTCACTAATGAAAAGCGTAGCTTTCGAATAATTTTTTAAAATATAATTTACTAGCTGTGCTGCGCGGTATTACCCGCAGTGTTACGCTCCTGTTGATCTTATCGAGGTGATATATAGCCTATAGCCTTCCTCGATAAATGGGCTATCTAACACCGAAACAATTTTTAAAATCGGACCAGTAGTTCCTGAGATTAGCGCGTTCAAACAAAAATACAAACAAACCAATATAGATTAAGTTTTAGACTATAGGTACAACAGGCAGAAGTCTAGTTAAGAATATAATATTTTCGTAATAAATATTTAGTAATCGTGATAGGTAACCTAGTATTTGCATTGACTTAGATCTGCTTTTAGGTTTAGAACCTAGATCACACGTGAATAAATAACGCATAATAAAGGGTTTAATATTAATTCTCAAGGTCGTAAGCCGAACTTTCTCTGTATTGTTAATAAGAAATGAGGAATCTCGTCTAGACCCATTTATTAGGAGAAAGTACTTTGCATTATACCTTAAATCTTGTATTCAAGAAAATAACATTTTTTTATTCTTCTTTTAGAACCCGCAGATAGGATTGTACCAGATACCAGATTTACTGTATAAATTCCTTCTATTATTTACCATTGTACTAAATAATATAATCATCTATTAGGTACCTACAATTCAAATTAGTATACTTACCTAAGATAAAAAAAAATTCTCAGTTCTCATATCATACCTACTGCAATTAATATTTATATCATAAATCAATGTAATACCTAGGTATTATCGCATAATGTTTGTAAGCATCATCATAATTAAAATTATTACTAATTTTGTGTCATTCAATAATTTATTGTTCATAAATAAATTTAAATGTTACCTACATGTAAATCAATTCAGTTTGTTTAATTTATGCATAGTACTAAATAGAGATACATATCTACATCGAAAATTTCACCTAAATCAAAACACTACTCCAATTTCTCATATCAGATCATATCAATAAATCAATAAGGAATTAATTAAATCACTCTTATCTTAACTGTGAACATTTTGAACCAATTTAGATATATTGTTTTATAAAACGCCGAAAATACGTATTTCTTTCTACAATAAATAGACAATAGCATTACATTTGTTATTTTCCCAAGACATTTTAAAGCACGTATTTCGCTCGCTTACCAAAATCGTTTAATCTGATAATATCACAGATTAATGTAAGAACGTAACAGATAGTGACGTATTTTTATAGCAGTGCCCGTGGCAATGACCGCCGTTGACGCTGTCAGTTCACGGCCGTTTACAAAGAGGCGCTCTTATATCCTTGTGATGCGCGATCGCTAAATAATTTTCCATCTAAACAACACAAGTTTTTAATTCGAGCGACGAATGCACCGACCGGACTATTCATCCTGTATTCGAAAATAAATAAACGGTTGTCGGGAGTCGGGGCGCAGGGCGCACCCTCACATCAAAATACACTCACACACACCCAACGCGGGGCGGTTGCGACTTGAGAGGGCGCTAGCATTTGCTCACTGCTCAGTCTCGCGCCGACTGCCGTTAAGGTCGGCTGTCTTGTATCTGTTTGTGCGACAATCGAAATAAAAACTAGTTACTCCGGAACGACCGGCTATCCCACAGTGCGTTGTGGACAAAAACTGTGGTTAACGTGTATTTTTTATCGGTGCGTATCCCTTCGGAAGCGTTTTTGTACATCGAACAGTTGTTTACATGAATGACGGTTGAATTACGTTGCGTAGGTCCAAAAACGGATAGTTTGTGTTCAAGACGGAGCATTAATAAAATTCGTTTCTATTTCCAGATAAACTGTACGGTTTTGGGAGCCATTTGTGAAACAAAGGCATAGTTTGTGAAAAGGTGATCGTGTAATACAATCGAAATACAGGTATGTACCTTTTTGAATGTTAACGGTCGCCACGTTTAGATTTGTAAGTATGACTAATCGGTGATTTTTTATCAGATTTATTATTTATATTTCCGTGATGTGGATAAATGTACGTATTTTCCCATTTTAGGTCAGCGACCTCGTTTCGGTCGCATTGTAGGTAGATTATTAAATTTTTTCTTCATTCGCGTATATATTTGCTTGTACAGACTTACGTAAGCCGGTTTATAGTTGCAGATTATAAATTTTAAAGAGTGTAGGTAACTAGGATTTATTCGATTGCATAATTTTCAATCTTTGTTTGGCATTTTGACTAGAGTTAACATGTTTCCATATAAAATAACGTTCGAAGTTTTGTATCGCAAATGACATTACGATTTAGGTACTCGTCCAATGAATGCATGCACGCCGGCACAGATACAAAATAATTTTAGTCACAATACCTTTGTCATATTATTATTAGTTATGGCAATATAATTAATGAAGATCACAACTGAACACAATTTATTATCTAGCACAAATCTGGCGCTGCTTTTGATTGATTGTTAAGATTACCTGTTGCATTAAACGATAAAGTTCCATACTAATGGCTTTGTCTAAAAGTAGGTCTTATATGTTACGAATTATTATGAAACAAGAATACAGCCTGAGGCGCTCACGTAATCTGCAGTAGACATGCTCGCAATTTGTGCTTAGGGTTGCCACCAATACTGTTTTTACGATTAATTTACTTTTTTTAATAATTGTTTTTGTCGTTGTTTGCCTGTTACATCGCTTTTATGCATGCAGATGTGCTTGTTGCAGTAGACATGCTCCTAATTTGTGCTTAGGGTTGCCACCAATACTGTTTTTACGATTAATTTACTTTTTTTAATTGTTTTTGTCGTTGTTTGCCTGTTACATCGCTTTTATTCATGCAGATACAGTGCTTGTTGCGAAAGTTGAATAGCGAGACAAATGTGTGATTTTTCGATGCATATTTTAATGCAAATGAATGCATTTTCGTGGCGAAATTACGCTTAAAATGTGGCATGTTAAAACATTTAAGACACTAAATGCATAAAAATATCTGAACAATGTGTTAAGACTTGTTTGTACAAGTTCTGTCATAGAGTGTGTCATGTTCAAGTTTATGTTAGTATAATTTATAGAAAAACATATTATCACATAGCTCGTATTTCAAAATAAATTAATCTCTCACAGTGCATTTAAAGTGAATTGAAATCGAAAGCGCAATTACAACATTAATTGAATAAGCGACCATAAATCCTATTTATTTAAGTATATTAAATCGCACAACTCTAGACCATAGCCTTAATAAAACCGGTTTTATTTCCGCATCCATTGAATCCAGCGATTGGCAACCCTATTCGTATCAGTGACAGGAGTGACTCTCCTTTGACAAAAGTTACATCGAAACCGTCCGCGTCGGTGGTATTACATTGTGCAAGGCATACAAACGCCTGAATACAAATTGGTAAAAATAAATTTGTATGTACAAATAGCGGTCAAATAATTGCCACTCGGAATGACTAATACACGCAGAAAACACTGTCTCGTAATAAAGTTAGAAAGAAAGAATTAACATGAAAGTAGCGATTATGTCAGCTACCGCCTACCACAAATCTTATCAAAATAGGTATAGTTGAGAACAGTTATTTTCATATAGCGGACGAATAGTATTCCGTATATTACAATTACCTATGCCTTGGAAAGAATTCCTAATTCATTAAAGTTTTCATCCAAATTGTCGTAAAAAAATTGACATAACTAGTTACTACTAACTACCTACATAAAAACAAAGAACATTTGATCTAATTCCTGTATTAAACTTCAAAATTAATAATATTATACCAACCTTTCTTATTAAAATGCTTTTAATATTCACTTTACGTATTTTAAATTTAAATTCAAAAACTTACGTGTTTTAATTAAAAAACTACGTGAAAGCGTAATTCAAGACTGAACTTAGTAACAAATAACAATATAAGTGGCTGTCTCTCAGCTGATTAATTAATAAAGACTTGCCTAATAGACAACAATGGCCGATTAAACAATTAGTTGCCCAATGCCCGCTCAAATTGCGCTTAGCTGAATCTATGGGTAGTTTTTTTTATCTGTGGCGATGTTCTTGCTGCATTCATCTATACTAATATTTTAAAGCTGAAGAGTTTTTTGTTTGTTTGAACGCGCTAATCTCGGGAACTACTGGTCCGATTTGAAAAAAATCTATCGATGTTAGATAGCCCTTTTATCGAGGAAGGATATAGGCTATATATCATCACGCTACGACCAACATGAGTGGAGCCACGGGAGTGAAACCGCGGGGAGCAGCTAGTCTATAATACAATTCCTTTAACAAATAAGTTATTAATATTAGTATAGAGAATTCTATATCGAATATTTCTTTTGTAACTTGAATTTACCTTCAAGAATTTATATTCTACATTATAATCATACAATCTAAATTTTAGTCTGATCTCATTTCTTATATATAAAAAGGAATACATTTTTACATCGTTAAACATCTGCTCACGCTTTTCACAAATCATGTCGTATATTTTTATTACCAAGCAAGTATTGTAATAAAATATATTTAATAATATATTAATTATTTTAAGTACATGTATTTCAACACCACCGTTCGTTAATTTTCATATATGTAATACAAATACGTTATATATAATAAATAATAATCATATTAAAACACGTAAAGGTTACCGGTAGTTCCAAACTATTCACGGGTATCTATTTTTATTTCACTTTCTCCTCTCGAGAGTGAAAGGGATGGACGATATTTTTGGAGATGTGTTGAATGTTGGTGTTCCCGTCTCTAATGTTTAGGGCATGCAGAACCGAGTCCGGTTCCAAGTTTCTGAAACCCGGTTCCAAATCGAGCTCAGAACCGGGTAGAACCGGGTTACCCGGTTCTTTTATAATACCTCGGAAAAAATACGAAATAAAACAAAAGTAACTGTAAAAGTACCTGATGGGCCTTTTATTTTACGCGGCTTGTGTCTTATTTTATTAAATTAATAAAGAAACAAAATTTCAATACTTTTCTTTATTTATCAGTCTTATAAAAGTATCTTGTTATCATAATATCACATATAAACTTAAACCTTAGGTATTCATCAACTGGAAACTGTAAAGCAAAAAACCGGCCAAGTGCGAGTCGGACTCGTGCTCCGAGGGCTCCGAACAAACCTATTTTTTTATAATGTTGTAACTTAAAAATTTATGTTTTTAGCAATTTTTCCTTTATCTGTGTTATAAGACGTTACTTTTACCAAATTTCAAGGCTCTGTGTTCATGAAAAGTACCCTGTAGGTTTTGAGTTCCATGTAAATGTCGAAATTTGCGAAAATTTTCATTATTTACGGCTGTATCTTTTGATGCGTTGGCTTGTGAGTTTGACTTTTTTACAGCATCAAGGGACCGTAGACTTGAGTATTCGATATAAATTTTAGCTTGATACCAAAAACAAAAACATGACTGGATCATTATGTGAAACAGGAAAATCAACAGCTTTTCAAATTTACGACAAATCTAATAAAAATATATCTGTAGCCTTTTTAATTTTTGTCATTTTCGAAGCCTAATTTTTTTTTGGTCTACATCCTCAGAGTTGCAAACTATGCTCGAAGACTTGAGCGATGCAAGCCTTAGGGTTAGACTTACGATGAACATGACCAAAACGAACATAATGACTAATAGCACCAAAACCACCATCATTTTCGAGGGTGGGTCAGTTACATATGTCGATGAGTATACTTATCTTGACAAAATAGTTTCTTTCCAAGCATGACAGGATAAAGAAATTGGTAAACGTATTGAGAACGCTTGGCTTTTGGTCGATGAAAGAGCTGATGAAAGGAAAGATGCCTCTTTCACTAAAACGAACACTCATGGACATGTGCATCTTACCTATCCTCACCTACGGTGCACAGACTTGGTCATTGACTGATCACCAAAAGTTCGCACTTGGGGGTTGCCAAAGATAGATGGAGCGCAGTATTTTGGGCATAAAACTTACGGATCGCGTCCAAAATGGGATACTGCGCTCAAAAACACAGATAATCGATGTAGCTCATAAAGCTGCTGAGCTGAAAAGGAACTGGGCTGGCCATGTTTACCGAATGTCGAAGGAGTTGTGGGCGAAAATTACCACTTTGTGGATCCCCAACAAGGACAAAAGGCTGCGTGGCAGGCCCAGAACAAGATGGCGGGCCGAGCTTGATTCCCATTTAGCAGATTGGAGCAAAATTGCTCAAAATAGGGAGAAATGGATTGAGGGAATAGAGGCCTTTGCTCAGCAGTGGGACAGCCATGGCTCATAATAATAATAATAATATAGTCCCACAACACAGTAAAGTTCTCGAAAGGGCCTCTGCGTATTGGATCCGTGTCCCCACGTAAGCCTTCCAAAGGACCGGGTGGGTACCTTCCTTATGATGGTACCCGTGTATTATGGAATTGAGATACATAATAATAATAAATACAACCGTAGGAAACCTATAGCATCTAAGGTTAGACAATCAGAGCCAAGCTTGAGGCGTGGCACGAAAATTCGCGATGCACGTGAGTCTGACGTTGCCAGATAGAATAAATTTGTTGAAATAATGAAGCAGAATATAAATAATACTTTATATTTTAATATTTTGGTCGGAACCGGGAGAACCGGGTTTCATATTATTCAGACCCGGTTCTCAAGATCATCAAAAAACCCGGGTTTACCCGGGTTTTTCAGAACCGGGTAAACCCGGGTGCATGCCCTACTAATGTTGGTATACCCGTCTCTCTCGCGCTTGGGTAAAATGGATTTTCATAGAATCTAAGCATCGTTATTTCGGGATGTTTACTTCTTGAAAGTAAAACTGTGATACGGATATAATCTAGATTTAGAGATTTAAGACATGTGCGAGTATTTCTGTAATACCTAACCTGCGTAGTAATTTTTGATCGAATCAGTAAACAATGTAATTTTTGAACGTTTATTTATGGAGAGTAAAGTACGTGTTATAGTTTTAATGTTTATTACTGTTTATGAAATTTATAAGAGTTTAGTCTAGTAGATTGTATGTTTATAGACTTTTTTAGGTATGTAGAAAGAAAAGTAATCTATTCTGTATATAATTTTTATTCTGTTACACAGGAACAGCTAAACCTATTTTAATAAAACTGATAGCTCAGTCACAGAATGGACTTGACAAATAAAAAATTGCGAAACTCATGTATGTGAATCGGGTCAAAATTCAAATCCAAGATTAGTTGCATATTATTTCTACCTTACATACAGCTAACAAACCACCTTTGAATCTATTCCGTTCCTAGATCCATACAGTGAAAAAGGCTCGCCTAAATTCGATTACGTTAGAAATAAAAAAAAGTTCGATCCGGAGCAATCCCATTGAATTCAACCTGAAAAGAAATTCCAATGACGGTAAACAAAAGCAATGTCTGCGGTTTTTTAAAAAATCTATCAAGTTTTTTTTATGTTTTTTCTGAAGATTTGTTGGGTATTTTTTTCGCTTCGATAGTACTCGAAATCTAGTTGGTCGCGCCTTTGTTTTCAATCCATTGAAATGTTCAAATATTTTAATAAAATTTTTCAATCGGAACTGCGTATAGAAATGAGAAATGTTTTATTTTAAATACGCTAATGTGGGTTATTGATGGCTTTAATTGAGGTCGATTTTTATTTTACTAACTAATTAATTTTTAATTAATCATTGAATTTGGTGCTGATTATTTTTGAACTTGAGTACGAAATTAACTAGGCTCTTATGAATAATTAAAGGTCGTTTGACATAGAAAAATTAAAAAAAAAACATTACCGTCGTTGTTCCCATCACGCTCAAATAGCTGAGTTTTGATTTGGTTAATAAATTCTAAACAATAAATTTTGCACCAGTGTCGGTTTGCAATATTTTCCCTGAAAAGGGACATTAATTTTATATCCGCAAGCAAAATCAACAAAAAAAAGACGGGTTGCACTCCGGGAGTGCCGGCAGAAGTGAAAACTTGATTATTAACGTTCAGCATGTTTGATATTTTGGAATGGTATCCGTCTTACGCATGGAATATAAGGGCTAAAAAAAAAACATCCGTCATACGCTTTTTCGATCAAGCCACGTATCCTGACTCCTGACGCGAGTTTAAGATTTTGTACCCAACGCCGCGGCCGCTAAAGAAGTTTTCACTTCAAAAACCGGAGCTAAACCGCATTATACTAAACATTTATTTATATAAATCTTAATATACAGGCCCTTATCATATCAAATCGTCCCATAAATTGATCGAACACAAGATCAACATACCATCGCGAGACGGTACTCTATAGCCACACGAAATTGAACTCAAAGTTTATGGAGTTAAGGTATAAATTGCAGGTACCACTTGCGCCTGCATTCGGCCGTCTGCCAAATGTTACTGACCTTCGACAATAATTCACTGTGACATTTTCGGTACGAATATATTAATGGTGACTTTTTTTATATGTATGCAAGTGTTTTTTTTTTGGTTGTAGGTAGGTTTATATGGATTTTTAATTTTATTAAGATGGTAGATTTTTATTTGCGCTAAAAACATCCTTTCAATTGTACCATTTCAACATGCATAGAATTTTCTTTTTCATCAAAATACAGCCGTTTGCAATTAGCTTCCATAGTGACAAACATTATTTAATCATATACATTCAAATTTAATTATACGCCAAAGGAAACAAAATAAAATTAACATCCGTTCCCATAAGACCCATATAATAATTACCGACCAACCGTGGTTCCCATCCAATGTATGTAGGTATGTTCGTTTTACCACATCCACGCACCAGACATGCGTAATAAGGTGCAATCATTCAATTATGCGTAGGGACTAGGGTGACGTGAAGAAATTGTCAAGAATGTGTAGTGGGTTCCGTAGTTTTCTTTTTACCATTAGTTTCTAAGGGTTATATGAAAAGGCATCTATACTTTTTACAATAATATCTTGGTACTCACTTATATGATTTACACTGTAATACTAATAAGTAATAACAATAATTTACCTAGTCGTTGAATAATTTGAGCAATTTCAGTCATTGCTTTATTTAACTTTGATTTTTCATCACTCAGTTTTCGATAACCATGAAAATATCAGTCCAGCTACCTAATCATATTTTAGATAGTTAGTAATTACAAAATGTACAGTATTCCTGGTAAATTAATTGTAATAAAAGCGCTATGTTATGCGATTTACATTCCTGTTTTTAACACAAAATGCACTAGAGACACTTAATAGAGGGCTATTAAATTATATTACACACTAAACTATTTTCACTTACAACCAAGGAGAAACAAATCTGCAAGTACATTCGCAATGAATCAACATAACGAAAAACAAAGAAATCAGTCCACTGCAGCTGTGAGTCAACGGCAAAGGCGAACAAAGACGCGTCTGATGACTAGTCGCGACCAGTTTTACTTGGTCCTTGAAGTTTATAATATAATAATTATGTATGTAGTTCTTAGGAATCAAGACTATTTCGATTTGTGAAGTATTGGTACCTATGTAACGTTTAGTGAGATCGTAGCCACATTATTTGCATAGGCTATATTATTTTGCTCAAAAATTGCTACCATGACTCATGAGGTACTTCAAAGTCAGCGAGTACATACTAGCAATCGACTATGTATGGGTCTAGGTAGTTCGTATTTCCTTGTATTATTTATCCGAATCTTTTGAATACTCTTTGCCTAAAAGATACTGTTATTATTATCTAACAATTATTATAATACACGCTTAATTCGCACACAATATTTTCCTTAAAATCACGTTCATTTGAGACCAGTGAATATAATACCAACCTACACCAATATCATAGAAAAGAGGCTTTATATAATAGAGATAAGGTCCAATATTTGTATCCACATAAAATAACATAGATGGGCATCTGTTTTTATTTTCCACGGGTGTGCGTATTTGCAAGTGCTGCCAAGAATAATTTTTTCGCTTGGCAAGATAATATGAAAACATTGCTCAGATAAACATATTATTTATGGATGGACGCAAATTATACACAATGGATAAAGCTTGCTATAAAAATTGGACACGTTTTATGTCTATTTGGTCTCATTATTTAATAAAAGAAACTCGTAAAACTACGATTGAATGCAATGAGTGCTATAAAATCGCAAATGAAACGCTTCATATAAATTCGCAACCGCCGGTTTTTATTATTTATTAAAAAACGCAAGGTCAACCTTCATACTAATCCGCGACCTCAATATTATTAAGCATAAAAGTATCCAACATTACAACATTGAGATAACAACGCAACAATGTGAGTGCGCTCGATCAAACGGCGCATAGCAATGAGAAATATTTCTCAACTATGCGAACTACCTTCACTGTTAACCTTGGTGATATGAGCAAAGCCACTTCCTAGTTAATAATTCTGCAAACGTACAACCACTCAAGTTATTATCGGTTGCAACAACCTTTCCTATTCTACCGAGAACTTCACACTTCTAATGGAGACTAGCCGAGATGTGTGGTCGTGTGTAGACGAGTCATTAGGAACTTCGAAACGTAAGCCTTTGATTGATTCCAAGCGAGAGCCTCGTGATTTATGTCCGAACGGAAACCACTGTATTTTGTTAGATCTTAAACTATCAAAAACAGGATGTCAGTGTTGAGCAATATAGTAATTTGTGTACACTTGAGATTACGTGATTTCCTGATCGTTTCGTAGGTACGTGTCGATTCTAGAAATGTGAACTCGCGACCGGTGCGCTGTGCGATGCTAAAATTTGCGCAACTTCCTGCGTTTGTGATCGCGCTCATTCGAACCGATGAACCCACGGATTGTTTAAATATTAACATCACAATAGGTATTGTATCTACCTGTCTAGTTGGTACGAAAAACTCGTAAGAGGAGCGCGCGCGTTATCTCTGTTCGTCGGTAGGGGAGCGAGCGAGATGCCAGATAGGGCCGAGCGGTGAAAACTCGGCGTAAAGTAATGTACCGACTCACGCGCGGAGTTGATGACCGCCAGCGAAGGCCGTACAATCGGTCAGACACCAAATGTCACGGCCATACGCAGCGGGCGACAGGAAAAACTGCGTCACAGATGAAAAAACGTGACTCAGACGCCGACAGCCGACCAGTGTAGCATGAGACGCGCAACCGGCGCCCGCATTGGAAAAAAAATGATCATACATGCGCCAACCTTCACAGGAGAGCGGTTGACAATGACATTGGCTCCACTTGCGGAAAACGGAAGACCACACTAGCTCACAGCGAACAGCCATTATAAAATTTATAACCGTAACATGAAAATAATTTTTCCCGTCTATATTCCGCTGCGCATTTCTCCTCGTAAAACCTATATAATAACTGGATCGGCGTTCGTTTACGACTGTCAAAATCGTATATCTAATAATAAAATGGCTCAATTTAGTATGGCGATGTTTTATCGCGGGGTGTAAAGCGTTATTAAATATTTTTATATGCGTGTATTGTCCGAAGGGGTCCGGCGATGGCTAGATTTTGATTCGAACCTTTGTTTTCGTGGAAACGTGACGCGGTAATGATAATAATTCATTTTTATCTAAGTGGTAGGCACGGCGCGGTCGGCTCGTTGCGTCGAGCTGGCTTTTTTACGTGATAAGTATAAATAATCATCATCAACCTTAGTTACCCATTGTGCGTGTAAAATATCGTTTTTTGTTTGAATTGAAGGACCCAAGATCTTTTGTGACTTTAATGCCTGTGACAAAGCGCCGAAAAGAAAACTATTTATTATTATAATATTCTTCGTTATGAGCTTCAATAATAATGGTTCGTGATCTTGTATTTCATTGTCAACGATAAAAATAATGAACATACATAGTGTTGTTGACACAGAGTTGAATTATTTGAAATTTCGTTAGATATTTCAAATGTGTTAAATAAATGGGACTTTTGATATTATATTTATATCTAAGAATTAAACAGTTCATTATACATAATATATTTTATGTACTTCTGTCCTGAGTCTGATTATCATGTTCATGTTATATCCAGATACATTTTTATTTTTAACCCATTGAGCCCCGAACGGCCCGATCGGTCCACGACACAATAGATTTTCTATTGTGTCTGTGATTCCGGGGCCTGAGTTATTACTAAGGTCTTGTTACATTGGAATATTATTTACAAATGTGAATGCATCGATAATAATAACGTCATCATTCCTTTGACCTCTAAATTCCGAACATCCTTTAATTAAAACGTCCCGCGAAGGATCAGATTTTATCAACTGAGAGGCAATACATTAACAGGTCAATAAACTTGACAACATTAACCACTTTTTGATGCGCAGTCGAGCAGGTAAGACGTTGACCCCTCGAGGAAACAAAGTGTTTATGATAAGTCGGCCATGTTTGAAATTACAATGTGCTGTCATTATTTACAACCCATTTGCATACTTATTACAATAACGTTAAGAGCTTTAATAATCTGTGACGTGAAACCAGTCACGCTTTGTTCGAATCTTTTGAATGTTCTGGAACGTTTTTTGAATTTTATTTTCCAAAATCGAACATTAGTATATTAAAAAAACATTATTAAAATAGTAATAAAAAAGTTTAGAGCGTGGATAAGTGGTCAAAGTTTTAATTGAATCTGCACGTTTAAAGTGTGTTTAAATCGAGGCGAAAGGATTCAGTTCCATACAAACGTACAAGTGAAACTAATAAAAGCGTGTGGTTTTGTCTCTAGAATGTGAAATTTTAAAAGGAGGTAGCAAACGGTTTGAAATAGTTCTAAACAGGTTCCGATGAACATTACCTGCTTTTTTATACCCTTGATACCTGCATGTGTGAAAAATCCCTTAAGGGTGAGTCATAATACGCCGAGATCGGGTTACCAAGCATCCTTTGAAACATAAATTCGAACCGATCATTTAATTGAAAACAACCAATTTATCATGAATATTTGTAGTATTTTTTGAGATAAATTTAAAATTTTCGTCAGATCAGTCATAATGATTTAGCATACATTTTGAATTAAAATAGAAATATGTGTTGTATTTTTTGTTGTTGCATTTTTTTTCTCAAGTTTTCGTAGTCTTCATGATTTTGCATATATTGGATTAAAATAGCAAATAGCAACACAGGCTAATACATCCCACGGTAAGCGTGAGAAAATAATAAATTTATATATAATAAATCGTAAAAACTTAACATACAACTTCGCATATTAATAATGCCATAAATATACTCGTAACTAATAACAATTAGCGTTTTATGTTAAACATCAAGATGTTAAATTTATATAGTTACGTTCGATACCACATTATAGGTTTGCGGTATTTCAGAGATAAGGCTTGAGACATACTGAGCTATAATAATAAAATTATATTAGTCATTATTAAATTATTATTGCACTAAATTTATGTTCCTATACTAGACAAAGCTCTCTCCAAGCAATTTAATGATTGATCCATTATATATTATACCCAGAGTAGATTTAAAACAATACTCATCATATTTTTTTTGTTTTATTACGCAAAATAATTAATAAATTGTGGTTATAAATATATTATGATAATTTATTTTTCAAAGGTTGGAAGTTCCATTAATAAATATCAAAACAGTTCAAAATAAATATCACGGGAATTTTAATTTTACTTAAATGGTTTATTATTATTTATTACATAGGGTATTATTGAACACAAAAGCAGTGGCTTAAACTTAGATACGTAGCTTAAACGAACTATCGGTAGTTAACACCGACTTAAGCACTAAGTTCTCATGTCGCTTGTACTCATAGCTTGAGTTAAGTTAATACGTGTAACTTAGATCTTATAAGTACATACTAAGCAAGAATAAATAGCTTATAATGCACTAATGTTGCTAATGAAGTCTTTCCCTTGATTATAAGTTTTATTGTCTGTTTAGTATCTACTTAGGTACTGCAGAGACTTGCACGTATATTATGTACTGATCTATATGTTTCATGTAGTAATTATAATGATATTTATATACGTACATAAAAATTCGAAATTCTCATTGTGTCCACTGCTTTACTTTGAGAATTTTACTAATAAATTAATAACATCTCAATAGTTATTCAATTATCTTATAAGATGTATTATCGAACACGAGTTAAAATTATAATGTAATATAATAATTGCAAAGATAAATTTTTATATAGAAACAGCCCCTACAATCCTGCATACGTGTGATGTGATGTATGTAAAGAAGATTATATGTTTTTTTCTTTCTCCGGTAATCGAACCCAAGACATCAAGCATTGTATAGAGAAGAAGAATGACCTCAATAAATTAACCCTCATTCATATGTGACATTATAATTCATTGCGATGCATTTATTTTAATGTATTCATTAATATTTTATTTAAATTATGTCGCCGCCTTACAGAGATTCATTTTGTAAATTTATTATATGCAAATGGAATAAAGGATATGCAGATAAGTGAATTTTAATTAAAAATATAATTGTTTTATATTCATAGTCTAAGAGATGGTGAATAAAATATGGTTTTAGATATACATATGATTTTTACGTGATCAAAATCTGGAATAAACTTATATCAATAGGTAATATTATATTTATAAGAGTGATAGTTTGTATGTTTATAACTCAATTACGCGAAAATGATTCAATGAATTTGGATATTATTTTATAAGGATTATTCTTCACGAGCAAAGAAGGGTTAGTTAGTTAGCGCGTTTCTAATATATTATTAGAATACCTAACTAAGTATGTATAATCAAATAAAAGACTCAACTTTGTGATCCACAAACATACAAATTGACCTAAATTGGAGTCAAATACAAAGTTCTAAAGTTTGTTTAGGTAATATTATTTTCAGTGACTTTCAAAACAGAAGTTATTCTATATTTGTATGAAATATCGTATAACATCTAAATTTATCTATAGTACTGTGATAGTACCATAATCCTAAACCGAAACCTAACTAGTAATAGCGAAAATAACTATGTCTGTTTGTCTGTCTCTTCTTCAAGCCTTAACTGATTTGTATGAAATTTTGTAAAACAGTTTGAGACCTAAGGACATAGGATAGTTTTATCCCAGAAATCCCTCGTCCTCGGGAACGGGTACTATCTGGGTTTTCCTTTACTATGCGGACGAAGTCGCGGGCGGAAGCATCGATTCGGTCACTAGGCGGGATTCGAACCCGCGTCTTTCGCTATTCCGGGCGTGTAGCATATGTTTTAAATTCTTTGTTTTTTTATTTTGTGACCTGTGAATGTTATTTCTTAAAACAAAGTTACAAGGAGCCGCCGGCGCTAATTTGCAACCAGATTCTCGGAAGGACTTGACCTTAAGTTGGTCTAGGTTAGTGTAAGTGACCTAAGGCAATGTGTGTGGTATCTTAGTTGCGAAATGGTCCCAACTTAGGTGGGATTTTCGTAAAATGCAGTTTAGTGATTAAGAAATATGTGTGTAGGTATAATGTTTATAGGCTCTTGGTTTTTTTTTGTTGAGATATGACGTTCAGTTTTTTTTTTATGAAAATGTCACGCGGGAATACTTAATTTTTCGGGATTATAAATTCACTATTTTAGTTTTTTTTTTATATAAAGTTATATTTGATTTAATGAATTTGTTTATATTTGATAATTTAAAACATTATCAATATTTTTTAATCGAAGTTATTACATACGTTTTTGTTTTTATTTATAATAATATGAAGAAGCAGTTTAATCACTATTAATACTATAGAGGTACCAACATAATATTTGAAGGCCTGAGATATATCTTGCGTTTTATATTTAAAATGTTTAAAAAATCATTGCTTTGTTTGTGAAGTTAATAAAATCTTTGTGATAGTCTTCAATTAACGAATTACCTTACCGAAAGTAGGTATCGAATTCAATCCGGTCATTGACCCGGAAAATGATTTTTTGCCGACGACCCTCGTAGTTTACATAACAAATAGGTGCTAATTATATATGCGCAATATTTTATCTTTACGTATATAATTATGTTTGTTTACCCTGACACTGGAAACGAGTTGACCCATTTTGATTGGATTCTAATCAATGAATAAACAATGTTCGATAATTTTTGGGACATGCAGTTTATTGAGAATTCTGGTTATATGCGTTTGCTTAAATATTGGGTATTTTATTAAAAGAGGTTAATAATGTTCGGAATTTAACGTGATGTTTTAAATATATTATTTAATCCGAAATCGCGTTCAATTACTTTGAGCGTGGGCATAAATAATAAATCCCGTTAATTAAATGATTTTTATTTGGAAACATAATTCGCGTTAAATATAACGCAAAATAAAACTCGACTGTATTAAAATTATTAAATCGTTTTCATACATTATTTATAGGAACTGCTTCGTCATTTATATCTGAATATTTTATAAATAGCTTGCTAAAATTAATCAAACCAAGCCTATTTAAATTTATAAAGAATAGAAAAAACCCAGCCTTTTGAAAAACTAATAGACCGGGAGATACTGACACAAAATTTCGAGTCATTTGTAACAGGATGGCGGTTCTACAGGGTTCTTAGTACGCAATGACAAAAAGAAAAATGATGGTGTGAACGCTGGTACCGGCGGCTTAGTCGCGTGGGCGTTAGTCGAACTCGTCGGAAAAAAGCGAAAGTCAAACGATTTGTAACAGTATGGCACTTATTTTTCCTGGAAGTTTGAGGATCAAAGAATATAAATACAAAATTTCAAAGATCTAGGTGTTGGAAATCTTCACTTATATAAATTAATACTAAATTAATTTTTCAAGTATGACAGCACTTTTTCCCCCTACTAGAAGTATGGCAAATATAATAATGGTCACATTTTATCAAATACTCTCCAAAAATCCAAATGCAATACTGGTACAAAAAGTTTGGCGAAATAAATTTTTTTTGCAGATTTTCGGCGGTATGGCAACCATTTGGAATCGTCCGAAAAGTATGGCATGGCGATTTTCGTAAATGGCTGCACGACGATGGTTACCTGTGCAAAAGTTAGCTTGGTACAAATGGTTGAATAATTGTTTTATTTAAATCAACATATTCGCGTCGGTATGGCGGGCTGTAAGTCACACCGGAAAAGTATGGCATGACACTACCGCCTACTTCTTTTTTATGGGCTATCGGTAAATACTAAAATTTTTGTGTTACAAATCGTTTGACTTTCGCTATTTTTCCGACGAGTTCGGCTAACGCCCACGCGACTAAACCACCGATACCAGCGATCACACCATAATTTTTCTTTTTATCATTGCGTACTAAGACCCCTGTAGAACCGCCATCCTGTTACAAATGACTCGAAATTTTGTGTCAGTATCTCCCGGTCTATAATTATTTTGTGTTAAAATGTCGAATACATAAACCAACATAATAGGCTAAAAAAGTGCCGTGATACTTATCAAATAATCATTTTATTAGCTAATTAGAGCAATTAATTAACAAATATTAGATATATATCAATTATCAATAAACATGCACGCTTTCACACACACACACACACACACATACAAATCACACCTACTTGTTATCACACATTTTTTTTTTTATATTTTCTTTGTTTTGTTCTTGATGCTATAGCTATTAATATTTTATTTGTGAGCTTAATAAAGATTTATTATTATTTATTCTTCATAAATATGAGGTACTTTTCAACGACAGATGACTGACGGACATGACCTTATAAGATTTCAAGCCGGACCTATAGGTAGTCTAAACAGCTGACGGCGCACCTGCCACTGTATATTAAATATTATAAAATAAACTGAATGTGAGATTTCTTGCGAGTTTGTTTATTAAATAATGTATTGTAGAAATATTATGGATGTGTGTGTTGGATATTGTTCATAATATCGTAAAATGTTGGACTGATTTGTATGAAATTTTCATTTCACTTCTTAACCTTTTCCCTTCATAACTAAACTTCAATTAATAGTTCTGTATAGGAAACTATTTATCAAATGCACATTATCTTTTGAGACTTGGGTTCTACATTTATTGTACAATTCAACAAATAAAACCTTAACATATTGTCTTCGAAAATGTCCTAAAAGGTTTCATGTATCCGTGCAAACATCTAATATCTAATATATATTATAAAGGCGAAAGTTTGTAAGGATGTATGTATATTGTATGTATGGATGTATGGATGTTTGTTACTCTTTCACGTTAAAACTACTGAACCGATTACAATGAAATTTAGCACACATATAGAGGGTAACTTGGATTAACACATAGGATAGTTTTTATCCCGGAAATCCCACAGGAACGGGAACTATGCGGGTTTTCCTTTGCAAACGCGGGCGAAGCCGCGGGCGGAAATCTAGTAATGAATAACTAAAAACTAATCGAACAGAATCTCACCAAAAAGAAAAAGAATCAAAAAGCATACCAATGGTGCGGTCAGCAAAAAGTAGCTCCATTGTATTCAGAGATTTAGAGTCAGGGCTTTTGATTCGCTCTAAGCCAGTATTAGGCGTTAGGCGCTCACAACTGGAATAGAACTAATTAAAGCCCGGATATGAACAATTGACATTTTTTCTGAGTAATCTATACTAATATTATAAAGCTGAAGAGTTTGTTTCTTGTGTTGAATCTCGGGAACTACTGGTCCGATTTGAAAAATTCTTTCGGTGTTAGATAGACCATTTGTCGAGGAAGGTTATAGGCTATATAACATCACGCTACGGCCAACAGGAGTGGAGCTACGGGGGTGAAACCGCGCGGAGCAGCTAGTTTGATGATATGGCTGGTTGAGGAAAATGACGCATCTTGGAATAAAGTTATAATCCGTCTTATGTTTTAAAATTAATTGAAAAAGTTGTCGGGAACGATCTATATTCTATTTGGTACGGTAATAAGCTTTTCTCCCGCGGATTCGGCCTCATAATCAAAGGAAAACAAACCAGCATAGTTCCCGTTCTTTTAATATGTCCTTTCACAGGTTTTAAACCCTTCAAATCAAATCGGTTGAGTGGTTTAATGCGTGAATAAGAGACGGACAGACTGACAAAGTTACTTTCGCATTTATTATCCACATTAGTAGGGATTATAAAATATTGTTCACTATAAAACTTCGGGATTTCTTTGACATTAAGTTTTGAAAAATATATTACTTATACTTACTGGTATTATAGGTAAAACGTTGTTCCGTCGCGTTCTAAGAACCCGGCAAAAATAAAACGTTCCCAGAATCACTGCTAGCTGCACGTGGCGTCGCCTGCATTATGTTTTGTCGTTTACGTTAAATTGTAAACAAACTTACATTTTTGTTTCATACAATCGTGTGTCCCTTTTACTCGTATGTACTTTGAGGTATAAGAGAATGTGTGAGGTAGATTTTTTTAGGGTTGGATGGTGAAATGCATTTGTTTTGTATGCTGTGTGAATCCCAGGCCTTGTAGGTAAATAATTTAGAGCGTTTAATATTTCACTAGGCTAGTTAGCATAAGTATTTAAAACAATATCAATAAATCTAATGCGTTTTGGGAGAAACATAGTCGGATGCGATGCCTTTTTAGTTTTTAGAATCACTACATAGTATAAAATAATTTGGAAAATCCAAAAGTGCACGCCTCATAATTTTTTTTTAATAAATATTTATTAATTATTATTTTTGTTTATTTAATAACAATTAAACCACATCGAATCAGACCCTGAAAAATGAAAGGGTTCTATTCCTGAGCATACTCAAGCGTAACGGCGGGGGCACACGATGCGTTGCGGCGGCGGTGCGGCGCCGGAGCGGTGTCGCTGCGTCGTCTTACATAGAAATATCTGTGGCATGTCACACGATGCGCTCCGGCGCCGCACCGGACTTGTAACCACCAAGACGAGGCGGGGAGGGGTGAATGCGGTGCGACGTCGGAGCGGCACCGCTCAGTTGTTTTGCGTCACAAGGAAGGACACGCTGTGCAACGCTGCTACGACGCCGCTGCGACATAAAAACGTTACGGCGCCGCACCGCTCGTGTGCCCACTGACACGGTGAAATCTTTGCGGTGCGGCGCCGCAACGCATCGTGTGCCCTCGCCGTAAGAGAAAAAAAAAGACTCGATTAGTAAAGTATTTCGGTCGCTATCGTGTTAACAAGAAAAAGGATCCGCACATACAGACACACGGACGTCCAAGACAGAACTTTTTTAAACTGTTTTTTAACTAGTTTAAATAACAAAAATGACATCAAAAATATCATGAACGTTAAAAATAGTGTTTTTTCTTAATATGTGTGTGTATGTATTATCTTACAAGTGCAATGTATGATACATAAAGACATTTTAAGTTTGAAAAATCAGATGTTTTGCGCGAAGTGACAGTAGTACCCACCTCAACGCTTCGCTTATGAGGCGTGCAAAAGTCGCTTTCTCTGTCCCTATGTCCCTTTGTATGCTTAAATCTTTAAAACAACGCAACAGATTTTGATGCGGTTTTTTTAATAGATAAAGTGATTTAAGAGGAAGGTTTTAGTATATAGGTATAATTCATTAGGTTTTAGACCAAGCGGGCAAAACCGCGGGCGGTAAGCTAGTAAAACATAATTAACCCTTAATTGGTCGCGTGGGGTGTCATACACCCCAGAGCGGGTTTCCAGGCTCACAACTTTTTAAAATTTGAATTTAGCGCGCTGTTCTTCCAGGTAGCTTCGTAAATACGTAAAACGTACACGATTCAGTAGCGAGCGGCGCTCGGTTGTGGACGGTTGGGCTCGGAGAGCGTGTTTGGGGTGCACGACACCCCAGGTGACTGTTTGTGTGGTCTAAATTCCGAGTAAGTGGCCAATTGGTAACTTTATTATTTCTGTTTTAAAACATTGTATTTTGCAAGTGATAAATGTTAATAGTGTTCAATTATAATACTTTGAAATTTTTGAGGTTATGTTGTGATATTTTTGTTTTAGGTTACCAGTAAAATGCCACGTGGACTAAAAGATCCGGAAATTATCGACAATGCATCACGATGATAATGTTGAGGGTGAGAAAAGAAAGCCCGAAATTATTCATTTTTATAATAAAACGAAAGGGGGAGTTGATACGAACGACCAAATGTGCGCCACTTATAATGTAGGAAGACGTACCAAAAAATGGCCGATGGTGATATTTTTTCAAATTTTCAATATCACAGGTATCAATTCCTATGTAATATACAAATCTAAAATTGACCCCAATATATCCCGAAGACTATTTTTATAGTTACTGGCTGTTGATTTAGTCAAACCTCACCAAATATCAAGAGCCAGCATACCCACACTACCACGACCGCTGCAAAAATGGCTTAAAAACGCATGAAATTTCGGACCAAGAATCTATTTCTGAAGCAGGCCGATCGCAATCATACAAAAGGTGCCATGTATGTCCAAGAAGTAAGGACAGGAAAACAAAGACTGAATGTTTTAAATGCCATAAACATGTGTGCAATGACCATATGATTGTAGTCTGTAAAAATTGCAACGGTTAACACGTTCGCTGCGAAACAGGGCTTGAAACACCCTGTCCGTGTCTCGTCGTTATAGCGGTAGGAAAAAACTTAAACTTCTCTGTCGTGCGGGAGGCATAACTTCCATCTGGTTCAGTGTAGGAAAGTGATATCTATATATCTGAGATGTGCTATTGATTCCTAGTTCAATGGTATACCGACCTTAATACCGGGTTCCTTAGACCTCGTGCCGCACTGAACAAATAAAAATTCTAACACAGTGCGGAACGAGGTTGCGAACACCTCGTACCACCGCGCACCTCGTACCGCACCCTAAGCTAGCTTCACGCGGTTAGTGTTGTGCAACGCATTCGAGACTATTTGTGGAACAACTTATTGAAGCTTTTACAAAGAAGGACTTGAATGTGGATACAGGTACCTAATTTTCAAACTACTCGTTATAATAAATATCGTTAATAGAAACGTGAATGTGACATGTTGAGTAACTTTCTTCAAATATGTTGATAATCATGATTACTATTAGTGTGTTTGTTCATTGAATCAACTAGCGGCAAATCCAAAACACCCGGCAATCGGTGTATGGCTCATCAAAATTTAACTCTTGCCCAAGTCAACAAGCCAACAAACAAGGCACATCATCTCTTAAAGTGATCAAAGAAGAGGAGATGTGTAGGATGTTACGAAAAACTCCGCATCTTCTTAACAAGTCGTGAGGCCGACAAAAAAAGTAAAGGAAATTCTCACAGAATGCACTGGTTGCAAACAATATTCTGGTTTGGCCTGTTTTAATAAAAAACATCCATAAGTTTGATAAATAAATACAATTAAATAAAATCGATATTTCTTTTCCCATCACTAAATTATATGAAAAACTGCTATTGTTCAGTGCGGTATGGGGTACATCAGACCCCACATTTTATTTTACCCATAGAATCTAAACTAACTAATCTAACCACGGGCGACGGTAGATTTAGGTTAATGAACTCATTGTTAATAATAATCACGACAAAAGCCGCACACTTTGTCTTATTTGGCGCCAAAAAAAGGATTTTGGTCTCCTACGGGCGGTGGGGTTTAATATGCCTCGTGCCGCCACAATCTCTGGTATAGGACAAGGTTTAAAACGACCCGTAACGCAGTAATGGAAAGTACAGATATATCTGTGCCGCAGCGAACGTGTTAAAACTAGGATTTGTAAAAAATATTTTTCATATTAAAAAAATAAGTTAATTATATTAAAAATGTTTAAAAGTTGATTAATATGTAAGTTCAAAATATGTTCTAATTAATAAAAGTCTGATTTTGCATGTATTTCGTATTTTATTTTATTTCCTAATTCTGGGGTGCTACACACCCCACGCGACCGCTTATGCAACTTTGTAGGCGCGCCCAATTAAGGGTTAAGTATTAAAAAGATTTGGTATTTCAGTACAGTTTATTAGTAAATAGAGGTCCATATTTAATTGATAAGCATTATTGTTTATATGTTGTCGAATAAGCGATTCATTCAGTAACAAATAAAGAAAGCTATTCACAACCCTCGGAGGAAGGAGCCGGGCTATTTCTGTTGTTAAAACAAATTGAACAAACCAAGTTCACAAGCAGACATTTTATTACTGTTTCCGTTTCGGGGATAACTTTAAATATGGCGGGGAACGAAACTGTTTTGTCTTTAAATAATTTAATTTGTATACAATTTAATGTAGGTATTTGTTCTAAGGCAGAAATGAATTTTAGTCTGTGATTTCATATGTACTTACGATCTATTTATCTTTTTGAAAAAGTACAATTGCTTTTTTAACTCTGTATTTGTTGTTTTGTCTTTTAACTATGTTTGTGTGTCTGACGCCTTTGTACTCGATTTTGACCCACTTTTAACTGACAGATTTAATCCAAACTTTGTACACTTATCAAGGCTGGATAACAATATATAACTAATATATATTATAAAGGCGAAAGTTTGTAAGGATGTATGGATGTTTGTTACTCTTTCACGTAAAAACTACTGAACCGATTACAATGAAATTTAGCACACTTATAGAGGGTAACTTGGATTAACACATAGGATAGTTTTTATCCCAGAAATCCCACGGGAACGGGAACTATGCGGGTTTCCTTTGCAAACGCGGGCGAAGCCGCGGGCGGAAATCTAGTATATAATAATTTCACGAGTTTAACTATATTAATGTATTTGTAAAATATACCAATAATGTATTCTCAATAGAAGAGATGACGGTTTAAAATCCGTTACAATCCGGTTGAAACGATGTTTATATAATGTGTGATGTCACTTTTATTGGAATTAGTTGGAGTTCAGTCAGAGCGGATGAAGTGATGATTGCTGATTCACATACATCTGTATGGTTTCTTCTGAATTATGTACAATTTATATTGACACGTATATTATTTTAGTAGTTGTAGTTCTATATTTATGCCTAATGCTTAAGGGAATATTTATAAGCTAGTTCTAAGATGTTATAAATTATTATAGTTTTCTCGTTTATTTGTGATACATAAATCATAACGTACCTACCTTATTTTGTGACATTTTTAGAAGATATAGGTAGTTATAAACTACTACAACCTTTACTGCTATATGGAATATTCACGAGTATTATTATTGTCTGTTTATTCCTTTGAAATTATTTCATAATTTGTACATTCATTTCATTCTTTAAATCTAGCCACTAAAACGTATATTTTCCAGTTGCATTTAATTTTAATACTTATAGGTACATTTAATCACTGATTTTGCCACTCATTACTATAAGACAGCTGATGTTAAAGCAAATGAAAGTGATCGCACGTGACCAAGGTGTAATCTTCGTCAAAATATAATCGAACAATGGCTGACCTTTGTCCATCAGTGATGGCACCTGCTCGATAATTAAATATCGATATTTTTTAAATTTTGTCCATTAATTACATTCATCACTCCCAAATTGGTACTTTCACATTCCTACGCATAATAAAAAAGATGCAATTATTTTTGTCACAACGCGTAAGTTAATAATTGAAGAATTAAAACAACGATGAATAAAAAGCTGTAGAAAGTCTACATTCCATAAAACGACCTAATGCAAACAAGAAATGTGTTAACATAACCATGCTACTAAATATAACAAACGTATAATACAAACAAGCTTTAATATGCTTGAAATTTATGCGTTTGAAATAGTTAAGAGTTTTGTACAAACGTGCATTTACACCTAAAACAGTAACTGATATTATAAAACAATAAAAAACTAAACTACTATATACCTAACAGATGCATAATATGCTCCGTAGCGAACCGTTATGTCAATCTCAAACCTTAAATCATAAAAAGCATAAACTACAGTTACCCAAGAAAATATACGGTACATTAGTTTACCTAGGTCCTGTTTAAACGGTCCATTATAGTTTCCAAGCGCGTCAAGCGTCAGATTTCGTATAAAAGAGAAAAAATCCGGAGCCAGTCTGGCCGACGGAACCGTCGGAATATTTAAATAACGTCTGGCTCAAACAATGGTATCCGACCCTCCGGCTTTGTTATGCTAAAATTAAGGCTCGATTCGTCAGAACCTGTATCGATAAGTATGGACTATTGTTTGTACATCCCTATTGTAATGAGGTTATAGCATATGGTCGGTGAAGGTTTAACGACTTGTTGTAATTAGTGGAGATGTTGATAAGTTTATCGTAAATTTCATAGAAACCAGATATCCTTATCTAGGAGCTTTTAATATCCATTATCAGATGTTATGGGACAATATTATAGTACACTATTTTTCCTACAATATCTTATAATGATGTCAATTATCTATGGAGGAATGAATTTAATAATAGGATAATGATTTCGCTCACACTTACTATAACCCAAATGTAAATAAAATGTATATGCACCTGTGTTATGTTATAAGTGAAATAACTACAGCAATCATTTATCTATGAATGCGGAACTCTGATACCTCAAAGAACCTCGCATTTATATTATTTATACACTTACGGTGGAACAAGGAAAATGCTACAATGCTCTAATAAGGATTTATTACGTTCTCTTACAGAGACAGTGACCTAAAAAGGTTTTAGACTTGAGCTTTGGTGGTAATTAATAAAAATAGGTTTTTGAAATTATTCTGACCTTTATAATACCTAATGTTATCATTTCGAAGAAATTTATGGATGAATTCCCCTTTTGTCCATTAATGCGGCAGAAAGTTTTAATGCTACAAATTTAATTATTTCAATTGACAGATTTTAGGCGCAGTATTATTATTTAAATAGATTATCCAAGTACAATCAAAATGGTTATCGACACCGCTTTGTTATGCTAAAATATTTATCGTTCGTCAATATTATCGATAAATGAAACGCGCTATTGTTTGCACATCACTATTTTAATAATTTCATTATGGTTCCGTGGCTTATGGTATAATTGTTTAATTATTTAATAAATACATATGTGGGTTAGTTGATTGTGGTTATTATAGTTATGAAAATATTTGTTTTAATAGCTGTGTTTTACCTGAAAATAAAACACATATTAAATACTTACCTATATTTGAAGCTTACTTCATTGAGAAGGTACCTAGCTTTTTCCGCCTATTTTTCCCTCTCTTTCCGTTGTATATATGCTATCTCTCTCGCACACCTCTCCACCAGGTGGCGGGGCGCACGATAATGTCGGGCGCTGGATGTTTTTCATTGAGTCGAAATCCACAACAGGTGGACGTTAAGTGTAAGCTTCAAATATAGGTAAGTATTTAATATGTGTTTTATTTTCAGGTAAAACACAGCTATTAAACACTTGACCGTAATTTGAAGCTTACTTCATTGAGACCTGTTTGTTACCCACCTGGTGTACAATATATGGACGCCAATGTGAATTTGAATACATAAGTAATTACTTATTTCTTTATTTGAAAGAGTAAGGTGTGCAGATAGTATACCTACCAATAAATCACACAAATTTTTATATTATATAATATATTAACAATCCCAGATGAAAAGTTAATCAAATAAGAACCAAAAAGTTAATCATAATGATTAAAAGTATTAGAACTTATGAGATTGGTTCAAGCGTACCTTAGTTAACCTTTTGGGCTTGAAAAGTTAAAGTTACTACAATTTTCACTATCTTTAGCGTAAATCTGCGAAAGCGCCAGTAACGACTTTCAATTACGCATTTAGATGTTACTTACAAAATGAAGCAACAGCTGATCCCGACGAGGCAAAAATACCTCAAACTCAAACCTTTATTTATTCAATTAGAACTCTGTAGAAGCACAATTGAATCATCTTTACATAGAATTACCACCTGTCTCAACTCACACAGTTTTAACCCAACCTGCTACAAGCGGACAAGAAGAGAACTTGGTCCTTACTTTTGGGGTCAGAAATATTAATTATTATTAATTTAAAAGGTCACCCCTTGAATAAGGCAATAAAATATCAAAACAGGTAAACGGTTTTAATTATAATACAGATTTTTAACATCAAACCAAACCGTGCGGTATCTATTAATGTTTAGAGCCAACGCCACCAATCATAATCTAAACATGGCTAGTACTTTCAGTACAATGCATGAATTATTTATTTAAAACTGATAGGTCATAAACTCTGTACTGGAAACAAATATACTGAACTTAACTCTTAAGAGACTAAAATGATAAGGAGCTTATCTGTGTCCCAAAACTGCAATTACTACAGCCAAGTACGTTACTTTTAATCAATTCGGCTTTAAGATATAATTATGATTTACATAAGAACTTATATACCGAAAGCCTCGGGACTACATAACGTGACTTATCTTCTTATATATAAAAATGAATCGCAAAATGTGTTGGTAAGCGCATAACTCGAGAACGGCTGAACCGATTTCGATAATTCTTTTATTATATTCCTTGAAGTACGAGGATGGTTTTTATGTAGAGAAAACGTAAGTACCGCGAGCGAAGCCGGGGCGGACCGCTAGTTTATAATAATAGTGTTTGTGCACAACACTAGGCAGTCAACAGCTATATGAACGTCAGATAGGAAAAGAGCCAAATTTATCCAGTCAGTAACAAAGGATTTTAACTATAGTTACTTTATTCTAATTCAACCAACTACTACTAGCTACTCCGTATGTCTTTTGGATAGACGGAGGCAAATAGGATTTTTATTCCAACTATATCATTTGATATTTTGAAAATGTACTCCACATTTTCATACCGTCAGAGTCATTTTGCAAATTATAGTGGTGCAGCACTGAACACTGTCTATTAGGTGGCTGGTGCTGCTGACCGGGCCTTCAGTTCCGCTTTCCAGAATACCTTCACCCTTCTAGGTGTTACTACTACTGAAATAGCGGTACTCTATCGCGTCGTTCAGGTCTCTAACTGACTAGGATTTCTCATATTATCGTAACAACCCTCGCTCGTTCTAACGAGGATAAATTATCGCCAAGGAATTCTGCTGCAGGATAATGGCAAGAGAGATTATAAGCTTAACTATGCAATATTATGTTAAGGAATATGGTGGGTTTTGAATACTATCGTCGTCTGAAAGTATCTCCTTTCGATTAACTGCATTAAGGATGCAGATCTGATCCCATCTTTGTTCCGTAGGAATGCTACGACAGTCTAAACGTTACACTGAACAAAGAAAATTGCCCTGAATATAGTCGGTTGTTCCAACATCCGTAATATGGCTAGCCTAAGGTTAGTTATCCCTTGATTGTAACTGCTACCAATGGAGGCATTGCTCTTGTGTTGTCCACAGTTGTGCGAGTGCAAAAATGAAGAACTGAGCTCGTGGGGAGCTATGTCGAATGAATCTGTGTTAAGATTATGACAGTATAGGACAGTTAGCTGTGGATGCGAAGACAGGACATTGCTTTATTCATCCGTAAACACGCGAGGCAGCCACGGACAGCGATATAGCAAGAACTAAACTAGCAAAGTTTAGTTCGCTTACCAGACTTTGTCATGTTTTAAATGCAGTATATCCTCTGAATAGCATTGCATTTATGACTATTGATAAACTTAATTCACCCGTAAACACGAGAAGCAGGCACGGATAGCGATATAGCAAGAACTAAACCAGCAAAGTTTAGTTCGCTTACCAGACTTATATTTTAAAAGCCGTATAGCCTGTACATTTCATTTATTGCCCCCCCCCCCCTCAAAGCAAAGAAATGAGAAGTCATTTGGCAGAGCTTTCTCGTTAAGGGTAGGGGTTCCAAGTAATATCTAATAATAAGAGGCTTTTGTTTGGAAAGATTGACTTTCCGTTATTTATCCTCTATCCTATGTAACTCAACAGTCAGTATTCTCAGCATTCGTTGAGTACTTAAACGTTTTACGTTAATAGTTGTATATAACTTTATTATACAATATAATAATCCTGGTGGGATGACAAAAAACTTGTCTAACAAACGATTATCCTAATCCCTCAGCGATTTATTGTTTGAGCCCCGAAGAAAAATCTCATGGGTGCAATAATGAGGTCAAATGGGTTGAAAAACGAGTCAAATAAATTGCCTACAAGACCGGGCAACTAAAATAGGCCTATGAGAGGTCAACTATACGTAATCAATCGTCATTTGTTACATTCAATCGCTTTGCGATTAAAAAATCTCTTCCGATGTTTGTATATGTAAATTGGTCGGCTAGTGCCATTTAATTACGATACCAAACATACCGTTGACACAAGGCTTGGTGACAATCCTCGAAACCACCGCCACAAATCATCTGCGAGATGATATTTGATCCGACTCGCCTTCCTTTGTTGTGATTAGGCTTTGCATTGGTAAATACAATTTGTTCAATTCCAATTTCCATAATTGGTAAACCAATGGTGGTTTCCTGATTCCTGAAGCGTAAACTTTTAGGATACGAAGTATCAATTTCATGCGCCCATTATTTGACGTATCTAACCTTTATTGTATTTATTAGGTCATTTACTATACTGCCCACTGTGAAGTAGATTTCAAAACCTTTTTCTACCTACCTTAGAAGAGTGAAGATTCGATACGGTCATATCCAAAACTTCTTTCGTGGGTCCTCGTTGACAAAAGCAAATATCTATGATCATTTTAATGATCAATCCTTTGTATATTTGCACCAATCGCCATTAAAGCCCCGCGAGGGCTGATATATATTTGCACCATTTCCCCGTGGGGACGGTTGTTATCAAAGCCCCGCGAAGGCTGATATATATTTGCACCATGTCTCCGTGAGGTACTGTTGTAATCAAAGCCCCGCGAGGGCTGATATATATTTGCGCCATTTCTCCATGAGGGACGGTTGTAATCAAAGCCCCGCGAGGGCTGATATATATTCGCACCATCTTTTCCGTGAGGGACGATTGTAATCAAAGCCCCGCGAGGGCCGATATATATTTGCACCATTTCCCTGCGAGCGACAGCTGCGCGAGGGATGTTTGTAACTAGAAATAAGTAGGGCCTGCCAAAAAATGCTTAAGAGACACCCTGCGAGGGTGAATTTGACCTGGCTAACCCCTGCGAGGAGTAGTGGCCACATTTATGTATTCTGCTTCGAGCAAGAATACACCTTAGTGCTAATATAAAAATAGCAGTAAATAATCATTTAAATAATATAGCAATTAACAAGGTCCTTTAACTTATTTTCCAATGTTAGCGACATTTAATAAATTCATAATTCAAATCAATTCACTAAATTTTAAAATGAACTTCGATTCATATTTATTTTTGTTCATGCAATCGATGTAACATTTAGTTGCTTTATATCCGTTAACATTCCTTACGAACGCAACCATACCGTCGTAGGACGTTATATTTAATTGCACAAAATAATCTCCACTCACCCGCAATTTTTTACTTTTTGTCAAGGTGTACAAGTTTATAATATTATTCTAAAACGTTAGAAGTGAATTGTAAATCCTTTGAAATAAGTGTATCTAAATCTAATTTATATTAAGATATCTCGATAATTATTATACGATAACCCTTTCAGCACAAGTTCAGTAAACCAAAGAATTTAATTGTAAAATTTTGGTACTTACTCGTTTTAACAAAAAAGTTGCATCATTTGAACATAGGAAACGTAATTTTCAATCAAATTAGCCGTGTGTAATATGTCTATTTTCACATAAAAACGGATCAGAATAATACTCATAAAAGGACACGTATAGACTACGGATAGTTTTGAATGTGTGGAACATTCATGGTACGTATCTACTATACATGAGCGAATTCCATCATTATTCAGTTGAGCGGTAACTCCCGTACGATTTATAAAATAAAATCACAACATGTTCTGACATGTCGTGACTTCTTGGAGCTGACTCATCTCGTTCGATAATTTTTAGTAATAAACTATGATAGGAATTCCGAACCGTTCCTAGCGATAACGACAATGTAATAAAGTCGTAGCAATGGATTGTATGCCTGTAAAGCTTTGAGTTGGCTCATATCCATACTAAGTATTAATTGTAATTTTTCCACGAAAAATTCACTTGTACCCTTGTAATAAAAACACATTATTAAAAATGAAATAAAATATTAAAAATATCTATATACAAGAGAGGGTATTTGATATATCTAGTAATATCAAATAATCACAAAAGTAATATTAACGATTCGAGTAAAGCCGAACGGTAACACCGTTAAAATAGCTTTACTCACAGTATTAAAAATTCAAATATTAATTAGTACATATTGCATAATGAAATATTTCAAAAGAAAAGTTACTATTTCAAGTAAAATGTAACGGTTGTATCGTTAATTTTAAATATCTTTATTCATGCTATTAAGTATTTAAGCATATTGAAAAATAAACTATTGCTGAAGGATTCATTAAAAACCTCAGCATTTTAAATAAAGTCCAACGATTATACTGTTGACTTTAAAGATTTTTACTCATTTTTAAGTAAAATATTATTAGAATAGATGTAAAAATAACTCACTGTACCGATCCGACGGGATACACTTTTTAACACTTTTAGCACTTGCTTTAAGCAATACTTAATACTTAATAGCACCAAGGTTGTAGTCTTGTAGACAACCTTCTCGCGGCGGAAGCTAGACGCCAATGAAAAACATCCAGCGCCCGACATTATCGTGCGCCCCGCCACCTGGTGGAGAGGTGTGCGAGAGAGATAGCATATATACAACGGAAAGAGAGGGAAAAATAGGCGGAAAAAGCTAGGTACCTTCTCAATGAAGTAAGCTTCAAATTACGGTCAAGTGTTTAATAGTGTTTACTGGGTTAGGTAACTAGGTTCTAACTTCTAGGTGATAGACTAGTGACCTAATGGTTGTTGGGTAATTAGATATGAAGTAAATGTTTGGACAGATAATTATGGTCGATATGTCGCAAGCAAATTGTATTATTTCGCCGTTTACAAACGCTCAGCATTTTGTAATATGTTGAGGATTTTGCACGCCTCATAAGCGAAGCGTTGAGGTGGGTACTACTGTCACTTCGCGCAAAACATCTGATTTTTCAAACTTAAAATGTCTTTATGTATCATACATTGCACTTGTAAGATAATACATACACACACATATTAAGAAAAAACACTATTTTTAACGTTCATGATATTTTTGATGTCATTTTTGTTATTTAAACTAGTTAAAAAACAGTTTAAAAAAGTTCTGTCTTGGACGTCCGTGTGTCTGTATGTGCGGATCCTTTTTCTTGTTAACACGATAGCGACCGAAATACTTTACTAATCGAGTCTTTTTTTTTCTCTTACGCTTGAGTATGCTCAGGAATAGAACCCTTTCATTTTTCAGGGTCTGATTCGATGTGGTTTAATTGTTATTAAATAAACAAAAATAATAATTAATAAATATTTATTAAAAAAAATTATGAGGCGTGCACTTTTGGATTTTCCAAATTATTTTTTCCACTCTTCTACATAACGACGGTCGCGAGCCTTGCTTCGCGGCTTCTATTTCCGAAAATTCGCATAGACAGCGTCAGTAGTTCCTGCACTGTTCCTGCTACCTTTGTGATATATTCTATTTTCACTACTACAATGACAAAATGGAATCTAGTCATAATTTTAATCAACAACATAATCTATAGGTAACCATCATACTAATTAAAGCGATGACGTCACTACCTATATAATATACAAAATCGTTCCGTTTTGCACAACAAAAGGCATCCAATTTGAGATATATTCTAAAGGCTCTATCAATCATACGTCTCTATCTCTAATAATAATTAATTCTCGTGCATAATGACTGATGCGGAAGTTACGTGGAACGGATCGTAATACCATGGCGAAACTATGAAAACAAATAACAATGTTATATTCATTATTTTTCTTGTATTTACACGCTATGCATTTTGTGATTAAATGTTTGTTCGTAAATAATGATAATTGTCATTTCGCATGGCATTAAAATATTTTAGTAAATTGGTTGGTAGGTGCATTGAAACAGTCATGCTATGGATAAAATACAGGTTTAATTATACATACATATTTTAAAATCTTTATTCTACTATAATATGTAAAACATTTTTATACAACCTGGATGAGGAACACACAATAACATTCTTAGATATCTATCTTATAATTAACTAGCGGTCCGCCCCGGCTTCGCCCGTGGTACATATTTACGTTTTCTCTACATAAAAACCATCCTCGTACTTCAAGGAATATAATAAAAAAAAAAAATCGAAATCGGTCCACCCGTTCTCGAGTTATGCGCTTACCAACACATTTTGCGATTCATTTTTATATATAAAGAAGAAGATATGATGCACGATCAGTCGATCGATAGGTTTAGTTAATTTTTCAAAATTTCCTTTAAGCTACCTTAAAAAAATCGGCTTATGTAAGTCGCAAAAATGTACAAAACGGTCGCTAACTACAAGAATCCCGGGTCAGAGTGAATTCGGCAAACGTTGCGATAAATCTCAATAAATACGAAAAACGGGTGCGGTAATCCTCTCGGCTTTGTGCCTTCCAGCTTGCTTCTTGCTCTGTATTGTTATAGTGATACATACCATAGTGTAGAGAGCATACAGTACAACAAGATGTTTTGTCATAGGACGAAATTATATTATTAGGCGTTATATGGTTAAAGGGTTCTGCCCCCCTAGACAAGTGGCTTTCTATTAGCGTAAAGTTCAATAGAATAGATTATGAATGTATGAGATAATGAGATTGACGTTTGATTACGACGACGACGACGATTGATTACGTCAATCTCATACATTCATAATCTATTCTATTGAACTTTACGCTAATAGAAAGCCACTTGTCTAGGGGGGCTAGTTCGATAAAATATAAGTCTTGACTATGCTTGTAAAGACGTAGTAAAAGTCTAAGGTGACTTTAAATTGTTGATAATTTAATTGGATATGGTGACTAGCATAGATTGTGTTACTGTTCGCCACAATGCTAATTTGATATCTGAAAAGATTTGTCGTATGAAATCTTAATAGTATATATAAATCTCGTGTCACAATGTTTGTCCTCAATGGACTCCTAAACCACTTAACCGATTATAATAAAATTCGCACACCATGTGCAGTTCGATCCAACTTGAGAGATAGGATAGGTTTTATCCCGGAAATCCCACGGGAAAGGGAACTATGCGGGGTTTTCTCTGAAAACGCGGGCGAAGCCGCGGGCGGAAAGCTAGTATCTTTATAAGCTTTAGTGCATCTTTGTAGTAAACTCTAAAAAAGAGTGTGAAATATGTATTTCACACTTTTGTTGTTCCACACTGTGTAGCAAGTTTTGTTTCAAAGAAATTCTATTGTTACATTTATCTCAATTTTAAGAAAACATGTTTCTAGTAATAATGTTTTAATAGTTAGCAAGGTCTGTGTCAATATTATTTTATAATTATTATAGCATATATTTTATAATTACAAATTTACGAAACTGACGCTCCGTCACGTAATTATATTTCACAATACAATTAGTAGTGCCATTTTATGACATGTTCGTATGTCTGACCGTGCAGATAACCCGGTATTACATAAATAATCGTACTTGTAAAAGTATGAATTTAGAAGCACGTTGTTATCTTTTATTGTGAAAGTCTTTATCATATACGTGTTAGTGCAGAAAATTAAGATTAATCACAGTTCTACAAACCCATCTAAATATTATATACTAGATTTCCGCCCGCGGCTTCGCCCGCGTTTGCAACAGAAAACCCGCTTAGTTCCCGTTCCCGTGGGATTTCTGGGATAAAAACTATCCTATGTGTTAATCCAAGTTACCCTCTATATGTGTGCTAAATTTCATTGTAATCGGTTCAGTAGTTTTTACGTGAAAGAGTAACAAACATCCATACATCCTTACAAACTTTCGCCTTTATAATAGTATGAAGATCAGCTTTAATAAGCGGGTTCCGACCAGATTATATTTAGAAATAATAAAACGAAACAATGTCTTACCTGCCAAAATCCACATCAACGCGAAAATAAGAAGGTAATTAATAAGGCACCTAACGACTTAGGTGATTTTATACGAAATTTCTTTGGTGAATTTACTCTGATAATATTTATTATTTTTATTTTTTAATTAAAGAAGCAGTCGTGAGAACTCCGATGTATGTATGGCAACGGCTTCATAATTTGTAACTAGTTGAACAGTGTGTACCGAGCCTTTAGATTTGTAGGTAATTAAGGTATACCATGTGCCCATTCCTTTATCCTCTGATTTGTTGGCACACGTACGTCCACATCTTTATTCTGTAATTCAGTTGCACCTTGTGTGCGAACCTTTAGTCCAGTATAATTCAGTTGCACCATGCCGTGTGCCCCGTACCTTTATACTTGTGATTTGTTTGCACCGTGTGTTCACACCTTTACATTTGTAATTCACTTGCTATGTGTCCGCACCTTTACACTTGTAATTCACTCGCTGTGTGTCCGCACCTTTAGCATGTCAACAGGGATAAGCGACACGGGCTTGATAATCCCAGTGTTTCTAAATGATTTATATAGTAGCTACTTTGGGATATTTACACTAGCTTTGCGAACGGATAAGGGAAGTTTTAGAAGCGACTGGGGGTTGATAAATTGTAGGTAAATGTTGTGATGGGGGTAGTGTTGTAAGATTTAATCACGGGTGGAAAGCATTTCGGGTAGAAAGTAGAGGTTTTTGTAACACTGCGTTTGATAAGAAAATAATGTAAACTCATGGCAACAAAAAATACACAAAAAAAGAAACAAATTCTGGTCTCAAAAGCTTACGTAGTTATTTGAAAAAGAAAGTACTTTTTCGAAGTAAATACTCTGTAACATTATTCTCCATCTTACCTTATATAACCTTATTAATATCCATAATCACTTGCAAAGTCGGTTAAATGACGTCACACACATAGGTGGTCCCACATTATGAGCTCAAACGTCAAGTGTCACCGCCGGATTAACCGCAGTTTAACTAAAGGATGTGTGTTTAGGACGCCGGTTACACGCCCCACGGTTTACATAACTATGTGCTAGAATTAAAGGGTGAAACGTTATTTTGTGAAAGTTTAGAAGGTTAATCACGCGATTTATTTGTTGCCGGTAATTGATTGTGTTTTGTTGCATAATAAACGAGCGATGAATGGTATAAAAGATGAATACTTGCAAATACCAACCTATATTATATGGACCTATTCGTCAATATTTTGACCTTCCTCCATTCAAGTTTTATTCTTCTGTTCAAATATAATAATGTTCTTTTAAGTTTTTAATACTTAATAGTAGTTTTCTACACTATCACATGACATGTTTTATTTTGTAACAAATAAAATAGCACGTATTTTACAATACAACGCAATAAACGATAGCTTTATTGTATCAAATGACTAATTACACGTTTAAAATGTAAGCAAATTAATTATCTCCAAACGGAAACTTGAACTCTGACGTCGAGCAGTGCTTACGCTTAACCTGCTACAGTGATATGTCTGAAGTTTAATTGGCGATTTATTGCTATCGCTAACTACCGGTCTGTCCAGGCTTTGCCCGTGGTATATATTTACGTTTTCTTTCCACAAGAACCATCCTCGTACTTCAAGGAATATTATAAAAAAATAATTAACGAAATCGGTTCCTCCATTCTCGCTTAGCAAGTAGCAACACGCTTGGCGATTCATTTTTATATTATAGAAGACCAGCTGTGCCCCGTGGTTTTACCCGCATTGCTCGGCTCCTGTTGGTCTTAGCGTGATGCCTAATGCCTCGATAAATGGGCTATCTAACACCGAAAGAATTTTTCAAATCGGACCAGTAGTTCCTGAGATTGGCGCGTTCAAACAAATTCTAATATTAAGTACTAGCGGTCCGCCCCGGCTTCGCCCGTGGTACATATCTCGCAATAAAAGGTAGCCTATGTTCTTTCTCAGGGTCTAAAGATTATCTGTGCCAAATTTCATCAAAATCGGTCCAGTAGTTTATGCGTGAAAACCATACATACATACATACATACAAACCTTTCCTCTTTATAATATTAGTATAGATAGTATAGATAGATAAGTTTGAATGTGGTGGAACCGGGCCTTTCTATTTCGTGATATAAATGAACCCGCGACCTCTGGAGGCTAATATTGCTTAATAAGACGTAATGGCGAAATTTCATTTTTAATTAGTGTGTGTTGTTAATTGTACTTGTATTTCACGTGTGGCGAACTCATACTGGATTAATAGTAGTAAATTGTTGTTTTTTTTTATAAAATTAGTATTTGAATGTGAGAGAATTTGTAATTTGATCGATGAAAGTGTTTTTTTTTTGCAGTGAGACTTCTTTAGACGCGTTGAGAGTAAAATTTCAAGGTCGCGTCATGGCAATGCCGTCACGTCATGGAGTAAGGCGACGATTTTGGTATCTTTGAATCTTGCCAAAGGAGTTTCACTTCTGACACGTGTGCTGGGCACACACGCTCTTTATTTATAACTATAGACGTTGACTCGTCGTTTGTATTTTATTTAAAAAATTCAAGTTATTATGTTTATTGTTTACTAATGTTTTATTATTTTGTTACAGGTAAAATACAATTTATTATCTTTACATACTAAATATACTAATGTTTTATTATTTTGTTACAGGTAAATTCCGAAACCGCTGTTTAAAGTGAAACGTAAGGTTTTTTTTCTTATAATTAAATAATTTTTCGTAATGAATTCAATCTGAAACTAATAATGTTTTGGAAAATTACAGGTTTTCTTTAGGCTTTGTCTTCAAAGATATTTTTCTTATAAATAATTCTAATATTATAAAGGCGAAAGTTTCTTTGAAGGAGTCCTCTATTTAGCTTATTACAAGATATTTTCTGTCTGAAAATGAAATATATATAAATATTTGAAGAAGTGGAGCTTGAATAGTAAAAAGAAAAAATGCTCAATATAAATACTTTATTGAATACCGGTCAAATGTGGCTACTTGACCACATTTTTTTACTTTTTCTTAGCTAACTTATTTATATTAAACTTTTATTAACATTTTATGATTTGTTCATGTCATGAATGATTTCATCATTCACTTTTACTAGGTATTTCTTTAAAATATATTGAATCTGACATTATTTACAAATAAACGTAATACAGGTCAAGTTGACACTGATGTGGTATCTTGACCTTGCACATCAGTTTTCATAGGTAGATGCTTAACATTCTTGTTTTAGGCTAAGTTACTATTACTTTTTAATTCTTCGACTTTTTAAATATTGCAGCCCGAAGCTTTACAATAAACTGTTAGGCTCTGGCTACCTGGTCAAGTTGCCACGGGATTTGTAATGATTTCATACAAAGCATTACATGTCGGATAGGGTTGTCACAAACAAGACACAAATTTTAATGAACTATTTATTTATTAAACTAAATTTAATACATATGTATATGTATATTACTTAATACTTATAGGTATTTATTAATAGGTAAGGAAACATTTATTTTTCATTAGAAATATGCTAAATCGTTGTCATCAAAGAGAGTATAAGTATCTGGATTGTCCGAAATTTGCAGCAAATTTATTGATTTTACTATGCAAAACTCGAAACAGATAAAAAAAGGAAAAAATGCAGTCACGTTATTTTTTGTGTCAACCCTAGTCGTCGGTCAAGTTGCCACGCAGCGGTCAATGGCAACTTGACCTAACCTGAGGCATCAATGCCCAAGCAAATATTTCGACAGATGAGCCTAAAATTGGATAGTTCCCACTGTAAAATCAATCTCTAGGGTTTATTACACAACATATCAAAACTGTACTCACCTGAGATGTGCAGTTTAAGCTCTACAAACATAATAATACTGACACCGGCAAAAGATCCTTAGTCACAGTCACACTTCGATACGTTATATTGCGAGAACCAACAGCGTTACCGCTTTAAAATTAAAATATGTTGCCAATTAATATTTTAAAAACCTACCAACATCGATACGTTAGGTCAATTTGCTTTCAATTCTACAAAATTTGATATTTTGTTGTTAAACGGAAGGTGTGGTCAAGTTGCCAAGTAAAGGTCAAGTAGCCACATTTGACGGTACTACATATTTATTTTAAAGGGAATTACACAAAGAAGATAATAAACTAATACATTGAATTATTTAAATAACTAGTCGATATGTTCAGAAGCTATACTTTATTAGGCCAGTAGAAATCGACACTAAAAAACCCTAAATTCGCAAAGCACGATGTAGATTTGAATTTTTGGTATGTTGTTTGGATCAGTTAGGGTGATGTAAATCCCAATTTGCAACTTCGAAAAAGTTGTGCTCGCTGCGCACCACGTGATAAACTGCGAAAATTTTGGACTTTTTTCACTTTTTGCTCTAAAAGTCATAAACTATGCGTTTCCGACAAGTATGATTCAGTACATAAATTAAGGTTATTAAATTTGCAACAATTTAAGCCTAACCGCAGCTCTCTAAACCTTATAACGACTAAACTGTGGCCATTCGAAGATGGTTCATTTTTCCGGAAATATTGAAATTTTTAGTTTTGCTCCCGTTTGAAGCAAAATATTGGCAAAAACCGCTCGTTCTATGAGAAGTTCGTAAAATAAAGTTGTAGTGCATTTAATTTTCTTTCATAAGAGCATAGAACAAAGTCTGTGAGACAAATAGTTCACTCACAATATCTGAAAAACAAAAAGAAGGTAGAAATAGATTTTTAAAGAATTGAAACTGAGGGCATTTAAAATCATAAAAAGGATAATACTTTTTCATTTGCAGGATAGGTAATTAACAAAATTACAAAGATAATTAAATTTGCAACAATTTAAGCCTAACCGCAACTCTCTAAACCTTATAACAACTAAGCTGTGGCCTTTCAAAGATAGTCAGTTTTTCCCGAAATTTTCTAATTTTTAGTTTTGCTCCCGTTTGAACCAAAATATTGGCAAAACCGCTCGTTCTATGAGAAGGTCATAAAATAAAGTTGTAGAAAATTTAATTTTGTTAATTACCTATCCTGCAAATGAAAAAGTATTATCCTTTTTATGATTTTATATGCCCTCAGTTTCAATTCTTTAAAAATCTATTTCTACCTTCTTTTTGTTTTTCAGATATTGTGAGTGAACTATTTGTCTCACAGACTTTGTTCTATGCTCTTATGAAAGAAAATTAAATGCACTACAACTTTATTATACGAACTTCTCATAGAACGAGCGGTTTTTGCCAATATTTTGCTTCAAACGGGAGCAAAACTAAAAATTTCAATATTTCCGGAAAAATGAACCATCTTCGAATGGCCACAGTTTAGTCGTTATAAGGTTTAGAGAGCTGCGGTTAGGCTTAAATTGTTGCAAATTTAATAACCTTAATTTATGTACTGAATCATACTTGTCGGAAACGCATAGTTTATGACTTTTAGAGCAAAAAGTGAAAAAAGCCCAAAATTTTCGCAGCTTATCACGTGGTGCGCAGCGAGCACAACTTTTTCGAAGTTGCAAATTGGGATTTACATCACCCTAACTGATCCAAACAACATACCAAAAATTCAAATCTACATCGTGCTTTGCGAATTTAATGTCAATTTCCACTGGCCTATATACTTTTATTGATAAAACGGTGTGTAAGAATATTTTATCTAACTACTTACTGCAATAAGTTTTTTCAAAGCCAGTGCAGTAGTTACAGACACTTCTTTGAAATCCACTCAATTGTATTCATAAGAATAAATACATTTTCAAACGGATGTTTAAATAAAATCGCAACAAAACAGACAAAGTCGCGTGCATTAACCAGTGTAAGTACGATTGACTCACAACTCTATTTATAAGAACAAAGAACAGAGTTTATAATAACAGGAATAGTTTTACAAATATTATAACGTAATTAGTGTTAGTCACATGTCCGTATGTGTCAAGGTGGAGGACGCTTCCGTGTAACTACATGTTAATAACTATTTATCTATTTAATAACTATTTACTTGTTATTTTAATCCAAAAGGGATTAATTCTGCACGGATGTGAAAATTTACCTTCAATATTCACACATCAGAATCTATTTATTACTAGCTTACCGCCCGCGGCTTCGCCCGCTTTGTCTAAAACCTAATAAATTATATACTAAAACCTTCCTCTTGAATCACTCTATCTATTAAAAAAAACCGCATCAAAATCTGTTGCTTAGTTTTAAAGATTTAAGCATACAAAGGGACATAGGGAAATAGGGACAGAGAAAGCGACTGTTTTATACTATGTAGTGATGTATCGGGACAAAGGAAACATATTAATAAAAAAAGGAAGGAAATGTTTTCACATCAGTAAATACTCTGTACCTAAATTGCTTGTATTTTTGAAGTAACTAAAGTTTTGTTTTCTTCTGTGTTTTAACTATTAAGCGACAACTACGCATTACGAAATGAAAGCTATTTGGTTCATTTTTAAAACAAAAATTTTCCATTAAACAATATAAATACATATAAAGATTTATATTACAAATTTTAACGAGTTATTGCTTAAGATTTATCGAACATGGCAACAGCAATGCAATCTGAGGCGCGAAAGCCTGCGCAGAATTAATTGAAACATGAGATTATTTTGCTTATCCGTTTACACGTGCGAAATAGTTGTGACGTTTTGGATGTAATGCATTCGATTGGGCACGTAGTCACCTTCTGGATATAGGTCAATTAGTTACTATCTTTTAAATATATATATGTCATTGAAAATGTTAAGTAATTATATTTATTTATTTATTACACAAAGCAAACCGCTTTTCGTTAATTTTGAAATAAAGCGTGACTGCGAAATAACATATATGATACTATGAATACATTTCTTTATAAAAATAAATTTGTTAAAGGTACTCCTACCAACATAAATTGCCTTCGGTCTTATATACTCACACGTAATTCAATCTACACCCTACCCTCATTCACTCCACTGACAATCCCAATACTGTCATAAAATAGTATTTTAGTCCTAGCTTCCTTTATATTTTACTATCGAATCTTCTATTTTATAAGTCAACCTATCCCTCAGGTTTAGTACCAGTCTCTCGTAGGACCTCCCACGGACGCTGTTTTTACAGACCCTTTGTCCACGATTCCAATCAGACTCACACGAATACACTCTTTATCAAATTCGGAGTAAAGGCGAGAATCGAATAAAAGCCATTCAAGAATTCAGCGTTCAATATAGCCCTTACTGAACACGTAATACGGGCTATTTGACATAATTTCGGGCCCATTGTCATCTTGAATGATCCCTGATTTTTGGGTTAGATGACGCGACGTGTCCTTTTTTCATATTTTCGAACCTGACAGAGGTACAAAACGGCAGTTATTAATCAAATGTACCGAAAATACACTCTTTGTTTACGCCTTTTTTGTTTCGAAACGGCTGCGTCATTTTGTACGGAATATTTAAAAGTTTATGATGAGTTTCCAGTTTGTTCGGTTAAGTAGATTATGAACTTTATCTTTACAGACATCTTTATCTTGGATCTTTTTAGTTGTATAATGTGAGCTTGTGTTATTCTATTATGGAGATGCGTGTTAGACAAAATTGTATAGATTTAAATTGAATTGTTTTATTTCGTTTCACAAGTACCTAATTGTTGAACTCTTCACAATAATACCTACTCTATTTATGTGTAAACCAAAAAGACAAGCATTCACTCACATAAGATTAGTTGCCTATACATACATGCAACCTAATTTAAGGTCAGTGTAAATGAGGCGTCCCTTACACCGATACGAAGTAGGGTGATTACATGTAAAAGTATATTGCCTTGTTACTAGATTAATCTGTTGACCAATAGGTGTTTCCACGTCGACAGCCTGACGTTGACTAATTGCTACTGCAACTACTATCAACCTACCCGCATAAAGTATAGTAATGTTGGAAGGGGATAAATGAAAAGTTTCTGTCTCCGTCGTATACCTAACATGATTTCAACTATAGAGATTATCTGGCTTTCTTCTAGGTTCTGAAGTCCTCATGATATTATATTCAAAATATTTTTCTATGCGATGAGATGTTGTAATTTGTTGCATTGTTAAATGTTTTAGTTGCATTTAGGCGCATACTGAATTATTACTCCTTCTTATACTTAATTAGTTTCCTATCATTTCAATAGGTACATACAGTTTTCCCCTACGGAGTTGCCTAGTTTCGATTAAAATTGGTTGCAACGGAAATTCAGTCCAAATAATTATGTCTTACGCGTCTCCATTGACATCTAGTTCGAAATCAATGACAACATAAAACAAAGCCGATTCAGACCATTGTTTATTTAACCTCTATTTAAGAGAGTATTTATATAAACAGTTTCCAAACAATACAAGGGCGTCGGAAATCGCAGTGTTTCGTGGAACGTTCAGGATCCTCTCCATCCGTCCGTATGCAAATTATATATTTGGACACGTTCGTTCTTGAGGTTATTAATGACGGACATGTTTGGACTATATCTTTTCGGTTTTAGGCAACGGATGGGCTGGCTATTCATAGCTGTATCACTTAGAGTATGTACATACTCTAAGCTGTATCATGTATGTCGTAGATAATTAAGTAAATTGTTTGTTCATCTTGTTCTGAGAGCTAAGACGATTCATTATTTGTTAATTCGGTCGGATGGAAACAGGTCTAGGAAGGAAGATGTCTTGTGATTAAAGTTAGACTAAAATAAACTTATTTCTCGTAAAAAAGGATATCGTCTTAATAATTCCTTAATTTTACCTTACGTAGAATAGATCAAAATCTAAAATCATTGCCGGTTTATAGCTAATTTAACTCAGGATGGTACTGACATCGCTTTTTTATAGGTACATAGTAATTCAAATTTATTAACATGGCAGGTCGTGAACATCCTTGAACCGTCGTAAGTGTAAATTTTCATGCGAATGGTAATTTTTCATGACATTTCAATACTCTTAGATCGTATTCTTATCATATCTGTCGTTGCTAAGGGCTTTGAAACTCTTTCATTATTTACTACCTATAAGCTATATCATAAAAGAAATAATTTCTCAATCATTCAAAAGCTTGTATGATTTTGTATTAAGGTATTAGTGTAATTAATTAATATCTTTTTCTTTTACTTGAGTAAGATGTTTATCTAATTTTAGGTTCAAATCCCCTTAGCAAGTTTTGTCATTGAACAAGAGTCTATATATAATCCGCCTAATTGCTTAAAATAAACCTATTAAAAGTATTAGTGGAGTTATTTGTAAAGCTTATTTTTCACAAAAAACAATGAATATTTACGCCAATAAAACGTACTACAAAAATTACCTCATCACAAATACAATACTATGAAAAACTACGAACAAAATACCTACCTAGTTTAAAATTAAATTTCTCAGTAAAAATCTAAGCCCTTACCTCGCTTTTACGGTTCAAGCGAAGCATTGAAAATATTGTATTATTCAATACATATCAAGATTTATTGTGCAGGATCTTATTAATCGGAAGTGGATTATTATTGGCTGGCTGAGTTTCCGCTCAACCTTCACAATACAACCTGCTGAGTTGAACTCTTAATTCATAGAAAATATTGCTAGTATTATTATGCTGTATAAATAGAATGCTTGTTGGTACTTGAGAACTGCTGTGTCGTTTTGGATGTTTTATAATCGTCTTTTTAATAGGGTAAAGGCTCATTGATTATTTACTTGTAAAGGAAAAAAATCTAAAGAAACAACTTGGATTTTACTCATTTATTAAATGTCTGTCTTTTATTAATAGCTGAGACAGGCGAAATTAGAACCACAGAACTTTCGTCATTCATAATTCTTTCAAGTTCATATTTCTAAGTTTCGAACTAAGTCATCAAATTACTGTCCATTAAACGTTTTATCCCTTAATAACTTCTAGGACATGATTAAATCATTTTCATCATCATCACTACATACTACATAGTATAAAACAAAGTCGCTTTCTCTGTCCCTTTCCTATGTCCCTTTGTATGCTTAAATCTTTAAAACTACGCAACGGAATTTAATGTGTTTTTTTTAATAGATAGTTATTCAAGAGGAAGGTTTAAGTATATAATTTATTAGGTTTTAGACAAAGCGGGCGAAGCCGCGGGCGGTAAGCTAGTATATTAATATATTATAGTCAGCTCTGAATAAAACAATAGTTACAAAACCTGCAAACATTTAAACTTTCTACATACAATGATCTATTATAAGAAAAACTAAACACCAAAACACAATTAAACTCTACAGCCTCGTAGTTAAGCCTTGACCCGTCAATTGGGCTGTTAGTAACGACAAAGTTTAACTTCACTCATTTACAGACTCCAGAAGTTACGATAAAAGCAGTATTCATTCCAGCGTGGAAAAGTGACAGAGCTATACAGGTTATCTAGCGCCATCACCCTCCCACACTTGAAATAAAACTGCTTGTATGGTAACTCTGAATTGAACCCTCACCCAGATACTGCCTCGGAATAAATCTTGTACGACATGTTAAGGTTAATTTTGTTGGATCGTAAATTGTGATCTTGATGCATGTGTGTAAGATCCGGTGTATAGGTATGTGTGTGTATTAGACAAGCAATTCTGGTAAACTTATACTATATATTACATGGGTAGAACTTTAAATATTGGAAAGGGATAAGGCTCTTACTTGCCGGGACTTAAGCAGTTAAAATATGACGTATAGATAGATTATTAGATGTTCTTTTAAGTAGTAGAGACCGCGTTTGGTAGGACTTGGCTCAATTATACATTCAAAAAGTATATTGTCAGCCTTGTATGTCTATATAATTTCTGTTTTATTTATTTTACAAGATGGTTGTAACTAAAATTTCATTCTACTATGTTCCAACAAAACATGAGTTTTGGAGGAAGGAGGAAGAAGGAGTAGAATATTATATGAATAACTAGCGGTCCACCCCGGCTTCGCCCGTGGTACATATTTACGTTTTCTCTGCATAAAAACCATCCTCGTACTTCAAGGAATATAATAAAAAAAGAATTATCGAAATCGGTTCAGCCGTTCTCGAGTTATGCGCTTACCAACACATTTTGCGATTCATTTTTATATATAAGAAGATATGCAATGTGATACAATAATTCAAGATAAATCTCCATCCCACTTTCACATTTTATTTGACAAGTTAAATCGTTTAAAGTGCAATTAACGTAAAATCCAAGTAGGTACCTTTAAATGTAGTATGATAATAAAATGCACTCGTAAACTAAATGCTTTCACTTACAATGTAATGTGTAACTTGGTTGACTTGGTTAAGTGTAACTTAGTGTAACTTGGTTAAGTTAACTTTGAAGTTATAGTACTTAGTACTTACTACATGAAATATTGTAAATGTCCATAGATTACTGTGGCTTCGTTTATTAATAATTTTATAGGCACTTGTAGTATTAACCGGAGTAAATTAATTATTATTTATCTTTCTTGAAATTATACTAAGTGTTTTAGGACGGTAAGTAATTTTACTTTAGTGTATTTATAACATTTGAACCTAGTATCTATGTAAGCTACGTCTTTATATTATGATGAAATATGTTTAATAATATGAAATGTGTAAATGCTTTTGAGTACCTAGCTCTTTTCTGTGTATTTGTTTTGTACCTAACTCGTCGTCGTCGTTTCAACCGTGGGATGTCAACTGCTGGACAAAGGCCTCCCTCAAGTCCCTGCATCCAGCGGCTCCTTGCCACTCGGACCAGGTCGTCTGTCGTGAGTTACCTACGACCTAAGTTGTGTGAAATTCATTTCTAACATTCGTATGTAACATCTTATTATTCTAATATACTTAAATGGCTAGAATACATCTAAAATATTATACATATGAAAATATTTACTATAGAAGACTTAATAGTTAATATTCAAAGGCATTAAAATCAAAGTTCAAGTTTAAGGTGATGAATTAATTTTTCTAACATTTACGGCCCTTTTTAAACCTTCGTAATTTTTATATTATTAAAGTTGTCGTGATGAAAATTCTTGACAAGAAAGTTCAATAGTAACACAATACGTCTACCGTTTTAGAAACATGATTCCATGATATTTTCTCGATAGAAAAAAAATACAAAGTTCTCATTGTTATTTTTTTTAATCTCTGGCATCTTCAAAATAACAAACGTAAAGTTACGACTTTTTGGATATTAACTATAAAATATACAACCTATACGTCTACCGTGTTAGAATTTTGAAATATGCGATGGTTTTGAAATAAACAAGAAATACTTGAAATTAGCGCCTGACCAGCCAATATAGCGAGAGCCGCCCTGTACCTTCCTACCCCGATCGCTGCACGAGTCATTCCCGCTACGGCCGTCACACGGGGAACTTGTGTCGCTTGCGCAATCGTAAAAAAGGGTGACAACACGATAAGACAAAATGAGACAAATGGGGACAATAAAGAAAATAAGAAGAAGAAACATAAAGGTTGGAGGAAAAAGAATGCTTACAATTGGAACAAATTAATGAAGTAAGTTGGTTTTATTTTAAATTTGATGATAATTGTATTATAGACGATGTTTGATATGTACCCCTGTTTTAAGTACATAACGAATGTGTAAGATTTTTTCATTTATAGCATAAATAATCTTTTCAGAAATCCGGAATCCAGAAGGAAAATAAACCCACTGATTGTTCACAATGTGAACCCACTCCTTCGTAAGTACCTATATTCAGTCAAAAATGTATGTTATCAACGCTCTACTGGTTTTATCGCATGATTCCATTTTTAGCAAAAAGCAACAAAGTGCAAAGAAATAAAAAATCATGGTGAACTTAGTGGAAGTATGGTGGACGTAATATGGAATTATGGAACAGGAGCTCGTTGGAGTAGTATTATATTTTAAAAAAATACGAAAAAATTTCAAGAATTTCTTAGTAGGTGGTAGATAAGTATGTTGTATAAAGAATTTGATGTTGATATTTATTTCATTTATACTTACTACACCTGTGCGGGAAATTGCTTAGTACTAAAACCGGTTTATATTCATATTTACATAGTAATGTGAGTTTTCATTTCGAAAAATTTTGTGTAAGTATGTATATTAAATTGAGTTCCTGGGTGATCTGGAAACACAATTGGGCCCGGAGGATGGCGCTGCAGTCACTCCTCCTAATCACATGAACCGATTTGGATGAATATTTGTGTGCACATTTCATTGTTGTGGGATGATTGGTTGATTCGTTTTCACATTAGCTAATATTATGTATTTTTGTTGTTAGAAAGTAAACTTAATTTAATGTTTATAATACATTATTATTGGTATAAATAAGCCAGTGTTCGTCTCACATTGCTGTACCTGCCTACCTATCCTACCAGGGCCTAACTTTGTTCTGGCTATTTTATTTTGATTATTTGTAATGAATAATTACAATTATAATAGAGTGCAAAAAATAAATACATGCGTCAATATATTTTGTGTTTTTTTTAAACAATTTTTTTATTTAAAAAATATCATTCCGACCGCGGCTTTGCCCGCGTGGAATTAGGTTATATCGTGAATCCTGTTTTATCCCACAGAAGTGTTCAGTTCGGATAAAAAGTATCCTATGTGTAAATCCAGGCAATTAGCTATATTTTATCAAAATTGGTAATGTAGTCTTGACGTGATTAAGTAACAACTAACAAAAAAATATACAAATTAACATCCAAAGTTTCGCATCAGTTTTACTGTATTAGCGATATCTTCCACTCTTGACTTTGACTGAGAAGAATTAGGGTTTATAACTTCTTTCAGAAATAGTACCTTTCATTTCTGGGCATGATGTAATATCTACGTCAGCATCAAATTCTATCTAAATCAATTCAGTAGTCCGCGTAATTAGGTACCATTTCATTTTTTCAGAGTAACAATATTTTTTGTTATTTTAAAGATTATTTATAACCTGTATTATTTTGTAATAAAGTAAACATTACGAAATAATAATAATTAATAATTATTAATAATGTCTAAGTAGTTGTTAAAAAGAAGATAATTTTGTGTTTATAAGCAAGAAAATAAAACCAATAAATCAACAATTAAATATATGTATAACAATATTATAACTGTATGACGACTCCATACATGTTTGTCCCGAGTCGGCCAGTGCAGCGGCAGCGCGGCGAGTATGCAAGAATGACTTCGCGCACACCCGCGTTCGCGATAGCGAGCTATTAGACTCCGCCCGCCAAGCAGTGGATTTTTTTTTGTGTATCGTCTTAAGCTTTGAAATACATACTTCTGTAAGCACATTTTATAATAAGATTACCTACCTCACGTGTTCGACTAGGAATGCATACATGTTAGGGTTGTCTACTCATAGTTTTAATGTTTAGTATTTTTATTTTATATTAAAAATATCTTAAAAAAATTGTAATTTAGCTAGAATTTATTTTGGACAAAGTAATAAGTAATAACAATTAACAACTGTTGTACTGCATGAAATTAAATTTATAAATTAATACATTTTCACACAGATAATAAATAGAAAAATTTTAAGATTCCAACCAGGTAGTTGCTAAATAAGAAAGAGAAAATTAGTGTTTGTCTTATTTATACGATTTTTTAAACAATAAGAACTAGAAAACCTGTTCTGCCTCAAGAGACGAGGAGCGAAATCAACTATTTAATAATATGAGGAAATAATTCATACACGGCGAGACCCTTTATCACGAATTCATTTAAAAGGATAGTTAGAACCCTTGTGACGGATGAATCTTTCAGGGTTAAACGGCTCTCGAGGGTTCAATGTAAACCTTTGGTTTGTAACACCTTCTTTTTAAACCCTAAGTCGAAAAAGTGACAAGTGCCAACCCTAATAGCTAGGGACAATGCGAGCTGATGTTTCTATCCAAGATATTCTTTGTGTTTTCATTTTAATATTAGAAGAGGTTTTCGTTGGCAACATTCCATGTTGGATGTATGCGGAAGATTTTTGTAATTAGGTATTTACAATTGTTGTAATCGTTCGCTGTATGTCACATTTTGTAGTGTTTTGTTTATGATGTTGTGCTATAATCTATACTAATATTATAAAGTTGAAAATTTTGTTTGTTTGAACGCGCTAATCTCGGGAACTACTGGTCCGATTTGAAAAAGTTTTCGGTGTTAGATATAAGATAGCCCATTTATCGAGGAAGGCTATATTATATCTTCTCGCTAAGACCAACAGGAGCGGAGCAATGCGGGTAAAACCGTGGAGCACAGCTAGTAGCTTATAATGTTATACATAACATAGTATCAAGTATATTTCTACTGTATATTTTAACAAATTGACTTGATTTTCTACTCGTATCGTAATCTTTCAAAATAATATTTAATTATTATTTCCTTGATCAATCTTAATTCGCAAGTTTATTCGTAATAGCCGAACATTATACAATACTAACATATATACAGTGTATAATAAAACAAAAATATGTTACATAAAGTATTTGCGTATTAAAAGTAGGTAATTTTGTACCGAACTTCATTTCGTTTGATATTAATTTCATATAACAATATTATTACAATATCAGCTGTTTTGTAAATAATATGACGTAAGCAATAACGATTGGTTTGTGTTATTGTGACGAACTGTTATAATATATAAATAACTATAACTATAACTGTTATATATAACTGTTATGTGGTATATTTGTCATGGAGATAAAACCTTTGTTTATATAACTATTTCATGTTTAATTTAAGGATAATATGCATATTTGAGAAAAGCAATTCAAATAATGTGTAGTATGTAAAATTATCAGTAAAATTATCCTTTTCTTTTTATGTATGTTTTATTTGTTTTTGAACGATTACTGCGTAAATGTTCCACTAGCTGTTTATACCAATAACTCAAAGCATTTCTAATAAATTTACTACACGTTACAAATTTAACTTCAAAGGAGCGTAAACAGATTTTCAAATATTTCGCAATATTAACCGATCCAGCAAGTGCCTGTTTAACAAAAATCAAGTAAAACCCATGCAAGTGCGATGATCTATGACGTCAAACGCAGGCTGCGCTCGCGCAGGTAGGCATGCGCTATTCTGAGACATGGTCACTGACCACGAGACCTTTTCCTTGGGGTGACTGTACCACCATTGTATCTTGACCCCTGCATATCATCGCAACACGACTCGACAGAGGACAGGCGAGCTCATTTAAAACTGGTTGTAACGACCAGTATAAGTTGACCCATCTCGATTGAGCACTCCCTTACACGAGATAAAGGACGTCCTTCCCGACACGGGTCTTCCTACACCGGCCGACGGTGACTCGTTCCTTTTTTATATCCCATATGTTTTCTGGTTATTTTTATGTCCTTGAATGTTCGCTGTGGTCTCGTCATATTTATAGTTGCTCTTGAAGCGTGCGTTACAAAATTGGATGCGTTTTCAATGTTATGGCGCAGACGCGGGTGAAAATAGCTGACGTAGGTATTGACGGACTGGTTTCTGTTAATAAATTTAAGATGATTTTGGATGAATATGAAGGTTAAATTCTGTCTGACATTCTGATAGGGTGTCATTGTTTGTCATTTTTAATTTATATCTGAAATATTCTAGTTTGAACTGGTACAATCTGAAACGGTTATCAATAAAAGATCACGTCTGAAACCCGTTGCAGTGTCCTTTGATTCCAATCTGTATTAATTTACTAGCTGCACTCCGCGGTTTCACCCGCATGGCTCCGGTCCTGTTGGTTTTAGCGTGATGATATATTATAGTCTAATAGCATTCCTCGATAAATGGGCTATCTAACTCCGAAAGAATTTTTCAAATCGGACCTGAGATTAGCGCGTTCAAACAAACAAAAAAACAAACTCTTCAGATTAATGTTGTAAGTTATAAATATTGTACATTGTAAAGATTGGATTTAAATTAGGTATGTCCTTAATGAAAATACACGATTGAATCTCGTTAAAAATCGAGAGGTATCTTAGATCCAACTTTATAATAAACTTTTGAGTGTCCTTTTATTCCTCAAATGCTTTAAATAGTAAAACTGGAATAATAAAACACATAAAAGAGACCTAATATTAAATACGTCTTTTAGAATAACAAAAATATCTCGAACTTAAATAATTGAACAATATATTCTTAACATTTGTTGCGGAAGGCTTCGTATTTCTTAGCAGAGAGAAACTTCGCTTTATTAAATATTAAAAACTTTTCCGAATACGGTAATATCAAGGAAGGCTTTCAACTTGTGTACTTGTTTGTTTTGTTTTAGTCATTGTTTCTTTTATTATAGATGAATGTTTTATCGTATGTATGATTCGTACAATTTTCTCGTTTCGAAGGTCGCAAAGACGATTGATGCTAAAGATCAGTTGTAAAGGAAGAAAATAAATAAATATTTCGTAGGTATATGTATTTAGTCTTTGGTTGAGGTGAGACACTTGAGTTCAACTGTGAGTTCAACAAAGATATCAAAAAGAAGGATGTGAAAGATGGCAAAGAATTAAAAAGTATGAAATGTTGTCTATGTACAGTTCCGAAAAGGATCTAGTTCAGCTAATACTATTCGTAAGCCTGTCACCAGAAAAAACCCTTTGGGTGGTTGCTATGTCTTTACAATTAATTTTCAAGTACATATATTGTAGTAGGTAGGTTATTATACCAAAAAATTATTTAATGAATATTATGTGTGTCAAAATATCTTGGACATGTCTGTCTTATACAAATATGTACTCATATCAACGTGAAATTAACTTCTCATGTGAAATGTGGAAAATATTAAATTCTCTTTGAATTTCCATTTATTTATGGATAAACGCCAAAACTGCTGTTCAAAGTCATATCACAAAATACTGATGCAGTTGGGAAAATAAAAATAATCTTGACTTGTTTAATAAATCTTGTTCTTTTGCATTTTGAATTGTTGCTCTTTAAATTCAATGTCTTTGTTTAGAAAGCATTTGGAAGAAAGTAAGTATAAAATGCAATAATTTTCCTACCTACTATTTGCTATAGATGTTTTTTGACTTTCTTTTTTCAAGTGTTATTATTATTTAAGACTGCATTAATTCATTCTCATATTTCTTATAGAGAAAAGTATCTCTATGGCATCCAATTCCAGATGGCATTACGCTAAAACTGAAACATCTTTTGCGTAATAAAAACGAATATCCAACGGAACTTATCCATGTACCTATGTGATTAAAATATATGTCAAATAACATGAATCATTATACGATTGTGATTATCAACGGAAACGCAGCCCCGAATACTAGACGAACAAAAACGATTCTCCGAATTTTGTCTCCCGAACACGTGACCACGAAATTCCTAAAGAAATCGAAACGATTTTAAATCATAGCAGCCATTTTAAAACGATCGACATTGCCCAGCAATGGAAATTGAGCTTTATTACCTTGTGATAAGGTTGATATTCGATTAGTAATGTAAACTACACTTTGCCAGACTGGGAAGATATCTTGTAAGACTGGTTTCAGACCTGTTACGGTCGTCTTGTTTTGTTTGGAGCACTGACCATCGCAACAAAGGTCCTATAGTGTTTTTTAGAGCAATGCCTTGAGACATTCTGCCCACGTTTGTTTTTTTTTAAATAATGGGTAGGTTATACAGGTAGGTATGTTAAATTAAGGATTAATCATAGGGTATTTTTTAATATGTATGAATGATGGTGGAACGATCGTTTTCGAAACGTATTTAAGGGCGCGTATAAAGTCAAATCACCAATCAACTTTTAGTTGATACGTGTAATATTCAAGACCAAATATAAAAAATAAAATATATGTAAAACTTGATGATATTTTCGATTATATTGTCAGATCAAAAACATAAAATATTGAAATTGACTCGATAGAAAAAATTCACGAAGTTACCTCTAAATTTCACACTTTTACGTTTTTTACTGGACATGGTAATACTTATTATGATTTTTTTTTCATAAACAATTATATTAAAACATTTGCAAGATATTTGTCAGAGCATTTTGTGTAATTACTTTTAGTTTTGGTTTAATCACGATAAAACACTTTTGGCGCTTACTATATTTTTAATTACGCAAGAAATCATCTTCCATCGCACGTTCCGGGAGGTAAAAACATAATTCTATTTCATACATCAGACGCTATCGCTCCGTTGAGACGAGTAGACCACGCTAAAATTGCTGCGCCGTGTTTTATAATTACGCCGAATATTTATTTGTTGAAAATGGTAAACAACAAAATGAAAAGACTTAAGAAACGAGAACTAAAGAAGATTCAAATTGAAAAGATAACTAAATGTCGAAAATAAGTTATAATAGTATTGTTATAATATTAATAAATAACTAATAATTATAATATAAAAAGATAAGTCTTGATTTACCTATTTGAGAAAGTTTAGTTTCTGTAAAATAATTTCCGCGGGCTATTATTATTACTATAGGCAGATCCTATGTTCGCTCCAGTAAATAATAATATCAATAATATGTAAACCGGTTGTGAATAGTACATATATATATTATACTAGCAGTCCGCCCCGGCTTCGCCCGTGGTACATATTTACGTTTTCTCTACGTAAGAACCATCCTCGTACTTCAAGGAATATAATAAAAAAAGAATTATCGAAATCGGTTCAGCCGTTCTCGAGTTATGCGCTTACCAACACATTTTGCGATTCATTTTTATATATAAAGATTTACAATCTGTATTAGATAATCATACATAACATCTCAATAGGTATAACAAATTCGTACGAAAGTCAAAACTGTACTTACATTGAATAGGTATTTTTTTATAATACACATATGTATATGTATATATATAATATATTCATAATCTGTATTACATAGTAATATGTACTTAGTACATATCTATACATAAATATAGTTTTTAGAATTTTTGTATGTCTCTCTGTATGTATGTCTGGGCTCTAATTTTGGTGCAGATATAGCTTGAGACCTGAGAAAGGTCATAGGATGAGTTTTATCCCGTAAATAAAAAAACTGTCTGTGTTTGTCTGTTTGTTTGTACACGCTAATCTCCGGAACTACTGGACGGATTTGAATGAAAGTTATTTTGTTGTGTAGGTACTATTATATTATCCGGGAAATATAAAATAATAATTTATTTTGAAAACTGAAACACCTGATGCAGAACCGCAAGTCGCAACAGACCACCTAAACTATAGATTCATTTGAGAAAGTTTTTCCAGGCGAGTTTGGATATTATTATTTGTGTAAATTCTGTAAATTCGTTTCCGCGAGTTGAGTATTCATGCGACGATAATTATAGATACCTACCTACATTCATAGTGGGTACCAACAATTTACAAAGACACTTTTTATACTTAGTTATGTAGGTACCTAATTCCTACGGTCGCCTTGCAAATGCAATCAATCAAATCGGGAATGTTTTATAATATTATTATATATTATAGTATTACTATAGGTAGATTCCTATGTTTGCTCCAGTAAATAACCAATACAAGTTGTGAATAGTAACTACACATTATATATATTTACAATCTGTATTAGATAATAATATTACAATCACATAGGTATAAAAAAAAATTGTACGAAAGTCAAAACTGTACATTGAATATTTTTACGGATACCTACTTGGGGCGTGATTTTCAATCGATATAGGAGCCAAAAATATAGGTACATAGTTTATAGAATTTTTGTCTGTTTGTCTGTATGTATGTCTGGCTCTCTAAGCTCTAACTTTGATACAGAGATAGCTTGAGACCTGAGAAAGGACATTGGATAGGTTTGTTCCCGTAAATCCTAAAAAAACTCTATGTGTCTGTTTGTTTGTACACGCCAATCTCCGGAACTATTGGACGGCTTTGAATGAAAGTTATTTTGTTGTGTAGGTATTATCTGGGCAATATAAATATAAAAATTCGAAGATCTAGAATGTATGATGAGGGACCCTGAGATCACACTCTAACATTTATAGGAGTGACGTCAACAAAAATTGTTGCGTCTGATGGAAATTTTCTGTTGATTAAAAAAAATCAAAGATCTGGAACATCTGATATAGACCCATAAGAGCCCAGCTAAACATTTATAAGAATGATTTTATTTTTAGAATAATTGCTGAGTCGAAAAATGTCGTACAATCTAATAGTCCATTGAATAAAAAGTTCTAGAGTGCGTGAGTTAGTAACGTAAGATGTTTCTTCGGAAACATGTCAAGAGTCCCTAGGTAATAAACATACTAAAACCCCGGGCCACTAGGAGGAGCCCCGGAGTGGGGGGAGGGGGAAAATGGGTCCATTTTTTTCATTTTTCGCTTAAATCTTAAAAACGGTACATGTTAGAGAAAAACTTTCAAGGAAAAGTTGATAGGCCATAAAATTATCTACAAGTTGTACCTGAATCATTTTTTCCTATATCCTACCGTTTCTGAGTTATACGCAGTAAAACATGATTTTGGCTCAAACAATTTCCACATCAATCGATCAAAAAATATTTATTTCTTCCAAAAAACTCAAAAGTGCAACTTGTGACCGGTACAGATAGATTGCTCATAATTAGGTCTATCATTGATAAAAATACTAGATTCCACCATGGAGGCGTTTAGGGGGAATTGAATTTTATTAGGGTAGATGCGATACTTGAACTTTTTATTTTTTTTCTTCCAAAAAAACGTTGCACTTTTGAGCTTTTTGGAAGAAAAAAATAAAAAGTTCATGTATCGTAACTACCCTGATAAAATTCAATTCCCCGTAAACGCCTCCGTGGTGGAATCTGGTATTTTTAGCAATGATAGACCTAATTATGAGCAATCTATCTGTACCGGTCACAAGTTGCACTTTTGAGTTTTTTGGAAGAAAAAAATAAAAAGATCAAGTTCAGTAACTCAAACTGCCCTAATATAATATTTTGACAATCGATTCCTCCTAAAGGCTTCCATGGAGGAATGTGTTTATTTTACCAATTATAGAACTAATTAAGAGCAATCTATCAGTACTGGTCACAAGTTGCACATTTGAGTTTTTTGGAAGAAAGAAATATTTTTTGATCGATTGATGTTGAAATTGTTTGAGCCAAAATCATGTTTTACTGCGTATAACTCAGAAACGGTAGGATATAGGAAAAAATGATTCCGGTACAACTTGTAGATAATTTTATGGCCTTTCAATTTTTCCTTGAAAGTTTTTCTCTAACATGTACCGTTTTTGAGATTTAAGCGAAAAATGAAAAAATGGACCCATTTCCCCCCTCCCCCCACTCCGGGGCTCCTCCTAGTGGCCCGGGGTTTTAGTATGTTTATTACCTAGGGACTCTTGACATGTTTCCGAAGAAACATCTTACGTTACTAACTCACGCACTCTAGACCCCCCTTGGAGGGACTCATTCAATGGACTATAACCAAATTAATCAAAATAAAGTTCTGGAGGAATGTGTGTCGTCGACTGCGTATGTTTATTTAAAAATAGTATCTATACTCGCTATTTCGACAGACTTTTTTTACGGATTCGTGCTCTATACTGTTTCCCTAATATTGTTTTTTTTTATATATTACATACAGACAGTTTTTTTACTGTTTTATAATATGTATAGATTATCATTAATAATTATAAACAAATAATAATAAAAAGACATATTACATAATTTGTGATGATTTCAACTTCACTGTTCTATACAATTATTTTAGACAACATACCTACTAACTACCGAAAATACGCGTTGAACGAGCGAAGAATATTGTGTATAATTTAGCGTGCGATGAACTTTACGTACGTTGGATGAGCCGGGTGTATGAGGGTATTGTGAGGGCGCGCGGCATGGCGCGTAATGGGCGAGGCTTAATCGTAGAATTATCTGGCTTTATACGCCCTCTTAATTCAGTTTACTTTCGAGAGTTTGAGTTGTTTTTTTTATTTTTTTGGTTTACAGGGATTAATGAATAATTCAATATTAATGATGTTACTAACGCTTATAAAGTGTGTAGTGCATATATGGGAGGATATATTATATCATTTTAATATATTATTATTTCTTGCATCATATACGTTACATGTAAATGAGTTTTTATCTGCAACCTAAATATTATCATAGTTCTTTACCGGAAATACATACTGGATCTCGCTCTTACACCGTAAAAGAAAAGAGACGGCAAATGTGCCCGTTTCTCTTGCAAGTTATGTTAAATAAACATTTTTTTAACTGAATTTTTTTTATAACAAACACATGTTTCGAAACTTACAGTTCGATTTACATAACGTCTGATATTAAAAGCAATCTCAATTTGCACACAGCACAAAGCTCAACCTGACCGTTTAATTTAGCGCTAACGATATATAGAACCTTATTAAGTGAAGTACCTTCTGAGGTGCCTGACGTTGACGTCGGTCGAACCCTAATCACCTGGAGCCTACATCCCTATAGGCACGTCTATAGATTCGTAGATCTATGGCACTTGTATGGGGGTCGGAATTTATGACTACAGGTTTGGATAGTCTATATTACAAATCTGAATATTTTATTTGTTTGTTTTAGTTGGTAGAAAACCTAATCGGCTGGAAACAACCCTTTAGGCTCGTCTATAGTGTGCGTCCACACTGAATGCGCGGTGGCGGCGGCCTAGGCGGGCGCGACGAGCGGGCGCTCGCGGTGGCCACACCGACGCGCGAGCTCAAGTAGCGGTTCGACGTTTTTCGGGTGTTGCAAACTTTGGACGATTTGCTATTTTTACTGGACAGTCCGATTTTGAGATGAGATCATTATAGAAGTTGTACACGAAATAAATAAAACAGAGGAATAACGGGTGAATCTTATATGAAGAATTGAGATAATACCCTACAAAATTACTGTGGTGTATATAAGTGTTTTAGATTGAATCGCACTTATAAATAAAGAAGTTTCACTTCAACAATTAAGTATTTACCGCTATTTTACGAAAAACAATAAAGGATATAATATAAGAAGTCAAGCGACAAGACCGAACTGGTTTGATACCCCCGCCGTCCGCGCATTGGGTCGCTTGCTGACTAGGCCCGTAGTGTGGCCAGAACGCGCGGATAGGAGAGTTTGAAAACTACGCGCGCTGGCTCGCTCATTACCGTCGCACTAGGCTTCCGCCATAGTCATTTCGATGTGGACGCAAAGGCGCGTTTCATACGTTTGATATTTCGCGCCCGCCGTCGCAACCGCGCTAGGCTCGCAGTGTGGACCTGCACATAGATTCGTAGATTTATGCCACTTGTATGAGGGTCGGAATTTGACAGTAGTTGACTATAGTTTGACTTGACTATAGTTTTAGAGTTGCACCAATTGTAAATGTTGATTTGAGTTAATTAATCTAGTATCAATAATAATTTTCTGAAGATTTGTTGTTTCTAAAACTAGGAACACAACTCGGCCGGTCGCGGTGGTCGAAATTCAAACTTTAATCTCAATAACTTTTCTCTGTTCACATGTATTTTAATAAATCGGCATTATATTACAGAAATAACGATGTTTGTATCATCGCGATTCGTGGAAGCAACACTTTAATATGACCGCGACCGTGACCGGTGGTAAAACCATGTAAAGCTTGTTATTTATATAGTTTTAATCAATTCTTTCATCCTGAAACACCAGAATCACTAACATAAATAGTATAGGTAAATATCCATAGTTACAATACAAATAAATAATATGTACTATGAAAGATAGATTTCCAGCTAAAAATATACGTTCATTTCTTAACCGGCCACAAAATTCCGACTACAGCACTCGTAAATATATGAATCATTCTGTTATCTATGTACTTAATAGTGAACAGTAGGTACGTGCATCCTAACACGTAAAATAATATGTATGTATATTAAACAAAAACATCAAACAGATATTGGTTTTTCAAAGCCCAAAATAATATAAAATTTATGATCTATCGAACATAAATTTCCTCTTCCGTTCGGACAACGTTCGCGAGTAGACGTGTGTATAAGCAGTTTCTGTATTTCGTAAAAATCAAATTTCAAAGTTAATTATTTAAACACAAATAATAGGATAGCATACGAGCAAGAAGTTCAACGGTGATTGTGAAGTTGTTAAGGTGAAAACCTCTCGCTACTTATGTGCTCCTAGTACGACGGAACTACGTTTACGTGCATATTCTTGATTTGCTAAATGAATGAGATCACCTGCTGATGGTTCTCTCTCTTGCTGCCGAAGATAATTAATGAAAAGGTATGAATGAACGATTAAAACCATAATAATTAATTTTTATAATCACATGTTGGCGGCATTCAACCTCCTACGGACTTATGATATCCTGGTACCTGAACCGACGACGCCTTACAGATATTATTAGCAAATGTGAGAGAAATCATAAGTGTGTTGTTTATTTTTGTTAAAGTAAACACACACACATGAAATTATTATAAGAGTAAAAAATAAAAACTTTACATCAGTTAACCTCCTGATTGTTCATGTCATCTTGGTAGTGAGATCCAACTATATGGCTGGAAAGGGAACAAACTAGTGTGCTGAATGAAACAATCATACTGGGTCAATTTCCACTTTTTTATAACGCCTATTGACTTGTGTTACCCTAGTTCTACAAATTGATATATTCACAAAAAAATGCCACTAAAACGTAGCCCACCAACTAAAAAAGCATTAACTGCATCTCCTAGCTTAGACAAATCTGCCTCGGATTCTCGCATCAATGAGTTGGCTGATAACAGCTCACAGTCAAGTTTTATTACTCAAAGATTGAAACGTGGAAGGGAGGATGACTTAAGCACCGAATTAAATAAATTAAAAGAGGAATTTATGGCTATGTTTTCTTCATTTATGACTTCACAACAGTCGGAGCTTCAATCCATCAATGCGACTATTAAAGAGATACAGCAATCAAATAATAACATCGATAGCTCCATAGCTATTCTTACTAGTCAGAACGAGGAGTATAAACGAAAAATACAAGAAATGGAGATTCAAGCCAAAAGGGATAAAGAATACATTACTTTGCTTGAGGAAAAAGTCGAAGATTTACAGAGGGATAATCTGAAACGAAATATTGAATTTAAAAATGTACCCGCGTTAACTAATGAAACAAAGGAAGATTTAATTAACATGACTTTACAACTCTCTAAAAACATCGACTGTAAAATCGAAAAATCCGATATTAAGGACATTTACAGAGTACGATCTAATAATCGCAATAACGATTCTAATAAAAATTCTCGTATAATTATCGAACTAACTTCCACCATGTTGAAACGGGATGTTTTGAGGATGACAAAATCGTTCAATATTAGAAATAAAAGCAAACTTCAAGCAAAGCACTTGGGCTTTACGTCAAATGAAGATACTCCTATTTTTGTTACCGAACATTTAACCCCGAAAGGTGCCCGGCTTTTCTTTTTGGCAAGGGATCTCACTAAATCTAAGAACTTCAAATTTTGTTGGACATCGTTTGGTCGAGTCTTTGTGAGGAAGGACGAAACTTCTCCAATTATTGTTATAAAAAATGAGTCTCAAGTCCACCACCTCCTGCAGCAAGTGTCCCAAGCATGACTAGTAGGCAAGATTCTCTTTTATTTACTTTTGTTTCTATCTTTTGTTTTTTGTATTAATTATTATAATATATTAAGCGAACAAGTCTGCGATGTGCTAGTTGTATTCTATATAACTATTGTAACTTTTTCCACTAGCTCATCAGTAAATTCTATTTTGTATACCTTAATGTTAGCATATTACACACAACTCACTACTCATACTCTAAATCTAAACCTCATACCACTCACACACAAACACACTTACATATTAAATACAGATATACACCTCTATTACACTCTAGAACGCCTGTATCTATATATTGTTTTCTTGATTGCTATTAATTTGCTTTCATTCAAATCAATGATTGCTCATAGTAAATTACGTTGTCATACTTACGTTGATCTCAATATAAACCTACTCATAGTACTAATTAATGTTAAACTGTATTGTCTATTGATAACCTCGTCACTGAACATTCTATTTCATTTGATTTTTAAAAACCTAAGTCGTTATGTAAATTCTAAAATAAGAAATTTATTATGCAATATTGATACCTTTACTTTGCACAATTACTTTTAAAATGGATAAAGTTGATTCATTAAATACAATTACAGAATTGGATCAGACTGAATTTTTTACGCAAGTAAGTTGTGATATTCAGGATTTGGAAAAAAACATACGCATTAAAAAAAATGACCTGACTATAATATGTCAAAACATAAGAAGCATTTATCGTAATATAAATGATTTCCTAGTAACAATGTCGCTTCTGAATTTTGACTGTGATGTATTAGTCCTGACGGAATGTAGACTGGACAAAGATAAACCTATACCTCAAATACCTAATTATGTTGCTTTGGAATCAACCAAATATTTTAACCAAAATGATGGTGTTGTAATTTACGCTAAATCTCATCTTAAACCAGAATTAAAAGAAGTTAAACTTCAACATGCCTCATGCATACAATTAATGATTACTGATTTTACCTTATTGGGAATTTATCGCTCTCCATCGATTCAAAATGCGTCGGCTTTCATTGAGTCCCTAAATGATTACTTGGAAAATATAAAATCATCTAACATAATTATCACCGGAGACATTAATATTAATCTTATCCAGAGTGCTAACGAACAAACATATGACCGGAATAATAAAAATTACTATTTAAATATGCTAGCTACTCATGGCCTAGTAGCTGGCCATAAGCTACCCACAAGGGAATCCAGCTGCTTAGACCACATCATATTGAAAGTAAACAAGGAAGTGTTTCTTGCTAATATTGCCGTATTGAATACTACCGTAACTGATCATTTATCTGTATTTTTAAGTGTCTCAAAAATTATTAAAAATTCAAGAATAAATAAAAAAAAATATGTTGAATATATTGACTACGACGACGCTTATAATAGACTTCTTAATAAAAATTTAAAATCATTGCTTTTATGTGATGATCCTAATATAGTAACAGAACGTTTAATAAAGTACCTTACAGAATCATTAGAAGAAAGTAAAATTACTAAACATCTTCCGAGGAACCAACGTACTGTCAAGCCTTGGATAACAAAGGGCATTCTTAGATGTATCCGAAACAGAAACAAAATGCAGCTTCAACTTCGATCTGATCCACACAATGAAATTTTGAAACTTACCTTTAGACGATATAGAAATCACTGTAACAACTTGATAAAAAAATTAAAACGTAAATATGATAGACAATTACTTGCAAAATCCGCTAAGAATTCGAAGAAATTATGGAAATCTATTAAAGAAATAACTCACTTTAAGACAAATAAATCGCATTGTAAAGACCTACTTAACTTAGAACAAACGTCTACTGATTCTCTTAACTCTGTGAATTACTTTTTTGCGAATATTGGTAAAACTCTGGCAGATGATCTTTTGAATAATCCTCCATCCGTATCTCCAGATAATAACAGTTTTAGCTTGCCTGCTCAGCCAAGCTCATCCTTTGTACTTTTAGAAACAGACCCTGGCGAAGTTATAAGTGTGGTTATGTCTCTTAAATCTGACAGTGCCCCTGGCTGGGACAACATACCAACAAAATTTTTGAAATTATGTATAACTGCTATTGCCCCTCATATTAGCCATCTTGCAAACTTGTGTTTCAGGCAGGGCGTCTTTCCACTCTTCTTAAAAAAATCAATTGTTACCCCCGTGCACAAGGGTGGGGATAGGGACGATATCAATAATTATCGGCCAATCTCAGTTTTACCTGCTTTATCTAAAGTTATTGAGAGACTCTTAAATAATAGATTGTTAAACTTCTTTGAAAAAAACTGTATACTCTCGAATTCACAGTACGGATTTAGACATGGGTTATCCACTGAAGATGCAGTTTTGGCTCTCACATCTTCAATCATAGACCAACTTGACCTAGGAAATAAGTGTTTAACTGTCTTTCTGGACTTAAAAAAGGCCTTCGATACCGTCTCTTTTCCCACTCTTGTTCACAAATTAGAGCGTGTAGGAATTCGGGGAACACCTCTTAAATTGTTAACGGATTATTTGTTAAACCGCACCCAAAGAGTTAAAATTGATAATCAAGTGAGTCGGGATATGGACATTACTTTTGGTGTACCCCAGGGTAGTGTCCTTGGCCCGACTCTGTTTCTAATTTACATTAACGATCTTACTAACCTTCCTATTGATGGTGGTAAAATCATTTCGTACGCAGATGACACCGCTATAGTGTTTTCTGGGCGCTCATGGAATATGGTGTACTCTATTGCTCAACTGGGTCTCTCAAAGATTTATGATTGGCTTAAATTGAATTTACTTACATTAAACATTAAAAAAACGAATTATATTTGTTTCTCAATAAACAATAGAACTCAACCTAATAATAACTTTTCTTTAAAACTTCATGAATGTAATAATACAAATAACTTGAATTGTAATTGTAATTTAATTGAAAAAGTCTCCTTTACTAAATATCTAGGCATAATTTTAGATTATCGCCTCTCTTGGTATTGCCATCTAGACTATATTAATGAAAGAACCCGGAAATTTATATGGATTTTTAAAATGTTAAGACATATAACCACTCCTGAACTCATTAACCAAATTTATAAATCTCTTGTGCAATCTGTAATTAACTATTGTATCCCTATCTGGGGTGGAGCAAATAAAACTAAACTCTTAGACGTGGAACGTGGCCATCGTTGTCTACTTAAAGTGATGTATTTTAAACCGCGAAGGTTTTCAACTTCGGAACTATATAAAATCTGCGATCTTCTAACAGTTAGACAGTTGTACATTCTTTTAGTTACTACTAAAATTCGTAAAATGGCTCCTTTTGACAAATCAACTGAAAATAGAAGGAGAAAGAAAGACGTTTTTAACACTATATGTACTAAAACAGTTTTTGCTAAACACCAATTTAAAGCAAGGTCCATTTACCTCTATAATCGTCTTAATAATATTTTGGATATACATAGACTTAATCATCGTGATTTTAAAAAAACAGTTATTCATTATTTAAAAACACTTTCCTATGAGGATACTGAGGCGCTTCTACACTACATTTTATAATATTCCGTAATAGCTTAAACATACCCAAGCACACACACACACACACACACACACACACACACACACACGAACGCACGCACGCACACACACACACACACACACACACACACACACACACTCATTCACTCACTTATACATATACATCTGCACACGTATTATATTTGTAAACTTTAGTTAAGGAAGAGCGGGTCCTCCTGACACAGGTTTTTGTAAACTTACTAGGAGGACTCATCCACTTTCTGTATTTGAAAATTGTGTGTATGAAATAAATTTATTTTTCATTTTTTCATTTTTCATTTTTCAAACGCGCAGACAGAAGCCAAAGATCCATTGAAGTTCACGACAAAAAGATATTTGAAAACATCTTGCTCAGACGCAGCTTGCCAGGGCCGGACTTGCGATTGAGGCCCAATTTTACCAATACTACGTTGTAATATTTTGTCTATTACCGAAATAAATGAAATATTTCAGGGAATGAGTACGTGAATACACATATCAAGTATTTTAAAACATATCTGTTTCATGATTTTTACACATTAACAATATAAAATCAAGAAGCATAGTCTGTATTTAAAACATAAATATTAATTATTTATTAGTATGTGTAGGAAATTTACATTTGTAATGTTAGTTCTAGCTACTGTATAACGAGAATTAATCCTGTTTTTATAATTTCTATCTTTAATTAAGATGACAATCTTATTAATTGGAATGCAAAACGTAGAATCCGTGTTTATGTAGTGCGGACTGCGGTGCCTTAACTCAGGGCCTCAAAGCTCACCTAAATACATGCCTGTGCATCTATATATAAGTCGGCCAAGTGTTCACATATTCGTGAACACATTGCAGTGTTTATGTTGTGTATTTCTGGAGCGTTGTGTGCCACGTGGGGTTACCACCACTGTACAAGATAAACAATATATCCCACACGCCATATTACACTCTATTTTGTCATAACTATAAAGGGCAATTTTGCAAAGCGCAAGCCCATTTTCTTTTGCTTTGATGACATGCTCTTTGATTGTTTTTAATGTTTTAGTTTTATTTTATCCTAAAGAATTTTTTGCGGTTCCAAAGAGACGGATGCATAGTGCGTTTATTTACATATATTTGTTTATTAGTAATGTTCATTTGGGAATATATTTTGTTATTTCGCTTGAGTAATGTGATGCAGGTACGGAAATAGTGCCGAGTCACCACCCTTTCATTGGAAAGGAACGTTTTTGTTTCTCTTTTTATTGAAACTTGTGTTTTGTGGGGCATCGATTTATTTTTTGTTGTTATTTCCCATGCTCTGATGATTGATTTTTAACCGACTTCAAAAAAAAGGAGGAGGTTATCAATTCGGCCGGTATGTTTTTTTTTTTTTTTTTTTTTTATGTATGTACACCGATTACTCCGTGGTTTCTGAACCGATTTACGTGATTCTTTTTTTGTTCGATGCGGGATAGTGTCGAATTGGTCCCATAAAAATTTTATTCGGATAGGCCCAGTAGTTTTTATTTTATGAGCATTTTTGTCTGTATTTGTAAATGTTGCAAGTGCAAGTTTGAAGTCGGTTGTTTTTAACGCAGTTATTGACTTGTGTTTTATAATAAGTCTTGAGGAATCAACTATAAATGTATCTACGTACATATGAGTTGCTATAATAGCTGATAGTCTAATTTATCGAATGACAATCTATATAATAATATATTCATATATATATATATATATATATAGATATCTCCATGGGCACTATGTTGATCAAACGTGCCATATAGTTAGTAATTATTTGATCCGTTTTCACTTGTTGATCCGGTTGGTATTTGTTGATCCATTGCCACACCACCGTCCGTATGTGGATCCGAACGGAGCCACAAGTGTCACCATCAGTAATAATAATAATTACGTGCTTTTTATACAAATCCACCTTTTTTGCGTTTTAGCTCTTGTTGATCCGATTCAAATGAGCCAATCAGAGCCCACCGAGCTCAGCCATTGGTCTAATTGTTTTTTGAATACAATGAATGAGTTTACAATTTTCAATTTGCTTGGCAATCCGTTAAAGAAACGTGCTCCCTCGTATGTTGCCGTTCGCCTTCCATAATTTGTTCGGATCTTCGGGAGGGCAAGATAGCTAGCTCGTCTATTAGGATAGTGGCGATTTGATGTTGAGAATATAATATTAATTGTATTTATGTTTTTATGTAGCGCTTTGCGGATGAACATACACGTTTTATAAAAGTATAATTGTTTTAAATTCATTATTTTAGTGTCGTCGTAGATTTTATTTGTAGAAGTTAAAAAAGGATAGTTAAAGATAGTTTTAATGATTTTATTTTGTAAAATTTGGAGTGCCGCTAATTTATTTTTGTAAGCACTCCCCCATACTTCTATTAAATACATTAGGTGCGGCTTTACTAACGTGTTGTAGATGGTGTGTCGTAATTTATGAGGAATGCAAAAGTGATATTACGCAGATATCTAAGAAGTGCTGATAATTTATTTTTTAGGTGGTCGATGTGATAATTCCATTTTAGAGAGCTGTCGATTCGCAAACCTAGGTATTTCTCGTGGGTTTTATGTTCTAATACAACACCGTTAATTTTAAGTGGAGCGTGTGGTGGAATAATTTTGTTATGAGCTTTGAATTTTTTGAGTTTGAGTTGTATTTAGATATCCTCTCCTCTGAGTTATAAGATGTCGATTCTGGGAAACCAGCAAAAATTACATTTTTTTCGCGGCTCTTTCTGTCCCGTAGTTCCTTGATTAAGTGTTCATTTATATGAAGTTGATTTTAAGACGTAAAACCCGATGGATTGGCTGACTGATTTATTGATTGAAGATTTAATTCCAGGGATTTTATTTTACTCTCACCCTGGTTGATCTGGGATTCTAATTGAGAAATAGTACTCTTCAATATGTTTTGTTCAGTAATTATCATACATGCTGATGACTTAATTTCATTGATTTGATTCGTATTTTGGCGAATTAAATTCAAGGATTGTTCGTTGGACGATTTAATTTCGGTAATTTGTGTTTTTACCTCAGAAATGTTTTCATGAATTTTGTTTACTATTTGTTCATTTGAGCATTCATATTTTTCAAGTAATGTACTAATACGGCTCAACTCTGACCGAATATCCTTCATATTATCACTACATCTGCAATCTTGTTCTAGCGGTTGTTTCCGTTTTCTGTAAGTAATTTGAGTATCAGTTGGCGTAGAACTCGTAGAAAACGAACTTAGCTTCGATAGATAGCGATGCGATCCACCGCCAGTACCCACTGCACCACTGCTGGTTAAACGTGTTGGCGATCTGCTTAAATTAATACCAAAAATACAACCTAATTTTCAATCGAAAAGTCACCCGTCAAAATATCAGCTTTTTTCAAAAACTTGGGGAGTCTTTTGTTCATTGAAATCTCTACTTTCATATTGTGTAAAAAAAAATAAACATTACTATAGTAAATGTTCTCAGAAAATGCATACAAACAGTGTGATAATGAGCTTTTACTAAATCAGGCACACTTCTCGAACTACCTGAAATGTTTTTATCGACATCATTTTGCTTTTGAATATGCTGTAAAATATTATACTTAGAACAGATTATTTTTTTTCTTTTGAAATATTACCGAAAAGCCGATACAAGAGAAGATAATTATAGAGTTCGAGAAGGCTTCTACCCCAGTCTATGTAGGATACATAGTTGCATACTACTTGAGAATTATCACCGTCACTGTATGACGAAAGGTTCGTCCAAATATCTATCTTTTTAGGGTTCCGTATTTTTAGTTTCACAACGTTTTCTATAAGTTTCAATTGAATTACGGTCGACTTCTTCAACTTCCATAAAACTCAGGAGATTTTTTGCTAGCCCTAATTTCATATCCCCATGTCAATGTCATGCAAGTGCATATAAATGGAACAGATCAACATACGACTTATGATTTGGTATATAAAACGGAGTCAAGAAGTGTTTGAGCATTTCAAAATTTGAACCGTTACGGAGTCGAGTTCGTCTAGTCTAGGCGGATTTAGCAATGTATGGAACATTACCTAACTATAATATGTTTGTGTACGGAGCCAACAAATACTGTAGTGTTTACGAAAAATTAATCTACGTTACTTAATATACAGTTTCGTTTTGTCGGATCAAATAAAGCTGTAATTTTGATAATATAAATGGATCTGATCAACATACGTCTTTGGATTTGGTATATAAAACGGAGCCAACAAGTGTCTATGGGTTTCTGAATTTCGGCCGTTACGGAGTCGATTTAGTTCGAGATCTTAGCAATAAAAATGTTGAGTACATCAATTTCTCCATGAATACGTTTGGCAACATCGCTCAAATATTTGCGCCGTTGCCACTCCGGGCAAGATCTATGCAACCGGAGTCGAGTAATATGGGGGAAAAGGTGGAGTCAGGAATGCACGGCAGTCGGGCTGGATCAACTTAGTGCCCAGGTTGGTATTTATATATATATATATATATATATATATATATCGGAGTGAAATTACGTTCAAATCCATACAGTAGTCTTGCGTAATTGATATAATCAAATAGTAAGTTATAAGTGTATATTTATCTCTGTTATCTTCTGTTTGCAGGTAAACACTGGATTCTGGGCTAACTCGCGTAATCCACGTAAGCTTTGAGATTTAAATTATTTACTTTATGTATGAATCTGTAAACTTAGTATTGGGAACGGGTTAATTTATTATTATAATTCACTTTGTGTATACCGCGGTTATTTGAGGGTTGAATGCCCATTTTGCCAAGTTTATCAGCCATTTTGTTTAGGTATTTATGGAAAACGTAATGATAGTTCTCAAAGAAAGTAGATAAATATATTATGTAAGAATGGGTCGGATATTTACGAAGTTTACGCATCACTTTCTCAATGAAAAAGGTTGTATTGTGGAAACTTAACGGATAAATGTAATTCATTTGTAATCAGATATGTTGTTATTTGACGGTGCATTTACACCAAACGAGCGAATGCTTTTTCTAACCCCATCTATGTCATATTATTTTTGTGTAAACAGCGTAGACTGTAGAGCATTCTTTCGTTGTTCTTAGTGCGTTTGAAAAGATTCTATGCAATGTTCTAATACTGAACAGCACTGAATACGAGTTTTCGTTCACACTAAAAGAATCACTATTACATACACATAATCAACATCGATTAGAAAGAAGAAAGAAGAAAACTACAGCAAGGCTAATTCAACGCGAAAATATCATTTCTCACGAACGAAGTCGCAAGATTCAGCTAGTTAAATATAACTTATTAAACTGTTGGCCAGGAGACATGTTAAATATTTACCGTAGGCCGGTCTCAGATGTTCGGAGGCAGATTTGCGATGAGACGCTTTTTTGTTTGCCCCCCATCCCTTGGTAATGAATGCGCGTTTTATTTTATTTTACGAGAAATCTTTTGGAAGTTCTGATTATTTTTTATTCTTTGACGCCTTAATACGTAATGACGATGGACGTAATTTGTTGCTTGTTTGTGAACTTGAAAGGAAAGTGTGGATGTTTTAGTGTACATAAGACTATAATATTAAATGTAGGTTTGTAATTTTAAAAACAATTATTAAAATATAAAAATTTAGTTGCTTTATATCCGTGTAAACATTCCTCACGAACACAGCCATACCGTCATAAGACGATATTATTGCATAAAATAATCTCCACTCACCCGCAAATTTTTTAATTTTTTTTGTCAAGGTGTACAACTTTGTAAAATACTGTGAAACTTTAGAATAAGTGAATTGTAAAATTCTTTGAAAATAAATGTCTCTAAACCTAACATTTTTGATACTTTGTGATACGTAGAGGAAACTCAATAAGCTGTTAAAAAACATATCAATAAAAGAAGTAGCTGGTCCGACAGAATTGTTGTTTTTTTCTTGTTGTAACCGTTGTTTTCTTAATTTAAATCTATGGCGTAAATTGCTTCAATTTTCTGTCAATAACAACTATCTAACAAAAAAAGAATTAGCGAAATCGGTCCAGCAGTTCACGCGTGATACCGTGACCAAGGGAAACAGGGATACATTTTTGTATAAAATAAAAGGATATTGCCAAAGCAAAAACAAAATATTATCTCCGTTGACATTGACCCGAACGGCACTTTTTCTCATATATATACAGAAAAAATATGGCGATTAGTTTCGAGTTCACTAGCTTTTTGCTTTGCGGATGTTACTTTCTACGGAAAATCGCAAAATAAATAAATGTATAAGTATGTTTATTTTTTGTTGTGTTAACATGAATGTCATTTATTGTATGGGAATAACATAAATGTAACTTGTTGTTGTTATATATAATAATGAACTCAACATTTTAGCTTGTACCACGATAAACATGTTTAAAATATATCAATAAATGCTATCACTATCACTACATAGTATAAAACAAAGTCGCTTTCCCTGTCCCTATGTCCCTATGTCCCTATGTCCCTTTGTACGCTTAAATCTTTGAAACTACGCATCGGATTTTGATGCGGTTTTTTTTAATAGATAGAGTGATTCAAGAGGAAGGTTTATATGTATAATAAGATCCATTAAGTAGTGGAGAAGTACTGTTATTTTTGAGGTTTCTAATGTGATGTCGTAAAAAATTACATTTATTCCGCTTACATTGCAAACGCAGGCTGAACCCTACGAGTTTTATCAAAATAATGTACTAAGTATTATACACATTGAAAAGGTCTACAGAAAAGTCCGCGATGGTATATGTCTATCTCTTATGGATAACCCACAATAACTTTTTTTTGTCATTTACTTTTTACGACAAATAATGGCTAATTTTCGAAGCGATTTTAACCAATACAGCATTAATCCTTAACCAATTAAATACCATAGATACATTGTTCATTTAATATAGATCTATATGGCCCTTTACACCGTATGATTTAAGTGAATATTTTCGAAGATATTACAGATTTAAAAATTGCATGACGTAGCGTTTGCGGCCGCCCGGCTATGTATTTTATACCCGTGCGATGCCGGAGGCCGGAGCGGGCCGCTATATTTTTATACCTATACAACGTTCACAATTTTTCTGTTGTGTATTTAGTATCAGCATTGCACCCGTGCGAAGCCGGGGCGGGTCGCTAGTTGTATACTAAAAATAGAAAACTTAATTCTTAGTATTTAATATTTAGTAACACATGAAAACACAATAACTAGCTAAGAACAGATACGATCATATAATACTTATCAAGGTACTTTGCAATTAGCATATACTTACCCGTGTACTTTCCACATTCATTTGTGATCTATCTCCGACCATTATAATTTATTAATACCAATAAGAATTATTCATAAAATAATAACTAAAACTATCTCCGGTAGATACAAATTGCGAGATAGCCTAAAGCAAAATAAAAACACTACATCGATTCCCGTTTCAAAAGTATTTTAAAAGCTACTCTTATCGAAAATTTTCTATTCATATATTTTTTCTAATATTCCCGCGAGTGTTTCGTATTTTTTTCTTTTCCTTTTGAAAGCTCTTGCCATCATTAAACGAAGTATTTAACGATTTAGCGAATAATTAATTTCTTACTCCGAGAAAACTTCATTCGAAAGATTTTCCTTTGGAAAAGCGGGTGGGAATTTTATTTCTCGTCTGAGGGCGAATAAGATAGCGCAGGGTAGGTATGAGTTTCGATTTATTTGGGACGAAATTAATTTAAATTTGCTCATTGCAAGGAAGAGATAGAAAATTTAAATTACGAAAGACAGCTACTATAAATGACAAAGTAATTCATATATATTTTTATATCTGTTTTTGATAACAAACTTATAGTATCGTCTTGATGAATAAAATCAAGCTAGCAATATAAATATATTCGTTCAAAGCGCTCAGTGTATAATACAGAATTTTCACTATATTCAAACTTGTTTAACCTTGCTTGTACATTACAATAGGTACACAAAATGTAAAATTCGCGTAACCTACTCCAAGATTCAGAATAGCCGGTATTATCGTCCGTATTCCCGAAACGCGCGTTCACCAAAACAATGGCAACAAAGTTGTCCTTTGTTTTCAATAAAACATGGTCACCCCCGAAATACACTTTAGGCTCACCGCAGACTTGGGGATTACAAATGAATTATTAATACGTACGTTCACATAAACCAGCCGAATTTTTCGCACCCCAGCCTTAAATTCTACGTTTTATAGTTGCCCTTTCTGTATGTGGAAGGATAAATAATTCATTGTGGTACTTTCCTAATTATTTGGGAACCTTGAAAATGTTGGATTGTATGTTTTGTTGTTTGGCTATTGTAAGGGAAAACTTTAATGTAAATATTGAATCATTTTACTCTTTACTAATCAACGTTTCTAGTAGTTCTATTTTGTCATGTCTAACATTTCTTAACTCACAAAATATTTTAATTCGATTATATCGTAGACTGTCGTATCTAAAAAATTAAACTATCGATTCTATAGTTTTTTACTGTGTTTGTACCTTTTCACATCCTCACCTGTCAGTAAACGTGAAGGTTTCAAAGGTTCAATGTGTTTCTGGAAAGTGTTTAATTTTTATCTGATACATTTTTGACTATATTTCACGTACGAAAACTGTAATACTCGAAATAAATCACGTCACAGAACAAATAAACGTCCTAAAAGTCACGAGATTTAAAAATTCATAGCTTCGCTTCAAAAATATTTTAAGCCTATCAAAACATTTCATTTTATATCAGCTAAAAATGTAACACAAAACTAATAATAAGCCCTCAGATATAACTATAAAATATTAACGGGAATATATAAAAGTGAACTAACACCGATGCTTTGGCTCAAATTGATTTTTAATCACCAATAATTATGCGTTTGATGGAACGCGACGTACTGGTCGAAGGGAAGTGTTGGCACACCCCGGACACTCCATACAAAATGATCGTTTTGACAGTCACACTGTAGAGACTGCAAATGTGTGTGTTAACGCTTTATGGTTGGCACATTTGTGACTAGCGTAAAAAAAAATTCGCGTTTTTCTGATGAAATACATCCGTAAACAGCACAATATCTAACCATTTTCTACGAAAAACGATAATCACAAATCCAAAATAATAAAATTACTTTAAGTAAATTTGATTAATGTTGTCAATCTTCGTTGCGTATCGTCCTTGCAGAAAAATATGGCCCATTTTATGTCTGATCGCGCGGGGGTGAGGTAAGTTTAATTTTGGCGGGAGGCGGAGAGTGTCCGTTCTGTAGCGTTTAGCTACTATTATGTATTCTGTGGTGTTGGTTTATGGTGTAGGTAATTAATAGCCATGATACGTGTAGATATTTATAGGGGAAAGGTAAAAGGTTATTAAAAATACGTCGTACTGAGTCTTTGAAAGTGTAAATTATATTAAACTAGATTTCCGCCCGCTTCGCCCGCGTTTTCTAAGGAAACCCCGCATAGTTCCCGTTCCCGTGGGATTTCCGGGATAAAACCTATCCTATGTGTTAATCCAAGTTACCCTCTATAACTGTGCTAAATTTAATTGTAATTGGTTCAGTAGTATTTGCGTGAAAGAGTAACAAACACACACACACGCACACACATCCTAACAAACTTTCGCATTAGATATTTTAAGAAGTAGATCAAAAATGATCAGTCGTACTTGTCTTTTTAAGTGTGGTGAATTTCGTTATTTTTACAAGTATGTACCTATACAAAAATAAGACTTCAGACCACATACTTTTGAGTACCGTGTATATAATGGGCTAGTCTCTATTATAATTAGTCTGTGTTATAGTATTTTAATAAATCGAAACAGCTTTATTTTACATATTGAGAAAAACGCAAATAGGCTTACAGATTGTTAGGTCTTAAAATATCACAACCGTATCTAATAATAGAAAAAGCTTTATAATTATGGATAAACCGATATTTTTAATTTTAAATATTTGCATGAATTAAGAACGAGCTGTGAATTAAATCAGCATTTCGAAACAGTGTAGAAGCGAAACTCAAATATAAATGCATATTATTTCACAACCCCTCACAAATTCCGACTTAATCCTTTTTAATCACAGCGCCATCTGTTGAGCGCTCACTAAACACCACTAAGAACTTGCGGTGATGTATTATCATCCTTATGACCTTGTAATAAAGTGCGATTTCCAAGATCATTGACTCCACCCATATTGCTATAGTGCTCACCCGTATGGTCGTGTTTTTTGTTAAATAAGACCTATTGTTGTTTATGCTAAATAGTATATTATGTTCTATATTTAGTTGACGGTTGTGGCGGTTGGAATATGTTCATGTATCCATACAAATAAATAATACGGTTGTCTGTTTGTGATGTTAACATACAAGGTTTTTTTTATCAAATGGGTATGAAAAAATACACGTGCGAAATACTCGCGATAGTTATAATTATAGTACATGATTGTATTATACATATGACTTAAGAATTAAGATAACTTTGATTTCTATGTCGAATCCAACGCTCTGTTGTGTGCATTTCGTGAAAAACAGACAAACAAAATCGAATATATTAAATTCTCGTCTATCAATATTCGTTCCTCTCTCACTTCACTTCACATACACTTCACTCCTCCGAAACGGCTTGACCGATTCTCATTAAATTTTGTATGCATATCGGGTAGCTCTGAAAGTCAACAACATCTATTTTTCATACCTCTCAGGCCTAAGTGATAAGGCAGAACGTTTACCGGGACAGCTAGTATTCGCTTATAAATAAACTATCTGCGCTCCTCGGTTTTACCCGAGTCGCTCCGATCCTGTTGATCTTAGCGTGATGATAGCCTTAGCCTTCCTCGATGAATGGGCTATCTAGCACAGAAAGAATTTTTCAAATCGGACCAGTAGTTCCTGATATTAGCGCGTTCAAACAAACAAACTGTTCACCTTTATAATATTAGTATAGATTTACTCATACACAAAAATATATTAAAACCAGCATAGTTATAAATTTTAATAGTGGAAACCTCCCCTCAAACCCGGGACCGAATTAGATTGGGCTATGACGCGCACGTGTTTGTTAATTAAACAATATAAATTCGACAAGATTTACTAATATTGGCCCGGGGTGAACATTCTCGAAGCTTCGAGTACATGAGTGATATGATATGATATATTGTAGTGTGGAAAGATAAATACAAATATGTACTATAATAAATAATAAGATGATTTTTTTTAATTTTGAATTAATATTTGTTAGTATTAGTGATGCAACGAATACTACTTTTACGAATACGAATACGAATACGAATATCAAACCAACTATTCGGCGAATACGAATACGAATACGAATACGAATATCTCGCCTTGGTAATAAAAGACTTATTTATTTAATGAATGTTTACTCTTCTAATAATTAAAATTTACAAAAGGCAAATTTTTATTTAAAAAATATAAATTCGTAGATTTTCTGGTTTGAGGTGATTTTTTTTTCAGTCTGGATGTTTCCAGCCGTTGAAAAAAGTCTTTCCGAAGCGACTGTACATGGCTTCAGTGAAAAATATTTTTGGGCGAGTTTTTTCTGACTTGGAAAATGGACATCTTCTCGCCAAAGGGCCAGTGGATCAGCAGTCTCTGCACACGTCATATTTTTACGCGCGATTTTTAAATCTGTAGTAAATAGAGTTGCGTACAAAAATATTCGTTTTTAAATATTCGTATGTATATTCGCCGAATACGAATATTCGGTAAATGTCTACTATTCGGCGAATACGAATATTCGTATTCGTATTCGTTGCATCACTAGTTAGTATTTTCTAGTGTTCGATTTTAGCGTAAGCGCGTCTGAAAGATGTGTTTTTATTTCGATTGATAGATTTTTTGCAATTTGGTAGTTAAAGGCAATTTGAATGTATCAGAATTTAAATTGTTATTAATTGTTTTGTAAAATCAAAAAACAAGCTTTGTCTTGACAATAAATAAAATATTGAATAAGTTTGTTTAAAATTTTTACCCCAAGCATTCATTGTTTTCGCTACACCAAAAATAAAATTTATTTTAAAATGACAAAACTGCAAATTTAAACAGTGAATTGTTCTCAAACAATTAATGAACGTATGTTAATGCAATATCAATATCGGAAAACCGAGTTAATGAAAACGATATACCTATCGAGTGTCATAATTAAATTTGTTGCTTTTAAAATGTTTGTTTTTGTTTGTTTTTTGGGGTATTGTAAAGTATATTTTTATTCAATTTTCTATAATATGAAATATCTGTTTTAATGATATTGTCGATTGTCGAAATATTTCTTAATAACTACAGAGATTGATGAATTTTGTCAAGATTTATGCTTTTTATAAGTAACTAGGTTTCCGCCCGCGGCTTCGCCCGCGCAGTCAAAGAAAACCCCGCATAGTTCCCGTTCCCGTGGGATTTCCGGGATTGCCTCATTTTCCCGGGATAAAAAGTAGCCTATGTCCTTTCTCGGGTATCAAAATATCTCCATACAAAATTTCATGAAAATTGGTTCAGTACATAGTTTAGACGTGATTGAGTAACAGACAGACAGAGTTACTTTCGCATTTATAATTTGGATTAAATATGGATGTAGTAGGTACTGTGGTAGTACCTAGTTATTGTGTGCGGAGAAAATAATAAAAAGAACCCTAAAATAAAGAAGCAGACAAAGCCGCAATTAATGGCTAGTTTAATTTACAATTGTACTCAAACTAATGACATGGCAACATGCAATATCGTATTCAATTAAATATTATCCCTCACTAAATATCCTCTTACGGTAACGGGTCGAAGGCTCACGTTATAATTGCTGTGTGAATTTCAACTATATCCAAACAAATTAAGGTTTAAATTACGTTGTAACTTATACAATACCAAGGGCGCTATAGGGGTGACGCTTTTAAAATATTAATTAATTAATTAAAAGACATTACATTTTACTGTCGCATTTTGTTTATAGGAAGCGACGTTTCCCGGTATTATTATATAGAAATTTAAACTTCGTTTGTAAAATATTATATTGTGATTAATATTATTTCGATCAAAAGTGAGATAAATTTATGGGATCGTATCATTGTACATTAATTACGTGTGACAGGAATTAATTTCACAGTAGATTATGTAATTGAGTTTGCGTATTTCTGTTTTGGTATACTGATGACTGTCAAGGCTTAATCGGTTTTGATGGAACTTTGAGTGGTAGATAGCAAGATAGTCCAAGTTATAAGGTGTAAGTACGTATACGTAAGCGTAAGGGCAACATATTCGAATGGAAACAGAAAGATTTTTTCTTAAAAGAGGAGTAATGTTAATTCTTAAGTCAGTAGCAAAACATTCAATAAAAAACAAAAGTACAAAGATTGAATACAATTAATAAATACCACAACACAATAAACAAGCTCTTACAAACTTCTGTTTGAAGAAGCCAGTGTCAATTAATAGCACGAATCGAAGCGAGTGCTTCGTTAGAAAGTTCTAGAAGCGTTCCAAGTAAAACAACTAATACGAACATGAAGTGTAACTGAGTTAGCTGGCTAATGAGTTCAAATGGTGAGCGAACTTAACCTCTTAGTTTGTTATGATCGCCTGGTACTTGTGTTGCGCTGTAACTGTTTGTAGAAGAGAATGGGCACGGTTTTAAAATAAAATTAAGTTATAAATTTGTAAATGGTAAGGGAACTATTAAACTACTCGCATGTTATGATCGCCTAGTACCTACAAGTGCATCGTGTGATTGCTAGATAAAAAACTAAAGAAAAAAAACATTGACGACCTAAATAATGTATCAAATAGATTTTCATAAAACGCTGTATTTAAATCATTCTTTGAAATCCTAACATTTGTCACTCGCATGGAATAAAACATGTACCAACAAAACTACACAACAATTTAGCACAAAAATCGAGTTTTATCAAAGTCTATTTTATGAAAAACGAGGTCTAAAAGTCAGATGGATTTTGTTTAGTTCAGTGTCGCAACACTGCAGCTATTCATCAAAGCTTGTTTTTTTTATATCTTTTACGTAAAGTAACACATTTTGTTATTCCGTAATAGAATAAATAAACATTTTTGTCTAAAATCTGAACTCAAACAAACATAATTATATGATAATCACGTGCATAACCGCAAATCAAAACATCAGGCTTAACAACGATGAAGACATAAAGCGATGTAGCGCTGTTACGAGTCCGCTTTAATTAAAACGTAAGCGATTCCAGCGCATAATGATCAGGTGTCCCTTGTAAATAGGTCCCTATATTTGCATATGTATTCAGGGATGATTTTGGGCCGGTTTCAATTATAAGAAAAAGTCGTAATGGAAGATATAAAGACAGTAATTTCATTCAGATGTAACGATTAAGTTGTTTGTTAATTGTAATTAGTTTTCTTAATTGTATCTCTTTTGTTTTATTGCGATTTATTTACGCTAGATTTCATTCATGTTTCAACAGTTATAACTGTAAACAATCTAAAGAAAGAACAAAACTATGTTGTTAATAGTATTCCAATGTCACTTTGTTTATTATTATTTATTTTATAAATTATTTGTCTATTGACCCATCCACTTCCTGACTGCGCCTCACGTTGCTTAACCACGAAACAAACTGCAGGATAATTTATAAAGCTGTCGACGATCCACTCCTGCATCCAGTTACAAACGCAGAGGAAGTGGCGCTAGCTCAAAGGGAATCCTAAATTTGGCTAAAGCAGTGTACATAGGTATTACCTAGGTAACTATGTAGGTATGTACCTACTTGTCTGGACCGCGGGTTGGTATAAGGTTTGCTTTGAAAGTAATTGGACTTTAAAAGAGCATTTGAAAGGAAGGATGATTTGGTTGGTTGTAGGTTAGTGTTTTGGAGATATTTTAGAAGTTTGTGTTTATTATAAAAACAGGGAAATATAGATATGGAATAAAGTTCGTTTTGTTATAATTATGTACATTTATTATTCCTTCCTTATAAGTATTTATGCCCTTAAAAATGCATCTAATATAATATTTTGTTATACTTAAATTATTTAAAACAATTATGATTTGAACGATATCTACAACCTTAACATATAAAGTGTTTGAACTTCAGTACTAAATACATAATACATACTTATATCTATTCAATCGAATAATATAACGAGACTTCTTTCGAACCTTGGACGTATTGCAAAACGTTTGAACAGACAGACATATAGAATATAGATTAATCTAAATTATTTAATTATGAACCCATTCGATTGTGTGGGTGGTAATGGTTCTGACATCTGTGTCGACCTTCTCAAAACCAATTGGATATTTTCGCTACGAGTCTTTAAATACCTTGTTATTGTAACTCTATAGGATTCATTAGTACACAATGATTATCGAATTTCGACGACTAGGTTTTTAGTAGCCAATAATATTATAATTTATAAGAAGTATTAAAATACCTATACTCACTACTAACAGCTATAAAAATAAACTGCCTGTTTGTACATTTCAAGTCTGAATAGTTGATATACTTTTGATGAATTATGGTTTATGGGTAGATGGAATATTTATTGATATAGAAAAAATTCTCTAAAAATAAGTCTTAAATTAACTAAAGCTAAGTAAATCTTACTCACTTCGATCAATATTTTAACCGTAAATATAACAGAAACGTGTCTCTTAATTCCCTGTAACATTAAATCTCGGTTTAATCAGTCACAAACTAATTTATTCGCGAGTACGTAACGTTGTTTTGTCTCGCACGTATGACATTAGGTAACCTTGGGTACAGGCTCAATCGACGCAGGTAGATTCGTATCTGGGTTAGGTCTACATTCCAGGGATAGTGCTAAACTATAGATATACAATATGATTTTTGTATGAAATGTGATTATATTACTAGAAGTAATACATTTGTTGTTTAGTCTCTGTTGTGAAACATTGACCGATTAGGTTTTGAAAAATATGTAATAACTAATAATGTAGGAATTATATGATAATAAGAAATATATAGGTAAATACTAAATAGTATTTTCTGTTTCCGTGTTGTTGTCGTAATTTAAGACAATTTATTATTTTTTCGCTACTATCGTTAAAGTGATACATTTTTAGGGTTCCGTAGCCAAAATGGCAAAAACGGAACCCTTATAGTTTCGTCATGTCCGTCTGTCCGTCTGTCCGTCTGTCCGTCTGTCACAGCCGATTTACTCGGAAACTATAAGTACTACAGTGATGAAATTTGATGGGAATATGTGTTGTATGAACCGCTACAAAAATATGACACTAAATAGTAAAAAAAAGAATTGGGGGTGGGGCCCCCCATACATGTAACTGAGGGATGAAATTTTTTTTTCGATGTACATACCCGTGTGGGGTATCAATGGAAAGGTCTTTTAAAATGATATAAAGTTTTCTAAAAAACATTTTTCTTAAAGTGAACGGTTTTTGAGATATCAGCTCTCAAAGTCGTAAAAAGTATGTCCCCCCCCCTCTATTTTTATAACTACGGGGTATAAAATTCTAAAAAAAATAGAGGTGATGCATGCTAATTAACTCTTTCAACGATTTTTGGTTTGATCAAAGTATCTCTTATAGTTTTTGAGATAGGTTGATTTAACTGTAATTTATTATATTTGCTGCTACGGAACCCTTTGTGCGCGAGCCCGACTCGCACTTGGCCGGTTATTTTATATATTTGTATTTTATACCATAATTATAGTAATTAGCCTAGGACCTAGGTTATTATCAGAAAATATCCGAAGATGTTTTACGTGTTTATCTATATTATCATGTAGACCGGGTAACTTAAAAAATGTCTAGGCAGTCATAATTCCTAACCTTTCGTTCCTTAATTTCAAAATATGTGTAAAAACTATTTCCACAGGATACTTTTCTAGGTAGGATATAAGTAATGATATTTTTGCTCGTTACCTTTTACCGAGGTTGCCTGTAAGAGATCACTACTAAGTGATAAGGCTGCCAAGTTAGTTGTACTCTGCAGTTTTTAGCTTTAAGTAATTCTTAGGTTTCCTATTTGTACAACCAATAAAGTGTTAAATAAATAAAATAAATAAGTAGTTAAGTTTATAAAATCATCCAGTAGGCAATAATAGCGTAATTATTATGTATTATCGCTTTCAGTGTAGAACCATCCGAGCGGATGACTGAAATAGTTCATTATCTATTTACATTTGGATGGTCATCACATGTTACATACACTCTGACACCTGGGTTCGGTATTTCCGCTTTATGGTTTAGAGGAAATGTGTGGAGCTAAATATTTAGTTTTATTTTAAACTGCTGGATTGATTTTGATGAGAATTTAATGTGCGTGGAAGTCTTCTCTTTATTATATGAACACATATTTTATGTGATTTTTTTGTCCAAATCACGGACAATTTTAAAGTTTCAATCTTTCCTACATTGAAAATTTAAAATTAAGAAACTTTTGTTACTATTAATGCATACTTTCTTTTATGCCAAAATGTACTCATTATGTTTAGATTTTAATGAAGATAGATTGTAATCTTAACGGAAACTACTGAGAAAATAATTAATTATCCCTATAATTTGTTTCAGATTAAATACACCAAACGGATGAGGCGTTTTGGCCACGTACCATGAATTAGATATCGCTAAAAACGATATCGAAACGTAAGTATTATCGATTTTATACTACACTAGCTTTCCGACCGCGGCTTCGCCCGCATTTTCAAAGAAAAACCCGCATAGTTCCCGTGGGATTTCCGGGATAAAACCTATCCTATGTGTTAATCCAAGTTACCCTCTATATGTGTGCTAATTTCATTGTAATCGGTCCAGTAGTTTATGCGTGAAAACCATACATACATACATACATAATTACAAACCTTTCCTCCTTATAATATTATAGTATGTATATAGTATAGAATATAGATATAGGTAAAATAACATAAAGGTCTATTCAAACAAGAGCGGTATCCGCTACCGCCCTTCGTTTGAATAGACCTTAACCTTAATTTGTGATTTTAGTACAAGCGCCATCTAGCGGAGCTTTCTTAAAACATATGATAGATCTACGTTCGTTAATTAATAGATGAAAGGAAAATTTACCAAACAAAAATAAATTATAATAAATGTACTTAAACATTTATTTAATTAATAAAAGCTATAATATATGATATTGTAAGGATTTCTGTCTGATCAGTTACAATAATTACTAATTAATGAATTATTCTTGTAATTTTAATGATCAATTAATATTTTTGTAACACTGATCGATCAAAGAATGAGACTATCATATTGTATCTATTTTAGTTTATACTAATAAATAATAATACTTGTAGTTTTTCTTCAAGTTGTTACCAAACGAATTACTACAAAAAAGGGCGTGTATGCCGAGCTGCCGAGCTGCCGAGCACACGTGTCAGATGTGAAACTTTTTTGGCAAAATTCAAAGATACCAAAATCGTCGCCTTACTCCATGACGTGACGGTATTGTCATGACGCGACCTTGAAATTTTACTGTCAACGCGCTTAAACAATTTTCACTTCGACAAGAAACTATCCCCATAAAACAGCCTTATTACTTAACCAACCCACGCACTCAAATCTCTTTATATACTATGACAAAACCAAATAAAATACCGTATAATAACATATGTTATCCCACAAAATCTCATTCCCTAACGAGATTTGTTTTCACAAACATTCATTACGCACATTATAAAATCAGTTTTCATACAAGACTTTCCAGTTTCCTACCCTCCATTGTTGAGGAACTAAATAATTATTCAAACACGAAGATGTTTGTTTAGGAGCTTCTCAAATATATGTTATACGGATTACGCTCTTATTGTTATAGGACTATGGTTGAAGTTGCGGTGGCTGTATTATTCCGGTACGCAATCAACTGTGTTGATTAGAAAGATTTGGAAACCTTAGGCTGGGATTCAAGTCGTCCTCTGTTGAAGATACGCTTATTTGTATTTCATTGTATACTATTTGATCTGGTAATTGTATTAACTAGACTAATTGACTTCTATTTTCCTAAATTCAGGCGATAGGCTTCGTTAGTTTAATGGGTAGTTAGTTACTTGTTAGTATTTAAGACATCTTGGCAAATTAGTGTCAAGGAACGGATCCATCTATCAATCTTACGTTTTCTTTTACTCGTAGAAGAATATACTGACTTTTTTTCGGAAATACTCTCAGCCAATATATTATCTAGTAATTAGTAAATAACTAATTTCGACGCAATGTTAATGATTCTTACTTGTATTTTTAAAAAAGATACGTTAAATTGAGTATATTTTTTACAATAATGTCTGCGACGTTATCTGCCTAAAATAATAACTATCAGGTAATCTTTGTACCTTTATAAAACCTAGAAAGAAAAGACGTATTATCGATACCTAAATAATCGTACCCACCGTATAAATACAACTATACTATCATATAATAAATAACCTGTTTTTTTACCCCAAAAACATGTCTGGTATATTTCTTTGTATATATCTTATTCATAGAATAATATAAATTGTAACAAATTAGCTTTTTACAAATATAGTTCATATCAACAAACTCAATACACTAAACACATCTTCCAAGATATCAATCACAAATAGATAACAAGAGGTCTTCAGTCTCCTACGCAATACTTATTATTCGTATTCAAATGAAAAACAAATTAAATGCCACTTTGGAAATATAAATACGGAATAAAAGTAATATTACGTTCAAACTAATGGATAGATTCCAAGGGATCAATTTTCAATAAACTTCTTTATTGAGGGAAGTTTAATAAAATTCTACTGAACGATATTTTCAAGTGATTTTATTAGCATGTGCTTATTTTAATTTTAAAATTGTATATTGCAATTTGCAGGCAATTATAGGTTACTAGGTTTCCGCCCGCGGCTTCGCCCGCGCAGTCAAAGAAAAACCGCATATTTACCTTTCCCGTGGGATTTCCGGGATTGAGTCCTTTTCCCGGGATAAAAAGTTGGCTATGTCCTTTCTCGGGTATCAAAATATCTCCATACCAAATTTCATAAAAATTGGTTCAGTACGCCTAAACTAGGCGTGATTGAGTAACAGACAGACAGACAGAGTTACTTTCGCATTTATAATATTAGTATGGATGTTCTTTAATCAGTTTCAGTCTTATTTTGTATGGATTCCAATGTAAGATGTATCTTATCAGAATTATTAGTGTTTCTAAGTCAAATAATTTGATGAACATATTTTGATGACATTTTGAATATTATCTACTTCTTAAATAATGAAATATTAACGTAAGTTATGGATGGATACATCGCTGCGTAGGTAAACTACAAAATCGGGTTTTTTAATAAAATACACGTATCCATCACTCCTGATCAGAATATATTAATCGCATTTCGTATAAGAAAACTCAAAGTCAATCGTAGAATAAATACATCTACGCTAAGTACACATTATCAGCTTGATTCTTACAGTAAAAAGGTTCGATTGTATGTCTCTAGCTCTCATGAGACGATGTGTCGCGAGAGGTATTCGTCAAATATTATTTCTATTCTGTTAGTTATAGCTTTTACCTACTACGAATTAAAAGTGACGTACCTATCTGCTATTGAAACACTACTGTGGTCTGTGGTATGTATATATGAGGTAAATTTCGTCTTGATTCCATGAGAATTAATTACATTAAGTGCATGGATATATGCATGTTACTCTTTTACAGATTAAATTCTCTAAAATTCATTACAATAAAATGGAGTAATGTAATTTATATACTCGTATATCCTAATATACTTTAATCAGTTTAATCAGTACATTTACATTTACTCATTTTAATCAGTTGTGTTATAAAAGGAAAATCGTGATGTCAACAACATTAATTGTTCGCGCCATAGTCCTACTAATATTATATTAAGAATAAAGATACATTGAAAGTCGTGAGATCAAATTTAAATGGGGATAGGTATATGCGAAGCTTTAAAAAAATATTTTATGAAAGGTGGTAAGGTAACATTAAAAACCTTCTTTGAAGCCAGTTAACGTTGACTAAAGTCCGCAACCTCCCGCGGGACGTTAGAATTCAAAACAAAATGTGACCCTAACGTGCTGGCCACGGACAATTCGCTATAGCGAAAATTCGCGCGGCGCGACTGGCGGCGCGTCTTGCGAATGAATCAAATGTATGGAAATGTAAAAGGTATCAGTCAGACATCATTTATATTCAATACAGAAACAATCGTTTTATGGAATTACGACGAGTAAATCACAAAGCGCCGCGGATTGACGCGTTGCCTCTTGACAAATGAATTCACAGTTAGGGCTGTCACCTTGTTATTATTTAGACGAAAATTCATCGGGGATTTCGCTTTGCGTTAAGATGTGGAATTTAATGTGGATTGCTATTTAATATGAATTTATATAAAAAATGTACTTGTCCAGAGAGCCTATTACAGTATTAAGGAATTTATGGACGATAAAAACCCATGGAGGGTTGTCGCGTAAAAACCACAGGACAGTTCTTTGGCATATTATGATAATATATTATGATATTACATATGTAATTTGCAAAATTGTAAATCTGACATGATTAAAAAGAGCAACTATGGAGTTTCTTGCCGATTCTTCTCCGTAGATACTGCTTTCCGAATCGGTGGTAAATGTTAAAAATATATACTTAATGACGTTTCAAAAGTGCTTCTAGAAGAAGTCTAATTGAATAAATAAATGTTTGAGTTTGAGTTTGAATTTGTTTAAAGATGTCTTGAGGTTGTTGACTAGTTGGATTCTTGTTAGAATGATAAATTTGTTTTCAAATACGACTCATTTAGACGTTAAGATAAGTTTTACGTCTACGTAAATAATTTAAAAAACTTATAAGATTCTTTTTATCAATGTATTTGTTTGCAAAAGTATAAGAAATCTAATATATTTGTTAGGTAGACAGTTTATCATTGAACTGCATAGTTATTAATACGTTAAACACTTTAAATAAAAAATGAAATAAAATATCAATTTGACAACCCTAATCCCTGATTACGCACATGTAATCAACGTAACGAGATAATTAGGAATTAATTATACTACCGTATATACATCGACGCGTCCTCTTAAACGTCTGCGAGATATACGTGAACGAACTAACTAATGTAATCATAATATTATCAACATGACGAACATTCGAATTAGGAGCTACTACACGAATAAGACACATGTATAAAATCTTTAATTATTTAATGAAATGTTAAAATTTAATCAGAAGTAAAGAAACGAGGATGTAATATCGTTGCTAATCTTATATATAAAAATGAATCGCAAAATTTGTTGGTAAGCGCATAACTCTAGAACGGCTGAACCGATTTCGATAATTCTTTTTTTATTATATTCCTTGAAGTACGAGGATGGTTTTTATGTAGAGAAAACGTAAATATGTATGTACCACGGGCGAAGCCGGGGCGGACCGCTAGTGTTGAATAATATAGGGTTTAAAATAATTTATTTATACACGCAAGAAGAGACATTAGGTCGAGCTCAAAATTTTGACAAGTTGTATAACGCGCTTCAGAGATGTCTGTATATATTTTTCCTCATTTCTAATTCATGTTAATAAATATGCAACTCATCTTTGTATGGTAACATGATAACATGGCGTTACAACTGGCAACGTTCAGTTTTATAATTTATTTTAGGTACCTACTTTATTATGTACCGACATAATTTTTATGACTAAATGAAATGATTTTGTTATCTATTTCATTTATCCTCAAATTTGGTATTATGTCATAAAATTCTCAAATCTACATACATTCCTCCTATCAACCGTCCTAATCCACCATTTCAAAATTAATACCCAAATGTAAAAACACCTAGACACATTAACTAATTAACCAATATCGTGTGTTCATACCGCTGGCGGCCATATTGGATCCGTGTAAATTTGGCGTGCTTTTACGTTGACACTGTTAAGGTGATTACGAGTTTTGATGTGGGAATATGATCGGTATTAATGTTCTGTTATTATATAACACTAATACCTATGTAAAAACTGAAATTATAAATCTATACTAATATTATAAAGCTGAAGAGTTTGTTTGTTTGTTTGAACGCGCTAATCTCAGGAACTACTGGTCCGATTTGAAAAATTATTTCGGTGTTAGATAGACCATTTATCGAGGAAGATTATAGGATATATATCATCACGCTAAGACAACAGAAGCGGAGCAACGCGGGTAAAACCGCGGGGCACAGCTAGTTACGAATAAATTGATACACACAAGAAAGTATTAGTAATGCCACAGTGATATAAGACACACAAACACGAGATAAATATAAATTTAACATTGTAATGAACTATAATAATAAAAATCACTATCCCATTACGTATGTCGGTAAATCGCACGAAAACATGACATGAAACCTTACAAGTTTTAACAGTCAAGGCTGGGTAAACATATAGACCGGGAGATACTGACACAAAATTTCGAGTCATTTGTAACAGGATGGCGGTTCTACAGGGTTCTTAGTACGCAATGACAAAAAGAAAAATGATGGTGTGAACGCTGGTACTGGCGGCTTAGTCGCGTGGGCGTTAGTCGAACTCGTCGGAAAATAGCGAAAGTCAAACGATTTGTAACAGTATGGCACTTATTTTTCCTGTAAGTTCGAGGATCAACGAATATAAATACAAAATTTCAAAGATCTAGGTGTTGGAAATCTTCACTTATATAAATTAATAATAAATTTATTTTTCAAGTATGACAGCACTTTTTCCCCCTACTAGAAGTATGGCAAATATAATAATGGTCACATTTTATCAAATACTCTCCAAAAAGCCAAATGCAATACTGGTACAAAAAGATAGGCGAAATAAAAAAAAATTGCAGATTTTCGGCGGTATGGCGACCATTTGGAATCGTCCGAAAAGTATGGCATGGCGATTTTCGTAAATGGCTGCACGACGATAGTTACCTGTGCAAAAGTTAGCTTGGTACAAATGGTTGAATAATTGTTTTTTTTAAATCAACACATTCGCGTCGGTATGGCGGGCTGTAAGTCATACCGGAAAAGTATGGCATGACACTACCGCCTACTTCTTTTTTATGGGCTATCGGTAAATTCTAAAATTTTTGTGTTACAAATCGTTTGACTTTCGCTATTTTTCCGACGAGTTCGACTAACGCCCACGCGACTAACCCACCGGTACCAGCGTTCACACCATCATTTTTCTTTTTGTCATTGCGTACTAAGACCCCTGTAGAACCGCCATCCTGTTACAAATGACTCGAAATTTTGTGTCAGTATCTCCCGGTCTAATATGTTTACCACTTAAGCCTAAACTAAAGGTAATGCTTTATTTGATGAACATAATCAATACAAATATGAGTAGGTAATACTTATACAGTTTATATACATACATACTCAATAATATGTTACAGTAACAATCTGAAAACCGTTAAAAAGTAATCTATAAGTTGCAAACTGTCGAAAAATTGTTATTCGTAACCTTAGATTGTAATTATAATCAAATATCTAAGGATAGTTGAAAGTCGTCTGACTGTTTGTTAATTCGCTAATACCTAAATCACGCAACAAATTGTATCTACTCAACTGGAGGCAATATTTGTCAAAGTTCATCTATCGAGCATGTCTTTGGCATAATAAGACGTGTATTTATAATATAACAAAGGACAAAGACTAAAATCAAAGTTCTGTATTGAGATACAACTTTTACATAAGAGCCATTGAAAATATAAGTAAAAGAACGCTTTCAAACAAGAATGGCAAAGAAATAGGAGATGTAACAACTCCTAGACTACATCAATAAAAGCATAGAAAGTTAAGCTCTCCACTTAAGTCGGTATTTCTTACAACTTTGAAAGTAAACAGACAACACTTGCGTTTGATACAAAACAGTGTTCGAAAAATGAAGTGGCTTTGACTTACAAGTTTGTCGTAAAAATACATTAAATTTTGTATTTGAGGGTTGTTTTGATAGTCCATGTCGTAAATACGCCCACATGCATCTATTTACATTGTGTCCTTTTGGGCTAAAGGGCAGAATATTTAAAGGCAATTTACAAAGGCTAATCAAATTTTGTAACAAACCGAACACCGATGAATAGGTAATACTGAACTTTTTGAGGCTGGATTATACCTCTTATAATATATTGAACACAATATCATACAGTTATGCTGCCATTTTTAGAGCTTTTAACTGGGTGTGGTAGCTCCCCAGTGCAGTGGTGACCCAATTCATAACGTAATGGATGAAAATCACGAAACCGCTCATAAAATTATTAATCAACCTACCTCATTTTGCCGTTGTAACGGAATGGTATCCAGGATTACCGAAGGATCAGATATAATACTATTATTTCGTTTTTCCATGGAATTCTTTATTAGCAGAACTGAGGTTAGGATATCATCACATTTCCTGTAGGATTTATCTGGAAAAATGTTGATAATTCATAGTCAATGAATGTAATTCTGACTTCTGCAAAACAATATGGGTATGATATGAATGGCAATACATAAGCTACAGGATTGTACTTATTATAAGGGAACGATGGGAAAAATACAGAAATAAATAACAAAATAAATACGATAAAGTACAGAAAGAGTGGGCCGATATTTTCCCTTTAATTTCAGAGAAGGACACAGGCTTTGTTGGCTTATGTGTACATTAGTAAATTATTACTTAACTAAATAACAAGCCAAGTAACATTTGTCTCAACTTACCTTAATTAACACAACGACGAATCTCCCATCCCATTAAAACATGTCAATATAAGATAATTAATATGTTAACTTATTCATAATTAGAGTGGCGGTGAAGTTTTGACGTTGCCTGTATTAGGGTTGACTTAATATGTTTAATTACTGGTAGTTGGTACGCGACGAATAATGTTACCTAATAATATTGTTTAGCTTTTGCCCTGGGTTACTCCGGTGGCTAATTATGGGCAATAATGCCTAGGTAAGCTGTGGTATTTTGGTAGTCATTTCGTTTTATATTTCGTGCTGTTCAAGAAACAAAATCCTCGGAAGATGGTTTACAATTCTCTAATAATTCCTCTATTCTAATGTACGAGAATAGCTCTAGAATAAAAGGTGATCAGCATTATCATGGCATTAAATAGCAGTGATAATGTAAAGAGTCATTAGAAGCTTCAGTTACTATAAATTACCTAATCACCATATAAATGAAGTAGTGCACTACATCTAGTGGTATTTCACTTTGGTATATAGAGATATTTTTCGCCAATTTTTGGGAATATATCAAATTCAGACTTCGTCTTTTAGGTCCAATATAGAACAATCCTTCGTATCCAAGTTATTTAACAAAATTCCACATACTTTCGTCACGTTCTGCTATAAAGACTAATAAAATATGAAACTGTTCCACAAAAAATGGTTTATGATCCCAAGGTCACGTGGAACCGGTATTCTCTCGTGGTTTCGAGTTAATGGCGGTAGAATTAAAAATGTTCGTCGTCGTTCATAGTTGAATTAGGCATTATGTACGATGTCTTGGGATTTGTTTTAAAATAACTGGTGAGAATAATTTTATAGATATAATTTAAAGATAAGATGATTTAAGTATAAATTATTTGCTATAAAATTATTAGTGTGATAACTGATAAGATATAAGGCATTCTATGATGTTATTTACAATAGAATTTCATTCGACTAGTATTTGATTTTCTTCGTTTACATATACTAAACTCAAACCACGAAAATATTAATCCACCATGAATAAATGAACAGTTTTGCGCTTTGCACGTAAAACAACAGCCACCTCTAACGTCACAGTAAGCTAATATGGAATGGGCTTGGTCAAACAAAACAACAAACCAAGACCAAAATTGGATTGCTTTCCCATATTCAACAAAGATTTATTCATCATTAATTCATCGGACGTGGCCGTTTTGAACACTGTACAAGCGTGGTCGCGTTGTGATAAACGTCATCATTTCGGTAATGGTGATTTGGCTTTGTTAAAAGCATTTTTCAGTAGTAATGCGGTATATGCGGATTAAGCTTCAATAATGTTGAGCTATAATAATAATAGCATATAATTATGAAGCTTTGTGATAACTGATGTATTTTTTATATCTTAGATACAAATATTATAAAGAGGGAAGGTTTGATTTTTTGTTTGTTTGTTTGTTTGTTTGTTTGTATGAATTGAATAGGCTCCGAAACTACTTGGCAGATTTGAAAAATTCTTTCACTGTTGGAAAGCTACATCATTTCTGAGTGACATAGGCTAGGTTTTATCCCGGAAATCCCACGGGAACGGAAACTATGCGGGTTTTTTTTTAAAACGCGGGCGAAGCCGCAGGCGGAAAGCTAGTTTAAAATAAAAATACACCATTTTTTTTACCCGCTTATATTAGCTTCACCTATATTTATTTACATAAACATGAAGTTATATCTAATATAATTAAGTAAACAATGAGCTAACACATTTAAATTGACAATATTACCACATACTTACAACTTAACTCATTACCATCACATCTACTTGGAAACTTCGCTGCTATGAAAGTACGAAACTCATACGAACGATATACGAACCGGCCGTTTCTCATTTATCCCGTTTAGCTCAACTCCAACAACATCGACGTAATCTATACTCGTTATGATCTTGATAAGGCTACGCACCCCTTGTAAGTTGTAATAACTCCGTCAAAAGCCACATTTGTATAACGTAAAGTTTGACGTTGACAATCTCGTTTGCAAGCGAGTTAACCGCTTATTAAACTGTTGCCAGGCGGATATTTCAGTCCTTAACGAATTACTTGGCTTGACGGTAATTATGGGTATGCGATTTCAGCGGGTAGAAATGTATTTGTTTATGGTAATCTAGACGTTTCGTATAATGACATGTTATCAGAATTACTGTGGCTAGTGATTTGGTGACCATTTTACCAAAGGAAAGTAATATTTATAAAGAATTTCAGTACGTCTTTTTTTCATCAACATACCCCCAAAATAAGTGTGATAAATATCGGATTTTATAACCAAACCTATTTTATTTTACATAAGTATCAAAAATATAACTTTGCAGTGCATTGAACGTGAAATGAAAGTTATTTTTAGTTTTTATTTTATAACGCACTAGTTGAAATGTCGTTAAAGTGTTGTGTTGAGTCACAGCATTTATGTAATGAAGACCTCCCGTAGATTTTATAGTCGGGGAGCTGGCGGGATATTTCATAAACCCATCGATGTTTTCTTTATTATTGGGATGAAATATTACCATTAATCGTATTGAGTCATTGTCATTCACTAATTTTAATTCAAATATTTAGTGAAATATCAATTAAACCCAAGTTTTATAATTGCGCAGTTAAAAAAATAAAGTATGAATATTAAAATCTTGTTACACCTAACAAATAAATTCTAATATATTTACCGAAAAAGTGTTAAAGTTGAGAGCAGATAAAACAAACAAAACGCCAACCAGAGCTCGGTCTACGTCTGCTATCTTTATATCCCTTTATTTTTATGACCCCCAGTAAACTTAACGCATTCCATGGCTCTTATTACAACGCATTTAGGTTCAAATTGCGCTATTTAATTTGTACATGGGTACCCACATTGTTCTTGCGTAGCGTCCGTTAAAGATTTTACGGTAAAGATAAAAATTGTTGAATTCAAATTCTAACAATGACTCACGAGTTAATTGTAACAATATTTTTGTTGCTATGGCTTTTTTTATTCTGTAATTCTTTTAGTTGTTACGCACGCTATGCCACTCCCTTTTTCTTCGACGCAGTCGGGAAAATTACCTAGTCGGAGTCTTATATCAAGGTACGATCTTGATGTAATTTTGTAAAATAGTTAATTTACTAAACGATTAGTATTGACACAATAATTTTGATTTTTACAAAAAATCTGAAGGTGTGCGATATATTTTATGCAATTTAAGGTCACACACTTCTATATATAAATATATTTTACTGTTTAATATCGCAATATTTCTCGGGTTTAATTAAAACAAATTATTAAAGGCAGACGCGGTTATTCATAACGCTTAAAACAATACATTAACCAAATTGCGATTTTAATCCGTTTTAAAGAATTTAATGAGGTTTAAACTGAAGTTAACAAATACTTAATAGTCCATTTAAGTATTAGTTGGTTGATTTATTCGAGATTACTTCCCTCTGGACGTGTTCGGGCTTTAACGTTATTTTGTGATAAGCTGATTACAAACGGAGCTGATTATCGTTTATAAAAAAAGCTTGCTTTTCACGCGGTTTGTAGAGTTATAAATTAACTAAAACCTTCTTCAGGAATCACTCTATCTATTTAAAAAACTCTTCAAAATCTGTGACGTAGTTTTAATGATGTAAGCATACATAGTCTATATCTATCATGTTGTGTTGTAAAAATGTTAGACTAAAGAAGAGGAATTCTTACTTATATGATAAATCAACGCTGAAATAGAGATGTAAATGTACTTCTGAAGGTGGTAGCTGGTAAAGGATTTACTTACGAATTTAGCAAGTTATATTTATGCTTTATAATATATTAAATATTAATGCTGACATATTTATTATATAATATAATAACGTTTTGTTCTCTAGTATTAGAATATGTTCTTATTTTCTTGTGTATTAATCTTTATACATTTCCCGTCACCACCGTAGCGTTTTACAGCCTCGTAAGTAATCAGCCTAACGCATTTCAATCCGTATCTTGCTGTAATAACATTTACTACTGACAATTTCATTATGTCGCCGGCGTGGGCGTATGAAACATTTAGCAGATATAGGTCAACGGTATGGGCTTGATAATTATGCGACTTTTAATGTATTAGAAATGCTTGTATTTGCAAGAGGAAAACGTTGTATACCATACCAGTAACAAATCCATGTTTTTATTTTATTTTATAAAATAGGCAGACATTTGACCACCCTGATAGAGAGCGGTGACGCGGTCTAAGGTGGTAAATCATGTCTATCATGTTTCTCTGATTTTCGTGAATTCGATACGACAATATCCAGGATTAGATTCTAATTAAGGAGGATTAAAAGATAAAATCTTAAAGTAAATTTGAAAAAAAATCGACGTTAATACCGTCTTTTGTACGCCAAACGAAATGTTCAACACAGTAGATTATATTTATGTAAATAACAAGTCATTGGAACACAATTTACACATTCAATCGAAATTAATTGAACCATGAACACTAAATGGTCCGCTAACAAATATAATTTCGTATCAATTCCGACAATTCGACACAATTTATTATACATAATTATTAACGGTGTGAATAATTTTAACCGAATAGTGGCAGTTATAGGCAAAGCTTTGACACTTGTGTGTTAAATTGGTAACTTAGAATTTAGATTATTAAAGGGGAAGATTAGTTTGTTTATCACGATTTAACTAAAAAACTTCTTGGTTTATTTTTACCGATAAACGTAGGCTGTACCTACAAATTTTTATACTGGATCAATAGAAATAAAAATAATTAAATCGTTGAAATTTTGGATAAGGCTTATCTGTCAAAAATGATCTTGGAAATTGTAGACTTTTCAAACGTGCAATGTATTGCAATTTGCACGCTTGAAAAGTCTACCATCGAAAAATTTACCCAAATATTAGGTATCTTAAGGCTGCAGTCTAGCAAAATTGCGTTTTCAACAAGTTATTTGACAATTTTTTCCCGGCTAATGAAATGATAAACTGAATTTTTTTTTTCTTGTTTATCAATTAGTGTTATATACGCAATGCGCGTGAATTTTTTCACATTTATAAAGTTACTTTATGTTACCTTAATCAGGCCTTCAAGATAAGTCTCTTTCCCCCAAAGACATTTCGAGCTAAGTTTGTGCACTCACTACGTTGCAACCGATTACAATTTACACAATCTGATCAGCGCATTATTATCCTTATATAGTCGTTATTAAAAACTGCTGAATACAATTGCCGAAAAACTTATGGTTTTCTTAATTAGAACGTTATAAATTCATTAAATTTCCCATTTTTTGCCTTACAAAATCTATTGATAAATACTGCTAAAAGTTATTTTTTCCATTAATTTATTCGAGTTGGTTGAAGACCAATGAGTATTAATCCTTAAAAAAAATTTTTTTTGAATTTTGATAATTCTTTAAATATTAAAAAAATATTTAAAATAATTAGGAAAAATCCTAGCGAATTTCTTTAGTCGCGCTCCTTGGGCCGGAGCGTTCTGACGTGTGCTCTACGCTCGATTTTCCTTCATACCGAAGTGAAAGTTGCTCTACTTCATTAAATTTAATATTTTTGTTAATTGATTATTTTTATCTTAGTTTTGTGCAAATATTCGTATTTTTAAACATTTGATTTCGATATGGAAAATAAACGAAAAAAATACGCGTGTAACTACAAGAAAAAAAATTATCTTCGAACATAAAGTTAATGAAACCAAATAGATTACAAAGGTGATTGGCAACAATTTCTTTATTTTACGGGGTGTCAGTAAAGGGATGTATATTTCTTTAAAACTAAAGTAAGCTCATAAATTTTCTTATAATATAATTTTTTTGAAGTTCCAAAAATGTTTATTTTTCGTTTGAGAAATACGAAATATAATATAAACTTGTATTGAGAACTTAAACTTCCCAAGTTCATCCGGGGAAATCCCCATACGGGGAAAATGATTTGTTTACTCCAAAATTGATCCGAGGTGTTTTAATTTTTTCTTCTAGTCATTTTCAACGTAGCGGCATGTTGTTTGATTATTAATTTTGTAACTTAAATACAGGATGTTGGTTTTATATTCTGATCTTACAGACGCGCTGACAAATTTAGTCCGCCATTTCTAGTTTAGTCTACCAACTCTAAGTACCAATATTAAAACGAATGGATTATCATCACATCATCAAAACTCAGATGTAATGGAAGATCACAATAACATAGAAAATTCAGTGGGTGTTGAGAACTAAACAAACAGAAGTAACAGAGACGCGAAGAATAAAAAAAGAGGACGAAAAGGATAATTCGTTGATGCTTTCCCTTTTCGACGTATTGTTAGGGTACATCACCAATCTCCAAAAAACAAAACTGATGATTCCCAATTGCTGATTAAAAATGAAAAACAAATAATCGACAACAGTGGTGAAAATTTGCTGATCACAATGAAACATCCTTCACTGGTAGCAGATTTACTCATTTCAAATGTATCGGTGAACAGCGTAAAGGAGACGAGGACAGGAAAACATTATGAATGTGGATGGTGGATTGTATACAGGGTGTAATCGATAAGTATGTGCAGGCGATTATGACGTTATTATTGCAGGTATCAAAAAACTTAAAACTGATATCGAAATTACTTTACCTAATGAGCAAAATGACAATAATAACTTTTTAAAAGTATAACGAGAAATATCTAAAAAAATTACTTTATACACTCCCATATCAAAAAGGGAAAATGGGACTAGTAGAAGTTAAATGTCTAATTCCGGCAAAAGACATGAATGCGGAAGATGCGGTTAAAAAAAATTTAATATTTGAAATACAATGCAAAAAATAACACTTTTGTCATAGATAAGAATCATGACTATTTTTTCTAAATTCAGGGACAACTAAACGTTGCAGAAGCAGAAGTTTGCTTATTTGCTGTTTGGACTGGAGTGAATAATTCGTTAAAAATAGAATATATAAAAAAGTATGTAACGTTTAGGCAAAATAAAATGATGGACCATTATCAAGATTTTACATAAATTGCCTACTGTCAGAATTGATTGATTCGAGACTTCAGCATTCGATGCCCATCAAGGACCCATCCTATATCATTCAAGCGATTGAAAAAAAAGAGATAAATCCAGTACAACCGATAAAGCATCAGAATGCTAGCAAAAGATTTATTAGGTTTATCAATATAAATCTATATATTACACATCATCATCATCATCATCATCATCAATACATATAATAAAATTCTAGAAAAGTGGTGTCTGTACAATAAAAATATGTAAAAAAAATTAGCAGGGGTTATTACTAAATCGATCCCAAACCCAAAACTGTTGTTAAAAAAATTTTTGTCTGTTTGTCTGTTTGTCGGTTTGTCTGTTTGTCTGTATGTTTGAACACGCTAATCTCAGAAACGGCTTATCCGATTTAGATGCGGTTTTCACTAATATATTGTGGTAAGCTTCATTTAACATTTAGTGTTTATTTCATGTCAATCGGTTCATAAATAAAAAAGTTATGACCATTTAAGTAATCACAGCGAACATTTGCTAAGGCATTCTATACATGAATTACTTTATTACGTAAATTATACGCTAAAGTTATTCCTTGACATGTCCAGATGATCATATCGAAAGTCCCCAAGCGTGGGGGGGGGTGGTTATGCTGAGGGGGTAGTAGGGGGGGGTCAAAGGACCTTTATTTAGATTTTTGCTCATAAGTCTAAAACCTGCACAAATAGCATTATGGTTACTTCTAGGTAAATTTTCTATATAAAAGGTCTTTGAAATTATGTCGTAGGTATTATATTCTTAACCCCCGTCGCAAAAAGAGGGGTGTTATGTCCGCTATGTGTGTTTACATGTCTGTCTGTGCCACCGTAGCTCGCTAACGGGTAATACGAATTAGATGCGTTTTTTTGTTACATTAGTTGTTTATTATATTATATAGGGGTAAGTAAGTGGGAATGAAAAAACGAATGTTAGTTGTTAATGTAGGTTGTTAATGTAGGTTATACCCAAGTGATATATCAAATGAAAATAGACGACATGTCAGAAACAATTAGTCAAATTTTATCAAAATCGGTTCATCCATTTATTTGATATAGGGGTAAAAGTGGGAATAAATAAATGAATTTTATCAAATATACTCAAGTGACGTATCTAATGAAAGACATGACGTGTAAAGTATAATAAGACATATTTTATCAAAATTGGTTCATCCATTTATTGGATAAAAGTGGCAATAAAAGTTGTCAAATATACCTAAGTGGCATATCAAATGAAAGGGCATGACCTGACGTCAGAAGTATAATGAGGCATAGGTATTTAATCAAAATCGGTTCATCCATTTATTATATAGAGGGGTAAAAGTGGGAATGAAAAAAACGAATGTTGTCTGTTATACCCAAGTGATATATCAAATGAAAAAAGACGACCTGTCAGAAACAACAAGTCAAATTATATCAAAATCGGTTCATCAATTTATTTGATATAGGGGTTAAAGTGGGAATAAATAAATAAATTTTATCAAATATACTCAAGTGACGTATCTAATGAAAGACATGACGTGTAAAGTACAATAAGACATAATATTTTATCAAAATTGGTTCATCCATTTATTGGATATAATATGTAGGTATAAAAGTGGGAATAAAAGTTGTCGAATATACCCAAGTGGCATATCAAATGAAAGGGCATGACCTGACGTGAGAAGTATAATGAGGCATATTTAATCAAAATCGGTTCATCCAATAATTATATGTAGGGCAAAAGTGGGAATGAGAAAAACGAATGCTGTCTGTTATGCCCAAGTGATATATCAAATGAAAAAAGACGACCTGTCAGAAACAATTAAGTAGTCCAATATTATCAAAATCGGTTCATCCATTTATTTGATATAGGGGTAAAAGTGGGAATAAATAGATAAATCTTATCAAATTTACTCAAGTGACTTATCTAATGAATGACATGACGTGTAAAGTACAATAAGACATATTTTATCAAAATTGGTTCATCCATTTATTGGATATAGGTATAAAAGTGGGAATAAAAGTTGTCAAATAATATACCCAAGTGGCATATCAAATGAAATGGCATGACCTGACGTGAGAAGTATGATGAGGCATATTTAATCAAAATCGGTTCATCCAATAATTATATGTAGGGCAAAAGTGGGAATGAGAAAAACGAATGCTGTCTGTTATGCCCAAGTGATATATCAAATGAAAAAAGACGACCTGTCAGAAACAATTAAGTAGTCCAATATTATCAAAATCGGTTCATCCATTTATTTGATATAGGGGTAAAAGTGGGAATAAATAAATAAATCTTATCAAATTTACTCAAGTGACTTATCTAATGAAAGACATGACGTGTAAAGTACAATAAGACATATTTTATCAAAATTGGTTCATCCATTTATTGGATATAGGTATAAAAGTGGGAATAAAAGTTGTCAAATAATATACCCAAGTGGCATATCAAATGAAATGGCATGACCTGACGTGAGAAGTATGATGAGGCATATTTAATCAAAATCGGTTCATCCATTTATTGATTTATAGCGGTAAAAATGGGAATGAATAATCGAATGTGGTCAAATAATATAATCAAGCGGCATATCAAATGACGTGTGAATTACAATTACTTAGTCATGTTTTATCAAAATTGGTTAATCTGTTTATTACATATTACCTTACATATAGGGGTGATAGTGGGGATAAATAATCATAATGGAGTACCAAACGAAAGGATAATTAAAATCGGTTCTGCCATTTACTAGGGGTGAAAGGGAAAAGTTGAAAGTCTCTGAAAGTAGAAGGAATATGGGAGCGGGAGAATAACCACATCCTGGAAATTTTGAACTCTTCTGTAGGTACCTAAGTTTTATAGCCCAGTTTAGTAATAAATTTTACGAACAGTTCTTTTGTGTTATTATTTATTTTATATCTTACCTTTATAATGATGTGTAAGTACTTATAATTTAGTTGTATATGATAGTACGTATTTCAAGACGTGTTTACTCAATAATTGTGTGTTAAGTAGTAACTACTATGCAGTCACTATTCCACGCGGACGAAGTCGCGGGCACAGCTAGTATTATAATAAATCTGTAGAAGACGCGAAGACTGACATCCGCGCGGACGGAGTCGCGGGCGGAAGCTAGTCAGAAATAAATATCTTTTGTTTTCATTTAACACAAACATTACATTTTTATTATTATATACAAAATTTGTTTATCCCTTTTATTAGTTAAACTGAACAACTTTCACTAAGAAACTTAGGTCGAAAAAAATGTATAGAGTTCTGCATTTTGTATGGAAAGCTTATTTTTTTTTATATTTCGTCCAAATTTCTTTGTAAAAGTTGATCAGTTATATAAACATGAAGTTGAAGATATCAATAGAAAGTATTCGCAAATTTTGTGTACTGATAAAAAAAAATCACCCGGTGTAATTTTCACGAAAATTGTTTCAAATTGTCATTTTTGGTACTTATTACGAATATTAAATTATGCATACGAATGATTTAATTTTTAAAAATTAAGTGGAGCAACTTTCCCTTAGTACATTTGTATTATTTACAAATAGGATGACAGGATGCATTTGTTTGCACTACTAGACCAAGCCCTTAAGGACGATAATAATTCATTCGTATTTTTATTAAAAATTATAAAATAACGGTCATAAAATATAACATCTAGTTCGTCACGCACTCCATTAACAAATTTAGTAATTTTACATCGTTCGTTTATAATATTAAATGACGCCATTAAACCCTTTAATGCCCACAGGTCGTAGAAACTTCCAGATAAATTATGGAAGCTAATTTCGTAATAAAATTATAAATTTTAACCAAAGTTCGAAGTTGACCATTCTATAGCGAACAAAGCAGGGTGCTTTTGTTATAGGAAACAATGCTATATTGTGGAAGATGAATGTAACGTTACATACAAATTGTTTGGATGAAACCTTTTTATTGGGATCGTATTTATTTTGCGGGTATTGTTCGAGACGTTTGTTTCGGATGTAATTTTTGTAACGTTGAAATGCGATGGGATTTTCGAATTTCGATTGCTATTTTGTTTGGAACTTGGGACGTAATCGCGAGTGTTAAAAAAAGTCAAATTATTTATGCTTGCTTACAAATGAATAATTTTACCGTTTTGTAACTTGTAACATAATATTTGTCCGTCATTTTGGTCCCTGCCAATTTGTTTCATCGATCGACGCTAGATGGCGTTGTATGTATTTACAAATTCTGGAACATTCTAGAACTTTTGAGAGAGACTTCATGATAATTAGTAGATTGTTATTGAAAGTAAACAATATGTTGTTGTTCTAACATGTAATTGACTTAAAGTTAATTAAAATATAGAAATTTATTTGATATGATGTTAAATGTAAGTTTACTTATGAAGAGTTTTACATAATATGCTGATTTTAATATTTTCTTTTCCAGGTAAGTACGAGTAGTTAAATTAAAATGCGAAGAGTAATAAAATGATCGCAAACGTCTGGTGAGCCAAATTTTCTTGTAAGAAATAATAATTGCCTTCAAAGAAATCAATAAATAAAAAATACAAAAATACAAAAATCTTTATTGTTGCATAAACATTTTGTAGATAATACAATGCACTAATCTCCACACTAGGATTCCCTGTGTTGTGGAGAATAGTCTCTTCCAGCTTACGTCTATTTACACAGTTTATACAGAGGTAAATTCTTAACTACGAAAATACATGCAATATGCTAGTTGAATAAATTTCTTAGAGTGAATGAGATAGGATGGATGTCTTGAGTGAGTTTGTAAAATTATTTTAATGGTCTGAGGAAGTTTTCGGTGTGTTCGTAGTCCAAACCACAAAGGAAATTTTTTATATGTTTTTTGCATTGCCTCTTGGTCAGGGGTAGGAGGTTAGTTGCTAAATTTAGTTTTTCGTAAATAAAAGGACCCATGTATAGATATGATTTTTTGCCAAAATTTAGTTTAGTTTTAGGTCTATTCCATTTTCTACATCTTTGGGAACGAGAAGTGACATACATATTTGATGGTGCAGTTTTGTGAAACCGAAGAGCGACCGACATAATGTATAGTTGTCGCACTCGCATACAACCGGTCTCCTGGTAGAGGATATCAGTTGGGTAGCGACGGGGTTTCCTATATGATACCTTTAGTATGGCTCGTTGGGAACGCTCTACTCTCATTAAGTGTGTTTTATGTGCAGCACCCCATACTACAATGCAGTAGTTGATTATGGATTCGCATAATGAGCAGTAGATCATTTTAAGCAGTTTGTCCGAAGCGACTTGGCCCATTCTTTTAAATATATATATTAGCTTACGTAGGCGACCTGAGACATAATCAATTTGTTTTTTCCAGTTGAGATGGTTATCTACATAGACTCCAAGATAACGAATATTTTGAACTTCTTCGAATGCGGGACAGTCGCATATTATGTTATTTTGTGAGCAGTTGCCATAGTGAAATTTAATGGCGAGACGCTGTTTGCATGAGTTTCTTTTGTTAACGCTGAAATTGATGACCTTTGTTTTTTCTGCGTTAAGCGTTAGGAGATTGAGATTCAGCCAATTAGAGACTTGCTTTATACCAGTATTTGCAACCTCGTACGCTTTTTCCCAGGTTTTGTCGTAGAAGACGATGGCAGTGTCATCGGCATAAGTGAAGATTTTTGATTTGGGTAGCTGTAAGGAACAGAGACTATTTATGTAGAGAATGAAGAGGGTCGGTGCTAGCACACTGCCTTGTGGTACGCCAAAGTTGATTGTGTCATAGCTACTGTGCTTTTGACCTATACAAGTTCTTTGCCTACGTTCAGTGAGATAGGATTGAAACCACGCTAAAGGAGTGCCCCTGATGCCGAAGGATTCCAACTTTTTTAAAAGAATGCGTCTAGACACTGTATCAAAAGCTTTCGCTAAATCTAGGAACACTCCAATACATTTATATCCATCGTCCAATTTAGAGGTGACAAAATCGATAAGATTTGTTACTGCATTTTCTGTTGATCTTTGGCTACGGAAACCAAACTGGTTGTCTGATATTAATCGATTCTTTTCGAGATATTTTAGAAGCCTGGTATTCATAATTTTTTCTAGAATTTTGGAAACCGAAGTGAGAAGTGATATTGGACGGTAATTTGAGGGAATCGTGTTATCGCCTGACTTGAAAATTGGGCATACATCGGCCGTTTTCATTGAAAGGGGGACTATTCCGGTTGAGATGCTAAGGTTACACAAAAAAGCAATGGGTGAAGCTACATGATCTTTAGTTAGCTTAAGTATTTTGTTGGTGATTCCGTCCCACCCTGGTGCTGAACATTCCTTAAGATTGCTTATTAGCTTTTTCACTTCAGTCTCATCGGTTGCCGTTGCAAAAAAGGATTTACCCGACAAATTATTGTCATTCTGCGGATCAAGCATGTCAGCCAACTCGACTTCGGATTTATTTAACAGACGTAGTGTTTTTTCAGCAAGATGCTCTCCCACACCAGCAAAGAAGCTGTTAATGTTATTTAAATTTGCGTCGGGGTCGGTAGATGTAACTAACAGTGCTGTGCTATTAGAGGTCTTGTTTTTAATGTTACATATGCTCTTTACTGCCTTCCAGGTCTTTTTGCTGTCACCGTTTGCGTCACGTAGCTGGTTTCCTTCATATTCGTTTTTCAGGTTTTTTATAAGATTGTTACAATAGTTTCTATACTTTTTATATTGATTCTGTATGTTTAAGTCGTTTTTATTCTCCTTCTTTCTTGCTTCAATGTGTAGTTCATCTCTCTTGCGTATACATTTTATTAATCCTTTAGATATCCAAGGCTTTTTAATGTTTTTTGAGTTGCGTATAGTTTCCTTTGTTGTGAAATTTTGAATAATGTTACTAAGTTTATTCGTGAAGTTACTTAATGCTTGATTTATATCTGTGTATGTATATATATAGCTCCAGTCCGTTTCTGAAACAGCTTTAGATAAGCTCGGGTAGTCGATTTTAGTTTTCAGCTGGTTTTTATGCGGTGAGCACTCATTAGAACAATTTTTGCCAAACCCTATGAGGACTGTGTCATGGTCTGTGATTCCTGACTCACATATCACGATTTTGGCAGATTTTTTGGATTTAATCATGACATGATCCAGACATGTACGATCATGGGTGGGATATATATGGCCTGGATAGTAACCATAGTGTCCAGTAAGGTCCAAATAATCGGAAGCACGTTTGTCTTTTGTGTCCGTGGCGATGTTAATGTTTATGTCTCCTGTTATGACACAGTTTGCTACTTTGCATGATTGCATAACGTTTTCTAGGGAGATGGTAAAATTGTTTAAGTTATAAAAAGATGGGGATCTGTAAATAGCACAGATAAGGTATTCCTTACCAATATAAATAAGTAAACAGTTTGCTTCATTAAAAGGCGGTTCCTCTATTACAATCTGTAGAGAAGTTTTGTAGAAGACCGCGATGCCATCATTTTGATTGATATAATTATTAGAGTAGTGACATTCATAATTAGGTAATTTCATGGGTGGTATGTTATCACTAAGGCGGCATTCTGTAAGTATTATGATATCCGGTAAAAAGTTCAGTTGGTGTAGGAAAACAATAAAATTATCAAAATTCTTAACGATGCTGCGAATATTTTGGCATATGATCGTTAGCTGTGTATTTGGGTCGCCAAGACCTTGCAAGCACTCCTGTGCGCTGCTGTATTTAGTGCTTAAATGAAAATTAGTACTGTCTATGTCATTAATTAAGTTATATGTGCTAGCCATAATAGTTATGGTGGAGTTGCAAAATCAGTGGAATAATGATTGTTTTTTGATTATGTACATTGTGTTTGGGATAATCGACAAAATTTACAGAAGTGATTAGTAAGATTGTGTAAGGCACAAAGTATGAAGTCATGAAGACTATGGGGGGTGTAATCTTTGATAGTGTGGCGATAGAGGTGTTTTGCAGAAATTTTATTTTTGAATTACTGCGGATGAACGTACTCATAGTTTTATGTGAACACATGAACATACACAGAAAACAGTAAAAATTTATTACGTGAATGATCCGTTTTAAAACAGTTAAAATTTTCAATCCGTAGTGTTTACACTCTGTCCGAAATTTAAGGTTTGTTAGTTCTATAATTACAATTAAGCGTTTATCTGAATGTATAAGAGTAAAGATGTAACATCTAAAAAATACTGAGAAACACAAACATACAGTGATTGTTGAATATAACAAAAAACGATAATTTATGGGTAAGAAAGTACAATTCATTACACAAAGCCCTAGTAAAAATTTGCTGTTTTTTAAAAATAAAATTATAAATAAAATTAGTTAAATACTACTCCTTGAGGTTTTTAAGATCGTCTAGATCTCTCACTAAAATAGCATTGGATGTAGGTATCTTTTTGAGAAAGATTCTGCCACCGCGGATCCATACGAACTTATAGTCCAGCTCCTTAGATTTTTTTCTGGCCTCAGCGTGAAGAAATTTATTTTCTGGAGTAAGATGTTCTACAGCGAAAACAGGTGAAGGTTCGGTCGTGCAGATTCCCAAGTCACTGGTTTGCAGTTTTACTTTAGATTCCTTATTATATTTAACAATAGCCCTAAGGAAATTGTCACGTTGTCGTGGGCAGCTTAGCTTGACAAGAATAGATCGAGGGCGATTGCTATCTTTATTAAGTTTTGAAATTCGTGTGCAGTGTTGAATGTCAGAGTCCGTTAGTGGGAATTTCACAGTGCGTGCTATTTGCATTACCATGGTAGGAATGTTTTCTTGTTTGTATTCCGGGACGCACTGAATTTCTAAGTTACTGGCGCGAGATAGTTGATCCAACTGGTTGAAACGGGAGGTGAGGACTTGTACTGAGCTCCGGAGGGATGTGTTTTCAGACACTAGATCTTGAATAAACTACATAAGTACTTACTACTAAATAACTGGTGAAGTTTAAATAACAAAACATTAATATGATACATCAAAGTCCTCTGGAAATGCAATATATATTTTTGTAAATTTTAACAACTAATTAATATAACAGTTACACGTACAATGTACATACCTTACAAAAATACACTAAAATACAGAAACATGTAAGTAATATTTGACTACCTATGTTATGTTTAGTAATCGCCTTCCAACGCGTTTTAACAGCTCTAAAACCAAATTTATTGGAGAATACTTAGCTTGATGGTTAATCAAGCTATTCACAACCTCAAATATCAACAATATTCGTTCGATTACACTTTTTAACCGCATTAAAGCCGGTCAGAACACGGCGTCATAATAAACAGACGCGCCGGTGCGGTGCACGGGAGGGGGGGGTGGTCCGTAGCGGTCGCCATGACAACCGCCGTGTGTTTACCTCGCTGCATCGATCGGTTCCTGACTTCCTGTTTACAAGGCGGGAATTCAGATCTTTGTGTAAAGTTTAGGCTAGTTCCCGTTTTCCATGGTCACGGCATCACGCGTGAACGGGTGGACCGATTTGGATAATTATTTTTTTATTATATTCCTTGAAGTACGAGGCTGGTTCTTGTGTAGAGAAAACGTAAATATGTACCACGGGCGAAGCCGGGGCGGACCGCTAGTAGGTTATAAAGTGCGCTAGGTATCTTGGAAACGCTAGACTTGTTGAGAATTTTAGCTAGATAAGTACTTAGTATTTGGGGTTTTGATCGGGAATAAATGATAATTGGTAGTTTGTTGTGTTACAACATGTAATTATTTGTAAAAAGTAGTTGTAAGGACTTTTATAAAACGACGATTTCAGTATGTTCGTACCTTGCTAATTTAAACACAACAGTTTAAGTAATTACTAATTATCTCTGAAATTAGTCTATTTAGAACTTAGTTATAATAGAACAGTCTATTTTCGGAACTAAAATCTAAAACAAAAATCTGATAACTTAAGTAAAAAAGATAATTAATATTTTTCCTAAAATAACACTAAATCGTTATTAATTACGCTTAACGACAAGAAATTTCCAAACATTTTACAGTACCTTCCAATTTCAGCGAATCCATCGATATTGACAAACGAAAATAGACATTAAATTCTATCTATTTATATAACACGTTAAGTTCATAATCGCGTGACATTTTGCTGTGTAATTGACGAATGGATTTGTATGAATGAACGTTAAAAAATAAAAATGTTTCAATAGCTTTTGAATTCTAACAAAATATTATTTGTTTCATAGGATTGAATGATTCGCTAATTCGAGAAAATCGTTTGTATTGAAAATTTATTGAGTTAGTTGAAACAAAATGTATATGGACGAATTGTAAAGAGTTATTGGATTATATTAATTCAATGAAAACGTTGATTTCGTATTACATTAAAAAATAACAATTTTTTTTTTCGACTAATGGATACACCGAAATGTCCAATCAACATCATGCTTTTGCCAAAAAAATAAATGAATTGTAGCTAAACGTTAGGTTTTAATTTTAAATTAAATGTATAGTTTTGAAAATTTAAATGATAAGTATATTCAAAACAAAACTTTGCAGAATCATGTTATTGCAGCCAACTTCCAATCAAAAACTGTTGTCGATAGCTTATTTTCTTATTATTTAAAATATTTGCTTCGATAAATGCCAGCCTCTTTAAGACCACGATCTTTACGAAGTCCAACATAAAATTTGATGAAACATCTCCAGGCTTGTTAAGTAAAAGCCCAATCAAAGGAGGAAATTGCAAAGTTCGAGAAACTTCGATAGGTTTATTTACAAGCCTTCCGTGTTCTGTTCTGTTTCGCTTATTAATATATTAGTTTACCTTTCATCTTATGTCAATGGAAAATGCACTTTGTTAATTGGACTGAGGGTTGAAATCCTCTCCTTATTTATTGCTAGCTTTCTGCCCACGGCATCGCTCGCTTTGTCTAAAACCTAATAAATTATATACCTTCCTCTTGAATAACTCTATCTATTATACAGGGTGTCCCAAAAAGTAGTGATGAACGATAGCTGGGAGGTAGAGGACCAAGAGGGCTATCCGAATCACCCCCATGTGTGTTATGCGATTTTTCGTATTTTCGGAGTTATTACATTTTTTTCAATTTTTCATCTATCGCCGAGTACGATGAGATTTTTATTTATGGTGACGTGAATTATTGCGCTAGATGCTTGATTTCTTTTGTGTGCTAAGCTGAAAGATAGGCCAATTCAGTATGGTAACATTTACTATCGTTAGATCTTCGAAAGGAATAAAAAAAAGAATTAAATGCCAAGGAAGATAAAATTACCCAGTATGTTCATAACTTCAAGGGCCCATAAAAAAATAAAATCACATAAAAAAGGTTTTCCATTTGGCTTTTAAAAACTTGCTCTATCAATCAGGTAGCTACCCTAAAAATTTCATTTTATTATTCTGAAGGCTTCAATCGAAAAATTGAAATCTAAATGTGGTAAGTGGAAAATTTTTATTAACATGATGATCATTAAAACCAATAAATAGGTGTTAAATTACCAGAATTTTTTTAAAATAGCCCCGCTGTTGCTCAATGCAAGTGCGACATCACCGTAAAAAGTTGTCTTTTTAATGTCTGAATGCTCTTTTATCATTTTAAATGGTTTCTTCTGCAACTATGAATTTCCGGGTTATTTCGTCCAAATTGTGGAAGTCTCTCGTCTTTGTAGTATTCCCACGGAAAAAATTCAATAGGGTTTATGTCCGGAGATCGTGGAGGCCAGGCTAAAGGGCAAAAATACTCTGAAAGATGGATTGGTCGTTGCAGCCTGCGCATGCGTCGGTGATGCCTGCTTTAAAGCCTGGCCTCCACAGTCCCTCGACCTTAACCCCATTGATTTGTTTTAATGGGGATACTAAAAAGACCTCGGCCACTTGAGAGAATGCCACAGTTTGGACGAAATAACCCGGAAATTCATAGTTGCAGAAGAAACCATTAAAAATGATAAAAGAACATTCAGACTTTAAAAAGACAACTTTTTACGGTGATGTCGCACTTGCATTCAGCAACAGCGGGGCTATTTTAAAAAAATTCTGGTAATTTAACACCTATTTATTGGTTTTAATGATCATCATGTTAATAAAAATTTTCCACTTACCACATTTAGATTTCAATTTTTCGATTGAAGCCTTCAGAATAATAAAATGAAATTTTTAGGGTAGCTACCTGATGGATAGAGCAAGTTTTTAAAAGCCAAATGGAAAACCTTTTTCATGTGATTTTATTTTTTTATGGGCCCTTGAAGTTATGAACATACTGGGTAATTTTATCTTCCTTGGCATTTAATTCTTTTTTTTTATTCCATTCGAAGATCTAACGATAGTAAATGTTACCATACTGAATTGACCTATCTTTCAGCTTAGCACACAAAAAAAATCAAGCATCTAGCGCAATAATTCACGTCACCATAAATAAAAATCTCATCGTACTTGGCGATAGATGAAAAATTGAAAAAAAATGTAATAACTCCGAAAATACAAAAAATCGCATAACACACATGGGGGTGATTCGGATAGCCATCTTGGTCCTCTACCTCCCAGCTATCGTTCATCACTACTTTTTGGGACACCCTGTATAAAACCGCATCCAAATCCGTTGCGTAGTATTAAAGATTTAAGCATGCAAAGGAACAAAGAAGGCGACTTTTATACTATGCAATGATTAATTATAGATCTCTTTGGAAGATAAAATAATAACAATATGTTTTTAAACTTTAAGCCGGCTAAAGTACCTAAGTATCTCAATCTTCAATTTTACTTTCGACGTACATTTTTGAAAACAAATATGGCTTTATTTGTACGGTAAATAAACGTATAAATAGATAAGTTATCCAACAAAGAACTGAAGTAAACAAAGCAATGGAAAAATTCACAAAAACGCCGGAAAAAATTAAAAATACATTAAAAAAACTCCGTAAGAGGATAAATTACACAAAATAAATAACATAAGTGGCTGTCTATCTAATAAAAGAACGAAAATCTTTTTTCCTCAACGGAAAGTTCTTTAGCAATCAGCTTCATGGGCCATCCAAATTTTATTACAAGCTTTTGTTTTTAACTCAATATGCTATTTCAAAGTTGAAATACGGTAACAATGTTCCCAGGCTCGATTCGAGTTAGAAATATAATTATTTAGGTAATACGAATGTTCTAGACATCTAAGTTTATTTTTATAGGTCATAGAAAGGTTTGAATTAAGTTTGTAGGTAATATTTTTTTTGAAATTAAATAATTTAACGGATTATAGGCGTTTTGTTCATTAAACACAAGGTAATATTGTTGTAATTTTTTTAAGTATCTATGTTTATACTGATGGTGAAACTTAACAAATATCAATGAAATTTTAAAAATGTTATTGCATTTTACGTCGATCTTGCAACTAATCCCTGAATATTATGATTGGTTTGTTTCTGTATATTTCTTCGTCAAATTCGATATACATATATAAATTCTATACTATGTATAATATTATAAAGCTGAAAAGTTTGTTTGTTTGTACGCGCTAATCTCAGGAACTACTGGTCCGATTTGAAAAATTCTTTCGGTGTTAGATAGCCCATTTATCGAGGAAGGCTAGGCTTCATATCATCACGCTAAGACAAACAAGAGCAGAGCCATGCGGGTGAAACCGCGGGGCGCAGTTCGTGGTTAATATACTGTGGCTTATACCTATCCTGGATTTACACAGGGTGCTTTTTCCGTTACTTCTAGTTTACGCCAATGTTACACCATGATAAGGTGCTAAATATAACACTATTCAGTTGACTAGACTTCCTTAGGATCTGGAGCAAAACCGTATCCTCGGCCCGAATGATGCAAGAATATCGAATGACCGACATCGATATCGCCACGAAACACAACACTAAACGGAAAGACTGTTGCTTATGTAAAGTAGTGATGTGCGGTCTATCGATACCATGTGTGAAAAAGGTTATTAGCGTTATTTTATGAAGATAGTCTCTTTGATTGTAATCTTATTATGATTAATGGTATTTAAATTGCTCCCATTTACGATGTTTAAAGACGATTGATACTTCGACGTTTAAATATTTTTAATAAGGTAATTGAAATTGATATAGGTACTTACATTCCATGTTACCTTATTGTTGATTATAAACCTAGGCCTTACACACAGCAATTCAAATAATGAAAAAGCAAGTCTTATATAACAAACAATAAAATCGAGATACAAAGTTACAGTAGATACATTTGAAGCCATCGAAATTGATCAAAAATAAATTCTCTTTCCGCCCAATGCTTTTTTTTTTTTGTGAAATAAGTGTCATGATTATTGTCTCTACACGTGGTCTTCATAAATAGCTGGATAAAACATCGTTTATTATAAGTTATTTAACATATTATTTAAATAACGTGACCTGATTCTCGATGCCTTTCATTTGTATCTTAAGGCTGTACATATTTTCAAAGAAAATGATACGAAGAATCAAGAATTTCTATTCAAATATGTACTTATACATTTTTACTTAATATTATTAACGTAGTAGATGCTTAATGTAATCAGTATTTTTTTGTTATATTTAAATATTTTCATACTTTAATAAATTTCCAGATATTATTATGTTGTTATATAAAATTTGATCTTATTAATTATTTAACATAGGTATGTTAATTTTGTCTGGAAAAATAAAGCAAAAGTTGTGTTTTATTTGTCGATAAATATTTTTGAAAACCGGTATTTTTTAATTTATCGATATATTATGGAACAACACTATTTTATGTTTATCATTTAACACTTAACGGAAGCTCTTTGCAACCGCATAAGTTGTAAGTGTTATTACAGACCCAAATGTGCTCAAAGCATAAAATCGATTTTATTTTATCGTAAAACAGATAAGATTTTTTTTACAAATTTAATTACTTTTACTTCACTTTTTGTTAATTTTGAGGGTTAATTAAGTTAGCTTTAAACAACGAAGTGTAAATAATTCTAAAATTATAAAAATACGTTTAAGTAGTCGTAAGTACTCATTAATAATTTTGCGTCCAATTAAAATTTTATACGTAGACATGTTTTTATTAGATTATTAAAATAAATTTGCTAGTCTAATAATATGGGTAACATAATAACGTAAAAGGTGAAAAGTAAACTGAAAATATGCTTTATTAAGAAGACACATAAAAATTTCTGATCAAGCTTCTTGATATTTATTTGATCATCCCACGTGTTTATGCTGCTGTAAATAAGGGCCGATTTTTCAATGCTTGGATAAAACTTATTCGTCGAATAATGTATATAAAACTACCATTTTAAAAACGTATTCTAATTGCCCGTATTTGACAGTTTACGTGACATTTTAATATTATCGTGTAATACTTTGACGGATAAGTTTTATCCAAGCATTGAAAAATCGGCCCTTATTGTAATAAATGAATATTTTTACTAATGGTATTGCGACAAAAATCCTATAATAAACCCTATATAATAGCACATAAGTTTTCAGGTATTGTCATTTTAACTGTCAGATAAGCTGAACGGAACTTATCAGGAAGTTTACTGAGGCTTAGTGCAATTTTAGTAATTGACTACTATTTATAAGAATGCACGTCTTCAAGTCATAGTTACGACGCACACATGCTGCATGCAACCCACCAACGCATAGACAGTGCACACATGCACACGTGTCGCGCATGCGTGTTGAGGTAGGCACAATTACCTATGGAAGGTAATAATATAATATTGTACCAGGGTCAACGGACGGGTCATCGCCCCCACCATATGACGATTTTTACGACTCGCAAGCGTAGATGATTCATCTTACTGTTCAAGCTGAAACTCTTTTTGAAATATGGGCTATTTATAATGTGAGCTTGCCTTGTAAACATTCGCGGTTGTTTATTGGTTTAACGCTTTTGGTTATATGTTAAGTATTCGTGTGGTTTTGGGAAGAATAAAAGTTATATTGAAGTATTTTTTCCATGAATAGGGTCTAAAGATTGTAATTGAAATTGTCACAAGATTACTTGCATTCGGAACCGTAAACGTCAAATTCAAATATAATAGATAATTAATAAATACAACTTAATAAGAAGGACGTAATTAAAATTCAATACAGCCTGTTTTTGAACAATTCTATCTAAAATATTTTTCGCTTCTAAAAGTTTTGTATGGAAAGGTTATAAGTTATAACATATTTCAAATTATATCTACAGCTAGGAATACAGAAGAATAAGTAGGTTAAGGAAACGTAATAAGAAAAAGAAAACATAGGTAGGTACTAACTACGTACTCGTCTTTGAAAACTCATACTTTTTTTTATTTTCCCGTCTCGTCTTTTCATACGAACCTCCGAAATATGCCAAGGTGGTATAAATAAATTACACACAGCACTGGGCAGTGTCATTAAAACAGTCTCATAAGACGCTCATTAAAATCTCTCGTTAGTTCCTTGTGAAAACATCTTTGACTGTATAGTTTCGAATTTTTGATAAAAAACGTTAGTTGGTAGGTAGGTGACGGTGTTAATTGGGGACTGTGAAGTTAATTAGCTGTTTTATATATTTTTTGGATCGGTAACTTAAAGTTTGTTAATCTCAAGTCATACAGGAAAATATCTGCTGACTGAGTTTTATAACAGTTTTAACGTGTTTATGTACCTACTACTCATATATCTCTACGTCTTCTAATAAAAACGAAATATTTATTCTGTTTGTTTAAAATTAAAACAATTTCGTATGAAATCTGATACAAATGACTCCTACTTAAACTTGTTTCGTTCAAAAAACGTTCGTTATTTTATATGACAAATTATATGATTGGGCAAATATTGGTAAATTAAACAAAAGTATAGATTATGTAAATATCTATATTTAATGTAAAAATCGCACCTCCATAACGTCAATGTACGATAATTTGCATTATTTTAAAGATTCGTTCACCTTTTGTGTTTTTTTGGCATTTATCTTTATTCATGCGACGCTAAATACTTGTTTAATATATTACACAAGCATTTTAATAATGTGGATATTAAATAAATTAGTCATCTAAGTGTTTCCCCGTGTAAGTTACTGCTTTTATATTTCCAAATTGATAAATATGCCTATGATCAATTATTTATATATATATATATATATATATATATATATATATATATATATATATATATATATATATATATATATATATATATAAATATTTATACACACAATTTTTAGACGCAGCTGGTTTTATGTTAAGTTTTATTATATTTAAAGTACGTGAAACTAACAAATAATTAGTGTATTAGTAACAAAAAGTGTAGTTCCAGAAAAGTATAAATACAGGATGCTCTTAATAATAATTCTTAAATAAAAATACCGCATACAATCTATAAAAGTTTTTAAAACATTTATATTAGATCATTACACAAAACTTGGTATTTAACCCATGTCGGGCGAAATGTCGTTAGGTATAGACAGACAGACATATTAATCAAAACGAAATGAATTGGAATAACAACTTTTCGTCGTGATTCATAACTCAAATGTCACAAGCGAAACCTTTGAATTTTTATGTAAAGTTTAAAGAGCGTCACCTAACGCTCTGTGACGGACGTCATCTGTCTAAGTACCTACTGAAGGTAAGTATAATAAATGCGAAGTTTGTATGTATGTTTGTCAAAGGCATCAAAACTGATAAGATTTAGTTCTGTATATTATGTAGATTGTAGGTACGTAAGCTATTGAATTACTTGTTGTTTATATACGTAATATCTGTTTTCAGTGTGTACAAGAACTAAATTAGAAGATTCGTCATCTAAAATTATGCGACACAATCATCTAAAACTGTAACAAATAAAAAAACACAGGAAGTGAATATCATCCAATATAATGTGACAAACTAAAGAATTGGCAGATGCATTACCATCCTAAAAGAGCATTCAGTTTCATATAGGATTATAGAGAACTAGCTCGCACCCGCGGCTTCACTTGTAGGGAAAATTATATACGTCTATATATATGCTAGCCTTAGCTATAATCTATATTATGCTTAATAATTAATATCATTTATACCATTTTCGTTGGAAAAGTAAAAAAAACTTCCAATCATCTTGACAAACTCTGCTATTTAATATTTGTAGGTAGCAAAATAAGATGCAGGTAGAAAACTAAAATTTTCCGATAATAAAATATTTTATTACGGTACTATGTATAAAATGTACATTATCTTGCATGGAACATATAGTAATAATAATTATCAAATCAATACAACAATGATCATTAAACGGGACACCCCACGCATTAAACACCCCTATACAATACACACACACACACACGCACGAAATGCACATGTGTGCGAGCGGCAGCTGTGTGAGACAGCGGTTCTCAAAGTGTGGCTGATAATTTTCAGATTTATAGTCTATTTTAAGATGAATTATGGTAATAAGTTTAAAAATAGCTCGAAATATATTTTATGAAATAAGCATTTTGTCTCTTAAAACGTTAGATAATGTCATGAATTTTTTTTATTAAAATCTGATGCCTAGAGCCTAATGCAATCTTTAATATAAAAAAAATGTATTTATCTAATATAAAATTGTAAAATTACATTAAATATATTTTACATTCAGTGCTCTGTTGCTACGTTAAATTATAATATATTCATTTTAATAAGTGCCAAAATGTACAAACTACCAAAAATAGTTTCGTACTTACGTAACGTAATGATAATTCAAGATGGTATATATTTTTTCTAACATACACGCGAATAAAATAGACCGAGGTCAAATTCAAATTACCTTGAGGTACCTTCGTTTCATGTCCGTTTTCAATAAATTTAATTAACAAAATATTCACTACTAGATTGCTTTTAATCATAAATAGTCCATAGCAAATTTCTAATACATATAACGTATTTCAATCAATAAGAATTACGTCATTTGATTTGTCAAGGAACAACTTTTTATAATTTATATATTCAAAACTGCTCTGAGCGGGGTCATTAAATTGAGTACAATGATCGGACGGCGTTACCTTGAAATGTGACTGTCAATGTCTTAGCCGTACTTACAAAGTCACTAACCACACATAGACAAAAAGAAAAAACTACGAATTCGCATAGACAAAGCCGTCGTTTTTGTTCCAAATTCAATTTGGCGTGCCATTTAAAAAGTGTCGACCATCTGTAATCGAATCAATTGATTAACGAAACAAATGTTCCAAATTGAAATATTCTTTCGCTATTTTCGAAGAACGTTTAAATACAATTTGAGAAACGCACTATTGACGAACGATAATATTTAGGGTTCTTTTTTGTCGAAACCATCTCGGCCGTAACGTATGGGTGCCTTTGCCTGCAGTTGTTTTTTTTTCTCCGAAAACTTGACCCTCGTCGAGTCAGTTATGATTCAGCCGTTGACGGTGTCGGTTGTGTCCGTGCGATCTTTATATATCTAGTCATTGTGTCCAAATTAGTTTAGTGTTTACTGTAGTTTAGTGAGGATAGTATTAGAGTTGTGTTTTTGTTCAACGATTGAGAATAATATATTTTATTTTTAATGAACGGATTTGGTTTGCTTTGGTGAGTTTAACGACTTTTTATTATTTATCATATCTTTGAAACACAGTGCATGCCGGTTTACAACGGAAATTCGTGATATTTTAAAAGTTTTGTGTTTATTTTATTGGTCTTATTTATAATTATTTTCAATGATTTTTATTTTATCGATGTAGGTACACTTTCACAATCTACCCCCTAGTCAAACTTGTAAAAAATGTGGCGTATATTTTTTCTTACGTAAGCTTTTTGATAATTTAAATTTTCCTTTCCTGTCTGATTGTTAAGCTTACCGTACAAATTAAAAATAAAGATATTTTGACAAGAAATGATCAATTATATTTTTGAATAGATTTCAAGATCACGAAAGTTATAATTTTGAACCTCGCTTAACCGGTACATATTCGCTTAAGACAACTAAAATATTTTTTGCTTTTTCGGAGTTAGTTAAACTATATAGACACTTCCCATGAGGTATATTAATTTCGCAAATCGATTTTTACGCATATTAATATATTAACATGTCCCGTCACACCAATAATCGTTAATTTCTCACAGAATCAAACCTACGATAGTTTGAAGTTTGAACTTTGTAATATTATAAAGAAACCACAAGTTAGTTACCAGGGTAACATAAAACACGGGTAGAATAAAAAGTGTATGTCCCACACTTCCTAGGCTTTCAATGGAAGTGCCTTTCAATTCTGCCGTATTGTACCGTTTTAGTCAAGATTTTATTAGTCGCCTTTGTGTTGGCGGCCTTTGAAGGATTTTGAAGTTCAGTGGATTAGTTGCTCTTTCTAATGATTGTTTTTAATTTGGAAAAGGTTTACGTGATATAGTTTTTAGATATAAGGAATTGTGAACGAATTTTTCCTCTTAGTACTGTTTATTTATTTTAATATATTTGATAATTAACCGACTTCAAAAAAAAGGAGGAGGTTATCAATTCGGCCGGTATGTTTTTTAATTTTCTAAGGAAATGTGTATGATTTACAGATTTATTAATAAGTTACGATTTTTTTAATTCTTATACTTAAAGTTAAAATTTCAGTAAGTGTAGTTACTTAATATTATTATTTTTTTTTTTCGAAATGTGTAATTTTTATACTAATGTTTTTTTATGTAATGAGATATTGTATGTTAAACATATTTAACCTTGTATGATACATAATCCTATCTCTACTTGGTAATGAGTATTTCAATTTTCTTAGAATATATAATTGTTTATTATGTTACTGAACATCTTACTGGGAATTCTTTGTTGTTATGATTGGTAAAGACAGTAAAAATAGATTTTTTACTGATTATTTCACTATCGTGGATGATAATTATTATCAACCTGTAATTATTTTTTTTTGTGTATGTCTTTGTATTTGTTATTATCCATAAATTATTTATTCTTCAAATATGCTTTGAACGGAGTTGAAACTATAAGTAAAATCTTACTTCAAGAAAGCAGTTTTAAGAGGAAATAGAACTATATTCGAAAATATGTTATATTTAGGTGATCTTGAATGAGTCAACCGGCTCATACATTTAATATTAAGTTCGTGGAATCGCACGTCAATAACCGATACTCGATGTAAGGACCGCGCATTCGATACACAAAGGATCAAGCTGTATCAAGCAACATGCAATAGTATTAAGTATGCAAAGCATAATGGGAATACATTAGTTTGTAGTTCGTGCATTTGCACCTTTTCATATGGAGTAAGCATAGATAATTAATATATAAATAAAAAAATATCCATAAACATTTAATTACATACGTCAGTGAACGATTGTACAACGTTTCATGGTAATAATAATACATTTTGGGCTAAATTAATGGCTAAATTAATGCTTTATTATTAAAAGTCACGTTCGACATAAAATCCATGAAATGTAAAACGCCCTTTTCTGGGGACTTCTTTATTTAATTTATCTTTCTTTTGAACCCCTGTCGGCGGTCCATGGGAAAAACGATTAACTACACGAAAATACGACCGAATGGCTACCTGAAGGTTATCTAACGTTGTTTTAACTCAGGTAAAGGATTCCGAGTACAGCATAATTATCTCTTGTCAAAACATGTGGTTTTGTGATGTTGGTAAGATAAAATCGTGGAATGTTCCACGAATTTGTATGAGCGTATTTACTAGGAATCTATTAATATATCTTTTGCTTATTCTATTGAGTTAATCTTATTAATGTTATAAAGAAAACGATGGTTCGTCTAGTCGGATAGGGAGTAATTTTATTATAAAGAAAATTGAATAAGGTTATCAAATACTGAAATCACGAATTAATTTTATATTTTAGCGGATAAGGTCATTCGTTAATTTATTTTGTATGCATTTGTAGGTCACACAATTTCGTACAACTAATTAAGCTCACTAACCTCCACCAAGTATCAAAATTCGTTCATGTGGAATATCTAAATTAATTTTAACATCAATTCTATCAATTTCAGCGCCTAAAAATACCATTAATTCCTCTCATTATATAACCCATGGTACAATACAACGGACAAGATACTAGAGGCCTAAAAAATCTCCTGTTACTCATCACAGGAATGCTTCAAAGACGGCACTTGCGATTAATCAAATTAATTACGTTCATTTCTCCGCGTGAGAGCCAATCCCGCGGTATGAGCCATGAGCGGTAGCGATTTATCGTTTAATTACTAGCCGCAACCCTGCTCCGTCTGGGTTAACCTGGGGTAAAAACAAAATTGACTCAGGAATAATGCAGCTATCTGTTGGTGAAATTATTTTCAGCTCATTCAAAACAAATAAAAACAAATATATTGATAAGTTATAGTTTTAGTTTGATTCCAATTTCCAGGCAAGACGCCTTATGGCTTGTTTGAATTCAAATTGCTTAGAAACGACTCTATAACTACAAGAAAACAACGAAAATATTTGAATTAAATAAATTACAATGTTAATGTTCAAGGGAACACTAATTTTAACTTTATCTGTAATGTATTGTAAATTATGGTATGTTCTAATTATTCGGCTGTATACACATGTTTCAGTAGATAAAAGTGAGTTACTGCATTTCCAAAAGGACTATCTAAACCAAGAAATATAATCATCGTCTCGTATTTACACTATAAACAATAAAAGTTACATCTTCCGTTGTTATTAATAGATCTCAAAAAAATACCATGTGCCCCCATAACTTCTTATCCCACTTATTTTTCACATGATCAAAGAAATTAAAAAAAAAGGTCTCTTATGCCTTACAACACCGCTCCCTAAATGGCTGCCTACATCCATTTAGCGGAAATACGTCTATAGCCATATAGAGGTGTTCATTTGTGACGTAACAGCCAATGCAATTTCTGATCCACTTATATTAATGCGAAATCTTAAGGTGTTTGTTTGTCTGTCAGTTATATCTAAACTATAGTTTAACTTTTGCTATTTGAAGGATATTTTGTACCTTTTCGAGTTGGCATGGTTGGGCTAAAAATATATCATTTATATTGTAATTTCTCGGTAAGAATCTTGATAATTGAAGTGGAAATTGTGAAATGAAGCTTTAATTGATAAGAGCTATTGGAAGTGATTTGGCGTTCGTCGAAATGGTTGAACTTGAAACCATGATAGCTTAAAGGTCACCTTTTATTTTAATTCACGTATAAAAAGCTCATTTATCTTTATAACTTTTACTATAAAAACTCAATAGACTAGTGGTGTATGTACCTGCAGGCCCCACATGTAATTTCTGATGGGAACAAGATTCTTGAACCGTCAAGATCTTCGTTGATTACCCCCATAGAAATACACCTTACTCCACGGGTCATGGAACTTACATAGGGGTACTTCAAGTTATACGGGTCGTTTGAAAATATCAAGCACTCAACTTTTCTTTGTTACACAACATCTTTCTCAACCAAATAATAAATATTTCCGTAAAGTCTCCGCACTTGTGATATAAAGCTCTTTATTATATTCTATTTAAAGCGTAGCAAATACACTATCCGTACAACGAATTCCGTCTTACTTGAGTATTCCCATTACACCCCTAATATTTGATACTATCAAGTCGTTCGCTACCGCTAATTCTGAAGCATAACAAATACGCGGTTCTTACACAGAATACCGTTTCTTAAGACGTATACTATTGTCCTTTCAACAATTATAAGGGTTGACTTGTTTTATGGTATAAGTCCGAATACAATAGCTTTCTTAAAGTTCTCCCAGGGGATATGACCCTATCTTTTCATCGCTTCAACGGATTTCTATATTACTTTAATAATAGTAACCTGTTGATGGGAATTGAGATTTTGTATTAATTATAATAACAGACCTTTGCATTTGTTGTAGCGGACGTTACATGTCCGACTGATAATGTTACTAGTCACTTACATATAAGTACTAGCGGTCCGCCCCGGCTTCGCCCGTGGTACATGTTTACGTTTTCTCTACATAAGAACCATCCTCGTACTTCAAGGAATATAATAAAAAAAGAATTATCGAAATCGGTTCAGCCGTTCTCGAGTTATGCGCTTACCAACACATTTTGCGATTCATCACTTACATATAAGTATAATGTGATGAGATTAATAATGCAGGTTTTAAATTGAATAAAAAAAATATGCAGGTATGAAACAAGTTTTTAGAACAATGCTTGAATCTAGACGATATTACCTACCTGAATTAGTCTTTGTTCTCGATCAGTTTATCTAGTATCTCGTTTACAAACGAGTAATGCAATTAGAAACTTACATTTTATTTAGAAGATACAAATAGGTATTTCATTATGCAAATCATGGCATTACAGAAGTACACTTTCTTAAATTGGCTGTTGTTATATTATAGCATACAGATTCAAATATATGATATTGAAATGTAGATTAAATAGACGGAATTTAGTGCAAAAAAGCTTAATCTTTTATATATAAATCGTTACTGAAAGACCAAACTATTTTCATATAAAAGAAAGGAAGCCAATATTAATATCCATAAAATACCTACTTGATACTCATAGGACAGAATATTTCTAACCTTACATCCCATACGGGATTCCTATTTCTTTTGGGTGTTTCAATATTATCTTATCTTTACAAAACTCCTCGTGTTCTCAGTTTTTATAATTTAATACGTATCTATTACTAAATTACCATTTTATTACATATCTTCTAAGTTCTAAATGCAATAAATTTGCCATTACTTCCCATGTTTATTGTTAATTTTCTTGTGTTTAGTTTTACACAAATATTCAAGTGATTATCTCTTAAATTTATTCCAAGATTAATTATACGATTATATCACGATGATGAAAAATTCTCAACACCTATATTTACCACCACTCATTCCCCTCAGTGCTTTCTTTCAAACCAAACCCAAAAAAACCGTTAACATTAAAACAATTTATGTCACCATTAATTCATGGGGTTCCCTCGGGATAGATTTCGTCAAAATACAATGGCTAGGAAAGTACTACAATGCGGTTATTTAAATTTACTACGATCTTTTGTGACACCTGACCGTGGGATCTGGGGAGTGTTGCTTTATGGGAACACTACGTGGTTTGAATATGGTTAGATGCATTTTGGTTTTAGGATTGTATGTGGCAGCGTTAGAGTACAATTAGTATGTAGATTAGTACATTTTTTAAGCTTTATTTCGTAAGCTCGACAGTGATGACGTGGGAAAGGAACAAAAATAAAACTAGATATTTTACTAAGGGCCGATTTTTCAATGCTTGGATAAAACTTATCCGTCCAATAAAGTATTACACGATAATATTAAAATGTCACGTAAACTGTCAAATACGGGCAATTAGAATACGTTTTTAAAATGGTAGTTTTATAGTTTATACATTATTCGACGAATAAGTTTTAACCAAGGATTGAAAAATCAGCCCTAATTTAGATATTTTTTATTATATTACCTAATGATATAGTAGTGTGAGATTCTGTGTGTGTAGATAATAGATATGTTATTAATTAATGATTATTTTTCTTGTTACAGGTATGTATGCCGAACTGTTTAAGCTGTGAATGGTGAAACATTATTATACTTTAAAAATAATTCCAATACTTAGCTATTTATTCATTTGATAGACTATTTATTACCAATATTTTAATATTTTATATATTATATTTAGTTACAACTCTCATATAAGTAATTTGTACATAACCAATGTCGGATGTAGATAGCAGCATAGCAACCATGGCTCGTACAGGAAGAGCATGCGCACACGCATCGAATGTTAATACTTGACTCATCTTGTTACTGATTACTGACAAGCACTAAGAAATAACGGACGGAATAATCAGTGTGAAAATACCATACTAAACGACTGGCTGATAAGTCGCTGATAGTTTATTCAATACTGATGTAGGTATATTTTAGGACTGATAAATTGACTGATAGCTTATTTCGCATTGTGATGATTTTCGTACATTGTTTGGTATTTTAACTATTTAGATTAAATAGCAGAAAATTCAGACGTATATGGTGAAAAGGGTTAAAGCACAATACATATACTCATACCTAATACCGATCTTTTAAAGATTTTATAAAAAAAGTGGGTTCCTATTTAAATTACTCATCTTTCATAATCGATTTTATCGGTGTCTTCAAATCTTAAATTAACGATCCTTTAGTAATACCATAGTGTTAAGAGAACCTTTATACTATGTTAATACATACCAAATCGAATTTTATTTATTGCGCATTATACATAAAAATAGGTATTCTTAATAGTAATAAGTCGGACGAATAAAGCGTTCTAAAAATAGCCCTAAAAAGCGTTTTATAAATATTTTTCATAATACAGGCTGAAATTTTTATAATATTTTCAAAGCTTTCACTACATATTTTATTATACTTACACATAAAAAAATCTTTCAATTACAAAACTCTTGTGTAATAACGAAAAAAATAATTAACGCTATAGGTGGCTATACCGCCTATACCCAAGTAATTAATATTGTTCTATTTTTATATTATTAAAGCGTCCAATTACGATTTTGTCTCGCGTATCTAATTCGGAAGTTAAAAAACTCGACGTTGTTACATCATCGGTATATTTATAACAATTATGTTAATTTTTCGTACGTCCGTGAACTCGTATCGATGTAACGTATGTTTTATAATTTATTTGACTCTGTTTTTTGTGTTGATACTTTGTACATGTAATTTATGGTTAAAGAAATAATGGTGAAAAAAGGCGCCTGCAAGAAAAATAATGTAAGAATAAATAATACCGAGTTTTTAAGTTTATCCAGTTCAAACAATAATACTAAAATTATTCATCTTTATAATACGGGAATTAGTGTAAATTTAAGCAGTCCTAACAGACAATGGACCCTACAATATTTAATTACAGTCTACTAAATTCCCTTAGAATTCTAAGGTCTATAAGCTTTCGAATGATCCCACTTAGATATATAGCCAAGAACCAACAATCATAATTTAATGAAAATACGGACCCTTTATTATACCTTTAGTTGAAATATATATATTAACTAGCGGTCCGCCCCGGCTTCGCCCGTGGTACCTACATGTTTAAGCTATCCTATCTCTCAGGTTGGATCGAACTGCACATGGTGTGCGAATTTTATTATAATCGGTGTGGTTTATGAGTCCATTGAGGACAAACATTGTGACACGAGATTTATATATATGTACTAGCGGTCCGCCCCGGCTTCGCCCGTGGTACATATGAAAAATAGATGTTGGCCGATTCTCAGACTTACCCGATATGCACAGAAAATTTCATGAGAATCGGTCCACCCGTTTCGGAGGAGTATGCAGACTAACATTGTGACACGAGAATTTTATATATAAGATTAAGATTAAATATATCTATCAATAGATATTGGGATATTTTTAAGTACATAATATGTAAGAGTATTTAGAAGCTTGAAGAAGAAGAATTCGAAGTAAAGAGTATTTAGATATGTTATTAAATTACATAATATAAACATTTATCTAATAAAATTCATCGTTCAATTAAAAATTATTTGCAGAAGCTAATAAGGCTACATTTATTTTGAAGAAGTTTAAACGCAATCATTATTACTTTATTTGTACTTACTATAAATAATTAAATTAAAAATAGTGTACAGATGCTAATGAGCCTTATCTATACTTAATATTATAAAGCTGAAGAGTTTGTTTGTTTGTTTGTTTGAACGCGCTAATCTCGGGAACTACTGGTTCGATTTGAAAAATTCTTTCGGTGTTAGATAGCTCATTTATCGAGGAAGGCTTATTATAGGCTATATATCATCACGCTACTCGACCAACAGGAGTGGACTGTGGAGCCGCGGGGGTGAAACCGCGCGGCACAGCTAGTAAATAATAAAATTAAAAATAGTGTACAGATGCTAATAAGCCTAATTATTAATACATTTGTTTAAAGGGTTGTTATAATTGATGTTTTATTCGGCCTTGTAGTAATCTTTTGGTTATTAGATGTCGTGTTCAAAAGCTGTAAAGTTAAATTGGCGAAGGACAAATTAGAACCTTGACTAGTTCGTTTATGGACTCTTTTTCCTTATTCGTTTTATGTCTGTATGCATATAGTACCGGTTTTGATAAGATTTCGTGTGAAAATGTAACTCAAAAAGAATATTAGATCAATTTATGGTGTTAAAAATAAACCGTTGAATATAGAAAATACCGAGAAAATTTTTCTAATTTAGATTATTCCACCAAAGTACACAGTAATTTCGGGTAAGCCGTAATTCCATCAAAAAATAACATTAAATTACAAACAATTCAACTCATTTATCATTAAACCGATTACAATGTATTCAACCAAATTGAATTTTACCTAAGTCGTCTGAGTTGAACCGCTCTGCAAAGTTTATTTCGATTTAGCTAAATTTAATACCTACATGCTACAACTTCCTTCAAAGACTTTCACCTTGTTTAGATGTTAACAGAGTTATTTTAACGTTTGTGTTTGTGTTTCCAATTGGGTGTTGGGAATTAATTAAAATGCGGGGAATTATTCAAATGTGAATGGATTATGGTTATAAATGGAAAACTTACGCAAATACATAATTAAAGGGTTAATTTTTATTGAAAAATTACAAATGTCACATGTCATGTCGTTAAAACAATGTCACAAATGTAACATTGTTTTAACGTATATAATATACTATATTACAAGAACTTTTTAAAATTCCTATGTATTGAACACGTAATACGTATTGAATCGTGTCGCCATCTATTGGCGAGTTAAAGAACTAATTTAAATCTATAATTCTTTCATCACATAGCCAATAGATGGCGCTGTTATTAATTACACACATGCACATAACTACGCACTTTTCATTTAGCATTTATTAAAGAAATCAGAATTACGATACATTAAACTAACAGGGGATTATATAACCGAATCCTTATTAACTTTCTTATTAGGCTAAACGAAATCAAAATGTTGATAGGATCGATGTAATGAAAGCGTCAAAATCGTAAATGAGATTGTCATCGGTCCCCGGGGATTACGGAGGGCTGCCACTCGGACAGTGACAATAATCCTCGAGAATATTCCATTTTTAGATAAAACCTTTTTACATTTACGGTAAATCTCGAAAAGGTTATGTTTTTGACAGTTGCCTATAAATTTGGGAGGTGACACGTTTTTGAGGACGGCGTTTAAAATGTTTTTGGTTGTGAATTTCATGATTATTTCAATGTAATTAATAATGTCAATTAAAAATGTGCAGTATAAACTATGGAACTTATTATACCGGTAGGTCTGTTTTAACTTTTATACTTACATGTTTTTTAGTATAACCGTAATTTATCATGTTAAAAAAAATATTTTATAGTGTAGTGCTGTAGCAGTAAGTACATGTGACGAACAAATCTACCTATATTTTGATATACACAAGAAAGTTGTGGAATTAAATTGAATTTACACGAAATTTGCATTTTATGGTAGGTACAATACGTTCAAATATTAATTAACAGATTAGAATAATTTTACATATTAATTGGACGATGTGATCAAAATTTACAACTGTTGATAATTTGTTTTATATCATATCAATAGATTGAATATAATATGTGATAGTTTATGATAATTTGTTGGAAAAGCGTCTTTATTTCAAGTATAAAGATATTAATTTCTATTTTCTATTTCTATAACAGTGTTTAAAAAAATGAAAATACTTTAGAAATTTTTACCAATGGTCTTCGTAAGAAAAAAATATTTTTGACTGGTTTACACGTGATTTATTTATATTATTTTAAAACCTACGTTTACGTTTTTTATCAATACGTTCCGAATAGTTTTAAAGTGATTTCCCGAAAATTTCCAAAGCGCAAAATCATTTACTATTGAGTGTAATATTATAAGTACCTATAGCTTAATAGATAGTTGTGCAAAACGTCAGGTATACTTATTGATAAATGATAATACGAAATTATCCAATTACCTAATGAACCCAGCCCTTAATCACGTAACCACTGCGAATGTAGTCGAACCAGAATGAAGTAGGAAGCGTAACTTATCTTAAATTATTCAGTATTGAGCGTACGGTTTTAGATTATACAATGGCGTAGGTTGAAATTGTTCGAATGATTGCTTGTCTATAATCTATATGTAGTCTATAGTGTAATAAGGCTCGTTATGTGACTGTTTATCAATTTACTACTAAAAAGGAGGTTTTCACTTCAATTTTATTTGTGTTTGTTACCTCAGGACTTTTGACTGGGTGAACCGATTTTGGTGTTTTTGAAGCTGCTAGGTACCTTCCGTGTGGTCACATAGTTCTGACGAAATTTTTGAAGGCAGTTTAGTTTATGTTAAAAATAATTACCGTCTTAGGACATACAATGCGAAGGGACACTCGTTTTAAGAGATCGCGTAATATCATATTGATGATGTACCTATGTTGCGAAGTGAAACAAAGACAAACATTTATTTTATTAATAAGGATTTCAACGTTACATAACGAGTTTTAAAGAGGCTGTGGGTGTCTATTGACCTCTGGTTATTTGTGACCTTATAAAGTTTGTTATTGTACGGCTTCGAACCCGAAACCTTTACCTGTTGTGAGTTGTGACATTAGTTTTTTTCCGTAAATTATTATACTGTTATATAATATCTTAGTTTTCTTTAAATGAATTTGCTTTATCTTAAACTAGCGGTCCGCCCCGGCTTCGCCCGTGGTACATATTTCGCAATAAAAAGTAGCCTATGTCCTTTCTCGGGTATCAAAACATCTCCATACCAAATTTCATGCAAATTGGTTCAGTAGTTTAGGCGTGATTGAGTAACAGACAGACAGACAGAGTTACTTTCGCATTTATAATATTAGTATGATATTATTACAAGAACTTTTTAAAATTCCTATGTATTGAACACGTAATACGTATTGAATCGTGTCGCCATCTATTGGCGAGTTAAAGAACTAATTTAAATCTATAATTCTTTCATCACATAGCCAATAGATGGCGCTGTTATTAATTACACACATGCACATAACTACGCACTTTTCATTTAGCATTTATTAAAGAAATCAGAATTACGATACATTAAACTAACAGGGGATTATATAACCGAATCCTTATTAACTTTCTTATTAGGCTAAACGAAATCAAAATGTTGATAGGATCGATGTAATGAAAGCGTCAAAATCGTAAATGAGATTGTCATCGGTCCCCGGGGATTACGGAGGGCTGCCACTCGGACAGTGACAATAATCCTCGAGAATATTCCATTTTTAGATAAAACCTTTTTACATTTACGGTAAATCTCGAAAAGGTTATGTTTTTGACAGTTGCCTATAAATTTGGGAGGTGACACGTTTTTGAGGACGGCGTTTAAAATGTTTTTGGTTGTGAATTTCATGATTATTTCAATGTAATTAATAATGTCAATTAAAAATGTGCAGTATAAACTATGGAACTTATTATACCGGTAGGTCTGTTTTAACTTTTATACTTACATGTTTTTTAGTATAACCGTAATTTATCATGTTAAAAAAAATATTTTATAGTGTAGTGCTGTAGCAGTAAGTACATGTGACGAACAAATCTACCTATATTTTGATATACACAAGAAAGTTGTGGAATTAAATTGAATTTACACGAAATTTGCATTTTATGGTAGGTACAATACGTTCAAATATTAATTAACAGATTAGAATAATTTTACATATTAATTGGACGATGTGATCAAAATTTACAACTGTTGATAATTTGTTTTATATCATATCAATAGATTGAATATAATATGTGATAGTTTATGATAATTTGTTGGAAAAGCGTCTTTATTTCAAGTATAAAGATATTAATTTCTATTTTCTATTTCTATAACAGTGTTTAAAAAAATGAAAATACTTTAGAAATTTTTACCAATGGTCTTCGTAAGAAAAAAATATTTTTGACTGGTTTACACGTGATTTATTTATATTATTTTAAAACCTACGTTTACGTTTTTTATCAATACGTTCCGAATAGTTTTAAAGTGATTTCCCGAAAATTTCCAAAGCGCAAAATCATTTACTATTGAGTGTAATATTATAAGTACCTATAGCTTAATAGATAGTTGTGCAAAACGTCAGGTATACTTATTGATAAATGATAATACGAAATTATCCAATTACCTAATGAACCCAGCCCTTAATCACGTAACCACTGCGAATGTAGTCGAACCAGAATGAAGTAGGAAGCGTAACTTATCTTAAATTATTCAGTATTGAGCGTACGGTTTTAGATTATACAATGGCGTAGGTTGAAATTGTTCGAATGATTGCTTGTCTATAATCTATATGTAGTCTATAGTGTAATAAGGCTCGTTATGTGACTGTTTATCAATTTACTACTAAAAAGGAGGTTTTCACTTCAATTTTATTTGTGTTTGTTACCTCAGGACTTTTGACTGGGTGAACCGATTTTGGTGTTTTTGAAGCTGCTAGGTACCTTCCGTGTGGTCACATAGTTCTGACGAAATTTTTGAAGGCAGTTTAGTTTATATAATGCGAAGGGACACTCGTTTTAAGAGATCGCGTAATATCATATTGATGATGTACCTATGTTGCGAAGTGAAACAAAGACAAACATTTATTTTATTAATAAGGATTTCAACGTTACATAACGAGTTTTAAAGAGGCTGTGGGTGTCTATTGACCTCTGGTTATTTGTGACCTTATAAAGTTTGTTATTGTACGGCTTCGAACCCGAAACCTTTACCTGTTGTGAGTTGTGACATTAGTTTTTTTCCGTAAATTATTATACTGTTATATAATATCTTAGTTTTCTTTAAATGAATTTGCTTTATCTTAAACTAGCGGTCCGCCCCGGCTTCGCCCGTGGTACATATTTCGCAATAAAAAGTAGCCTATGTCCTTTCTCGGGTATCAAAACATCTCCATACCAAATTTCATGCAAATTGGTTCAGTAGTTTAGGCGTGATTGAGTAACAGACAGACAGACAGAGTTACTTTCGCATTTATAATATTAGTATGGATTGTGGGTTGTAAATGAACTTCTAAGGGAAATAATGTATAATACAAATTGATTAAATTACTTACTTAATTATTATATTATTCAAATAATTTTATTTAATTCAACTCCAAACTAAGCCGTATTATTTAGCTAAAAAACAGCAGAATCTCAATCTTCGATGCAAACAAATTCGAGTAGGTACGTAATCTCGTTTATTTTTATACGTAAAGGGAATGGAGATATTCCTTTGTTTATTACTTTCGTTTTCACAGCATTTCCATTGCATCCGCTTTTATTCTAATAAGTTTCAACGTAAAGACAAACATTTATCTCGAGAAGATAAAAAAATCTATTATAAAATGCAAATTGTAGGCGAGACTTCGTCAAGTCGACTCCCTTGAGTTTTGCGTAATTAATGATACGACCAAACTAACTTGACCTCTAGTTACCGTTTTAAAGCAGTAGTTATTCCAGTGTAGGAAAGTGATGGCGCTAGACGACCTATATCGCTGTCATTTTTACACACTAGAAATAATGCTGCTTTAAGATAGCATGGGAAATGGTGTTGATAATTGTGATAGTTAATGTTTTATTTATTTACTAAAGGGTATAGTAATCGCTACATATAAAACAAAGTCGCTTCTCACTGTTTGTCTGTCCTTATGTATGCTTTTAAAACTGCGCAACAGATTGTTGATGTTTTGAATAGATGGAAAGATTCTAGAGGAAGATATTGGTATATAATTTGTGAGCGAAGCCGCGGGCGGAAAGCTAGGAAATCATAAACAGTACTTACGGTTAGTACATTCGAATGTGCTAATTATACATACTTACTTGAAGGATGTTATCGTGATTCAATGAAAAATAAGAAAGACTTTAAAAGATTTTACAACAGCTTAAAGCTTTGACATACAAACAGTATTATAATGTACTGTAAAGCAGGTTATATTTACTTTATGTAATACAAGAATAAGTTTGAAAGTCTGAATATTGAAAAATCGCAGCGAACAGTCTAGAAATTGTTATTTGCTGAGCAACAAGTGTGTTATTTGTAGTTTGTCGGTTAAATTTATGTATAAGTTAGATGTTGTTTCCATATACTTCAGATTTGTACAAGTTTCCTTTGTACTGTTTATTTTTAGTTATTATAATATATCTTATTAGAACAAGAAGCTTTTTGTATTCTTGAAGGGGGTCACAAGTTACGATGATTTTATTTATAAACTAAAATATTTGAAGTCAGAAATTTAGAATATTGGTTAACATTATCTATGTACAATCATCGTATGAAAACTGCGCTCTCAGAATTTTTAGGCCTTTTCATTTATCCATGTCTTCGATATTTTTATAACAACGCGAAAACTGCATTTTTTTTATGACGTAAGAAGGCAAACGAGCAGACGCCTTGCCTGGTGGTAAGCTAAGTGCGCCGCCCATAGACTACCGCAACTGATGTTACGGGTGTTGCCTACTAGAAGAGGGAAATGGACAAGATATTGGGTAAAATAGGGTATGCATCATACATCCAATTAAGTTTGAACAAATAAACATCCGAATACCATAAAATCTTACAACCAATAAAAACATACAATTCAACATCACCCCAATTCTATTTCCTTCAAAAAAGCGAATACAATAAAAATGTACAAACGTGCCCCACAGAAAGGCAACTTAGTTGAAGACAATATTATTGCTACATTCTTGAGGGCATAATATACTCGCTCCATATGTAAAAACGTTACGAGCGGTCGTAAAATTGTCTGTAATAGGTACTGGTATTCAATGTACCGCCCTTATTTGATTTCCCTTCACCTGGAACAAGTAAAAACGTTTTGATGTAAACGTACAATGCTATATGTCAGTTTTATTGACTAATGCGTCGAATTCGATAAAAAAATTAAATATATGCAATATAAATATGTATTGAGCGAATTAATTAATCTTATTTTTAGCAGGAGGTTTAATGATAGACATCTACTAACAAAAACTCACACACAACTACACTTGTTATCTATACTATACTAATATTATAAAGCCGAAGAGTTTGTTTGAAGGCGCTAATCTCAGGAACTACTGGTCCGATTTGAAAAATTATTTCGGTGTTAGATAGCCCATTTATCGAGGAAGGCTAAAGGCTATTTATCATCACGCTAAGACCAACAGGAGTGGAGCACTGCGGGTAAAACCGCAGGGTACAGCTAGTAATCAATACAAATCAGTTACCATCTGTTTTACATTCTAAATATCCTTCCCAAAAATCTACAACCTTCATTTTAAATAGATAGAGATACTAGATCGTTTTAACTCTTATTATAGTCTCAAATAAAGTGCGCAACACACGCTTCAAATTAAATTCCGCCCCGTATTAACCTAACTCAATTTCGTAGCACTCCACTCGATAACTTATCCAAATAGGTAACCTAACCTAGTGTACCCTAGCATTAGAGCTAGATTAGATAAAATCTAGATCTGAATCTAGGTCACTCTCAACAGGTGGTAGTCACGTAGCTCCGAAACTATTGTTTTAGCTAAAATGCTTTCTGGTTGAATGCGGTTAGGTTTTGGTTTTTTTTATCGCCCCGTGTGCAAAAGTTGCGTTGTTTGTTTTCAATTTTAACTGGAAATGTAGTGTAAATTGAATTTAGATGAAGTTCTGTTTATGGTACGGGAGCTATTAACGTTTTAAAAAAAGTCATTTTAGTATAGTTGGGTTTTTGATATACTGTTTCTCTTGCTATTTCGGTTAGAGTCCGCGCTGTCTGGCTGGCGGTAGTGGTTGCGTTTATTAGTGCGCACAGGAAAATATCCGTAATTTAAAGTCATTTATTAACGCGTAATTTTTAATCTTTTGCCTTTAGATAGATCCTTCAGACATAAATTTGTTATTGCAAGACGTTTTTTTCGTTGTTAAATGCCATACGCAATTTTTTATTTCAAAATCATTAAAATGTCATCGAAATAAGTGAAATTACATCAACATATGTGATACATGTCTTAGAGTGGAGACCGCTCGGCAAACGTAGCGTACGACGCCCTGCTACAAGGTGGAGTGACGACATCCGCAGGGTTACTGGGCAGCGTCTTTCCAAACTATACAAGGCCAGTACGCAACGGTGTGAAACTAATCACGTATAGTTTGGAAATAACTTTTTCACAAAGTTCTTCCAATCTATACAACAGCAGTACGCAAGTACTCGCGTATACTTTGTAGTGAAGTAAGTAAGAATAGCGCTCCAAAATATACAGCGCCAGTAGGTACGCATGCGGACTAATCGTGTATGTTTCGGAGTAAGCGCGGCGTCTTTCCATTGCTCGCGCTTATATTATTGTATTGCTGTTTTGAAATCTATTATTAAAATGCATGTGTATTGTTGTATGTAATGTTGCGTACTGATCGTATTTTTTTTTTGTATCGAGGATGCTTGTGTCTTCGTTCCCGACTATACTGCACGACTTACAATTGACAATAGTAAAATGTAAGAATCTAATAAGTCCAGAAGAAGACGGTTGCGAGGCGACGGCAATTTTTGTGTAGTTAAAAAAAACACGAACCTAACCTAACCCATAGGTAACCTTTATATACCTATCTGTTATCTATTTATTTTTCTAAGCTCACCTAATAATATTTTATTCCATATTTTACTGAATCAATCAAGAAGAATAAAAGTAGATAGATATAGCTTTACAAGTCTTTGATTGCCTACGACTATTGCACGCCTCATAAGCGAAGCGTTGAGGTGGGTACTACTGTCAGTTCGCGCAAAACATCTGATTTTTCAAACTTAAAATGTCTTTATGTATCATACATTGCACTTGTAAGATAATACATACACACACATATTAAGAAAAAACACTATTTTTAACGTTCATGATATTTTTGATGTCATTTTTGTTATTTAAACTAGTTAAAAAACAGTTTAAAAAAGTTCGGTCTTGGACGTCCGTGTGTCTGTATGTGCGGATCCTTTTTCTTGTTAACACGATAGCGACCGAAATACTTTACTAATCGAGTCTTTTTTTTTCTCTTACGCTTGAGTATGCTCAGGAATAGAACCCTTTCATTTTTCAGGGTCTGATTCGATGTGGTTTAATTGTTATTAAATAAACAAAAATAATCTTTATATATAAAAATGAATCGCAAAATGTGTTGGTAAGCGCATAACTCGAGAACGGCTGAACCGATTTCGATAATTCTTTTTTTATTATATTCCTTGAAGTACGAGGATGGTTTTTATGTAGAGAAAACGTAAACATGTACCACGGGCGAAGCCGGGGCGGACCGCTAGTAATTAATAAATATTTATTAAAAAAAAATTATGAGGCGTGCACTTTTGGATTTTCCAAATTATTTATTATTTCGCTCAAGCGTAAGTGGTGTAGTAGGTATATTTAGTTATATTTTGCGTACTGATCGTGTATAGTTTGGAACGAAGAAGCAAGCATCCGTGTTACAAAGTATACACGATCAGTACGCAAACTTCGTGTATATTTTGTAATAACAAACTTAAAAACAGCATTACAAAGTATACACGAGCAGTTTCCTATGGTTGCGTTCTGGCTATGTATAGTTTGTAAATACGCTACTGGGCATAACTGGCGGCAACGAGCGAACGACCGGGCTCAGTGGCGTGCCATGACTGAGGCCTATATCCAGCAGTCGAAAAATGTTATCAAATGATAATGTGATAAAGAATATACAGCGTAAATAAAAAGCTCTTTAACTATGCCAGTGTATCTTAAACGTTAAAAAAAGTAAAAAGAGACACAGTTTGACGACAAAGCAGATCACGAAAGCGTTAGAAAATTGAAAAAGAAACGGCTGACAATACAGCGTTTAGCCGTCACAGTCGAACGTTAGAACATTTCATTTCAACTAAACAGACTGACAAATTAAAGGCGCTACAAAGTGAATTCAAGAGATCTCACAATAAACTCGGGTGTACAATGTTATCGGAAGACTGCAAACAAATCGAGGGCTGTCATCGCGACGGTGAAATATAAAATCGTGAAGCGTTCAGCCGGGGAAGGAACAATTTGTCTTTGTGGAGGAACGTGCTATTGTATGATGATGGTTGAAGCTTGGATTGAGGACGAACAGGTTGTAAAAGTGAAGTGTCATGTAGTGGGGTAAGAGGCAAGTGCATTATACATCTGTTTCACTGATCGATTTTCTTTAGGGACAAGTAGGTGATCAGCCTTCTATGTCCTGCCAGACCGAGACATTTTTTTTTCTTCGTCTCCACCGGGAATCGAACCCAGGACCCCTCGGTTCTACGCTCACGCGTCAACCACTGTACCAAGGAGGCGGTCAACAACTAACAGGTTGTAAATTGTAATGACTGTTCTTGTAAAAGCACAAAAATTAGATATAGTAATAGGTAACGTAGCTGTAGCCTTAATTATGAAGAGATCGAATTAAGTATTGACTTAATATGTATGCTTTACAAATGATGTTCTAATTTAATAATATAATAGGCAGAAAGGGAAGAGTTCGTAAAAAGAGAAAGGATCGTAAAGGATAAGTTTTCGTGGAATTCCCGCTAAAATTCACTAATAAATAAAAATAAATACGTACAAAGACATAAAAAATAACCATGAAAACACCCAAAAATGCAAAAATGACGTCACAATTCACAGTGTCGCCAAACAATAGTGTCCGAGCGTTTTTATCGGACAAATTGAATAGCTTCCGGATTGCCAACTTATTGGTAAAAGGCTTTACCTCTCCCGGCGATATTGGAAGTTTTCAGCGGACATTTAATGAAAAATGCTCTAGATTTATATTAAGTTTTTAACGTTACAACAAGGTTACGTTGTGTTTTTGTTGTGGAATAATTTTTGTGGGAATTTTGTAAATGGGTAAATGGTTAAAATATCTTGTTATAATATTACTGATTGCTTACGATGGAAAACTAAATGGGGACGGTGGAAAAATACAAATGTTTTGAAAACAGATGATTTGTTATATTTTTATAGTATTTCGGCTTCGCCTGTGGTACATGTTTACGTTTTCTCTGCATAAGAACTTACTTCAAGGAATATTATAAAAAAAGAAATAACGAAATCGGTTCAGCCGTTCTCGAGTTATGCGCTTACCAACACATTTTGTGATTCATTTTTATATTATAGATTAATTACTATAGGCAAATAATATAAATAAATATGCCCGAAGTTATTGTTTGTTCATCTCCCCTTTTGTATAATTTACTAATCAAAAACAAATATTACTTTTAGTTTTCGATAGTTAGGAAACATTTCAATTAATTACGTATTGTTGGATGTTGGGAGTTTGTTAATTTCACGAGAACTGACCAAACATCGTGTTTATATAGAATTTCATTGAATGGTTTTGTATCCTTGGTAATGTTATTATTTATTATACAGACAATATTGTAATTGCTTAGATTATGATGAATTATTGAGGATTTATAAGAAGTTGTTGTATCGTAAAGAAATCGCAAGCGACCCAAATATATAATCGAAGTAGGTATATTCTGATCATCATAATATAATCGTTAAAAAATTTTAGTATTGAAATTTTGTATACTAATATTATAAAGCTGAAGAGTTTGTTTGTTTGAACGCGCTTATCTCGGGAACTACTGGTCCGATTTGAAAAATTATTTCAGTGTTAGATAGCTCATTTATCAAGGAAGGCATAGGCTATATATCATCACTCTACGACCAACAGGAGAGGAGCCACGGGGGTGAAACCGCGCGGAGCAGCTAGTCGTATAACCTGAATATTTTCATTTCATTAATTTATCAAAACACTTCTTTCACAAAAACAGCTCTAGCCAGCCCCGTTCCAAACTTCTTCACCACTACAAAAAGGCATTTAATCAAAATGATTCCAATTTATTTTTGCGCAAACATTAAATTCGGTTTAATTAGTGTCCGCTGTTTACGATCGCCCAATTAATTATCAACAAATTGATTTTTGTTGAATTATGTTCGAGTGGCCATTGAGCAATTGGCGAGTCAATTTTTTGGACATTCATAATTAACTATTAATGTTCAGCGTTTTGATAAATTATTTCGATTTTAAATATAACTAGCTGTCCGCCCGCGGCTTCGCTCTCGTTTTCAAAGAAAAATCCGCATTTTTCCCGTGGGATTTCCGGGATAAAACCTATCCTATGTGTTAATCCAAGTTACCCTCTATATGTGTGCTAAATTTTATTGTAATCGGTGCAGTAGTATTTGCGTGAAAGAGTGACAAACATACATACATACACATCAATAAATATTATTATAGTAGGATATGAAGTAGGATATAATTCGTATATTTTTTGTATATATCTTATATATAAAATTCTCGTGTCACAATGTTAGTCTGCATACTCCTCCGAAACGGGTGGACCGATTCTCATGAAATTTTCTGTGCATATCGGGTAAGTCTGAGAATCGGCCAACATCTATTTTTCATATGTACCACGGGCGAAGCCGGGGCGGACCGCTAGTACTCGTATATTATAATGCTGTTCGTAATAAGGTGTCTATCAAATGTCTATGTTACTTTGACTTTATCTTAATAACGTTTTTGAAGTGAAACTTCTTTATCGGGGTTGGACAAAAATTTCGTGTAACATTTTTGCGTTACGCCGTACGCGTGACATTTTTGCGTTACGCCGTACGCGTGACATTTTTGCGTTACGCCGTACGCGTGACATTTTTGCGTTACGCCATACTCGTGACATTTTTAAGGTCATAAAGAAGTTTCACTTCTTACGTGTGTACTCTAGTACACGCATACATTTTTTCTTAAGGGCAAGCTCCCTAAATTTTATGTGAATTTGCATTAATATTCTGAAACAGTCACACATACAATCAAAATGGAAATTTAGTATATGATTTATTGGGTCTTTTTCTTTCGATGTACAAGACAGAAACATAATTGTAACATTTTCGCTCGATTCAATTTATATTCAAAAATGATGCCTTTTTTAAGGATTATTACATTTTTTTTAAGATTTACTTGGACTTTATGTCTAAAACTAGCAATGCCCTGCGGCTTCACTCGCATAGATAGCGATATCGTTACAGTGAAAAGTCTACTATAGGTCGGACTATAGGTTTAATTTTTAATCACATGAAAATCACCTTTACCCCGTCCCGCACTACGGCCTTTTTTTTTGTTTTAGTGGGGAAATCTTTCATAGATACCCACGGCCTCCGGGGGAGGGGCCGTGGGTTATGACGGATTCCTACCGACCAAAACCCGTGTGTTCCGTCAAGACGCATATTGGTAGAATTCCTCCGTGACCCCCGCACTACGGCCTGCTCGAACAGTATACCTACTATTTTCTGTAGATTGACACTTTTAAAAATTCGTTATATCTTTTGAATGGAATATCCAATTCTTTTCATTTAAAAAGTATTTTGCTGGTATTGAAACAGTCTATAGTAAAACATCATTTAATGGGATAAGGATTAATATATGTGTATGGATAACATGGTTTGATTACTGTCGGCACTTCTATTTACTTTGAAAACGTAAAAAAGTTGTTGTAGTAACATAACTACTGAAGATGGACATATGGTATCGCGGACTTTCTTGTAGATATTGATCCATTCTATAATACCGTAGAACATTTTTTTGTTCTATCTTCAATAGATTCTGCAGCGCACGCGATGACAGAAATTTTATTGAGGATTTTTTTACACCTTGGGTTACATTATTGCATTTTTGGTAAGGATCTCTAATTTTTTTGAAAATGCAATATAGCCTATGTTGCTCAGTAAAGATGCAGCTTTCTAATGGTGAAAGAATTTTTGAAATCGGTCCAGTAGTTTTTGCGTGAAAACCATACATACATACATACTTACAAACTTTTCCTCTTTATAATATTATTGTCTAAAATAAATGTTAACAGTAAGAAAATAGAGTTTACTATTGAAGACCAAGATATTTTTTCTCAAGATCAATTATTACTTTAGTTATAAACGAAATAAGAATTGAGACTTACTTTTCGAGCTCGAACGCGATCAAAGAGCGCACGCGATATTCAACTTTATTACGGCATTAGCGTCTAGTACCGTAACCGGTCTCTCAGTGCCAGAAATGAGAAAGGGAGCCTCCTCTTAATATGTATGCTTTCTATCTAAATGTTATTTTGAATAATTCTGGCATATTGTTACTTAATTATATCTGAATTAGGCAACTATAATCAAATAATAATAAACTATAATTTGCTACGTAGCTAATGCTTAAAAGTTCCTTCTTGAATATTTTAACTTAATACCATTTTTCTTTTCCAGGTAAGTATCGGCGTAAAGTTTCAAGGTTCAACTTCAAAAGATGGTAAATAATAGTATTAATGAATGAATAATTTATAAAGGTGAATACTTTTATAAGTCACATTGTCGTTATTACAAACTGGTAAAGTTTAAAAGTAGCGTCATTACGGATTTAGGTATATCTATACTAATATTATGTTATGTTTGAACGCGCTAATCTTAGCTACTACTGGTCCGATTTGAAATAATATTTCTGTGTAAGATAGCCCATTTATCGAGGAAGGCTATATAAAGGCTATAAATCATCTCGCTAAGACCAACAGGAGCGGAGCAATGCGGGTGAAACCGCGGGACACAGCTAGTTAAAGTATAAAGGAAAGGGAGAGAGGTCATCCTTCCCCTGAAACTTATTTAATTTTAGCAATTAAATATTTAGTCAGGATTGTCTTTATCTGTTTTAACACGTTCATTTGCCATCTATATAAATAAAAACTGTTTTTATGTCACCTTCATTTCGATATATTTTTCCTGTTCCTACAACAAAGAAAAACTATAGCTTATATAGTGTTACAGATCATCGTTTAAAATAATATATCATTAATCATTGAGGCATATTCCTTCAGCTGCCTTCTCTTCCTTCCAACTCGACGAATTATTAAAGAATATTCCAAAGAATATAAAAGAATAGCATGATTAAATTCAATCAATACTGCTCCACAAAAAATGCCTGAGGTGCCGCCAATTACAAGTCTTTTTTTCTCTTTTCTGTTCACCTTAACCTCTCTAGCATTGGATTTCCGTTCGCGCTAATTGAACAATGTTTTTGTCCCTTTTTCGATAAAGTTAATGGCTTTTAAAATTCAAACGTTATCTCCAAGTTTGATATCTTTCTTTAAAGTTTTATGAAGTGAGGGTAGTTTTGCTTGACGGGTTTCGTTGGTTAGAAAATTTTTCGTCAAGGTAAAAATGAATAGGTTTTTTTAATAACTTTTTTAAATTGAAATATGGAGACACAACATGTAAAGTTTTTTGAATACCAGTAAACTCTTGTAGACTTGGTTGATATTTTTAGACGTCAATCGGTGAAGCTAAAAGTACAGGTATTTCTCGCGTTTTTGTACACACATATAGAAGAAAATAGGTAACAAAATTGGAATAGATCAAAGCAAATTCGAAAGCGGTAATATTGCTCACAAAGAAACAATAAAAGGGCTTTAGTTGTCGCAGTAAGCCGGGGATAAGGCATATCCACTCTAAATAGGTATATCGTTTGGGATTTTGGACGTTTTTTTCGTGTCTTCGATATAAAATAATGTTGTAAAATGCGTGTGTTGTTGCGTAGGATAGTGCGGCAATTTTTAATGGTTGATACAGATTACAGATATGTCAACATAGAGGTGATTTAAAGAATAGAATTAAAATATTTTGTGTAACAGAACATTGGCTTAAACAATGTCAGTTGTTAATAAATATTGATAATTATAAATTAAAAAGTATATACTTTAGAACAAACGCTATTCATGGAGGTTCTCTTATTTTTGTACACAATAGTTTAAAATGCAAGGAACGAACTGACATTGTTAGCCTTTCTGTAGAACGGACCATTGAACTGTCCTGTGTGGAGCTGGAGCGTTATATTATTGTTTGCGTTTATAGACCCCCTTCCAGTGACTATAATATGTTTGAGACAGTCATGGAAGAAATATTAAAGCGTTTAAGTAGGAGTAAAAAAAAAGTTATAGTATGTGGTGATTTTAATATTGATATACTTTTACAAACACAAACGGCAACACGAATTGTTAATTTGTTTCAGTCATTTAATCTGTATAAACTTTTTAATGAACCCACACGAATTACACCTACTTCTGCAACCTGTATTGATAATATATACTGCGACTGCAACTGTTTAGAGAAAAATATTCTCAATACACTCACTTCGGATCACTGTGGCCAGAAAGTAGTTTTTGAATGGGATTGTTTACCTGAATTTAAAAGAATTAATGTTAGGCCTATAACTAAAAAAGGCATTAATAAATTTAGAGATAATATTAATAAAAGCCTGCCTGTACTGAATGATCAATCCTGTCATAATAATCCTTGTGAAATGTTTAAAAATCTTTTTAATTTAGTGCATAATGAATTTGAAAAAATATTTAAAGTTAAATCTTTAAATATTACCAAGGATTTACCATTTAGTAAATGGGCGACACCTAGCATACATAGGTGTAGGATCGTTCTTTATGAGTTATATGGTATGAAGCAATATAATAAAGACCCATCTTTTCTTAGTTATGTTAGAAATTACTCAAAAACTTTTAAAATTGTTTGTTTTACTGCGAAGCGTTTGTATATCAGAGATAAAATACGCGATTCCGATAATAAAGTTAAAACAGTTTGGTCTATTATTAATGGTGAAATGGGTAAAAGCTCATTCATTTTTTTTGAGGGTAGGAGCAAAAAGTCGACACACGTTTTTTTGCGATCTCTAGTATTTAAAATTCAATTTTTCATACTAATACTTAGTTTTACTTTACCTGTATGTGTTAATCTTTGAGCCTTCACCCACCAGTTAAATCTCCATTTATAAATATCCATCAACTACACACTAGAACTTTTGTTTCACTTTTGGTACCACAATGGAATCTGTTAAACAATCCATGACAGACATGGCCGCTCTGTTCAATGCTAAAATGGCTGAATTTCAGCGTGACTTGCAGAATGTTAATAACACTAACAATTCGCAACCTGCTTCTACCAGCCCCACTTCAAAATTAGCAGCAGAATTCAACATTTTCCGCTCCTTCGTTGTAGCTTCTCTCCACACATTGCAATCACAAATTGAGTTCCTCTCACAGCAATATATAAAATGGGAGATGAGAAGTCGGAGGAAAATGTTACTTATACATGGAATACCTGAAGCACCGAAGGAAATTCCTGCCAACCTGGTATCCAAAGTGGTAATGGATCATATGAATATTCCACAATTTCAACAGGAAGCAATCTCCCGGTGTCATCGTCTGGGCTCTACGAAATCAGATAAGCCCAGGCCCATCATCGTTAAGTTTATAGATGTTTCTTTAAGAGATACTATCTGGTATTCCAAGACCTCTCTAAAGGGCAGTGGTTATACGCTCTCTGATTTCCTTATAAAAGAAAGACATGATGTTTTTATTTCTGCAAGAGCTCGCTTTGGTGTAACCAATTGCTGGACTAAGGATGGGTATATTATTATTCAAGCCTCGGATGGAAAAAGACATAAAGTCACAATGATGTCTGAGCTTGACAGCATTCCTTCTACTGCTGCGGGTGCCCCTGGTTTGGCCACAACCTCCACAAATGTACCACATAACTCTAAGCAGATTTCAAACGTAAGACCCAAGAGGTGCGGCAAAGGCAAGTAAGAACTCAGCGTTTCTTTACTTCAATTTTACTTTATTTTTTTTCCAAATTAGTTTATACATTTAAATTACTTTGACTATTGTATTTACTTTTTCTTTCTCGTACCGTCTTCATTGTACCGTCTTATCTAGTCTCTTGGTTTTATTACTGCTATGCTAGCTTTATTTTTTTAAATACCCTAATTTATTTTAATCGTTGACCGCTATTTTTAATTTTGTTTTACCTTTGTTTTTGTATAATTGTTTATTATGTACCCTTTTACTGTCAGTCCAAATTTGACAACTGACATTTTGTCAACGTTCATTTTTATATAATTTTTAGTGGCGTGGATGCTAGCATTTTTGTCATATCACAGACGGTTAACGATCAATGTTTAGTTTTTGTTTTAGTTTTATTCTATATTATTAATAAGATGTAACTGGTGGCAAAGGTTATGTTTGATAGATTTTTTTTTTTTACATTGTTTTTTGTTATATTTTATTATTCGTAAATTATTCATTCTATAATATTATATTATATATTTTAATATTTATTGTATTACATATATTTTAATATTTATTGTATTACATATATTATGGCTCTTAATTCTAGTTCAGATAACGAAAGTTTTATTTCACTTACTTCAAATAATGAATGTTCAGAAGACGACAGTTTTCATAGTTTAACAAATTGTTCTCCTTCCCCTTGTATTTCTAACCTCTTCTCTAATGTTCATAACTTAAATTTCGTACATATAAATGCACAGAGTATTCCGGCTCATTATCCTGATCTCCTTGCTACTTTTGACTCCAACCCTGTTCATGCAATTTTAGTTTCCGAGTCCTGGCTTAAACCCTGTCTTCCTTCTTCTTCCTATAGTATTCCAGGATTTAATTTGATAAGAAACGACCGTGTCGACAGAGTCGGTGGAGGGGTAGCTATATATTTACGTACACATATTCCTTACTCCATTATTAGTTCTTCCCCTCAGCCGCCACCTGGCGATGCGGCTGAACATCTTCTTATTGAAATTACTTCCTCGAATACTAAAATCCTTCTCGGTGTTTTTTACTCCCCCAACCTTACTGTTAATTATTTCCCATCCTTTGATCATATCCTTGAATCCTTCTCGCCACTTTATAAACATGTTATATTTATGGGAGATTTTAACACTTGCTTACTCAAGGGTGACCATCGTAGTAAAAAACTCTTATCTATTCTTGATTCCTATAATTTTAAAGTCCTTCCTTTACAGGCTACTCATTCCTCTCCCAACTGTACTCCATCTCTCCTGGATCTTGTCATTGTTTCCTCACCAGAGCATGTCACCGAGCATGGCCAGTGTCCGGCTGACATGTTTTCCTATCACGACCTCCTTTTCCTTTCTTACAAGATAAAACCCCCCAAGTATAAACCAAAGATTGTCATGTCACGCAATTTTGCTAAAATAAATGTTGATCGACTTTCCGAAGACGCTAATAACATGGACTGGTCGGTTATTCGGTCTGCCGATACTATCGATGACAAAGTGTCCCTTTTTAATTCTTTAATTCTGCAACTGTACGATTCACATGCACCATTGCGTCCCGTTAAGCTTAAGCACTTGCCTGCTCCTTGGATGTCCGATAACCTAAAAAAACTTTTACGAAAGAAGGCTCGAGCAAAGGCTAAATTAAAGTCGTCAAACACGGATATTAATCGGGAGAAGTTTAATATGATTCGAAATCGATGCAATACGTTGTGTAGGGATGCTCAGAGACAGCACATTGCTAAATCCGTTGACAATGGTGATCCGTCAAAAATGTGGAAATTCCTCAAATCCCTAGGAATTGGTAAATCCCCACCCAATTCTTATCCTAGTTCAGTTGATGTCAACAACCTCAATTCCCACTTTTCTAATCCTTCTTCAAATTTCATCCCAAACTTAAAACATAGTACATTAAATTATCTTAATACCTTACCTCTTCCCAGTTCTCCTCCCTTTGTATTCCGTCGGTTCACTGAGGACAGTGTTAAGAGAAGCATGTTGTCAATCTCCTCAAAGGCAGTTGGTAGTGACTGTATTGGTCGAAGCATGATCATCCCTATCCTTTCCATCATTATTCCTATTATCACCCACATCCTGAATTTTTCTATATCGACAGGAAAGTTTCCGAGTGATTGGAAAAATGCTCACATTGTCCCTCTTCCCAAAAAACCGAATCCTTCTATATCATCCGATTTCCGACCGATTGCTATCCTGCCATTTTTATCCAAGGTCCTTGAACGGTTGGTACAGGAGCAACTTAGTATTTTCCTTAATCATCACAAACTCCTTAATCCTTTCCAGTCAGGTTTCCGACCAGGTCACAGCACTACTACTGCACTGATTAAAATTACAGACGATATTCGCCGAGGTTTCGACAACAGGGAGCTTACAATACTCACACTGCTAGATCTGAGCAACGCTTTCAATAGTGTCGATCATGATGTATTGTTAGCTGTACTACGCTCTCTTAATTTATCTGCCTCGGCCATAGACTGGGTACATAGTTACTTGGAGGGACGTCGACAGCGTGTGCTGATCGAGGAGCTTTCTTCGACATGGTGCAATGTCTCTGCTGGCGTTCCTCAGGGTGGCGTGTTATCTCCCCTCCTTTTTTCCATTTTCATCAACACAATCTCCACTAATATTGTATCATCCTACCACATGTATGCGGACGATTTCCAGTTATATAAACATGCCTCTCTTCTCGAACTACCTGAAGCGATTTTACAAGTTAATAGGGATCTTGCAACTATTGTCAAGTGGTGCAAGAACTATGGTTTAACAGTTAATCCAACAAAAACTAAAGCTATTATATTCGGAAGTAGGCAATTAGTCTCAAAAATTGACTGGACCAATTTACCTAATGTTATCGTTGATGATGTACTTGTCCCTTATTCCACTCAGGTTAAAAATTTAGGCTTGACGCTTGATCAAACCTTTTCTTGGGACGAGCAAATCAAACAAGTGCAAAAAAGGGTATTTTCGTCTGCATTTTCGTTACGGCGCTTACGGAACTTTCTTCCAATCTCTACCAAAATTACGTTGGCACAATCTCTTCTCCTTCCTCTCCTCGATTTCTCCGATTCCTGCTATCCTGATATTTATGAATATCAACTGGACACCCTTGAGAAGCTTCAAAATTTCTGCATAAGATTCATTTACGGTTTACGCAAGTTTGACCATGTTTCAGAGTTCAGGAAAAGGTTAAACTGGCTTCCTATTCGTTATCGCCGGGATACTCACGTGCTTCATCTCTTATACTGTATACTATTTAGCCCTAAGACTCCGCCGTACTTAAAAGATAAATTCAATTATTTAAGTTCTAATCATTCTATCTCGCTTCGATCTACTAATCTGTTATTATTAAGTACTCCTATCCGTAGTTCTAACTTTTTTAATAATTCCTACACAGTGCGCGCTATTCAGCTGTGGAATGCGTTACCTGAAAATATCAGACGTGCACAATCACTCTCCTCCTTTAAAAAGCTACTTAAAGACTATTACCTATCCCAACAGTAGCTTCTTCAATTTTCGGTTACTACATATTCTTTTTTTTTCCCTTGCTTTCCTGTTTGCCTTCTGAAGCCAATCATTGTTTTATTCATTATATTTATTTGAGTTATTATTTTTATTTTATTTTATTTAGTATATGTGTATATATAGGTATATATGTGTATATGTATATATATATATATATTTAATATTATATGTATTTGTAGTATTGTATCTATGATATTGTATTTGTTTATTTTTATGTAGGTGTATGTTTATATAATTATATATTTATTTTTGTTGTTTTTGCATTAATACTTTGTTTGTATTTTTGCACTATCCCATAATCTTCTTGCATTTCCTCTCCCGCCAGGTTGCCTGGTAGAGATTGCTGTTTAGCAATAAGGCCGCCTTTTGGGCAAATTATGCTTTTGTGTTTCTACTTCTTTTTGCATACTATTGTTTTGTCATATTTTGTTCAATAAAGAATTATAAATAAATAAAATAAAATAAATAAAAGCAAATCAAGTAATACCATAAAACTTGTTAATAATGGCATGGTTATTGACAAAAATGCTGATGTTGCGCTTGCATTTGAAGATTTCTTTAGTAGTGTCCCTGCTAGCATTACTAATAATTTAAATTCGTCTTCAGCACTTGCAGAGACCTTTTTGAGGGACCATGTTGCGGGGTGCAGCACATTATTTGAATTGCGACACGTAACTGCTAATGATATTGTTACAGCCTTTAAGACACTAAATTTAAAAAATACTTGTGATCTTTGGGGAATGTCCGTAAATTTAGTTAATAATATAATAGAAAATATTGCGAACAATTTAGCTTTTATATTTAATAAGTGTTGTGACTATGGTACATTTCCTAATTTATTAAAGCTTAGTAAAGTTATACCTCTATTTAAGAAAGGCGATCAAGAAGACTGTAACAACTATAGACCTATCTCGATTTTACCAACATTAAGTAAGGTATTCGAAAAGTTAATATTAAACCAATTGACTAGTCACTTTGCATCTAATAATTTGCTGCACACCAAACAGTTTGGTTTCACAAAGGGGCGCTCAACCACAGATGCTGGAGTTGCACTACTAACACATATATATAAGGCATGGGAAAACTCAAAAAATGCTTTGGGGATATTTTGTGACCTCTCCAAGGCATTTGACTGCGTTGAACATTGTACCTTATTGCGTAAACTTAATCACTATGGGATTAAAGGACAAGCTCAGAACCTCATAGCCTCATACCTGCATGATAGGATACAAACTGTAGTTGTTAATGGAGAACGTTCTAGCGGTGCGTCAATTAACATTGGTGTTCCACAGGGATCTATTTTAGGACCCTTCTTGTTCTTGGTATATATCAATGATCTACCTTATTATTTACAGGATAGGTGTGAAATAGTTCTGTTTGCAGATGATACCTCATTAATATTTAATGTGGATAGGCATGACCCAAATGTTGACGAAGTGAACAGTGCTCTTTTACACATATCCGACTGGTTTACTGCTAATAATTTATTATTAAATGCCAAAAAAACAACTTGTGTTGAATTTTTACTACCAAACGTTAAAAAGTTAAGCAGAAATATTACCTTGAACGGGGAGGTATTACACCCTACAGAATCGACTGTATTTCTTGGGTTAACATTGGACGAGAAACTACAGTGGGGAGCCCATGTCAACACCGCTGCAGGTAAGCTCAGTTCAGCAGCATATGCAGTCCGAAAGGTAAGGCATCTCACCGATGAAGATACAGCTAGATTGGTTTATTTCAGCTACTTTCATAGTATTATGTCCTATGGAATTCTACTATGGGGCAGGGCAGCAGATATAGAAACTATATTTATCTTACAGAAAAGAGCCATTCGTTCTATATATAATTTACGTGCTCGGGACTCACTAAGAGATCTCTTTAAGAATACTGGTATCCTTACTGTACCATCACAGTATATATTTAATAATATTTTGCATGTACACAAAAACGCCGACTTACACACAAGAGTAGGAGATAGACACTGTTATGGCACAAGGAACAGAAATAGAATTGAAATGCCATTTTTCCGATTAGCTAAAGTTAAAAATTCATTTATGGGTCAAGGTATACGCTTTTACAATAGAATTCCTCATAATATTAAAGAGTTTAGTAGTTCTAAATTTAAAACTTATATAAAAAATGTACTAGTTCAGAGAGCGTACTACAGTATTCAGGAATATATGGACGATAAAAACCCATGGAGGGTTGTCGCGTAAAAACCACAGGACAGTTCTTTGGCATGTTATTACAATACTTATATGTTGTTTACATATGTATTTTGTAAAATTGTAAAACTGACATGATTTAAAAGAGCAACTATGGAGTTTCTTGCCGGTTCTTCTCCGTAGATACTGCTTTCCGAATCGGTGGTAAATTTTAAAATATGTAATGACGTTTCAAAAGTGCTTCTTTAAGAAGTCTAATTGAATAAATAAATGTTTGAGTTTGAGTTTGAGTTTGATTATAGATATTGAGGTGATGACACTTTTTTAATCTATACTAGGTATACTAATATTATAAAGCTGAAGAGTTTGTTTGTTTGATCGCGCTAATCTCAGGAACTACTGGTTCGATTTGAAAAATTCTTTCGGTGTTAGATAGCCCATTCATCGAGGTAGGCTATAAGGCTATTATATCATCACGCTAAGACCAACAGGTTACAGGAGCGGAGTCACGCGGAGCGCAGCTAATCTTTTATATTAGCGCGAATATAATTTTGTAGAATCAGTTTAGAATGAACCACTTAGTTTATTGATAATATGTCATTTGCAAGTTTTATACAACTACTTTTGATAGTAATAATTACGTGGCAATTATTTAGTAATTTGTGGTGGGTGATGCGGATTATGTACTCAGTTCTAGATTGAATATAGCATGCGTTCAAAAACTACTCTAAAGTTATCAATACTATAAAAACACATATATTACATTCAAAGAAATACACTTACACGTACAATTCCTTGAGTAGGTTCCAACCCCAAAAAAAGATAAATGGTGAGGGTGAGAAATTGCAAAATAAATAGCAATTTAAAAGAAATATGAAGCAAAGAAGTCAGAAAATTTCGCAATGCGTCCAATATTCAATATTTTTATATATTATGTTCGAGACAGGTTGGCTAAAAGGGTTCTCAGTTCTTGCGCTGGCGTGAAAACGGAAAAATGTGGGGGTTAAAGCGTGAGATAAGGGCGGTTTTATAAACTAACTGTTTTTATACAAAGAGGGTTGTGGTTTTAGGATGTATGGGTGTTTGTTGGTATGGCAATAATGTAATTAAATACTTCTTGCGAATGCTTTAACGAATGAATGAACTACTTCTAGAATAACTATGATAATTTTTAAACTTGTGGATAGCGGTGTATTTGAAATGAAAAACATTACTATTATACGATTACTAGCGGTCCGCCCCGGCTTCGCCCGTGGTACATATGAAAAATAGATGTTGGCCGATTCTCAGACTTACCCGATATGCACAGAAAATTTCATGAGAATCGGTCCACCCGTTTCGGAGGAGTATGCAGACTAACATTGTGACACGAGAATTTTATATATAAGATTTATGCTAGATGTATGTAGTTAATTTACATCTGAAAAAATTTGATGATTGATTTGAATTTAATCAGTTTGCTTGTTTTAATCATAGTTTTTAATTCAACTTAATGAAACCATGTTAACCTTCTAAATACCTTTTCACAACAAAAAAAATGAAAAAAATAATATATTCATCGCTATTTCTTTTAACTTGTACCACACCCCACAATTTGAGTAGGCAGAAAATTAATGTCCTCAGCGATAATACGCGAAATCTTTTTATCCTTTCTATTCACGGGCCGAGGTAGTTTATTTATGACTGAGGGGCTTCTGTCCCTGTATCAAATTCTCGCTACGTTTTATGACTTGGAAGTTATTTGAAACTAGATTTTTTTCGTGAATTTTTTGCAAAAAATATTGATATACCCTTTTGTGATGCTTGAAAATAGTGTCAAAAATTATATATGACAATTTTGAACCATTGATGCATTTATTTATAAGGTAGGCTGTTCGTCCGTTGATTAAGTCGTTTTAGGGCTGATTTTTCAATCCTTGGTTAAAACTTATTCGTCGAATAATGTATAAAACTCCCATTTTAAAAACGTATTCTAATTGCCCGTATTTGACAGTTTACGTGACATTTTAAGACGATACACAAAAAAAAATCCACTGCTTGGCGGGCGGAGTCTAAATAGCTCGCTATCGCGAACGCGGGTGTGCGCGAAGTCATTCTTGCATACTCGCCGCGCTGCCGCTGGCCGACTCGGGACAAACATGTATGGAGTCGTCATACAGTTATAATATTGTTATACATATATTTAATTGTTGATTTATTGGTTTTATTTTCTTTCTTATAAACACAAAATTATCTTCTTTTTAACAACTACTTAGACATTATTAATTATTATTATTTCGTAATGTTTACTTTATTACAAAATAATACAGGTTATAAATAATCTTTAAAATAACAAAAAATATTGTTACTCTGAAAAAATGAAATGGTACCTAATTACGCGGACTACTGAATTGATTTAGATAGAATTTGATGCTGACGTAGATATTACATCATGCCCAGAAATGAAAGGTACTATTTCTGAAAGAAGTTATAAACCCTAATTCTTCTCAGTCAAAGTCAAGAGTGGAAGATATCGCTAATACAGTAAAACTGATGCGAAACTTTGGATGTTAATTTGTATATTTTTTTGTTAGTTGTTACTTAATCACGTCAAGACTACATTACCAATTTTGATAAAATATAGCTAATTGCCTGGATTTACACATTACATTTACACATTTACACTTTTTATCCGAACTGAACACTTCTGTGGGATAAAACAGGATTCACGATATAACCTAATTCCACGCGGGCAAAGCCGCGGTCGGAATGATATTTTTTTAAATAAAAAAATTGTTTAAAAAAAACACAAAATATATTGACGCATGTATTTATTTTTTGCACTCTATTATAATTGTAATTATTCATTACAAATAATCAAAATAAAATAGCCAGAACAAAGTTAGGCCCTGGTAGGATAGGTAGGCAGGTACAGCAATGTGAGACGAACACTGGCTTATTTATACCAATAATAATGTATTATAAACATTAAATTAAGTTTACTTTCTAACAACAAAAATACATAATATTAGCTAATGTGAAAACGAATCAACCAATCATCCCACAACAATGAAATGTGCACACAAATATTCATCCAAATCGGTTCATGTGATTAGGAGGAGTGACTGCAGCGCCATCCTCCGGGCCCAATTGTGTTTCCAGATCACCCAGGAACTCAATTTAATATACTTACACAAAATTTTTCAAAATGAAAACTCACATTACTATGTAAATATGAATATAAACCGGTTTTAGTACTATGCAATTTCGCGCACAGGTGTAGTAAGTATAAATGAAATAAATATCAACATCAAATTCTTTATACAACATACTTATCTACCACCTACTAAGAAATTCTTGAAATTTTTTCGTATTTTTTTAAAATATAATACTACTCCAACGAGCTCCTGTTCCATAATTCCATATTACGTCCACCATACTTCCACTAAGTTCACCATGATTTTTTATTTCTTTGCACTTTGTTGCTTTTTGCTAAAAATGGAATCATGCGATAAAACCAGTAGAGCGTTGATAACATACATTTTTGACTGAATAAAGGTACTTACGAAGGAGTGGGTTCACATTGTGAACAATCAGTGGCTTTATTTTCCTTCTGGATTCCGGATTTCTGAAAAGATTATTTATGCTATAAATGAAAAAATCTTACACATTCGTTATGTACTTAAAACAGGGGTACATATCAAACATCGTCTATAATACAATTATCATCAAATTTAAAATAAAACCAACTTACTTCATTAATTTGTTCCAATTGTAAGCATTCTTTTTCCTCCAACCTTTATGTTTCTTCTTCTTATTTTCTTTATTGTCCCCATTTGTCTCATTTTGTCTTATCGTGTTGTCACCCTTTTTTACGATTGCGCAAGCGACACAAGTTCCCCGTGTGACGGCCGTAGTGGGAATGACTCGTGCAGCGATCGGGGTAGGAAGGTACAGGGCGGCTCTCGCTATATTGGCTGGTCGCGCGCTAATTTCAAGTATTTCTTGTTTATTTCAAAACCATCGCATACTTCAAAATTCTAAATCGGTAGACGTATAGGTTGTATATTTTATAGTTAATATCCAAAAAGTCGTAACTTTACGTTTGTTATTTTGAAGATGCCAGAGATTAAAAAAAAATAACAATGAGAACTTTGTATTTTTTTTCTATCGAGAAAATATCATGGAATCATGTTTCTAAAACGGTAGACGTATTGTGTTACTATTGAACTTTCTTGTCAAGAATTTTCATCACGACAACTTTAATAATATAAAAATTACGAAGGTTTAAAAAGGGCCGTAAATGTTAGAAAAATTAATTCATCACCTTAATATTATCGTGTAATACTTTATTGGACGGATAAGTTTTATCCAAGCATTGAAAAATCGGCCCTTAATAAAATTAGAATTAAGGTATATCGTAGAATTGTGTATAGCCTTATAAACTAGATAATTTAGTTGCACGTACTTATAAATATTTTTTATCCAATGGAAAAAATGATTAAAAGAAAAAGCTTGTGTATTTGTGTCTACTGAATTGAATACCTAAATAACATTTGTGCTAACATTTTACTTATTTTAAAAGAGAAAAGTCCACATAAACGTTCTGAAGAAAAACTATCAAAGTTGAAAATAATCGAAAATACCGAGTGAGATAAAGGTATATTTATTCACTGGCAGATAATAGACGCCGATTTGCGATTCAACCGTTACCAATACATATTCAAGGGGGAATCGAACCGGTATTTAGAACTCTATTGTAATGTGATAGGGATCAATTTTAAACGACACACGATCTAGGCTAGAACTTATTGGGGTTTGTATAATGTTGAACAAATATTGCAACGCGAATTTCGTTTGTTTGTTGCGCACAATAGCTGGAAATGATGTGCCGGTTCTAGTTTTGGTGTAAGAAATAAATTGTCTTTAAAAAAATGTACGCATTTTTTTCATGAGAAAATAGCAAGGCAGATTCCTATACAAAAATAAAGTATACTAAATCTAAAATAATAATAGTTTAAAAAAACTAAAAAGGCCGTTTAAAGTGGGTCAAAATCGCGCCCAAAGAAGTCGGTTACAAACAAACATACAGGTGAAGCTAATATAAAGCGTGTAAAAATACTTTCTTGTCTTTATATATAAATATGGATACAAATGATTATAATTTATATTCGTACAAAGCAAAATAAAGTATATTTTGTCAAAGTAAATGTTTTGTACGAACAATACATTTGCATTGTTTTGCTAGTAATAAATTCAAGTCCGTATTTAAAGCAAAATCCAAAATCAAACCTGTGGTTTGGTACATTTATGACATCTCACATGAATGCGGGTAGATGTATAATTTTAGCGAATAATGGATGCGGGTAGATGTATAATTTGAACACAATACGTTAATCCCTCATATATTATAGTTTGCTTTGTACATGAATTAATTATGAATAATTATCGGTAATTAGAAATTACCGCGATGTGTTGTGTAAATAATTATGACGGGATTAATGCGGTTTTTAATCCGATTCACTGATAAGCTGTTTAGATTTTAAGGATTTATTGATAGTGCTTTTTCTATTTTATTTTGTAATTATCGAGTATTTGTATTTTAATAACTTAATATAATAATAACTTTTCATGAATAACTAGAAGAAATACCTATAAATCGTACCAATAGATACAAAACTGTTAGCTACAGAACAATATTTAATCTTCTTATTTCTTAACTTCCTAATTATAATTTTACATACTACGTATTCACGACATTTTTATTAAATCGAAACAAACATACCTCTTTACAATCTTATGTACATACATATTAGAAAATATATACATTGCATGCGTACATAATATGTACATTCATGTCATAAGTTTCAATTATACACCCCTCACAATTGCTTTTAAACACAGTAATCGATTCACTTTGTACTCTAAAAATTAGCCACGTGACAAAGATAAGCTTGCATTGTCCGATTTTATTATTATTATTACTGACCCCCCGTTCGCGTGCCGTATTTTGTGTGCAAAGGGTGAATTATCATGTCGCACCCCTCACACGCACGCACATTCGCATATGGGGAAAAGAGATCGATATATGCACAGCTGCAGCGAAGGGTGCTTGTTGTTGAGTGACTAATCCCTTTTTAACCCTTGTAGCTTAAACTGCAATTAATAATACCTTTGTTTTCTGTATTGTATTTTATATAAGGGTGCCGTGTTGCTAGGTGGCTTTATTAGGTACCTACTTATAAAGGGAATACAATGTCTCTGTAAAAATTTGAATGCATTGTCAGATCAATCTGTTTATGCTAATTTTTAATCTGTAGCAGATGTTTGCCATAAAAATACGATCGTAAATACTGTATTTTCCATTATTTTTAACCATTTGGTATATTCTTTTGAAATATTATCACACTAAGAAATATGTTCATAAAATGATAAAAGATAATAAAAGAATATTATTCTCTCAAATTTCTAAGCCAACGAAACAAGGGTCCGTAATTTATAACAATGAGTCATTCGTTTCACTCGAAAAAGCAACGGACCTAACGCAACAAGATAGTTTGTAATCGCCCATACATTATCTGACTCAGCACAATTCCAAGCTTACAACCCTTCTTACGTAACTAAAATAGAATAGATAGAACTAGCAACACATACGAAACTAATTCAGAGACACTGCGCGAAACTGAACGCTAATTAAAACGTCAAAAATCGCGGGGAAATATGACAGCTCGTGATTCAAAATGGCGGACGTAAAAGGGAATTACACAATTTGTTGCGATCCATTTAACTCTTCCCGCGTTTCAAATTAAGCCGAGGTTAATTGATAGGTGGTACATGTTGTAATTTCTTTTGTAGGTTCGTAGCTGTTGAGCCGGCGGCCAAATTTATTGGCAGGATTTTTTGTTTATTGTTGCCGTAAGCCATCGGTATTATATGCAAATGTCACAGATTTGAGTTTGGAATTGTTGGCACGGTCGTTACGAATATATTTATTGTCACGTTTAATGATTACTTATTGTTGTACGTCTGTTTTACAAAAAGGATTTTCAACAAAATATTGTTTTATTGCGTCTGGACACTAGGCTTACAAATCAATCTGAAAATTGTAATTACCATTGTAGAATTGATGAGCGCGCAAATATTGGTTAATGATGGCCGTTCATTTTTTATTCCATTTTTGAAAAGTTCACAGTAAAAATATTGGTGGTGTCATAAATCAATTTAGTGGTGTATTCTGATGGCGCAGTTTCGTGTTGACTCAACGGCTATCCATTTGGGGTATCGATTGACACACGATATAAGGGCGCGTCCACACTGTCGGCCATTACGTGTGTACATATGGGTGGTCTGATTCGATAGTGTGAAACCTTGTCTTATAATACGACACCGATTGGTATGGTAAAAGTTTGTATAAAAGTTAATCGTGAAAGGATGGAAATTGTATGTAATATTAACTAGTACTACATGAAATAGAATGCTCAGTTGTTCACAATTAAAAATTCATTTTGAAATGGGAAATAACTGTGTAATAGGAAAGAAAAAAGCTCCGCTTAATAAGGACTTACAATGAGTCGCTTTTGCAAATAAAATGAAAAGAAACTGTATTATAATGAGTAAAGTATATAAAGTAAATTATTGTGTAAAGTAAAATATTTTACTCAGTAAATCAGTTTTAAAAACATAAATCTTTAACAAAATATAATCTTTATAACTTAACTATTACATCAGTAACAAAAACAACCGCTTTAAAATCGTGCAATAACTAGTCCTGAGAAGTAGATAGCTTTGTCTTAAAACAAGATAATATGTTTACCTTGTGCCTGGAATCTTATGAGCGTTTCGGGATAAGTAGATATAAGTCTTGGTGAATGTTTAAACAAAGAGAAATAAACCCTCGTCTTTATCTAGAATTAAATACGTGTGTCTTTAGATGCATATATGTTTAATCTGCTTATAACTTTCACTGTAATCTTATGTAGTAAATAGGCATATATAATTGATATATCACAATGCAATTCCGTCCATATGTATCTTATAGTAAAACATGTTTCCCGGTCTATAATAATATTTCACTATGTAACACAGACCCAGCAACATATTTCGTCGAAAACAAAACAAACCCCCGACCTCTTGTATCACGTACGAACTACATAATAACCCGGTCCCGTAAAATATTGGCGATGTTAATAAAAAGGCACCGAGCACGTAATATCTCAAAAGCACAGCTTCTAGTTAATTTTGGTTTAGAGACACGAGGCGAGACCGAGTGGGTGCATTAATAAAATTTATATCTATCTACCCTCCACTGTATCAAGCTAAGGGGAAGCGTTTCGGTAAAGGCTTACGAATTACCGGGATACCGTAAGACGTATATTTCAATTTATATTTAAACAAGAGCTTCCGAGACTTTAAATTTATATCACCCGGCCCCGTAACGAAGGGAAATCTGCAAGCAAAAACAACGTTAACATGTACGTAAATGTCTTACATACTTTACGTACATAATATGTTTAGCAATAAAAATAAATTGGACCATTAAGTTGCGATAGTACATTATAATTTGTCAATGTGCTCGAACAAAGAAAAAGTCCGGATAAATAAATATAAAACGTTCAATGTAACAGTGATTCATTAACGAGCAGCATGTCGCCTCGGGGACACGCGATCAAAATGGCTGCATCTGAAACAGTAACAAAAACCTCGATAATAATAATGCATAATTTAGTGAAAGCAAGCTCGTGCCCGACACAATGCTGCGAGCTTTAAGGGGATCGACAGCTGCGTGCGAACTCGCATCTGCCAGCCCTGGCACGCACACACTCGCACCGCTCGACTACACGCTTCGTTACGCGCGTAACGATCGCGTGCATTAATGCGCGTCTACGCACACGCAGATAACATAGACGCTTTGTGAGGCTAGGGTTGTCCCAGCTTTGTTTTTACTTGTTGAACGTTTGATTGATGATCGGCGATGATTGATTGAACACGTCCATACAATTGTTGATGAATTATCACAAAGCCGAAATCTTTCACCTCGGTAAGTGTTTCTTTGTATGGATTCGTTTGGGAATTCTCGTTAAATTTAGATGTTATCATTTATCTCGAGGTGATTCGATTTGGCATGCGTTCGCCATTCATCGTATTTGTAAACGCTGTTATGAAAATTTATTTCTCTTTACAAGCTTATTGGATTTTGTGGAACGTTTTAGAGAAGTGGAGCGTTATTGGTTTTGGTGAATTTAGTAATATACAAAGAAACCTGTGAGAACCCTTTAGCAATATTAAATTTACTTTTTTATTAAACTGTTAGTGTTTTTAAAATGTTTCAAAGGCATAACAATGAAAAAACAATGAATAGACAAAGCGGATATCGCGGGCGACCTCCTGTGGGAACCGATAACAATTTACGGGGGCTCTCTACACTTTTTGTTTTGAAAAATAAATCTAAAAATATTCTCGAGGATTCATTTCGTCGGTTTCATGTTTGTTTTCACTTAAAACTTCCGCGTATTTGCTTTACTCTCGCGCACAAAGATTTTAATTGCCTCTCCATATCTGTATGATGTTTTCTATAACGTTTTTTTTATTAAATATTGTTTCGATTTATCATCGTTTATCGTTGGAATAGATTGGATATTAACTGTGATTCTTTGATTTGATTTATTTATTTCTATGAATATATTTTCATGTTTCAATGATAATATATTGAACTAAACTCTATGGCTTTGTACATTTTGTAGGAAATAACACATTGTTATTTTTGATAGTAAAAAATACAGTGTTTTAACCTGATTCCCAAACCCACAATCGAGACATGTCATATTTGATTCATTTAAAACACAATACAGTATTTCTTTTCTTTTTGTACATTTTCTCGAAAAGTTATTTTTAAGTACAATACCAGCCCTAGCCCAATTTAATCAGTAAATGTATCATTCTCTAGATTTTACGACGTGCAATAGCGGTGTAGTTTTAAAAGCAATGTCCGACACTAATTTATGTTCCTATAAAGTACGTGGTAAAATACCTTTTGGCTAAGTTTGAAAAATTAACCTGTTTATACTATCTACGTGGAATGAATCGCTTGTTTTAAATTAGGTTCGATATTTTCTGTGGTTTTATTATTTGTTTTATACACACACCGGCACAAAGCGGAACACAAACCGATGTGCGAGAACATCGTCTGGGATTTGAACGAATGGCAGCAGGTTCTCTTTACTGATGAGTGCAGAGTTCTTTTAAAACAGATCGATGGGAGACAGCGAATATGGAGACGCAAAGGAGAACGCCACATACAGTCTAATTTTGAACACACAGTGGCTTATGGTGGCGGCTTGATTATGGTTTGGG